>NC_134856.1:4431500-5145500 GCF_049852395.1 Peromyscus maniculatus bairdii
GCCAATCTATACACAAATGTGTACCTGCAATAGAGTATCAGCTCTTCACTCTCTAAAATCTGCATCCTGCAACCCACTGGTTCTCAGCTTTAGCCACACATTAAAATCACCTTGGAGCTTTGAAAGAAATCAATAACAGGACTCCACTTCTCAGCGATTCTAACTTAATTGGTATGGGATGGCAACCTAGCCTGTATATATTTAAAGTCCCCAGGTGATTTTTATGCCAAATCAGTATGAAGAACAACTGCTGTGAAACAGTCTCATAGCTGGAGTTCAGTTGTTTACAGATAACCTTATATTCATGAGCTACTGCATGACTAATATTTAGTGTTTTCTTGAAATGGACTGATATTTAACCTTAGTAAATTTAATTAAGAAATTAATATTATGTAATTCTGATAATAGTGATTTCTATGATAAAATAGATTAAATATAATAGAAATAAAACAAGAATTGATAAATATAAATGGTTAGGTGGTACTGTTATCTCATATTCTAATACTGATGGTAACTTAGACTTATCTTTATTTTTTAAATTTATTTATTAAATTTAGTTTTACATATCCCCCACGGATTCTCTTTTTCTCCCCCCCTCCGCCACCTCCCCCGCCTTCCCCCCAGCCCACCCCCCCATTCTTATCTCCTCCAGAGCAAAGACTTCCCTGAGGATTGAGATCAACCTGGTAGACTCAGTCCAGGCAGGTCCAGTCCCCTCCTCCCAGGCTGAGCCAAGAGTCCCTGCATAAGCCCCAGGTTTCAAACATCCAGCTCATGCACTGAGCACAGGACCTGGTCCCACTGCCTGGATGTCTCCCAAACAGATCAAGCTAATCAACTGTCATTCAGAGGGCCTGATACAGTTGGGGGCTCCTCAGCTATTGGTTCATAATTCATGTGTTTCCTTTCGTTTGGGTATTTGTCCCTGTGCTTTTTCCAACCTTGGTCTCAACAATTCTTGCTCATACAAACCCTCCTCTTTCTCGCCAATTGGACTCCCAGAGCTACACCTGGGACCTGGCCTTGGATTTCTGCATCCGGTTCCCTCAGTCATTGGATGGGGTTTCTAGCACAACAATTAGGGTGTTTGGCCATCCTATTGTCAGAGTAGGTCAGTTCTGGTTGTCTCTCAACCATTGTCAGCAGTCTGTTGTGGGGGTGTCTTTGTGGATTTCTGTGGGCCTCTCTAGCACTTTGCTTCTTCCTATTCTCATGTGGTCTTCATTTACCATAGTCTCCTATTTCTTGTTCTCCCTCTCTGTTCTTGATCCAGCTGGGATCTCCTGCTCACCCAAGCTCTCTTTCCCTCGACCCTCGTCCTTCATTACCCCCACTCATGTCCAGGCTGTTCATGTAGATCTCACCCATTTCTCCATCATTGGTGATCCCCGTGTCTTTCTTGGGGTCCTGTTTTCCAGGTAGCCTCACTGGTGATGTGAGTAGCAGTCCAGTCATCCTTGTTCCACATCTAGTATCCTCCTATGAGTGAGTACATACCATGTTTGTCTTTCTGAGTCTTGGTTACCTCACTCAGGATGATTTTTTTCTAGATCCATCCATTTGCCTGCAAACCTCATGATGTTCTATTTTTCTCTGCTGAGTAGTATTGCATTGTGTATATGTGCCACAATTTATTTATCCATTTTTCAGTTGAAGGGCATCTAGGTTGTTTCCAGATTCTGGCTATTACAAGCAATGCTGATATGAACATAGCTAAGCAAGTGCCCTGTTGGTATGATTGAGCATTCCTTGGGTATATGCCCAAGAGTGGTATAGCTGGATCTTGGGGGAGATTGATTCCCAATTTTCTAAGAAAGCACCGTATTAATTTCCAAATTGGTTGTAAAGATTGCATTCCCACCAGCAGTGGAGGAGAGTTCCCCTAGCTCAAGCCAAAAGTGTACAATGGAAAAAAGAAAGCATCTTCAACAAATGGTGCTGGCATAACTGGATGTCAACATGTAGAAGGCTGCAAATAGATGCATATCTGTCACCGTGCACAAAACTTAAGTCCAAGTGGATCAAAGACCTCCACATAAATCCAGCTACTCTGAACCTGCTAGAAGAGAAAGTAGAAACTATTCTTGAATGTATTGCTGTAGGAGATCACTTCATAAATATAACACCAGTAGCACAGACACTGAGAGAAACAATCAATCCATGGGACCTCTTAAAACTGAGAAGCTTTTTTGGAGCAAAGGATACGGTCAACAAGGTAAAGCAACAGCCTACATAATGGGAAAATATCTTCACCAACCCCACATCTGACACAAGACTTATATCCAGAATATATAAAGAACTCAAGAAATTAGACATCAAAATGTCCAACAGTCCAATTAAGAAATGGGCTATAGAACTAAACAGAGAATTATCAACAGAGGAAACTCAAATGGCTGAAAGACATTTAAGGAATTGCTCAACATCCCTAATCATCAGGGAAATGCAAATCAAAATGACTCTGAGATACCACCTTACTCATGTCAGAATGGCTAAGATCAAAAACACTGAAAACAGCTTATGCTGGAGAGGATGTGGAGTTATCTTTATTATTAGCCCCTGTCAGAGAATTGATCATTATTGTCACATGATACCAAGTCATTCTTCAGTAACTGATAAGTTTAAATGGAACACTTATAAAAATGTCTATCCTTTTATAATAAAAAAAATCATGTCATATCAGACAAGCACAAGTGCCTTACAAGTTGAGACTCAATGTAGAAATCTAAAAAAGGAGGTGGGTGGGTATTGCCTACATTCATTGCCTGCACATGAATGAATACTGAGGCATTGTTCTATCTTAAACATTTAAAATACTTATGTACGTTATTACACAACCCCATCAATGCTTTGCGGTGGATATCACTCTGTATAAATATAATGGTGATTGGCCAGTAGCCAGGCAGGAAGTATATGTGGGACAAGCAGAGAGGAGAATGCTGGGATGTGGAAGGCTGAGTCAGAGAGAAGCTTCCAGCCGCTGTCATGAGAAGAGGTTAAGATACCTGTAAGCCACAAGCCACATGGCAACTTATAGATTAATAGAAATAGGTTAATTTAAGAAAAACAAACAAACAAACAAAAGAACAGCTAGCTAGAAGTCTGTCACGGCCATATAGTTTATAAATAATATAAATCTCTGTGTGTTTACTTGGTTGGGTCTGAGTGACTGGGGGACTGGCGAGCTAGAGAGATTTGTCCTGACAGTGGGCCAGGCAGGACCAGGGAAATTATAGCTACAATGCTTCTATGAGTAAGTTCAATGATTAGAGGAACTGGCAGGAATACAATTAATCCTGATGGGATGTTGGGAAGAGAATGAGTAATGTCATGAAGCTACCTTTATAGTTGGAACCCATTTCCAGATGTCCCTCAAAATCATTTCCTCTCAGGAGAGATCAGACCTTACACATATAGAGTAGAAGTTGTGATCAGAACTGCCCCCAACAGGAATTGGCTATGAGGTTTCAAATGCCCCAGACAGTCTCTGAATCTCTCCCTGCTTGGTGCACATGCTCAAGAAGAACTCTCAACTACTTTTCCATAAACATGTCTGCCTGTGTGCTGCCTTGCTCTTAGCCATGATGATGATGGACTAAACCTCTAAAATGTAAGCAAGCTCCAATTAAATGCTTTCTTTTATAAGAGTAGCTATGGTCATGGTATCTCTTCACAGGAATACAATGCTGATTAAGACAGTATTTCTATTACTTTTTATTTATGAATTGAATATAGTAACAATCTCAGTATCATAATATCTAGCAAAGAAATTCCATTTTACATGTGTTTGGAAGGAAAGGAGAAATGGAGAGAGGAAGGAAGAAAGGCAGAAAAGAAGAAAGAAAATGACATTGGTAGAAAAAAGCTCTCTAAAATAATATAGTGTCTTCTTAAAACACATATGACAGGAAGTAAGGCAGCATGTAGACAGATATTGAGCTGGAGAGGTAGCTGAGAGTTCTATATCTTGATCCACGGGCAGCAAAAGGAAAGACTTTGTACCCAGTATAGCTTGAGCATATGAGACCTCAAATCCCACCCCCATAGTGACACACTTCCCCAAAAAGGCCACACCTACTCCAAAAAGGCTACATCTCTTAGTAGTGTTATTCCCTATAGTCCAAGCATTCGATCACATGAGTTTATGGGAGCCATACCTATTCAGACAACCACAATATCCAAGCATTTTATCTTGGTTTGATCACTTCATTAAAGATAGCAACTTCAACAATATCCTTTCTTCATTATACAGATATATGGATATTTGCACTTATATATGTATATACTCAATTTGCTACAAAATACCCATGAAAACACATATTTCATAAACTGTATCTAATAATAGCATTTTCTGTAAGCAAATTTTATTGAAAATGGGCTAAAAGCAGATGTAGTTATATTATTTTGGAGTGAAAAATAATCTTCTTCAAATCATGCACAAAATAAACAATTGTTATAAAAGTCAATGTACAATTTAAAATACAAAATTTTGATGTCAGTATTCACATCCCATCCAAAAAGTCACCATGAATGACATATTATTATAAATGAATGAAAACTACTTAACAGCTTTGCAACTGAGCAATGAAATGGGACCCAACTCAGCAATAAAATAAACACTAAAATAAGGTCAGCATGTCAAGTCACTTTATATAGAAAGAATAGTCATGGGGAGGGTTGAAGGAATCAGATTCTGCTGAAATACACATGTGTTTTAATAATGTAACACTGTGATTATGTGATCACAATTTCTTGTGGATAAACAGTATGTCTGTGGCATACAGGAAAGCCCCTCAGCCTTTTGTTTCTTATAAAGAAATTGTCCTACTAATGCTGTTTCCTCTTTCTCCTCGATCACTGCTTCCGAAATCCACTTTATCCTCTTCTGATAGACAGACATAAATTGAATTACTAAGAAAAAGTGTTGTTTCACCATCCACCCCCAGCCTAGACACCAATGTCCTGCCATCAGACACTGTCTCTCCACTGCCATCTTGTGGGCAGCATGGTATCATGCATCGCTTTTTTTTCTTTTTCTTTTTGGAAACATTATGTACATAAAGCAGGAGTCAGTCAGAAACTATGAATCAACAGGTACCATGAAGAAGCTGTAAAGCTCTTAAGTCTTATACAGAGTTGCACCATGTGATTCATATGAACACACACACACACACACACACACACACACACACACACACACACACACACACTATTGTAACAAATTAAACAAGTCACCTTTTTATGTGCTATATTGCAATAGGAAGTGAATCGGTGTCATCAATTAGTTTTTAAAAGTCCGGGCAGTCACATGGCCAGTTATTGCTTATGATTCTGTAGGGGTCTTAAGGTTTAAAACAGTCCTGTTTTTTGTTCTGTAACTGCTTCACCACCTTCTCATTACCTCAACTCTTTCACTTTTTATTCAATTCTTACTTTAAATTACATGTGCATCAGGCAAATTCAGCGTAATGACTGAGGTTCCTGAGAATGTGGCCTTGCTGCATGATCTGTTGGAGCTGGTTCCTGCTCTTTTCTCTGCTGCTTCCCAGCCTGTTGGGCATTATCGGGGAAGCAGTGTACTCTTCCCTGGCCCTTCCCCCACAATGTTCTGGCTGAGCATGAGGCTGCCAGCAACCAGACCAATTAGCCTTCAATGCACATCTCTGACAACATGAGTCAAATGAAACATTTTATCCTTTTAGGTGTTTATCTCTGGTATCTTGTCACCATGATGGAAAGTGAACATGTTTTGCCAATAGAAGTTACATAAGTCCTGCTTTGGCTTCCTTTGGCTAATTGAAGACATAGGCCCATTGTCCTGCATTTTAAAATGCTATCTATTGCCTCAATTCCACCTCACAGCTGAGGTGCCAACCACAGATACTACATATGAAAGTAAAGTTTCTCAACCGTTTAACTACTGACTGTTTAGGGAGACAGGTCTTTGTGGTGGCCCATGGTACCATGACAGATTTGACATTTGCACCTGAGGACACTTGATATCATCATTAGAGTCTACTCACTAAATACTAGTTACATACTCCTCCCAGGAATGCAAACAAGGTGTCACCATGCCTTGTCTCATCTGGAAGTGTCACAGAGAGACATTGCCCAACAAAGATCATTGCCCACCAAACCCGAACTTGTACATATCTCTACAGTATGTCCTCTTCTGTTCTTTTTCCCAAAAATTTTCCTAGGTGCTTGAATTACATCTTTTGCCTTAAAGGAAGACACACTTCAAACTTATTGAAGATCTTCAAATGCCCATTTATACATAACAATCTTAATTTAGTTTGTGTTCTTGAACTTTTTTATACATTTTATGAGAAAATAATTATAGTATGATGACACTCTTAAGTTTTTTTAAATCTTTTCTCTAAAACAGAATTTTGCAAAATGGATTTTGATAATAGCTGTTTGTAACAGAATTGTAAATTTGGTTTGTGTATGGTGACTCAATGTATGTGTGTGTAAATAATATTTTTGTCAAAGTTTAAAAAAATGGCAAACCATGCTCAACAAGAACATTCACAATCCACATTACTATCATGAACAGTAGATGCTTTCCATTGATGCAAATATTTATAAAAATATATTTTATTTCTGTCAAATATTTTTACTTTTAGCTGTCAGTGAATAAATCATGATTAGATAATTCTGTTTGGTTAGGCATCTTTTAATCAAATTTTCTACCTTTTAGCTTTTAAAAAGGTATTAGAGTCTTTAAACCTTTTATTACATTTATTCATGTGTATTTGTGTGTGTGTGTGTGTGTGTGTGTGTGTGTGTGTGTGTGTGTGTGTGTTTTCACATGCACATGTGCTGTGGATATCGCTCTATATAAATAAAACACTGATGGCCAGTGACTAGACAGGAAGTATAGGCGGGACAAGGAGAGAGGAGAATTGGGGAAACAGGAAGAAGGAGGGAGAGACACTGCAGCCAGCCACTACCAGGACAAGCAACATATAAAGATGCCGGTAAGCCACCAGCCACGTGGCAAGGTACAGATTTATAGGAATGGGTTAATTTAAGATATAAAAATAGTTAGCAAGAAGCCTGCCACGGCCATACAGTTTATAAGTAATATAAGCATCTGAGTGATTATTTTATACGTGGATTGTGGGACTGTGGGGCTTGGTGGAACCTGGAGAGAAGCCCTCTAGCAACACACATGTGTGTGTAGAAACCAGAGGACAACTTGCAATTCCTCTAATAATGAGTCTTGAGACACTAACTTACATCATCAGAATTGGGAGGAAGTCTGTCATCCACTGAGCCATCACATAAAGCTAAGTACCTTTTTATTTAGTCTCTTATTAATTCTTGTTGGGTGGGAAAATATACTATTGGCCAAAATGTCATTCTCATAAAATATAGTCACTAGTCAGGTAGGCTAACTTGTATGACCTCAGTGTATAAATGGGGTATGTACCTGAGTTTCCTCTCCAGGTCCCGCCAGGCCCCGGCAGTCTGACAGCCCACTTATAAAATAAACACACAGACACTTATATTATTTACAAACTATATGGCCGTGGCAGGCTTCTTGCTATCTAGTTCTTATATCTTAAATTAACCCATTTTTTGTTTTGTTTTGTTTTGTTTTTTGTTTTTCGAGACAGGTTTCTCTGTGTAGCTTTGTGCCTTTCCTGGAACTCACTTGGTAGCCCAGGCTGGCCTTGAACTCACAGAGATCTGCCTGGCTCTGCCTCCCGAGTGCTGGGATTAAAGGCGTGCGCCACCATTGCCTGGCCAAATTAACCCATTTCTATTAGTCTATAAGTTGCCACGTGGCTTGTGGCTTACCAGTACCTTACATCTAACTTGTCATGGTGGTAGCTGGCAGTGTCTCTCTGACACAGCCTTATACTTCCCAGAATTTGCTTCTCTGCTTGTCCCACCTATACTTCCTGCCTGGCTACTGGCCAATCAGTGTTTTATTTATTAACCAATCAGAGCAACACATTTGACATACAGAACATCCCACAGCACAGGCACATACTGAGAAATGATTTGAGGGAAAAAATAGTTATTTTTTTATTAGAACAATGCCAGGAGACTTGAAATGTACCTCTTTTTATCCTTCATTATTTTCCTATCTCTGTTTGTGTGTGCAGTGTCCATTACTTAGCAAAACTTATATTGAAACTTACTTTTGTATTTGGCTAATACTAAAGATAAGATCACTAATATTAGCTTAAAAGGAGTTTGTATTTTTATTCGAATTAAAGCTAAAAGCTTTATCCTGAAAGACGAAAATGCTTCCATTGGATTCCCAGAATCAAAAGGACAGTGATTTTTGGTTCAGAAAAATTATACTCTATCTTCTCATAACAGGAACTGTCTGTATATTCTGTTTGTTCAATATGGAATGGCTCCTAATTTCACCCTGAGATTTAGGAAATGGGGCACAATACACATCTACCATGTTGCATGCAATTATTACAATTATGGTGAACTGCTGATGAGGCAACTCCACCTCCAAAGAGGACTTTTAAATATAACCCAAGAACACATCACATCTCCACATTGATCTTATAAATTAATAAATGTGTACACAGGCCTACAAAATGAAAATTTACTCTGTAAGCAAGCCACAAGCGGTTATGCTTTGCAAACTAGCTTGGTGCAGAGGATGAGACAAGCAAGGATTCTTGTGTACACAAGTGGCAGACAGGTTACTACTTCAAGGGCAGAAAATACTCATGAAAGCAAGCAAGACCTACTTCAGAAGGAAAAGCAGGAATTTGGAAGGAAAACGGGGAAGGGGTGCAGTGTGAGTGAATGCACTGTCCTCCCTGGTATTAGAATGAATGCCAGATTTCTCATGTAACAAAGGAAAAAGAATGTCTCAGGTGAAGAAAAGGGTTGCAACAATATTAAACATGTGAAAAACAAAACATTATTTTTTAAAAATAAGAGGAAAGAACATTATTCTTCAAAGGCATAAGATCCAGAATTCATTATCATGAAAAGGAGATGGGCAGTGAGTTTGCCTTTTGTATTTATGTTTTGTGTAATGTTTGCATCATTGAGATTCAATGTCTCATAGAAACAGTTTAATAGAGAAAAAACTGATTTTTTTTCTCTCACAAGTTGAGAGGGATTACAATGCATCATAGCATGGATTCTGCCCAGGCTACTTTTCATGTTTTCATGACATAATCTAAGGTCATATGAGAAGGAGAAATGTCAGCAGAGAAAATACCTACAGATCAGCCTGCAGAAAAGCTTGTCTAGCTTTCTTCTTGATTGATAATTAATGTAGGAGAATCCAGCACCTGGTGGGTAGTGCCTCCCCTGAGCAGGTAGACCTGCATGGTGTAAGATAGCAGGCTGAGAAAGCCATGGGGAGCAAGACAGTAAGCAACACTTCTCTATGGCCTCTGCATCAGCTCCTATCTCCAGGTTTCTGCTTTGATTTCCTGCCCTGACTTCCATGGATGATGTACTCCAAGATATAAGATGTAATAAACCTTTTTGTCCCCTCAAAATTGACTTTGAACATGGTGTTTCATCTCAGCATTAGAGATCCTGACTAAGATAGAAGCTATGGTGATGGGAGTGTCATCATGGGCAGTGGGGGTCATGTAGCCTAGAAGCATGTTCCCATTGGACAGACCACAGAGTAGAGAAAGCTGGTGCAGAGAAGAGGGCTGGCCACTAGTGATTCATGTCTATTAGCCAGGCTCAAAAATGGAAAGACTTCATGACCTTCTGTAGCAGAAATCTTAAAAGTTCTTATTAATTAAATCAAACCTGAGGCCAATTATTGGAGTGAACACTGGAAGATCAGAGAAGCAGAACAAGCCACAGCTAACCTCACCAAGCGACAGCTAACCTTACCTGGGCACCTTTTCAGCTGGTCTTGTCTCCTCAGACTGGAAGCTTCTGTGTCCTCATCCCAATGGCTCTCAGCTGAACTGTGCTGCTCAAAACCTAAAAGCTTAACCAGCCAAATGCTTCTAGTTTCTGGTCTTCATGCCTTATATAACTTCCTGCTTTCTACCACCACTCCCTGGGATTAAAGGCTCACTTTCTAGGAGTAAAGGTGTGAGTCACCATGCCTGGCCGTTTCCAATGTGGCCTTGAACTCACAGAGATCCAGAGTGATTTCTACCTCTGGAATGCTAGGATTAAAGGTGTGAGTGCCTTTGTATCTAGTGGCTGTTCTGTCTCTGACCCCAGATAAGTTTATTAGGGTGCACAATATTTTGGGGAACACAATACCACTACAGCCTTCTAAATAACAAATAACACTATCAGATGGAGATGGAACATTTAATATTTGAACCTCATATTCTAACCATAACAACACTATTTCAAACACTATGTTTTTAGTTTTGTAAAAAAAATACTTTATCTAGCTGGGTAAGCATATACTAATAGAGTCGTAATTGATTCATTTAAGAAAGAAGGAATTGAGAAAGTCACATATACTATGTCTTAAATGAAATAATAATCTTAAATATTTATTCTGTATTCATTTTTATTTTGTGTATGTGGATGTGTGTGTATGTGCGTGCATGCACGCCTGTTTTTGTGTATGTGCAGTGAGCATCCTAGCACCCTTAGTGGACAGAAGAGGTCAATGAATTCTCAAAAACTGAAGTTACAATTGGTTGTGAGACAGACATCTACTTCCTGTGCTTGGAACTGAACCTTGTCCTCTACAAGAGTAGCAGGTGCTCCTAACTGCTGAGCCAACTTTCCAGCTTCAGTCTTAAACATCTTAATGTTGAGGATCTCTTTAAATCTGTCTCATTTTTCAGCTGTAACTAATTGGGTGGGCAGGGAAAATTCAGAGTTATATACTAGAATAAAATCTGGAGTAAACTCTAGAACAATATTGCTCAATAGAAATAGAGTTTAGGACAAAGACTTGAGTCATCAATGTACTTAAAATGTTTAGATACATTAAAATAGTTAAAACTGTAATGAAATAATTTAATACTGGAACTTTTTCCATAAAATAGAGCGAGAATTCAGCTTTTTCCTTTAAGTCAACATGAATTTATTTAGATGCTTTACTGTTTTTCAAATTATGCTACAGTTTAAGCTATCTCAGTTCAATTTTTTTTCTTAATTCATTTTATTAAAACTTAAATTTTAAAATTTTTGTGAATATGAGGCAGTTTTCACAGAAAATTGTGATGCGATGTTCAACATACATTGAAGGATTAGTTGACATTGAGTTTTATAATCACCGAGTTTTTATACTGTGAACAGGGTATTTAAACTGTTTGTCTTCCATGTTAATAACCACAACTACTGCACATAATCAATGTTTTACTTTTCTCTTTCATGTTCTTTTCTTCCCTTTGCATTTTTGAATTTTAAGTATTTTTACTAACATACTAAGTACTAATAAGGGGGGGGGAGCCTTGCTTTGGTCAAGTTAGAGACAAGCATTAGGACTGATCAAATGAGAAGCTGATGAGCAAAGATGGGTCAGTGGATGAAAGGACTTGCCACCAAGGCTGAGGATTTGAGTTCAATCCCTGGATCCCACAAAGTAAAAGAGGAGATGTAGTGGGTAGCCATTCCAGCTTGGTTCTGGAAGTTCCAACCCCCATTGAGACTCTGGCAACTGTCACGCCTACAAGGCGGGGCGAGGGGAGGCGCCGGGGGACCCGAGGGCTGGATGGGTCAGCGCTCTCTCTGGGCGCTCTCTCGGTGCTGGGACGCTGACCAGTGCAGATTGACTTTGCAGAGCTCCGGAGAACACCGCTGGACTGCGTTACACCTTCCCCAGACCCTGCGACCTACCCATTACTTAATTTGTGAGTTACGCCATTAAATAAATATCCTTTTAACTACGTGGAGTGGCCAAAATAATTTCTCCAATATCTGGCGCCCAACGTGGGGCACGAACCCACGACCCTGGGATTAAGAGTCCCATGCTCTACCGACTGAGCTAGCCTATGCCTGTCATCTCTATAGTTACGTTAGTTAGGTTATCGAGATTTACAGATACATAGGTCAGATGGGCAGGTAATCTTCAAACACTTCATAGACCTAGAGAATATGGCATTTAAATAACTTAGAATTCTGTTGACATGAGACACAATTGCTCCTGGCTGCACCAATTGATCCCGAGAGAATGTTGGGCTTCTAAGACATTTCCATTTGGAAGTTTGTCTTTTTGGCACAAAATGGCCTACTGGGCAAAGAACTGCCCTTGCCTTGATGGCTGACAGTACAAATGCAATGCTGTCCTTTCTGGACAAGCGGTACACAAGGAAAGCAACCACTGTACTCTGCCAAGACAGGGTAAGATGGTCTTTCAGAAATCCTGCTTCTGAAAATGGTCTGTCAGATACTCTAGGCCTGTAGCCAATTTGAATGCACCAACAATGCTGAGCAACATTAGGTGACTGTCCAGGCTGCCAGCTGTCTTGGTCTACTCTTGCACGATTCCCGAAAGTTGCTTGCATCCATCTACCATTTCTCAGGTACCATTATGTTCCTTCTCAGGTCTTTGATGGGATTGAAGACTAGCAGTTATAGTTACAACTTAGTATATATAATATCTTAGATAGAACATATTAAGTATTAGATTCAGGTTCTTTAGGATAGGACACCTTTGAATGATCTTTATAACATGCCATTTACCTATTCTATACTTCTCTGGATTTTAGTATGTGTTTCTTGCTTGATATTGTTTGCATTGGTTATAGTTACATCTTATCTAGGTCATTATCTCTCATTATTTCTGGACAATATTTGATAACCATTCCTTTGTATATAGTCTTGTATTAGTTTAGAACCTTCTTATTTAGACAAAAAGGGGGAGATGTAGTGGGTAGCCATTCCAGCTTGGTTCTGGAAGTTCCAACCCCCATTGAGACTCTGGCAACTGTCACGCCTACGAGGCAGGGCGAGGGGAGGCACCGGGGGACCCGAGGGGTGGATGGGTCAGCGCTCTCTCTGGGAGCTCCCTCGGTGCCGGGACGCTGACCGGTGCAGATTGACTGTGCAGAGCTCCGGAGAACACCGCTGGACTGCGTTACACCTTCCCCAGACCCTGCGACCTACCCATTACTTAATTTGTGAGTTACGCCATTAAATAAATATCCTTTTAACTACGTGGAGTGGCCAAAATAATTTCTCCAATAGGGAGAAATTACTGCAGCAATTATCCTCTGACCTTTACATGTTCCTTCACACACACACACACACACACACACACACACACACACACTATTACTAATTAACTAATTAACACTTTCAAAAGAGAAGGTGATCACATTTTACTGTACCCTTATGATTCCAGTTTGCTGAAGTTTTGTCTTAAATCACTGAACTTTATTTCAAATGATTTCTGTGTTCTTTCTCTACTGAGCATGCTCTTTCATTCTCAAACTCAAGGCTTGTTTGAAACTAAGTTCAAGTGATATACTTATTTCTGAATGGAGTGTGCAGGCTTTTGAAAGGAATATTTGAAATACAACATATTTTTCAAAATTTAAATGGCCAGTATGAATGACTCAGTGGTTTGAAATTAGAGTGTCACCAGTAACTTTAAATCCTTAAGCAAACAGTGTTTGAAATTTTCCAAAATGCTTTCTTATCTGTCCAACTCTTGAACATCAGGGAACCAAGTTCAAGTGCAGATGATTTACAGGCTGATACTATGGCTCCAAAATTATACCCTGTGCTATTTCCAATTAGATGGCACATCACCACAGACATATAAATTTGTTTAAAGGCCTTTAGTCAAAAAAGATACTGTTATAGTTATCATTTCACACTAACATGTTAAAACAAGACAACTATCAAATGATATATATTTTGGTGTTCATAAGGCCCTTCATTTTTATACCAATGACTATAGCCTTGGTTCATCCATTGTTAGAGGCAACAGATGTTCTTTCTTAATTTCTTATACTCAATTCACTTTTTCTGAGATCATCTATCCATCAATAGCCCGAGACTCCATCACCTTGGACCAGGCCCATCAAAAGCACCATTGGAAATGTCACTAGGACAGTTTGCAACCTAATTAATCTGTCTTTGTGGTGCCTCAAAACACCACACACACATAGTCTTAATTGCTACCACCTCACACCCACTGGGATCACAAGCAGAGAATAAGCAGACTCTGATGCCCCCTGCAACTACTGTATTAGCATCATTTACTGCAAGATTAATGAGAGAAGCTGAGGCAACCAGAGGGAAATATAAAAGTATAAGTTTGGGCTTTAGAAAACTTCATAGGCCACTTAAACAGAACAACATCTTATCGATATCAGCAGTTTTTGGATAGTAATATGAGTTTTATATATATTTTATGTTCTTAAGCTGCAATGCTCACTGTCAATGAGCAATACAAGCTTGAAATGTGATATTAATATTGCTTAATAGGAAACTTTAGATGTGAAGCTGTTTTAATTTTTAAAATGTAATTTTATATGAGGCAATCAAGTTACGTTTTTATTCATTTTGTTAAGTATATAATTTATTATATTTGTATGTCAGACAGGGTGATTACTTGAAAAGGAAATGTTAATATTTTTAAACATATTTCAAGATAATTATAATAAAATTGGCATTGCAAAGAACATAATTATGAACCATCAAGAAAACTCAACCATGAATTTTATAAACACATAACAACTGCAACACAAGGGACAAAAATCCTTATATGTTTGATTTCAAATCCTTGATTATTTAAATTTGATGTAGCATTATATTACCTATTTAATCTTCTCTCTGTGTGTTTGTGTGTATGTGTGTATTTTGTGTAACTCTTTAAAAGAACATGTGCATTCAGTCTGAAGATACGCAAGCTCGCCCTTTGAAATAAAGGGAGGAATTATTGTTCCATGAACCATTTTCTTTGCAAAACTCTTACAGGGATGCTGATAGAATAAAATTATATAAACATGTCAGAAGTGCTGTGATGTAGAGCCATGATGTGAACCTTTAAGTTATCTGCTCTTGAACTTCAATCACTGATGTTTAGAAATTGACCAGGCAAAAAGTTTTGACCTGTTTCTGTCCTTCTGTCCAGTTAAGGATTCTACAGAGCCCTTTTGACACTGCAGTTTCAAATCACTGAACCATTTTTTTTCTGGTCATTGAATTCTAAAATCATTTGTTTCCTTTAATATACCCAGAAAATCAGGCCCCATCTATTATCAAAAGAATAGATTAACTTTGATCTTAATTTATAAATTGGCTAAGATGTTTGCAATGGCCAATTTTAAGATGTTTATTACTTCTCACTACAAAGTTATGATTATTTCAGAGCTATGTCTGTTAGTTTTTGGCTTATTTGAGTAACTAGTAAGAAATCAGAAACAACAGTGTAGAAACCTTGTTGACAATGCTGAAAGCAGAATGGATTAGAAAATCTGATGACAAAAATGGTCACCTAGAAGGAAAATGTTCAAACACACACACACACACACACACACACACACACACACACACACACACACACACACAGCTATAAAAAACACATTTGCCCAAACATAATTAATGATTAATGAAATAAAGTGTTGTGAATAACACATCTTAAATACTTCTATAGAATGGGGGTAAAGTCCTCCACCGTAACTTTTCTCCTTTCTGTGGCAGAACACCTGACTAAAGAAACTTGAGGAAGGCTGAGTTTGTTATGGCTCATAACTCAAGAATCCAGTCCATCATGGAGATGAAATCATGGCTTCAGAAGTAGATGTGGCTGCTCACATTTTATCCACACTTAGGAGGCAGGGTGGTTTCTAGAAAGGTGAGTCTTTTGTTGAGAACAATTGCTCTTCTATAGGACCTGATTCAAGATCTCGTCATCTTTTCGTTCAGCTCACAGATACCTGGAACTCCACATACAGGAGATTCAATGTCCCTTGTTGGTGTCTAGTGGGAGCAGAAAGCACATGACTTACACTTACATAAACACACACATACAGAGAGAGAGAGAGAGAGAGAGAGAGAGAGAGAGAGAGAGAGAGAGAGAGAGAGAGAGAGAGAGAGAATGAGTAAGAGGAGGGGGAGGGGACAGGGAGAGAGGAAGAGAGGACAGGAGGGGAGGGGAAGGGAGAGGAGAGGAAAGGAAAGAAACTGGTCTAGTTCTTAGCTAGCTTTATGCTTTTATTCAGTTTTAGACACTAGCTCATGGAATGATGCTACCTCAAATAACCTAATTTTAAAAGTCTCTTATATACATGCATTAAAGTGTATCTCCTAAGTGGTTCTTGATCCTATCTACTTGAACATTTATTAACCATTATACACTCATAATGAGAGTAAAATAGCTAAAGTAGACTGCATGTCAGTGATTCCAAAAGATAAGCATTAAGCAAAGGATGACCATGTTTTGGTGAATGAATAGTAACATTGGTTACAACTGTGTGTTTTACAGCATTGATGATATACTTTGGATTAGACAGATGTTTTACATGTCAATAATGAAGGGCCTGGAAGGATAGTAAGATGTGACACAAAGCTTAATTCAAAGACACAGGTCTTATGCTGTAGTCATTCAGTATTCCATTTAGTGTTCAGGGTAAGTGTTCATGCAGTGGAGTGTCATAACAAGGTCTCATTATTTGTTACTTTACTTGTTATTGTGAGCAAATACCATACAAGTAACAAATTAAGAGAAAATGGATTAAATTTTCATCTTTCATGATTTCCAGGAAGGCATGGCCATTGGAGGAACTCTTGGTTAGTGTGGCAGTATAGGAGACTGATTTCTAATACCTGAGTGGGTAAGGTAAGAGATAGTGCAGGTAGGCCAGGTTATTTCCCTTAAAACCCAATCCAGGGATCTACTTCCTCCAGTTCCTTCCTATCCTCTACATTCTTCAGCCTTCTAAGACAGCACCACCAGGTATAGACCATTTGTTAAAACACTACAACCTCTTATGGCTCATATTCAGTTCATGAAAATCATTTTTACTAGCAATATGGATAAAGAACTCAGGAAAGTCTTGGTTTATAGAAAATGTCTTTTATACTCTGTGTTGAGGTATCATGACCAAAGAGATTTATAAAACAAAGTATTTAATCTGGGCTTACAGTTTCAGAGGGTTAGAGTTCATTATGTCTGAACAAAAAACAATAGCAGAAATAGACTATGAGTATCTATATGTTGATGTGCAAGTAGGAGGCAGAGAGGGAATGAGGCATACTGGGAATGTGGCAGGTCTTTCAAATCTCAAAGTGGCCTCCAGTTACACACATCCTATCAATAGGCTATGCTTCCCAATCCTTACCAAACAGTTCTACCAGCTGGGGACCAAACATTCAGATATATGAGCCTATGGGGGTCATTCTCATTCAAACTACAATAAGTAATGAGAGGTCATTTTACAATAAATTAGTTTAGGCAAGCAATGGTATTTATGATCTTACAGAGTCAAATGAGTATGAAAAATGCATAGAAAGCATCCTAATTCAGATAACAAATTAATACCAATTGCACTTTTGATTTGAAGATACCCCATCATAAAATTTCTTCAAAACAAGCATGGTGTTTTAAATTGTAACATAAAATCTATGATAACCTTGATTCTCATGTTCTCCCTGGAAGGTAATTTCCCATCTTAAAACTACAAATATCTAAGATATTTTGTATGGAAATTACTGACATGGAGTGGAGGGACCAGGAAATGCTAAGTACTCTAAGCAGAAAGAGTTGAACTTCTTTTTTGTTTCATTTAAAATTCAGCATCTTCTAAGCTCCAGGGAAAATGATTGCATGCCCTATATAATGTGGGTGTTCTGATAGTACAGTCAAGTTAAATTAATTGTAATAAACAAAAATTGTCACTAAAGTTCCCAGCTTATACCTCTAATATTGTGTGAATACATTTTATTTCCTAACATTATGAAACAGCCAAGAGTATAATAAATTACTTACCTAGGCCCTTTGAGGATTTTTGCATAATTTACCAAAACAAATTGATTTTAGTGGAAAAGCTGCTAATTTACATGGGTAGGAAGTGTTTTCCTTGGTGTGATGAATTTAATTTCAATTTCCCTGTTTACATGAATTCACTCCAGCAATTCATCACTGTTAGATTAAACTACAACTATGTTTTACTTCAGTAGGCCCCTAACATTCAATATATATGAATGAAAATAAATTACACTCATGGTATAGCTGTGTATTATACCCAATACATGATTGTTAAGGTATCTTAAACATACTATTGATCTTAAGATAGCAAACAATGCAATGTAAAAATTTTAAGTATGAACAAAGCAAATTTGTGTTCTCATTAAATTATTTTCAGGGGGTTTATTTAGGTTGGGTTTGAAACATTATGATTTTTAAAAGAAAAAGAGACACATTTATAGTGTGTGAAATACATAGGAATTTGAGCTGTAGTTGCATTATATGTGTCTTGGTAGTTCAACATTTGATATCTTTATTTATTTGTAATGCTAAAAAAGCAAGTAAGAGAAATACTTTTGGACCATTTAAAACTGTGTCTCATACACTTTTTGAAATTCAGAAATTGGTCATGGTTCATATAAGAGATTCTGAGGTAGGGTATCTCACAAGGTTTACCTGTTGGCTGGCGTCATAATCATCAGAAAGTTTGAAGTGAACTGAAATTAACTGGAAAGTTCTTTAATGCGGTACTAAAAAGTCTCCATTCCATACTGGTTTGTTTGGGTTATACATTTCACTTTCTTGCCATAAATGTTTCTCCAAAGGAAATGTCCTCATGGAATAGAAATTTTACTTTGTCAAGAGTAACCTGCAGGGGAGGAAAGAACCTGGTTAGCAAGATAACGCTCATGACAGAAACTCTACCTTTACATAACCTGCCTTAGAAGTATCCAAATACATCAGTTCTGCCATATACCACAGGTAACATGGTACAACACATTACAGCATGGAAGGAATCTCTGAGAAGATGCGAAGATGAGATACAGTCATCATCATGGGGGTGGTTGGGTTTGCAGATATCAACAGTATGCATCTCTGTGTCAAACATACTGTAGAACAGTATGTAAAATGAGTGAATTTCACTATGGAACAGTTTGTTGACTCCACAAGATCTGTTTTCTGGAAGCTATACTAAAAACATTTGTGAAATATTGTCCATCTCAGTCTATTTAGTAATCAGAAAACATTTTACAAGGCTCTCATAGCAACATAGATATCATCATTGGCATATAGGAAAAGAAATTTAAAGTTAGCTAACATAAAAATTGGTAGCAATATCAGCTTTTAGAGAGGGGAGGATGATTGTTCTTTTGAATTAAGAAGCCTTTTTATGTATAAATCTTCAGGTGTTGAATATCCTCCCCATGTTAACTATTCCTTGTGTTCTAGTACCACAAATCATTTCCAGGTTCACTATGGCTAGAAAGAGACAATGGAGGGTCAGACACAATCTTTGATGTTATTAAATAAGCAAATATTTCTTTTACTATATTTATTAGTACATTTTGTGTGTGTGTGTGTGTGTGAGAGAGAGAGAGAGAGAGAGAGAGAGAGCAGGCTCATGCGTGTATGTTTGTGTGTAAGAAGGAAGATGGCAGGGAGAAACAGAGAGGTGCATGTACAAGTCCACATGTGTTATGGCATCTGGATGGAGGTCACAGGTCAACTTACAGTTGTCAGTTTTTTCCTTCCAACATGGGATGGGGGATTTGTCAGATGAAATTAGATTCGTAGATTTACAAGATAAGCGATTTTTAACTGTATCTTGATAGTCCATCAAATCTGTCTCTTTTATTAAACATTATTAGCTTTTTGAGAAGTTTGGACAATATGTTTCAATTATATTCACCCTCTCCATCAACTCTCCAAAATCTAACCCCCTTCCCTATCCACTCAGATTTGCTCTTTTATGTTTTCCCCCATAAATTCCAAGTTGTGCTGCTCAAATGGTTTTTTATATGTAACCGTCCACTGGAGTATGGTTGACATACCAGGGTCAACACTCAAGAAAACAAAAACAAAATAAACAAAGAAAGAAAACTAACTCTTTCTTCCCCAGACATTATCAATGGCCAGTATTTTCTTTTCTTGGGGGTAGAATTCCTTTCTTTATTTTCTTTCTTTATATTTCTTTTCTTTTTTCTTGTTATTTTTTCAAGACAGGGTTTCTCAGTGTAGTTTTGTTGCCTGTCACTCTGTAGACCAGGCTGGCCTCGAACTCACAGAGAACCATGTGGCTCTGCCTCCCAAGTGCTGGAATTAAAGGCATGTGCTACTACCATCTGGCTAGGACTCCTTTCTCAATGTCATAGCTGAAAATTGATCCTAAATTTTCAATTGGAATTAACAACAAACAAAATCATAGTTTATCAATAACAATATATGCCAGCCATTTCCTGAGCATTTTATATCAAATAATATCATTATCTATGTGCTAAAAGTCTGAGTTGTTTAGTTGCATTATCCCTATTCAACAGAAGCAACTGAGATGTAGCAAAGGCTTTCCCTCAAAAATTACAGAGCTACTATGTAGGAAAGATGGGATTTAAAGTCATGGAATTCCCTCTAGGACCCATAGGGGAAACAATAGTTCTAGAGATATACAATGAATTCCACTGGCCGATTGAGGGTATAAAGTTCTTCAGACAAGGGTAGGGATTTCGTCTGATGGGCAGCACAGCCAGATGTAGACACATCTTTGAATCTTAAAGGGAAGCAGAAATATAATAAGAGGAATGAATGGAAATGATATTCATTCTTCTATAAAATACTCTTTCTCACAATCTATTTAGTTTCTTTTTAGATTACATCATATATGATAAAAAATTCTATACTTTGACTTTTGTCATGTAATTAATGTTTAATTTATTAAGGTTCATCAGAACTGACAAAGTCATCATTAAATATAACCATAGAAAACATTTTAAGGTTATAGTCTAATATGATTCAGTTTATGGGCAAAAAAGGAAATATTTTTTTGTGAGAAAAATAATTCTTATGTTGATGACAGGTGTTTTGTCAACAGATTATTTTTAAAACATTTTTCTATCTTTGGGAGTGTTCTTATTTGCTGTTCTTTTACTTTGTGTTATTTTACATTATATTTTTTACTACTTAAAACAAATTTTAACTTTAAGTTTATGAGTGGGGCTCAGGTAAAGTTAAGATATCAAATCTATTTTTTAGCCTAGTATTTCTTCTCAGAACAATGTATCTCATTTAGGGGAGAAACTGATCTGATAATGTAACTTCATTGAAAAATTACATTCATAGCAATCATGATGTTCTGGATTCAATGCCAGAGCCACATAAAGCAGTCAGGGTATTACATGCTTATAATGCTAGACTTAGGAGGTAGTGACAGGAGGTTCAGAACTTCAAGGTCATTCTTAGCTATGTAGTAAGTTTCTCTAGGATCAATCAGAAAGAGAGACAAACAGTTATAGATAAATAAGATCATAAATAGATGTGGTGATTCCCCTGTAGGTTTTATAGCAAGCAGGGAACAAAAACAAATCATGAAGAGACAAGAGTGGAACTCAGCTCAGCCCAATTTTATTGTAACCAACCAGTGCTGCACCAGGACTTAGAAGTCTTACCCTGATCATTTTACTTTAGTCATATTTAAGCAGAGCAAAATTTTCTAAAAAAAAAAAAGTGTTCAGATAACAATTAACTCAGTCCCATTTGCACAACAATTTAAGATATGTTTACACTGAGATTCCTACAAAGTACATCTGGCTTCTTTCACAAGAATGGGCACTGTTGACTCAGAGACAGTATCTAAATTTAGGTTCTAGGGAGTTTGATTCAGGTAAACATAATTGCTGTGGAGATCACTCTGTATGCTCTGAATGTGTTACTCTGATTTGGTTGATAAATAAAATGCTGATTGGTCAGTAGCCAGGCAGGAAGTATAGTATAGGTGGGATAAGCAGAGAAGAGAATTCTGGGAAAAGGAAGGCTGAATTGGGGTTGCCAGCCAGACACAGAGGAAACAAGATGTAAAAGTACCGGTAAGCCAAAAGCCATGTGGCAGGTTATAGATTAATAGAAATGGGTTAATTTAAGATATAAGAACTAGAGAGCAAGAAGCCTGCCATAGCCATACAGTTTATAAGTAATATAAGTCTCTGTGTGTTTACTTGCATCTGAGCAGCTGCAGGAGCCAGGTGGACACAGGAAACTTCAGCTACACATTATGCCTGTGGGTATCAGGATTGGCATAGCCCTAAGATAGCATAGAAGTTACTTAGGTTTTTGTAAATCACAAGTGACATCACTAGTAAGAATGGGTTTATAGTCTAAAACAATGCTCAAGATTTAGGAGAAAAGTTCTTGGATAAGGAAAAAACATAAATTCTGGAAGATACTGGCAGAGCCTGTCTCATCAGAGAGCAAATGATCATCAGGTTGTTAAATATATGATTCCTAGCATTCCAAGAAGAGCAGCTGTGCATCTCATTCCATTGAAGAGGTAGACTGTGCATTTAACTTTCTTGGCTTCTCCATTGCTTATCTGTGTGCACTAGGCTTTTGCCCTCTATAAATAGATAGACAGACAGACAGATGATAGATAAATAGATAAATAGATAGATACATAGCTACATAGATAGATAGATAATGGATAATGTTTAAATGATG
Organism: Peromyscus maniculatus bairdii; assembly: GCF_049852395.1. Lineage (NCBI taxonomy): Eukaryota > Metazoa > Chordata > Mammalia > Rodentia > Cricetidae > Peromyscus > Peromyscus maniculatus. The sequence goes on from NC_134856.1 coordinate 4,454,056, forward strand.
AATAAATTTTACTGTTAACATAGGGGATTCATCTTCATGAGAATTTACATTAAACATGTACATTATTTTATAACTATTTATTTTCCAGTTGACCCATGTGAATTGTATGCACATAATATCATCATTTCAGACCATTTTTTTTCTGGAGAGCAAGCAGCTAACTTTTAATTCATAGACCTTAGGGGACACTCTAGACCTAAACAATAGCAAGAGGGAAAGGATATCTCAATTAAGGATTATAACACAAGCAGAAGATAAAGACAGGATTCAATAGGAGCTATTAATATGGTTTTTATGACTACAAGGGTTGAGATATTTGGGAACATGTGGAAGAAGACAAATGGAACATTGCATGAAATGTGTCTCTTGCATTACTTGTATATAGCAACCCTTAGGGACAGAAGCTTGACAAGGTTACCCTCAGCCATGCTTTTCTTTCCTTATCTCAGAATCTCATCTCCACTTGTCCATTATGTCTAGAAAAACATGACATATTTACTCCCACATCTTCAGATCAATCATTCTTAGGCTGACACTTTAGAGATGGTAAAACATTTTGATCTGTTCCTCCTACTTTTCTTCCCGTCAATCCCAACAACAGTTAGGAATAGCTAGCCACTATGTCAGCCATTTAAATTTTCCCCAAGAAGAGCACTGGATACTGATATAGAATAAAAATTTCAGACTAGCAATTATGTTGACACATATCTTTGATTATGAAAATGACAGAAACAATATTTTAAATTAAATTAACACTCCCACCATTCATTAATCTACAAAATGCTTCTTCATGGATATATAATGAGATGCATAATTGCAGAATGCCATGTTTATTTAGCATTGACCTCATGAAGCAACAATCATTTGCATACTTCTCTCAATTAAATATTATACCAACATCTTTAATTAAAACTATAAAGGGCATCAACAATATTTCATTCTCTTAATGAATGGTGTGACATACTATATAGTTCAGAATTTCTCTCTGTTTAATTCTCCTGATTTTTTTTACACTGCTCAAACTGTGCACTCTCTATGTGTGTTGTCAATTAGGATGAAACGAAGGAAAATTAAAGTTGCTCTTGAAATGCACTGTGTTTGCACGTAGAATCTATGTGCATTCACAAGGTAGTGATTTGCATATCTCTGGCTTAATTAAAACAAGAAAAAGTGGACATATGAGAGCTTAGGGTGTATTCACCCTCTTACTAGTGTATTCTTTTCCTTTATTGGAGACTCATATCCGAAGACATTGTATTTCTTTCAAAAATGTTAGATTACTCCCCTAAGACAGGCACTGCATGGGTTATTTTGAATTTAATCTGTGCACATTGAAATATTTGTGGACATATGTAATGTGGCATTGCTGAGATAAGGAGTATCAGATAAACTTGGTATAAGCAAATGCAGAATGAAGTTGGATTCTAGAAAAAAAGAATGTCTCCCAGTCCTTTTCTTATAGTCATAAAAGGTTTCTATGAACCACTGTTATACCATCAATAACACGAGAATAATATCTTATATGTCATTGGCTTTCATAGCAAATGGAGAGTGCCAAACAATGCACATGCATGCATTTTGTAAACTATTACATGTCAAATAAATATAAATACAATCTTATTTTTTTATAAACTTGTAATATCTTAGACAGCAATAACAAAAAAAATAATAATGGTCATTGTCCAAAACAGTCTTACAAATCTAGAACAAAATACAAATAAATCAGCCACCATAATTGAAGTGAAATGGAATATGTAATATGCTGGAGAAATAAAGCTACCATATAAATATGACAAATCTATATACAATCCATTTTGCTTCTCTGAGTAAACTTCTTAAAATCTGGCTACTGGGAACAGATCAAGGCCAGAAGAAGTTAAAATCTGTTGCCAGAATCAAAACTGAAGATTATTTTATGGAATTAGAATTTCAACCCAACTTTAAACAGAGAAATGAAATTTAATATTTTCTTAAAAATACATTTCTGAGACAAATTACCTAATTTCAAGTATAGCAAGTTTCTCCACAGTTGCTTCTGGTTAGTGTTACCTCCCTTTTAAATTGTATTGAAAGGTCAACTGGAAAATATTTTCGATGAACTCAACTAAAAATCGATGAAACTTAGATAATTGTCTCTTGCTACCTCTTTTACCTTGTATGGCTTTGTTTTCCTAATATATAGCACACGCATGCAACATTCATGCTATACAATTGGTTTCAAGTTTGCAATTAAGTTAACAGAAATATAAAATGCTTTCTCCACGTTAGTATATTAGTTATAATTGATGAGCCTACCACGATATACTATTTCACTGATAATTAGGGTTTGCCTTTGAGATTGTGTGTTCTATGTGCTTGGATGAACTTAAAATGAAATGTACTCACCATTGATAGCACATAACATAGAGTAGCTTTAATACCCTAAAATCATCTTTATTATTTTACTTCATTTCCTCTTTCTTGAATATTGGTAACTTGTGCATAGAATATTATTTTAAGGTGTGTTACTTTGCTTATGCTGCATTTGTTTAACTCTGTGAAGCTGTGTTACTGTGTCTGTCTAAAACACCTGGTCTGATAAAGAGCTGAACGGCCAATAGCAAGGCAGGAGAGAGGATAGATAGGGCTGGCAGGCAGAGAGAATATATAGAAAGAGAAATCTGGGAGGAAAGAGCTAGGAATGAGAGAGAAGCAGGAGGACATCAGGGGCCAGCCACCCAGCCACCCAGCTACACAGCAATCCACAGAGTAAGAGAAAGATTTACAGAAGTAAGAGAACAGGAAAAGCCCAGCGGCAAAAGGTAGATGGGATAATTTAAGCCAAGGAAAGCTGACAAAAAAACAAGCTATGCTAAGGTCAGACATTCATAATTAAGAATAAGCTTCCATGTGTGATTCATTTGGGTGCTGGGTGGAGCACCTCCCACCAAAGAGAAATAAATAAATAACAACAGTAACCACTTACTCTTTACTATTCATGCCCCATAATTTTATATTTTCCATAATGCCTTATCATTTAAATCACATAAAGTACATCCCTTTTTGTTTGACTTCCTTAACTTAGCAATATAAATTAATGTTCGCCCTGGTCTCTTCTCCTAGCTCAGAAACTCATTTATTTTAACACAAAACAACATCCCATTGAATGGATATATCAGAGATGGGTTGTTCTTACATGTACTAAAGCAGGTCTTACTGCATGGTTTGGAAAATATATATAAAGTTGCTCTATTCATTGATATTTATGAGGTTTTCTGTGGGCCTAAGTTTCTTTGGTCAATGACAGAGGGTATGATTATTTTTGCATGAAACTATCAAGTTATCAACAAAGTATGTCATCAGTTACTGTGCCACTAGCAACAATCACAATGTCCTACTGCTGAGCAATTGCCTCAGCAGTTTGTGTCATTAGTGCTCTTCAGTTTGCCAGTTCCAGTTGAATGTAGAGCTAGATGGTTAGTTAGAATTTTCCTGGTTCTTTACAGTACAGAACAACTGTTCATATGTACGTTACAAGTGTATTTAAATTTAAATGGACATTTATATTATCTTGCATGAGGTGGGCATTCATGTGCATGCTGTCTTTGGTGGAATGAACATTCATGTGTATGTTAACTTTGGTAAGTTGATTTTCATGTGCATAGTATCCTTTGTGAGATGGGATTTCAGGTATATGGCATTTTAAATTGAGTTGGTTGATTTATTATGGTTGACTTTTGTGAGTTTATTGACTATATAAGTTACCCATTTCCATATTTTTAGTACTACTTTTCTCTCGATATATGCCTTGTCATTTTATTCTCATTTAGTGTCTTTCACAGAGAGGAAACTTGTGATTTTAAGGAAGTTCCCACTTACAAATACTCCTTTCATGAATAAAATTTTGATTTTATACAATTCCATCACTAAAGCAAATATATTTATTTCCTCTCAAGCAATCTTATAGCATTTTTACAGTTTTGCATTTCCTTTTTTGGTCTAGTCATCCAAAATAAGTATATTTTGGAAATGGGTGTATGTTCTATGTCTGCATTCACTTCTTAATATGTGACTGTCTATTTCTTCTATTGTCTTTTGAAATGTTAGTTGATCTATTACATTTTATTAGAAAGTTTGTCTGTACAATCACCAATATCATGTGTGGTAGTCTAAATGTTGACAGACTCCAACAGGCTTATTGTTGAACATGTACTCATAATATAGTGGTATCAGATTGGCAGGTAGGGCATAACTGGAAGATATTGGTCAAAAGTGTATGTTTTGGAAGGGTATATCTTGACCTATGCATTTAGCAATACTTTAGTATTCCTACCTACCATTAGAAAACCATCCTCCTCTGCATGCCCATGCAAGGGAAAACACGATGATATTAAGAGCCTCTATATTCACAGTCTGGATTGCATCTTTAAAACTGTGAATTAAAATGCATAATTCCTCTTCATAAAATTTAATTCAATTTTTTGTCACATCTAAACTGAATTAACTGACACATCATGAGTCTTAGTCACTGTAGCTTTAAAGTAAGTCTTTAAATCTAATAATTTCAGTCTTTCAGTTTATTATCCTCCTTATATGTCTTGCTGTCTCTTCCTCTTTGGGCCTTCCATATGAACTTAGCATTACTTTTTCTAAGTCCACAAAATTATAGCTGACATTTTGATTTGGATTACATGGACTTTATGAATAGAATGAAAACAATCTTGGTAGTATAGAGACAGCCAATCTATGACCATGGACTCTCTGTGTTTTACTGAATAAAAATATGTCCTGCATCCTTACCTAGTCTTGACTTGTGTTCTTGAACTGAGCATTGTACCCATGTTTCTCTATAACCTTTTTCCTCACATCAATGACCAGGTGGACTGGAATGAGATTAAGCTGGATAATTTCATTCTTCCACATAGATGGGTGAATATGCCTGGATCTGGGTGTTTAATTCAATTTCCAAGGTTCAGTTAAGGTATGGCAAGTCCACAAAACATTAAACTCTGAGCAAAGAGTTCCTCCTAAATGCAGTGATCTAGATTATTTAAATGGAGTTTCTTGCCCACTTCCTCAGATGATGAGGGAATATTTTCTAATATTTCATTTGAACTCCTATAGATGAGTCTCACAGAAGCTTGAGAACTGCAGTGGATATTTCGAACTCTTACATTTAGCATACTGAGCCTCAGCAATTCATCAATTATGTATGGTCTTAGCTTGCCTGCTCCAATACTGGCTGTGATGGAAATATCATCTCATAGGTATTTATGAAACTAACCCAGTTTTCTTAGTTGAAATATATAAATTTAGGAGAACAACTCTTTTCTTCATGGCTTTTTTTGTTACAGATCCAAGAAATTTAATGATTCTTCAGTTTTTGGATTGATTTTTAGAGTTGTTGATGTTTAAATCCTTATATAGAAACTAGAAATATAGCAATAATATTTTAGGATCTGTAGGATTATTTTAGAATAGTGAAATGAGACAATTATTGACATAGTGGTAACTGCCTAATACAACAGATTCTGACTAAGCCATTTTCAACTAATCAATAGTTACAAGGCACATATTTCAATTACTAGCATTCATTTTTTCCACCTGCAAGGTATATCTAAGTGCATTCAACAGGCTTATTGAATTTTACTGAAGGTTGATGACCATGTTATTTTACCCAATGAAATCATATGATATAACATTTATGCATATAGACCACTCTGGTGTGTCTGTTTAGTTAATAGAAACTGCCATAGTGTTATAATTTTAAATAAAATATCTTATTTGAAAATAGAGATATTCTATGACAGAGATCATTGTATTCAGTGAACAAAATCTTCTTTTAATCTTAGTACTAAAACTGACTTGGTTTACCACATGAAAGCTGATTATTATCAAGAATATTGTCTAAGAGATAAAATTAAAGTAAATATAATGTCTACAGCATGAGTTTTTAAATATTGCTTCTCAAGCTTGGTAGACATGGGCCATGATGATCCTCTGTTCTCTGTAGCTTTCAACCACATGAGGATTAGCCATTTGAGGTTATTTGGACATTTTCAGACTCTGCTTCACTTTTCTATATAATGGACATTTTATAAAACAGTTTGCTGTTTGAAGAAACATTAAAATATTATTCTAAAGAAATATAATCAAGATGTTCCAGGGTAGAACAACCTATCTTTAACATCAAGACTGTGTACCTATCTTATCATCTACAACTCATTTGCTCTCTATTTGTAGGTATGGATAATATAAAGAATATAAATTCAGATGAGAGACTCTAAGAAGTGATAACATCAGTGTCTTGTGTGTGAAATTATTGGAATCTTCAAGTCCTCATGATACTATTGTCAACAGCAACCATTCAGAAACCATTATAAAATTACTGTCATCACTGTGAAGTGCTTAAACAAATGTCTTTTTTAATGATGCCTAGAAATTCATGAAAGATAATATTATTCTCTTATACTCTCACCTTATCCATAAGTAAATTGAGGTTTTGAAATGTCATTCCATATCAAACAATGAAGAAAAACTCAAAAAGAAAATATTCATAACTTAAATTACATTTTACAATTGCTCTCTAGATAATTACTTAGTATTTCTGTGATGTTTGACCCCCCAAAAATGCATAAAATGCTCTGATAAGCCCTTTAGACCTGCTACAACTTTTATAAAATGACCCTTCCCTGATTTAGGTACTACCTGCTTTTTTTTTTTGCCTTCTTTGACACCCATGATTTAAAAATCAAAGTGTTCCTTGGCGCTTGATTGAAACTAACACATTTTAGGAAAATTTCCAGCTTTAGTCACAACTATAAAATATATTAGTGATGCCATAAATCACACAGATTATGTAGTGAATAGCTCAAGTACTAAATGCTGTATTGTTTTAGATCATATCTCAGCTTTAGGATCACCAAAGTAATCATGAAATGAAAAGGATGATACATAATTTGGTTAAAATAAAAATATTTAATTTGTTTAAATTTGTATGCACTAAAATGGCAACCAAAGTTTCTGAACATTGACAACTATTGGTTTATTTATACTGAATAATGTAATGATTCATATTTTCAGTTATTCCTTTGATACAGTTGCATCATAAAAAGTTTTCTGATAAAATGGCACTGAAACAAAATAAGGTTTGGATGTTGCATATGACCCACTGAGTTTTCTGATAAGTGGGTGCAATCTCCATTTTTTTTTTGAGACAGGGTTTCTCTGTGTAGCTTTGGAGCCTTTCCTGGAACTCACTCTGTAGCCCAGGCTGGCCTCAAACTCACAGAGATCCGCCTGCCTCTGCCTCCCGAGTGCTGGGATTAAAGGTGTGAGCCACCACTGCCTGGCTCTAATCTCCATTTTTGAGTGACATGTAAAGGCCTATCCATGTAGAATGTCTTAGATACATTTAGCTGCAAGTGCAGTGATTCTTGAGTGACCAATAAACAGCATGTGATGAAATACCTAATTTCAGTGTAAATGAGTCTTGGCTAATGGTAAATAGCAGGTACAGTGTTCCCATGAGCAGATTTCTCTTCACTTTCATTTTGACATATGTTGTTACTGGTTACTTACATTCATAAACTCATAGTGTATTCCCCAAAGACTAGGAATTAGAAATGGCACAGGACTTTTTAGCAGTGTCAGACATGAGTTCCATCTCATGGAGTGGGTCTCAAGTTCATCAAAAAGTGATTACTGACTATTATACTATTTGGCCACTACTGCACCAGCATATGTTGCAGGTAATTCTCTGTTGTAGTTCACATGGCTTGTTACTGGGTGATATTTATGATTACTTTTGCCCTCTTTAGTATACAAAGTAGCTTCCATTAAAGTGAATGCTAGTCAGTAAGGAATACCCGCTCAATTTTTTCATGTTTGATGAGATAAGTAAGTTGTGTATGCTCTAGAGGCTAAGAACCTGGAACTAGATATGCCCTGGACCTAGAGAAAAAAATCCGATTATTGTTCTGCTAAGGAACATAGCAATAAAATTAATCCTAAAGACATTTTTGCTATATTCACAGATTAGAGCATCAGAGAAATGTATTTTAGTAGATGGTAATTAATAAAGAGATCTAAAACTGAACAAGGTGCAGAGAGTGAGACACTTTGAGGAACTCATCCACAAATGGCATATCTTTATAACACTCTTTCCCTCAAGGATCAGGCATTTATGTGGAAGAGGCCATGGAAAGATTTTAAGAGCCAGCGGTGATAGATGACTCCATGGAAAAAGCATCTTCCAGACTCCAGAGGACAGATGTACATATGAACTCATAGAGATGGTGACATCACATTCAAGATGTCCACAGATTCAAACCAGACAAAATCCCAACACTGATAAGGGAAAGTGAGCACAAAGTATCACCCCTAACCAAGAAATTATTTCCAACTCATACATACTGAGAAGGGAGAGTCAGTGTTCTGCAGTGGGTGTCACTGTGTATATTTCCCAAATTCCAGGGTAGGCCTTATGCCCAGGAGTAGTTACCAAGACAAAATTGATTGCATGTTTTCGCACACTATTTTTGTTTTGTTTTTTGGTAATTACTGTCTCATTGACATTAATTTTTTTGTGAAAATGGGAAGAGAGAATGCATGAAGTTGAGTCAGAGGAAGGGTGGGGAGAACATGGGAGAAATTGGAGGGAGAATATGCTCAAAATATTTTGTGTGAAAAATTTTAAATAATTAAAAAATTGTTAAAGAACAATGGATTTATTTACAATTCCTCCCTGTATTTCTGGTAATTTAAAAATGTATAGAGAGATATGAGTCAAAGATTGGAGTGTATCATCTATTATACTTAGTTTTAATGTTAAATTCCTAGAATTAGAATCACTTATGTAACCTACCTGTTCCTCCACTTGTATCAGAACAAGTGTTTCCAAGCTTCTCTGTAGATTAGGGGTCATCAGCTCTCAGGGAAACTTCCAGAAATTCTAGTGCCATATTGTGATGGTGTAGGCACCTAGTCTTGTGGACTGAGCAACTGCTAATTATCACCCCCTTTCTCAGTCGACATCCATGGTGGAACTATTCCAATTATTAAGGCATCCAGAATAACTATTGGGTTCTCAGTTCTCAGTTGTGATTCTGCTGTTACTATTCTAAAGTTGACTTAATAAATTCTCTTAGAAAGGAAGGTGATAGATAGATGGGTAGATAGATAGATAGATAGATAGATAGATAGATAGATAGATAGATAGGTAGATAGATAGATAGATAGATAGAGAGATAGAGAGATAGAGAGATAGAGAGATGATAGAGATAGATGATTGATATACTATAGAGATTCATCCCATTTGTTCTGTTCCCCTAGAAAACCCTGACAAATACAACATATTTTAACTGTGAGATAGGGCAATTGATGAAATTGTGGCAAAAAAATAACCTGTATCCCAGATTGTCTCAATGACAGCTTTTTTTCTTTTTTGCTTTTTTCTTTTTCTACTCTTGTTTGTTTGTTTGTATTATATCCGCGCTATCACTCAGAGATTGATTTTTCTTGTAGCCTTTCCAGATGGCATTCAGCAAGTCATATAAGTACACCATTTGGAACAATTTGTAAAGAAAGTTGCTAGAAGTCAAATGTACAACATTCAGTAAACAGTGTCACAGTTTTCATTTGCCTTGCTCCTTGCTATTCCTCCATTCTGGTTTTTGTGATCTCCATTGAAAGATTTCAGATAAAACACAGAGTATAGTGGATAGTGGGGAAAATGGGTAGAGTTTATTACAAAGTAAAGACATCACACTCTCAGAGGATAGGCCTGGACAATGGCTAAAGAGACTATTGCCATGTCTGCATTTGAGGCATACTTTTGTTATTTTTAAAATATCACACACTCACATGTGTGTGTGTGCAGACGTGTGCGCATGTACACACACACACACACACACACACACACACACACACACACACACACACACACTTCTTTTCCTAAAGACTTTGTCTTATCTAAATGGTTAACTTCTACATAAGAGGCCAATGGAATGCTTTTTTTTTAAATCTCTTATTACTATGTAATCTTATACTGCTTAGTTACCTATCAGTAATGTTTTGAGCAATATAGGATGGCAAATTCTTTTCTATACCATTCCCATAGATGTAACTCAGATTCCTGTCCTCTGACTAGTACTTAAGGTCCTGCAATTTCATTCTTATAAGCTCTTAGTTAGGAAAGAAATCCAACCCCAATGTACTTCAAGCCTGCTCTCCTTTATATATCTACTTAGCAAGTTAATCATTTCATTACTGTTGCTTCCTTGTCTTTGAACCATACCAACATAGTCAGTATTAGTATGGTGATTGTCTCTCTTATCTTAATAACTATAAAACCTAAGTTAGGACACTGTCTTTCCTGAGACAGCCAGAAAAAAAAAATTCCACAGTTCTGTGAATGAACTGATAATGTGTACAGATTGCTAACATATTACTATACAGAGGACGCTTTGAATGTTTATACATGGAATGCATCTCAGATCTTAAGTTGTTTTCTAAAGAATTCACAATTTTATTGACAAATTGATAAATTTCAGTAACATCAAACTGATTACATTTCTCACATATCTCTATTTTAGTTTGTGGGGAAGCTTCTGCAATGTGGATACTATTTGATTTTTTTTTTTGCTTCTAAATTAGTGCATTGGCAATATAATTGCATAGATTAGGCTTCAAGTGACTCTACCCGAATGCTATTTATTTTCATATTGGTTTTCTATTATTAAAATGTCTGAAAGAAGAAAAACAACAGAATAACTATTAATTTTCAGCCATAATGTTTCTCCCCAACACCAATTGATGTATTTGTTACTTACATCAATCTTATAAAATTGAGGTGAGTGTACCTGTTTTATGAAGTTTACTACTAAGATAAAAGCCAGTATGTTGGATGCTATTTTATATGAAGAAAATGTGCAATTTGGAATTATATTTGAATTCAACTGATTATTTTCCAACAGGGGTGAAAAGTGAGCAGTTTGTTATCACAGTGTTACACAGTATTCATTTTTAGTAATTTGCTTCTGCAATGCTTTCTAATGATGAGCTCCAAATGATGAATTAGTTCATTCATTATATGGAGTTTGATCTGCCACACAGGGCAGAAGGGAGAGATTGCACTCCTCATTCACTGTTCTTATTGAGCATCCAACAGCCTTCCCACTGGCTTCTGAGGGCAGAACACACAGAGCATTAAAAGGCAACAATCTGATCTTGCTTTACCCCCTGTTGTGCTAATCTGAACTCCCTGGAAGCTCCAGTGAATTCAATAGGAGCTCCCAGTTCAGCTCACTTCTCAGAGAAAAAAGATGTGCTGTGCATTCGGATGGCCACCAATAGTTCTTTGGTATGTCTGCTCTGTGCAGTTCATCCACTTAAAAGTTTCAAGTCAATGTTTTGAGGTTGAACTTCCCAATCATCAGTCAATACCTCTCTTTGCTTTCCTTTCTAAGCATTCCCTTTTAAAATGATGTGTTATTGCACAAGCATTTGTTCTCATTTTTTCTCCCAGAAATCTGTTTAAATAATGATCCCAGTTTAAAAGTCATTACTGGAAACAACCTTTGATATTTTGAATTACACAGTTCAGTCTTCACAAGGGTGTAAATGAAACATTCTGGTCTTCAAATGACAATAAAACTTCACGTTATAGACTCCACTGTATCTTAAGTCTTTTGTATGCTGATCTATTATTTTCTCTTCTGTCACCAGTCATTCACAGTGTTTTCAGTTCACTCTTTTTACGTTATCACTTTTGCCAAAAATTGATGTTTTCTAGACCACCTTCAACAAATAGATACATAATTCTTTTGGTCAATTTTATAATCCTGTTGATCATCCCCTACAATGATTAAGTGCTCTCTCACCACTCCTCAATAGTAATTTTTTTCCAAACCATGAAGCTTCCCCTGTGCACCTCTGGATTTTGAGCAAACAGATCAATTTGTCCTATGATCAGCACACTGATAAAGAGTAATGATCCCAAACTTTACCCAAAGAAGCATCTGTTCCATATAGATCATATGCATATGCCATGATTTGAATAAAGCTGACTCTGGTTCCTTTCATTCAGTTACCTTCCTTCCCCAAGTACTACATTGTTTTTTGATCAATCAGAAAGGGGGTTGAAATGTTTTTATAGCACAAATGTCAAGGGAGAAAAACAGCCTGACAAGCACACAAACAAAAACTACTCTGCATGTTCTACCTTTAAGTTGAAGAATTTTATATACACAAGTGACCTACAGGATTTAGTAGAAATGATTGAAGTCACTACTGTGTACTAAATTTACTAGTAATGCAATGTGGAAGTAAGGAAATACTGTGTAGAATAAAAGGTATATACACTCACGGAAATGGTACCAGACTATTTTCCACTGCTATGAAGGAATACCCGAACTGGTAATTTATAAATAAAGGAGGCTTATCAATTTTATATTTGTGAATCTCAAAGAGTGAGCAACTATTGGATACAGTGAGGACCTCCAGAAGATGACATCAACAGAGTAGAAGCACACAGAGAAGAGGTCAATGGCTATTTTCATGTTTTTTCCCTATTGAGCTTGTTTAGAATTGCATATGAACATTGGCTCTGGAGTCCTTTATCATAGGATATGCAATTTATCAGGGGATACATAATGAGAGAAACTGATAACTCTCACCCAGTAACCTTTAGCTTCACATATAGGAAGAAGAGAAGGTCCATTAACTACTGTCTCCTAAATGTGACATGGCCATTCCACTCAGGAATTCACAGAACCTATGGCTATATGCACAATACGGCAAGGGATTTGACATGTCAACAAGGCATCTTGAATGTAAGGGTAGTGGTTATGGGAGAGCTACAATTTTGTTTCTTGTATCTCTAACCTAGGATTCTACAAAATCATCTGTGACCCAAGAATCAGCAGATATACATGGTTCTAGCACTGGGAATATTAATAATTTAAAATCTAGATGAGAAACCATGTTTGAACCATATCTCGATCATTGTCTAAATCAGTAAAATGAAAGATATTGGCCAATGCTTTTTAGTGACATTATGGTGAGATATTTTGAGTACTAAATGATGGGAGACTATGGCTAATTTATTATTCAGAGAGTATAACATATTTATACTTTTAACTTTTAAGATATTATTATTTCATAAATTCATTTGCATTTTAATTGATTTTCCTTATATTAGTGTCTCCATATTACCTCTAAATTTACTTTCTATAACTCAAATGTATAGTACTGTTTAGGGAGGAAAAATTTTAATAAATTTATAATCCTATTATTTTTATTTTGTACATATGAGTAATTGCCTGTTTGTAGGTATGTATAGCACATATCTATCTGGTGCCCACAGGGACCAGAAGAGGTACCATATCCTCTGGAACTGGAATTCCAGGTGCTTGGAGTTGACATGTTGGTGGTAGGAATTGAACCTGTATCCTCTTCAAGAGCAGAAAGTGACTATAACCATTGATCCTGATCTTCAGCTGCCTACTGCTATTTTTTTTATTAATTGGATTTTGTATGCAGATCTTAATAACTCATTAATTTGTATGTCTGAACTATAAAGTTCTGCTTTGGTTACATTATAAACCATTGATCCTATGACTGTATACTCTAGGAAACTACCTCTAATGATTTCTATTAGGAGATGGAACTGTGTGATAAAATTTCATGTGTATATTACAGAAAATTTACCAAAATGGTTTGGTGACACATCAAATCACTATATCAATACTGATTATAACAACAAGAAGTTGTATAATCTTCCCCAGCTTTGTTTGCTTTGCTTAGCCTAACAGGTATTCATCTAATCAAACCAGTTTTTTTTTTTTTTCTCATACTAGATATTCTTTGAAGTGGAAGCCATGAAGAGAATTAGAGGAAATGTTAGCCAAGATGAAAGCTAGTTACTCACAGGAAAATAAAACAAAGTAAGACAGAGTGAGAGGTAAGACCAATGTATACATTATCCAAATAGTAGAACCTATCTGACACCTCAATCAAGTGATAAGATCATTACCAGGTGGAAAAAAGGTATTTGTAGAGGACAGATTGTATGAGTGATAAGTGATAAGCTGAAAAATTCTCTCCATGGGAAATCACCATATAGCCAAGTTGTTCTTAACCTGTGTATTTTAATCTTATGCAGTTGTAGCAATAATGGGCTATGGTACTGTGATGTTCAAGCTCCTGACCAATGTAAACTGATCTTTAAGTTTTGTAAACTTCAGAATCTCTAAACTTTTTTTTTATTGCTTGAAGCCTTTGAGGTTTGATGGTTTATGTTCACTTTACTTTTCTCTTTTTCCTTCTTCCTTTTTTTGTCTCCACCTTGCTTGCTCTTATTTTGGAAAAAAAAAATCCTGTGTAACTGAAACTCTAAAGGTTCTTAGATCAGTTAAGAGGGCATGCTTTTCTTGCAAAGAATGATAGTTTGGTAACGAGGACCCACATCAAGTTGTTGACAGTTCTACCTACATGGGGTCAAATGTAGTCTGCTGGACTTTGTGGATATAAAATACCACATATGCATAAAGTAAAATATTTTTTTTTAATTATCAGTCATTCTCCAGCTTGATGCTAACTCTGGAGTACTGGAATAGTGGGGATAATCCACCATATGCAGCCTTTCTGGCACTTTCCTTCTAAATCAACACAAAGTAAGTAAGTTGATATAAATTAATGTTGCGCCATTGTATTTTCAAAGAGCATAACTTATTTCTTCTAACTATAGTTTGGCATCCATTTTATAACCTCCTTTTATCATGTCACTTTTCCCAGTTTCCAGTGATCACTAGTCAATATTTAGATTAACATTTTTAAGTTTGATATGGAAGAAACTATATGCCACTTATGTTTCTCTTTGTGTTTATTTCATCTAAGCAATGGCATCCATTTCTTTCAATCGCTTTGTGAATAACAGGATTACAGCTTTCTTTATCACCAAATAACCCTATATTGCATATGTATATGTATCCCCCACTCAGTTTGTTTATTTCTTGTTGCGCATCTAGACTGATTCCATAAAGCTGTTGAGAATAGTTTTACAATAATCATGGTAATGTAAGCATGTTTATATTTGATGTTTCTTAAAAATTTTAAGTTTTTTTTTAAGAATGGAAGCTCTGGCATCTAAGTGCTAAGATAGGAAATAAGCATTACATACTGTGTATAATAAAATGAGCATCATTGTAATACAGAGATAACTCCAAATGTCTTTACTTCTTTAGAGAGGTTTCCTTTGGTTTCTGTTTCTAGTCATAAACTATTTCATCTATTTTCATATAGTTAAACTTAGAAATTAATGGGAAATGTACTGTTTTGTGAATTATATCATCAATATTGTGTGTTGAAGGCAGACTGTTGATTCATTATAACATGTTTGAAGAATACAAAGATTCCTGCAAGATCATGTAGCAAAGATCATATTTGGAGTCAAATAAGCCTGTGATATGTTTGTATGACAAGGTTCCATGAAAGTGACTGATGTAATCATGAAGGTGATTACTCAAAATGAATGCTGCTAACAATTAGTTCAAGAACATGTATGAGCACCCAGAATGTTTTAATACCTCTGACTGAATATACATAGATATTTTAAGTGGGTAAGTGGGAGTAATATCTTTTTCCTTGAATATTAAACTAAAAAGCACTGAAGTTAGGGTGGATAATGAAGCAAATTTTACTGTGCTAAAATAATTCACAGAGTACAAAAATTACTGAAATAGAATCTATGAAATATCTAAGCAGGGAAAGATGCTTGCTGCCAAGCTTAGCAATGTGAGTTTGATACCTGAAACCCACATGATGGAAGGAGAGAAACAAGCCCCATGGTTTGTCTTCTCTCTATCACACACATGACATGACTCACAATGCTTACCCACATATGCACACTCAGAAAAATAACTGTCTACAAAATATTAAATATGCAATAATACATAGAAACAAGGTGTAGAATAATGTACCATGACACACTTCTTTTTCCACTGATACTCATATTTTTTCCATTTTCAATGAATTGCCTTAGATATTTACAATCCCAATCACTTCTAATAACCCAAATTTGACAATGTCCTTACTAAACACAGTGGACATTTGAAGATATCATCAATTTTCTGCCAGTTTCATTTTCTGTTTCAAGATTCAATGCAAAATATCACAAAGCATTTGTTGAGCTGTTAAAAATGCAAAAAAAAAATCAGAACTCACCCAATAAACAAATAATAAATGGACTGAGAAAGAAATCAGAAAACATCTCCTCTCAAAATAGCCTCAAGAATATAAAATATCTTGGAGTTAAATCTAATTAAGCAAAAAAAAAGTCTAGTATGATAAAAGCTAACTTCAAGTCATTGAAGAAAGAAATTGAAGATGATATCACAAGATAGAAGATTTCCCATGTTTTTGGATTGATAGGATTAAAGTACTAAAAATGGGCATCTTACAAACACCAATCTACAGATTCAGTGCAATACTCATCAAAACTTTAACATGGTGCTTTACAGATCTTGAAAAAACATTTTAAGCTTTTCAAGGAAACATAGAAAACCCAGAATAGCTAAACAATCCTGAATAATAAAAGAAATGCAGAAGACATCACTCTCTCTAATTTCAACTTGTATGATAGAGCTATAGAAATAAAATCAGCATGGTATTGGCATAAAAACAAACATATTGATCAATGAAATGGAATTGAAGACCAAGACATATATCCACATACCCATGGACACCTGATTTTTGATAAAGAAGACAGAAATGCACATTAGAAAAATGAAAGCATACTCAACAATTGGTAAAACTGGATGTCTGCACATAGAAGAATGAAAATAGATCCAAACTTATCACCCTGCACAAAATTCAACTTCAAATGGACATAAAACCAGATACATTGAATCTGACAGAAGAGTAATTGGGGAATAGCCTTGAACTCACTGACATAGGAAAAGACTTTATCAACAGAACACTGTTAGCACAGTGCTAGGGTCTAGACTTAATAAATGGGCCCTCATAAACTGAGAAACTTCTTCATGGCAAAAAACCACTGTTATTTGCACAATGCAGCAGACTACAGAATGGTAAAATATTTTTACCAACTATATATCTGATAAAGGGCTAATACCAAAAAATACATAAAGAACAACAACAAAAAAAAAAAACCGCTAGATAACAAGAAACAAAAAGCCCAACTAAAAACTGGATACAAATCTAAACAGATAATTCTCAATTGAGGTAGCTCAAATGTTTAACAACAATTAAAGAAATACTCAATATTTTTAGACATTGGGGAAATGCAAATCAGAACTACTCTGAGATTTCATCTTATACCCTCTAGAACGGTGAAGATCAGTAAAACAAGTAAAAGCTCATATTGTCAAGGGTAGTATTCATAAATTGCTGGTGGGAGTGCAAACATGTACAGTCACTCTGGGAATCAGTGTGGTGGTTTCTCAGGAAGATGGGAATCAGTCTACCTCAAGACCTAGCTATATAACTCTTGGACATATATTCAAAGGATGTTCCATCCTCTGGCAAAGACACTTACTTACTCAGTCATGTTCATTGCTGCTCTAGTCATAATAGCCAGAAACTGGAAAGAACCTAAATGTCCCTCAACACAAGATGGAGGACTCCATAGAACAAGGCACTCTAAATCACTGTGAGCAAAGCTCATATGAACTCAAGGAGACTGAAGCAGCATGAACAGGGCCTGCATGGGTCTGCATCCCATCTGTTGTTGATTTATGAGTGTTTTATGGGACTCCTGAGTATGTGAATGTGCCTTGTGACTTCCCTAGGTTCTTTCCCTTTTGCTTGTTGGTTTGAACAACTCCAATTTGATAATTTTGTTTTAGCTTATTAATTTTATTTTGTTATAGTTTAAACAAGGAAACAAGCAAAGCACATCAATACCATATGAACACAATACATCACTCAAATTATTTTCATCATCCCCATCTTTTCCATGAGGCCAACTTTCTTGAAATCATAAACAGTGAGATTTAAGTGCCAAATAATTTTATGTGCTTTTTCAATGTTATAAGCAAATACACATGATTTTGATCATAAGCAAATAATTACTTTAAGTGTCTATTTATTAATAATTTGTGAGTGTTAACAATTAAAATCTGTTCCTTATTAGTTCTTTGAAAGTTAACATAACATTGTCAAGCATGAAATAATGAAAATCTCTTTCACAAACCTTACTTGATACAACCCTATAACTCAGATCTTAACATGGGAATGGATTTAAATTTGCAACCATTAAGGCATGTCTCCACTTCATATTAGGATTTTAAATTAATATTTGTCACTGAGGAAAACTGATTTGCATTTTAATGAGAAAAATCACTATGCAAACTTTTGAAACATTTTACCTAGAAGTTGGCAGCAAAGTCAAAAGGAGTGAGTTCATAATTTTAAAATGAAGCTAAACTCTACAAACTGGAATTATTTTATCTTTAAAACTAGGAATTTTATTTTGAGTCAAATCTATTTTTAAATCTCTCCAAATGTGCAGATTATTCTAATACATTCAGTTTTCTAAATATGGTAGGCAATTATATTTTCTGATCTTATAAAGTCACACAGCATTCATATCTGAAACATGCACCCTACAAACCTTCTTTGTCACTAATGTAAATTATTAAGACCTTATTTTGTCTTTGGTTTTTGTATACATAGATTATTAAATGTCCACAATTTTTCTCATGTGCTCAGCTTCTCACTTTAATAGTTTGAGAAGTTTTTATTCTGTTAGTGTACATTTATATATGGTAGAATTTCTTTATTTTTTGTGTATATTAACTTAAATCTAGCATCAACAATAAAAATGAGAAACATAGTAATGAGATGCTAAATATCACACTATGAGGAATTTATAAGCCACATGATCAAAATAGGATCTTTAACATTTATTAGGAGACAAATAGTCACTTCTTAATCATATAAACTAAAATCTCTTTAAGTATCCAAAGTAACCCCCCTTTGTAACAAACTACACATATTTGGACCCAACAATTGTCCTTTCTAAACAATGGTTTCAAGTTAATTTCTGTGTTTTCTGCATGAAATTCACACAGAAGAAAAGAGGAATAAAGTACCTGTGTAGTGCCACCAGCATTTGACGAGTAGGAACTGTGTCCATGCTTTTCACCAAATGGCTGTGGGGTCCACTGTACATGTTAAATCAGGTCTAGCGTCTGTTGATGTCTTGATATTTTATTCCCATAACACCGTTTGATATATTGATGCTAATGATCTTATAGAGTTCGCAGTTTGGGTGTGAGCTAGTGCTACTGATGATTAGATTCAAGTTTGCATCTCTTTCCTCCATAGGGCAGAAAGAATGGCAAATCCCTTCCCAAGTATCACATGAAGAAGCATGGTATCTTCCTGATTCTCATGGTGATATTTAGTTTTATCCCCAGTCATTATCAGACTTCTCCTCTTCCTAGAATTCTTTGTAATTTTTTTCTACATAGTAAGAAATCTGAGAGGAGACTTTCTGAGAGGTTGAAAACTCATTATAATCCCCTTGACATTTTTTGGATCAACTTTGTAAAAACTGTAAAATTAATCTTGACCTATATTACTCATTCACTCATATTACATTTAAGAGTTGGCATATTGTGGTCTTTATGTGAAATTATGGTATTTACTATACTTTGTTGTTTTTCTTCTTTATTTAAGTCAAGTTCTTACTTTGTAGCTAACTCTGGCTGGCCTTTAAGTTACTGTGTAGACCAGGCAGGCCTCCAACTAATGAAGATCCACCTGACTTTGCATCCTTAGTAGGATTGTAACCATGAGCCACTGGGCTTTGCTATTGGTTACAGCTTTAAAGGTACACATTAATCTATTTATTTTCACTCTACACATTTTCTCACATTTACTCCCAGATTCCTATTTTGCTTTTGAAAGTTATACAATTGCCTTTATTAATTCAGATGATGAAACAGTCCATATTTTGTGTGCAAACTCCCTTTGAAGTGTTCTCATGTCCTTTTCTTTCATTGTTCTCATTATTCCATGGTTCACTTAACACTTTGGAATATTCTAGGTTTCTGGCCTCATTTTTTATTTTCCTTTCCTTATTGTTTTGTAGCAGAATTGACTATGTCAACAGGACTCTTCATTCTTCTGGGAGATAAAAGATTCTTAGAAGCCATGATAGGCTGTTTATTACTGCTTAAATTGATGTCACTTTGGGGCTATTCGGGTGAATATATTTAAATAATATTATATAAGCATGCATAAAATTATTAACCTAGAGTTTTTCAGTACTCTTCAGTATAAATCTTAGCTTTTAACATCAGTAATCCGTCTACCCAGTGAAAGCTAGACTTGAACAAATTTGAGATATGGTAATCTGCTATTCTTATAATTTGATGCCTTGTGCCATTGTCACCAGAGAGGCTTCCTCTGGCAACACATGGAAGCAGGTGCAGAGACCCACAGCCAGACATTATGCAGAAAGGAGGTCTAAATTTGAGGTCTTCATCAGGTCCCTCTGCTTATAAATCCAGGAAGCCAGGCAGAAGATAGGGAAGAAAGATGGTAGGAGACAGAGGGGATGGAGTATACCAGGAGAATGTGTCTTATTTGTACTTATTTGTCCTGTTTTGCTATTTTGTCTTAGAGTACTATTGTTTTCTCTAGAGAAAATGGAGGTGGGGGGATGTGATTGGGGAAAGCTGTGGTTGGGCTGTATTATATGAGAAAAGAATCTATTTTCAATAAAAATAAATTTAAAAATGTAAAAAAAAAGACCTTTTTTGCCATATATATATATATATATATACATACATATATGTATATATGAAGTAATGTTGGTTTCATTTCAATGTTTTTAAATTTCTATTGAGTGAAAGTTTGCTTTTTTCTTACATTTTGTTTTTGTTCGTAATTTTAATCTTTGCATTTTTTTCTTCCATCTTTCACAAACTAGCATATGTATAATATATATTGTTATCATTTTTTCTATCTTAATTTAGCATATTTTGGAATCTATATTAGTTTATAGACTCTTAATTTTAAAGAATGTCTATGTACTACATATTATATAAAATAATTTTTTCAAACATATTTAATTTAGTAATGCATATTATATTCAATGGATAATATTTTTATAGAATGTTGCAGAGAATGTCTTGCCTAATTGTTTTCAAACTGGTGATAGTGTAAGTAACTTCAGGAGAATTTCTTAGATGTTGCATTGATAACCTGAAAGATAAAGGCATACAGAGCTTTGTTAAACCTACTCATAGTTTTTTTTTTTTTTTTTTTTTGTGTGTGTGTGTGTGTGTGTGTGTGTGTGAGTGTGTGCAAGTTTATGTGTTGGGGTACATATGTGCATGACTGTGACTATGTGAAATTCAGAGGTAAACTTTGAATGGTGTTCTTCAGGTACCATCCTTTCTTTTGTATATAATTTCTAATTTGTTTTCAGTGTTGTAGGTCTATTATTTTAAGCTATCACTTATAACCCATTGTCAGTTTGTATTTGAAGATTGTTTATGTAGTAGTGTTATTTTAGGATCCTCTCTTTACCATTTGCCCTCCTCCTGGACCTCACCAGCCCTCTCTTTCTTATCAGTCTTGAGTCCATCAGATTTTATTTTTTCCATTATATTAGAAGTAGATAGAATTTAACCATTTTCATCATTGCTATAGTTTTTCCTGCACCTTTTACTTCAAAAAGTTCATAGTTTTGAAATATTTGTATTATATATTGAATCTCACTGACAGCAATGTGTTCTTTTGGACTCTATTCCACCTCTTTATAAGGAAAAATAAAGATCTGTCCAAAATGCAATTACAGATGGTTACATGATGGTTTGGAGAAGAGACAGAAAAATTAAAGCAGTTCACAAATTACCTTCCAAAGACACTATATATATGAACACACATACCACCATAGTCTCTTACATCACTGCATTAAGCTTCTACCAATCAGGCAACAATGGCTATTTC
Organism: Peromyscus maniculatus bairdii; assembly: GCF_049852395.1. Classification (NCBI taxonomy): domain Eukaryota; kingdom Metazoa; phylum Chordata; class Mammalia; order Rodentia; family Cricetidae; genus Peromyscus; species Peromyscus maniculatus. Next base: position 4,476,022 of record NC_134856.1, read on the forward strand.
TCTCTATATACCCTCTTGTAGTCCAGAACCACCTTCACTCTGTGGAATCCTTCCTCTCACTCCTATTTCTAATATAGCTTCAAAGGAAATACCCTATGTTTTTAGCATCCAATATTCATTTTAATATAGATGGGCTTTTCTGATATGCTAGAAATGTTTTTGGCTGCTCCCAGGATTACTTTCTGAGGACTATGGGAGTGCTATCATAACATGGGTCCTTTGTTTTGTTAACCAACTTAAGAACACTATAAAAAGTTCATTTTAGAAGTTCTTCAATTTCAAGAGTGTTAGTTTAACTATTTTGGTGCTTTGGATTCTAATGGCCCCCATAGGCAAATATGTTTGAATATTGGTTCACACTTAGTGGAACTCTTTGGGAAAATTTAAAGATGTGGCCTTGATGAAGTAGGTGTGCCTTTGTCAGAGGAGGTGTGTCACTGTTGGGGTGGTCTTTGAAGTTTAAAAGAACCCATGCCAGACCCAGTCTTGCTCAGTCTGTAGATCAAGATGTAAGTTCTCAGCTACTTCTCCGTCATCATCATGTATGGCGGTCACTATGATCCCCAACTGTAACTGTAAGTGAGATCCCAATTAAATGCTTTCCTTTAGAATCGGCATGAATAGACTTTTAAAACTTTTGTGTAAAAGCATAAGGAAAATAGCCTATCAGAGCAATTTCCCAGTCTTTGCTAACAACATCTGCCTTAGTTACTGTTCTACTGCTGTGAAGATTCATCATGACCAAAGCAGCTGTTAAAGTAAAGCGTTAAATGGAGGCTTGCTTATAATTTCAGAAGATGAGTCCATCTTGAGGAGGTCTGTGGCAGCAAGTCAGCAGACATGGACCTGGAACAGTATCTGAGAGCTTTATATCTTGATCTGCACTCAGAAGGCAGAGAGAGAGAGAGAGAGAGAGAGAGAGAGAGAGAGAGAGAGAGAGAGAGAGAGATTAGACCTGATTTTGAAACCTCAAAGCCCACCTCGGAGTGACACATTTATTTCAGCAAGGCCACATCTCCTAAGATTTTCTAAACAGTTCCACTAACTGGGGAGCAAATATTTAAACATATTAGCCTGTGGTGGTCATTCTGATTCAAAGGAACACAACAACAGTTGTTTTCTTATATGATACAATTTTCTTAATTCCTGTACCTAAAAAAGGATATGAGTCACATTAAATATATGACAGGGTATCCCACCTACATAATAGTATTTCTATTCCATGTATTTTACAATTCTCGCATATTTTTATCTTTCCTAAGTTGTTTTTAGTATTACTTTGCCAAAGCCTAGTGGAAAAATCTCATGTGAATTTACTTTTTTGTGCTCTGTGTGTTGGGCAGGATAAGTGTGTGCTAAGTGTGCATGTGGAGGTCAGAGGGCAATTTTATGGAGTAGGTTCTTTCCCTCTACCTTTAAGTGGGTTCCAGGAATTAAACTCAGGACATTTACCTATGTGAAAGGTACTTGTGCTGCTGAACTATCTTTTTTGATATTTGTGTGAATCCTTATTGGAATAAAAATGCAATTTTAGAATTCAAGATGGTGGCTTCATGTACCCCGAAGGGCTTTAGGCCATTCTGAGGAGCCTAAGAGAACCAGAGATTCTTCAAGAGGTGCTGTGGGATAATGTTCTTGTACACTGTAAAAATATTTCACTCGTCATTTGAATTGGTTTAATAAAATGCTGATGGGCCAGTAGCCAGGCAGGAAGTATAGACAGGGCCAACAGACTAGGAGAATTCTGGGAAGAGGAAGGGTGGAGTCAGGAGTTGCCAGCCAAATGGAGAATAAGCAAGATAAGAATGTTGCACTGAGAAAAGGTACCAAGCTACATGGCTGAACACAGTTAAGAATTATGGGTTAATTTAAGTGTAAGAGCAAGAGCTAGTCAGTAATAAGCTGAGCTACTGGCTGAGCATTTCTAAGTCATATTAAGCCTTCAAGTCAATTATCTGGGAAGCAGATGCTGAGTATTTGGGAACCAGCAGGCAGGAGAGAAACTTCGCCTACAAAGAGGAGACATGGCAGCAGAGGATGACCCTGCAGAGTGTGCAGAATCTCCAGAAGAACTAAAAACAGGCAGGTCTTATGGGAAGATGCTTTTAAAACGTATTTTCATTAAAAAATGGCAGAGTGGTGGAGAGAAGCAGATGTGGGACATGGGGGTGGCAACAGGTGTGAGAGTACAGACACAGGAGCATGTCCTTGCTGAGTAGGGCTGGCAGATGTGTTCAGAAGCCGGGAGCTCAAACTGGCTCTGCCCTCTGAACTGGATGCCCAACCACATGATCACCCTGACTCTGTGCAACAAGATGTCTGGGATAAAGACTGCTTCCTTCTCAGGATTAAGCCTCTTCAAGAGACTTCCATGGACCATGTTGCCTCAAAAACAGTGGAAGTTCATGATGTGTGCGGCTGGTGGCTGCTATGGTCAAGGAAGCTTCTTTTGCAGTGGTGTTGGTGACTCCAGATCCATAACTGAAATGGGATACATTGAAGACTTCTGTGATAAACTTTCCCCAATCCCCATGCCCCGCTCTAAATAAAAGAAAGAAAGAAAAAAGAAAAAGAAAGAAAGAAAGAAAGAAAGAAAGAAAGAAAGAAAGAAAGAAAGAAAGGAAGGAAGGAAGGAAGGAAGAAAGAAAGAAAGAAAGAAAGAAAGAAAGAAAGAAAGAAAGAAAGAAAGAAAGAAAGAAAGAAAAAGAAAGAAAGATGCTGTGGATATTACTCTATGTAAATAAAACACTGATGGCCAGTGACCAGGCAGGAAGTATAGGCGGGACAAAGAGAGAGGAGAATTGGGGAAACAGGAAGAAGGGAGGAGAGACACTGCAGCCACCACCAGGAGAAGAGCATGTAAAGAAGCCGGTAAGCCACCAGCCACGTGGCAAGCTTGCCGGGCGGTGGTGGCGCACGCCTTTAATCCCAGCACTCGGGAGGCAGAGCCAGGCGGATCTCTGTGAGTTCGAGGCCAGCCTGGGCTACCAAGTGAGCTCCAGGAAAGGCGCAAAACTACGCAGAGAAACCCTGTCTCGAAAAACCAAAAAAAAAAAAAAAAAAAAAAAAAAAAAAAAAAAAAAAATGGGTTAATTTAAGATATAAGAACAGTTAACAAGAAGCCTGCCATGGCCATACAGTTTATAAGTGATACAAGCATCTGAGTGATTATTTTATAAGTGGATTGTGGGACTGCGGGGCTTGGGGAACCCGGAGAGAAGCTCTCCAGCAACAAATGGCGCCCAACAGCTCGAGTTTCCACCTTAAACCTGAGAATATTTAATAACAAATTCTAAACAGAGCCAAAAACAGGTTCCTGCTTCTTGTCTCATACGGGCAGAAAACGCAGGTTTGAACACTGGTGGGTTCCTGGCATGTGTGTTTGACCGGCAGTATGGCGGAAATGAGGCGTCTGCCAGCGGCACATTACGCTGTGTGGTAGATTTATTCTTTACTAGTATTTAAAAAAAAAAAAGGTTTATGGGCTACACGCTGCTTTGATAAGAGCGTAGACCTACTATTTCTGAGACTTAATGATTCCCAGAGCTGGCAGAAAATGTACCACCGCCATGTTGGGAAGCTAAAGTGGGCGGAGCCAGCAGTCAGCGCGGTTTCAGTCTTAGAATGGTGCAGTTTAAAGCAATAGGCTAAGGTAATATAAAATATAAGCCACGTAAAGATGGCTACCACACAGAGAATCTGGATTATGTTCTCTTTGATATTCGTAACTGAAGAAAAACATTTGATTGCAAAAGCTGTTCAGTTATGCCAAAATGTATATTTTAAAGGTACCTTGACTTCAAAATTTGGATTTAAGGATATGTTGCTTTGGAAAAGAGGTTCTGCTTTTGTTTCCACAGAAAGCCAGAGGCTGTGGATTTGTTCCAGATTAAGATACATCAGGTTTCACCAGCCAAGACCCCCGAAAGGTCTCCGATGACACCATGGCCCAGATGATCCAACATCCAGAGCGGTTTCAAGGCAACTGGTTCACACAATACAGCCTCACGGACTACCCCATAGGCCTAAAGTTTTCTTTGCGTCCCCATAAGATACAGCGCCCCCCTCCAGCAGGAAGTAGTAAGAGATGCTACGCCCAAATTCCCAAATATACCAAGCTGGCTTTAGAGGTGGAATTGGCTCACTCCCCCTCTAAACCCAGACATATTGCTTTAAAAAAAAATGGTTAAGAAAATCTTGTGTCCCAAATCAGAAGAGCCCTCTGGTGTGGGACAGAGAAAAACCAATATTTTTATTTAAAATAGGTTGATTATAAATGTGATCTCTTTCTAAAAAAGAAAAGGGGATATGATATAGATATATAGGAGGATATAGAGATGATAAGATAAAAGGATAGATTAATCAACCTACTTTTAAAGAACAACTTGTTTAAAATGTTTTACATTGGTATAGATTTTAGTTTATGCTTAAAATGTTTTACATTGGTATAAATTTTAGTTTGTTGATGCAAACTTGAAGTTAATTTTGTTATACTGTATATATATATTTCTATTCTTGTTTGCAGTACTATGTTTATGTAACTCATTTAAAATTGTAATGGATAATTAAAAATAGGTTAATAATTAGTCATTTATGATAATCATATTTGTAACCATGTTAGTTAAGTCTTCTAGATATACATAGATATATTTCAGATAGATAGGTAATCTTCAAACACTTCATAGACCTAGAGAATATGGCATTTAAATAACTTAGAATTCTGTTGACATGAGACACAATTGCTCCTGGATGCACCAATTTGATCCCGAGAGAATGTTGGGCTTCTAAGACATTTCCATTTGGAAGTTTGTCTTCTTGGCACAAAATGGCCTACTGGGCAAAGAACTGCCCTTGCCTTGATGGCTGACAGTACGAATGCAATGCTGTCCTTCCTAGACAAGCGGGACACAAGGAAAGCGACCACTGTACTCTGCCAAGACAGGGTAAGATGGTCTTTCAGAATTCCTGCTTCTGAAAATGGTCTGTCAGATACTCTAGGCCTGTAGCCAATTTAAATGCACCAATAATGCTGAGAAACATTAGGTGACTGTCCAGGCTGCCAGCTGTCTTGGTCTAATCTTGCAAGATTCCCGAAAGTTGCTTGCATCCATCTACCATTTCTCAGGTACCATTATCTTCCTTCTCAGGTCTTTGATGTGGTTGAAAACTAGATGGTTGTAATTTCCTCAGTTATGATAAAAGATAAGTTAGATATAAAACCTTAAACTCACAAATATAAGATAGATAGGACAACTTCTTTAATATTGTAACTGTAATTCTTGCTCGATAATTGTTTTGTTATATGTAATTTTACTATGTTAAAGTTAAAACCTTCCTTTTTAAAAAAAGAAGAAAAGGGGAAGTGCTGTGGATATTACTCTATGTAAATAAAACACTGATGGCCAGTGACCAGGCAGGAAGTATAGGCGGGACAAAGAGAGAGGAGAATTGGGGAAACAGGAAGAAGGGAGGAGAGACACTGCAGCCACCGCCAGGAGAAGAGCATGTAAAGAAGCCGGTAAGCCACCAGCCACGTGGCAAGCTATAGATTTATAAAAATGGGTTAATTTAAGATATAAGAACAGTTAACAAGAAGCCTGCCACGGCCATACAGTTTATAAGTGATACAAGCGTCTGAGTGATTATTTTATAAGTGGATTGTGGGACTGCGGGGCTTGGGGAACCCGGAGAGAAGCTCTCCAGCAACAGAAAGAAGGAAAGAAGGAAAGAAAAGAAATAGTCCAGACAGGACAGGGCGCTATTGAAAAGAGTTCTTTAAAATTGTGAAGTGTAACTCTTCCCAGTTGACGACTTCTGACAGGAGTAGGGGGTAGGGAAGGACTCAGTTAACTTTAAGGGGCTGGCCAGTGGGAGTTTGACCATGCTCCAGTGAGTATATGGGCAACACAAATTGGATTTGGTGTATTTTTTTTTCTCTTTTTTAGGGGAAGGCACAGGGGTGGAAGGGTAGACCAGGGAGGAATGGGAAATGAGTGTGATGGGGTGCACTGTATGAAATTCCCAAATAGTTAATAAAAATTTATATTGGGGGAAATTAAAATTTTAAATTAAATTAAGGAGACATAAACTGTGATGATTGGATGCTGCAGCTACAGCTAAGAATTGGAAGTGCATTCATTTCTTGAGTTCTTTTTTTAACCTTTTCAAAGAATGTTCTAAACCATACTGACAAACTACACAAGTATACACACACACACACACACACACACACACACACACACACACACACACACACACTTGAGGAGAGAGACAGAGGTACAGAAAGATGTGAGGACTAAGGTTTATGAGCATTCTCGTTACTTTTTTATCAGTTACAAGCTACAGCCATCTCTGTAATATACCATGTATCTCTTGTTCTAAGGGAAAGCTTGTCAGACTAATTTTCAAAAGAGTCCTGACAGTATTTGAATTTGATTAAAATGAACTCATTATAAAATCTTCTGATTTATTCCAGATGTATTTCTGTCAGTTTTCATTTCACAAATCATTTTTAAGATTAAGATATTACACTAGGTGACCTGAGGAATGACTTCAAAGCCCCAGTGAGGAGGGGCCTGGTTTTCAGGAATCATTCAACTCTAAGATTTCAAATCATACTTTCTTTGGTTTTCCATTTGCTTAATTTCTCAGACCATGGACTGGCAGGCATACAATCACGGGATGATCACTTACATAAATGTGAAACTGTTGCCTAGTTTGCTATTGAAGTTAGTGCTTAGGTTTCAAAGTACGTGTTTTTGCTTAATTTACTAAGATGAATGGTAATTTTCTCAAACTTAAAAAAGATAGCCTGTAGGGAAATTGCTAATTATCCTAAATTTATTTAAAAACTCCCGCAAGGAAATAGAGGAAACCCTATTTCAATTGAGTCTGTCAGAACAGCTTAAAAGTCCTTTGATAAACTGTGGGTTCATCACAATGGTGGGATTTATTAGGACCTTTTATGTATGTGCTCCACAAAGAAAGAGCGGCTTTATCCTATGCAGAAACCTGTAACTGCAAGGGGGAATAGACCATTTAAATGCAAATCTTCTAATCCAGAGATTCACTCTCTAAATAGAAGTGAGTCTTCAGGGTGACTCATAAAGTTAGTAATATATGGTCATTCTTCTGGGATTGCTTATTTTAGGGAACCTAATAATCTGCTTTATTATGTGTGCATACAGACTTCGGCTACATATCCCCAGCCTTTCCCAAGATACTACTGCTTGTGATGTGTGGACTTCCTGGTTATTAAAAGTTTCACTTGCTTCTTGAGTTATAAATCAGTTCCCCAAACCCTCCCATTCTAGCTACAGTATTAAATTGTCTATATTAATTGCATAATATACATTCTCCAGGTGCAATTATTGGAAACTTGAAGGATAGCATGCTTAGAAGAGAGAATGACATAAATATTTGAGGGGCAATAATCTCTCATAAGAATAATTCTGTAAGATACACAGCTTTGAGCTGTCTTCCTATAATTCATACTGAATAAATATTCGTTTTCCTCTTATAGTACATGGCAGAGTTAACTATTTGTTAGCTATGCAGGTTAGCTTCCATTTGCTGTGGCAAAATACATGAAAAATATTAACTTAACGGAGACAAAGGCATTTGGGCCAGAGTTCCAGAGATTTCAGTCTATTGTCACAGGCCTCTATTGAATCTGGGTCTGTGGTACAACAGTGAAACATAGTCAGAAGCACGTGGGTGAGAAAAGCATTTCCTACTCAGAGAGAGGAGGGAGAGAGAAAAGAAGGTGGAGGTAGAAGGTGAAAAGGAAAAAAGAGAGAGAGGGAGGGAAGGAGAGGGAGAGAAGGGAGAGTGAGTTGGGTAGCATATAAAAATATGAACCAAAGAGTCATGCTTCCAAAGGCCCACTAGATCCCACTCTTTATTACATCCCAACAGCCCACCAAGTACAAAACCTACCTGTGGATTACTCCATTCATGAGACCTGAGCCTCTATAAAGAGGTCATTTCCCCAAATCCCATCTCCAAGAGTAGCTACATGGAGATTCAAGCCTATACACAAAACCCCTGGTGAGCACTTCAGACCTACAGAAGACCACCCATTTATGAAATTCTGATACAAAATCAAGCTTTCCATGATCTATTCCTGTACTGAAGGAAAGACTATTCTCCAAATATGACTTACAGATAATCAATGACTCTGTGATCTTATAGGAAAAGAGCATGAAATTTCAAGCTTGAATAAAATTTATTTAATATAAGAATTTGCCAGTTGTGCTAAATACTAAAAAAAGAAAAGATTTGATTTAGCACAAATGATCTCTAAGATAGAGACAGGCATAGAAGAAGGGGGATAGGCATGAGAATAGAAACAACAGTTTAGTTCTAATTGTAAGACAAACTTCATTTACAAATTTAAGTAAACTGAAATGTGGGTAATAGTTATTCAGAATGAAACTGTGTTTTGATGCTTGTGTCACTATTTGTACAAAACAGGGTTTAACATGAATTGTGCTCAAGACAAAAAACTGCTCTAGAAAAATGAAATTATTTAGGACACCATTACAGTTTTCATCTAAGATTCTAAGGTCTCATTTACTCAGTTGAGATGGAGAAACAACTTTAAAGATTGTAGTAGGACAGGCCCATAGGGTCGAAGAAATTGCCTCCAACTAGTTGCCAAGGCATGCACATAACCTACTTCCTTATGAGCCAATCTGAAGTCTGCCTAAGGGCCTAGCAAGAGGTGCTGTCAGAGTTCCTGATCATGCCCAGCCAATGAGGGACAACCACACACAATGCCACCAGATTGAGACACAGTTTGGGTGCTGGGAGGAGGGTATATAAGGACATCCCTATCATTGAATAAAGGAGTTTGTTGATTGTCTTCAACTGACTCCTGGTGTCTGTGCTGTTGTCACTGTGCCTTAACACCCCTCCCCCGAGGGAGCCATTAGGAAGCATCAAGAGAAGATTAGAGCATAGGCCAGTGAGATGGAACAGTGTGTAAAAGTGGCTGTTGCCAATTCTTCCAACTTGAGTTTGTTCCTTGGAGTGCACATGGTAGAAAGAGAGAAACAGAACCCAATTTAAGTTGTAAATAGTCCTATGACCTCCATATGCACATTGTACACATACTCATGTGTATGCATTGCGTATACACACATACACAAAAATATAAATATAATACAAAGTAATTGTCATGTAATTTAATGCAAAGAGATATCAGAGATACAGTTTTATACCTTTGCAGTATAAGTAGTCAGAGACATCACTTGTTAAATATGACAATTCATTTAATGCTACTTATGGAATACATAGTTGATCTATATGAGAGGAAGTGAAGTTTTTGAGGCAAAGAACCAGAATATCACCTGACAGGGGGAAGCTAGCATTTGTCTTCAGAGCTAGTAAGAAAATCAAAGAATTTGTACTCATGTGTTGACTGAAAGTTCATCAGCTTATGCATCAAGCTGCTTATGTATTAGACTCACCTGGACAAACAGAACAAGCAAGCAAACAAAAGTCATTGCCACCACCACTACAGCACAAAGTCCTGGAGCCAATTTAGTGGTTCTCACTTTGCCCATGATTCATCTACAGAATCTGTCAATTTCTTTAGAAGTGTGTGAGCATTTCTAACTGCTAAGAAGCATGAGACTAACTATAGGGCATAGTGGCTGTGGAGAGTAAATATGTGTTGTTGTTTTTTTTTTTCTGTGTAGTTCTCCTGTTTAAGGATTTGTTAAACAATTTCTCCTTACTCACTCACTCCATAGAGAACCAGATATGTCTTATTCACAGATTCATTTTCCAGGATTCATTGCTGATTAGTGCAGACTGAGCAGGCAAGGTAAACTGCAATTACACTAGCTCATTCCTGCTAAGCAAGGTTTGGTGACAGTTGCCAGGTTTACAGGGATCAAGAAAATCTCACCTTACGTTCACGTCTCCTGAGTTGTTGCTCTACTTAATAGAGAAGAAATGAAGCAAGGAGTCAGAAAGGAAGAAACATGAAGTTGGAATTTTCTCTGCCAGCGGTTAAGTTCATTTTTATGCCTTAATACTAAGTATAGGTGTGAGGGATTTCAAGCATTATTGAATAAATAAAGGAAGCATTTCAGTAGCAAAGGTTCTTATGTGCATATCTGCAGTTTACGGAAAAAAATTTGATTGCTACTTTGTTTTGATGTTGTTGCTTTGTTTTGCTCTGAGGCAAATCTAACAAGAAGTATCAATTCTGAATAAAAGAATACTGTTAACTAGGATGTTCATATGCTTTTTTTATTTTTACGGTTAAAACTTAATTACAGCGTCCTTCTTTTCCCTCCCTCTCTCTAAACCCTTCCATATATCTCTACTTGTTCTCCTTCAAATTCATGGCCTCTTTTTTCATTAATTGTTATTGCATAGATATATTTTTATATGAATTTGTATTTTTTAAACAAAACAGGTTGATTCTATATAAACTTACTTGTCTGATTTTAGGGCTGAATGTTTGACCCTGAACCATCAATTGATGTGCTCTTCCCTGAGGTAAGCAAACTCATCCATCCCCACCATTTCTTGGTTGATGATAGTTCATTATGTAGGCTTTCCCCCATCTGTTTGGCTTGTTCAGTATTGCCATCCTTGTCCAGCTCACATTTGGGTGGTTGTGTTGGTGAGGCTTTATGTGTTTAGCTTCTGAAATTATTGGGAGACATAATCTCAAAGCAAACTCTGGCTCTTACAATTTTTCTGATCCTGCTTCCACAATGTTCCCTGAGCCTCAGATGCGGGAATGTGTTGTAAATGTATCCATTGAGACTGGGCTCCGAAACTCTGCACTTTGTTTATTTGTTTTCCTTTGGATTTCTGAGACAGCATTTTGTGCAATCTAAGCCATCCTTGGAATATTTCTGTAGCTGCAGATGGCTTAAACTTTTTTTGTGTGTGTCCTGCTTCCACCTCGTCAGTGTTATCCAGCAAATATATTCCACCATGACTGGCTCATATATTCATTGTTATCAAGCAAAGTTGCTTCTGTTGTGGACAATATGATCCACATTTTCACTGTTTGTTCACTGTAGCTAGCAGACTATTGTGCAATGGAGTAGGCTCTTCTTCCCTTCAGAAGAAACCAACTTATATAAGCAGTCTTCTTAAAAATGAAGCCCACAAGTTATTTTAGAGATATCAGTCTACTAAAATCTCAAGAAAATGTTACACCGTAGTGAATCAAGACAGATTATTGTCAAATCTGTGTCACTAAAGATATGTCTTTGGATAAGTGGGGTGAACTTTATGGCGTCCCGGGGAATAACACTAAGATGGGGACAATGTCAGTGAGGCAGGACACCCAAGACCTTGACAAATCTAGTGGATCAGTGACAAGGGCCAGGAGCTTAAAAAGAAAAGACAATTCCATTGAATTTGCAAGTTAAAGAAAAATAATAAATATTCAGCATAAATTTTAAGAAACTTATATTTAGATTACTAGAATAACTGATTTTGAAACCTTAACTTATGCATACATGGTCAAACTTATTCTCATCTATCTTTGAATAGTAGTATTCAATTGAAATACTCATACCCAAGCTCTCACCATTTTAACTGTTAAAATAAATGTTTGTATAACTAGAAAGAGTTCTAAGAGCATCATTACAGATCAGAGGCTCCTGATGGCTGTCTACACAGAAAGCTCATTCCCACTCACCACCTTAGGTAATTGTTTATCCACTTTCTGTCTCTACAGTTGTTCACAATCTGGGAATTTTAAATGAATGAATCAAGCAGCTTGTTTTATGTGAGTCTGGTTCTATCACTTTGTGTGAAGCATTAATTTCTTCTATAATGTGGCAAGTGTACGCCGTTTATTTCTTACTTTACTGCTGAGGAATACCCCATCAGACTAACATTTTAAATTTAAGGATGAAGAAACTGAGATCAAGTGAGGCAGTACAACTGCCTGGCATTTCTGCAGCTCACTGGGACCCCTTGCATTTGCTTTCTCTGCATGTGAACTTGACCACTTCCATCTTGGCTACTATAACACTTTCACCTCATCTTGTCCTACTGTTTGTCCTCACTGGTGAGAGAGAAACCAAAACACATAGCATGTTGGCATTTTTTAATGAGTGGCATTTCATAAGAAGTGCAAGACAATTGTCATTTTGCTAAGCTAGGAATCTTGGGCTCCTGTAGCTTCAAGGCCTTTGTTGCCAACCTCCATTAACAAATAATCATAGCTACAGAACAAGAATATCTTTGGGAAAACAGGCACAGCTACTCTGTTAACAGTTTTATTTACATACCTTTTTCCCCAACCAACCTGTAAGCACTCTGTTAATAGGAATGTCCAAGTTCCTGGAATCATTGCTGACACACTCTGTCCTTTGACAGGGAGCATTATTTCTATACAAATTACTGGGTTTGGGAATAGGGGAATATGCAGAATATAAATTTTCTGGTGTCTCACAAATTATGAGTAACAGAAACAAGTAAAGATTACAAGATGTGTTTTCACCTTCGTTTGAAACTTCTTATGACTAAAATACTGCCATGTCTCCTGGGCTTAGCCATAGTACTTGACAATATCCAGCAAATCTAATGAAGGCCTTCACTCTTGGTCTCGACACATTTGATTTTGTCTTATGAAGAACATCATGGTAACTCATGACTACACATTCAGATGTTTCAATTAAGTCTCATACAATACACATTAGCTATTTGACTACATTTAAAAGATATAATTCTCAAACGATATAAATTCTTACATATCTGACTGTACTACTTAATACAATAAGATATAGATTAGCCCAAAATAGTTTTCTGGTGCAAATAAAATATACTGTTCTAATCAAAAGGTTTTAGCTGTCCCATAAAATAAATACCTGCAAAACAGATATACATCCTCAATTTATAAGGCTATTTTAATTATTGAAATATTTTAACCTCAGATTTTTCAATAACATTTTTCCATATTTATATATTAACCCTAGAAGTATTTACTTATTAATACAATTGAGAAATCAAGCATATGGTGTAGTAAGAGAATATAGTATTTGTCACCAGAATCTCTGAACTTAAACATCTTTACCCTCTCTTTTGTGTTTGTTTCCATGGAGTATACTTGTATACTCTAATGTACAAAATCAAAGGTGTAGCTAGAGTTTTCCTGCCTGGCCCATAGTCAGGACAAATCTCTGTCACCCGCCAGTCCCACAGCCGCTCAGACCCAACCAAGTAAACACAGAGACTTATATTGCTTACAAACTGTATGGCTGTGGCAGGCTTCTTGCTAACTGTTCTTATATCTTATAAATTTTTATAAATCTATACCTTGCCACGTGGCTCGTGGCTTACCACCATCTTCCCATGCAGCTGGTCATGGTGGTGGCTGGCAGTGTCTCTGACTCAGCCTACCACTTCCCAGAATTCTTTTCCTCCTTGTCCCACCTATACTTCCTCCTGCCTGACTACTGGCCAATCAGTGTTTTATTTACTAACCAATCAGAGCAACACATTTGCCATACAGAACATCCCACAGCACTTTACCTCTGGTTCAGAGATGTAGGACCACCACAAAAAAAAGGGTAAGGTTTTACTCTTAGCTCTGACCTCTTCTTGGCTTTCTTCTTTACATTGGCTCTGTGTTTCTTATTTAATAAGATGGTTGGTTACATCTACACAAAGGATCTTGGATGGGGATACAGGGTGAACAATACATTACAAATAAATGATGGGTAACTAATGATACATTAATCTATCATTGTATATAATGTTGAATTGAGTAGCTCTTCTATCATGTTTCTTTCAATCTAAATATTAACCCTTAACCTAATTTCTGAGGTCAAACAAGATCAGGCACATTCCTGATCTTGTATTGAATGTTTTGAGAGTTGCTTTTCTGGCGCTTTGGGAGTTGCTTTCTAATGTATATCACCCTGAAATCTCTGTGTAGTGTGGCACTTTATTGTTCTAATTTTGGTGATCATTGAAAAATCAGTCCCCACTTTGCTATTGCTTCATAAAAATGCACAAGTAGTATTTCCATTAGTGCATTGGTTGCAATTTATCTTGGGGATTATACACAGGTGTCTAACTGGACTTAATGCCACCTAGATAAAAGGGAATTCATGTTTGTTACTGTAATGATAGCCAGCTACTGATGGAAAGGTCATAGACCTGACAGGAGAACCTAGAACCATCATTTTCCTGAACCAATATAATTTTTAACTGTATTCTACATAAGTGTATTTACTCACAAGTGAGTGTAGTTCATCAAAGAAGAATCTTTTTACCATGAGTGGATGCTTTTATAAAAATCCATAACTGGCCAAAATTCAAAGAATAAGAAATTGTAGTGATATGTATATCACACAAGGTAAGGAATGCATAAGGAAAGTCTCAAATTTATTCATCAGGAACAAAAGATGGCAATTATTTTTCTACCCCCTTTCTTCTCTTTTCGTGTATATTCAGGAGTTGGAAATGCCTACGTTTTTTTCTAAAAGCCAAATGCAGGACTTGTGTGGTCAAATAGTTCTTGTTGCACACTCATTAAATTTGGGGCTGGGAAGATAGTTCAGTGGGTTTAGGTGCCTGTCACAAAAGTAGATAAGCTGAGTTCAATCTCGGGTACCACAAAATGGAAGGAGAAAACCGACTCCTGCAAGCTGTCTTCCTGTGGTGGCCTTTACTTTGAAGGAGAGAGAGAGAGAGAGAGAGAGAGAGAGAGAGAGAGAGAGAGAGGGAGGGAGGGAGGGAGGGAGGGAGGGAGGGAGGGAGGGAGGGAGGGAGGGAGGGAGGGAGAGAGAGGTAAAAAGGAACAATAATTAAATAAAACATGTCATTAATATTTTTTTAAGCTGTGAAGTTCTAACTTGCTTTATGTTCAGTGTTCAAGCAGGGATGTGTATAATAGACACAGGTAAGATAAACACGCTATTTGCCTTCACAGCATGTTTACATGGACTTCAGAAATGACATAGGCACATGCTACTCACTGCTTCTTTCTGAGTTCCTCTCTGAGTTACTGTTCTATTGATGTGAAGAGACACCATGACCAAGGCAGCTTACAAATGAAAACATATAACTGGGGCCTTGTTTATAGTTTAGAAGGTTAGTCCATGATCATCATGATGGTGGAGAGTGTGGTAGCCAGCAGGCAGGAATAGCTGAAGCAGTAGCTAAGAGCTTAAATCCCAATTTCCAGGCAGCAGGAAGAAAGAAAGACAGAGACAGACACAGACACAGACAGACAGAGACAGACAGACAGAGAGAGACAGAGAGGAAAACTGAATCTTGAATGGGCTTTGACATCATAGCCCACTCCCAGTGACACATATCCTCCAAGGCCATACCTCCTAATCATTTCTAAACAATCCATCCTGAGACTAAACATTCAAATACATGAACCCATGGGTAAACACTCTCATTCAATCACTACAGTTCCCCAGGTCTCATCATAAGTTTACCCACTATTCTTAATGTCATAGCACTTTCACATTGAGTTGAACAGTTACATCATTAATAAGTGTGGTTTGGGATACACAGTGAATAATTTAAATAAGGGACTGGGGAGATGGCTCAGTGAGTAAACTGCTTGGAGTGCAAGCATGAGGATCTGTGTTTGCACCTTCAGGGTTCACTAAAAAATCTGAATGCAGTGACATGTGTAGCAAGAATTTCTAAAAGGTCTTATTAATAAAAGCAAACCCAGGAGCCAAATGTTGGGGTGAATGCTGAAAGACCAGAGAAACAGAACAAGCCATAGCCAACCTCACCTCACCAATTCCTCAGCTGATCTTGTTTCCTCAGACTGGAAGCCTCTGAGTCCTCATCTGAATGGATCTCAGCTGAACTGCTTCCTGAAAGCCTAAAAGCTTAACAAGACCTCTAGTTTCTGGCCTTCTGTTTTATATGCCTTTCTGCTTCCTGTCATCACTTTCTGGGATTAAAGGCATGTGTCTTTCCCAAGCAAAGACATGTTATCTCAAGTACTGGGATTAAAAGTGTGTGCTACCACACCTGGCTCTGTTCCTAGTGTGGCCCTGAACTCACAGAGATCCATGGATCTCTGCCTCCCAAGTAATAGGATTAAAGGTGTGTGTGCCACCATTTTCTGGCCTCTATGTCTATCTAGTGGTTGTTCTATTCTCTGACCACAGGTAAGCTTATTAGGGTGCACAATATATTGGGGAACACAATATCACCACAGATGTGGGTCCTTTAATCTTAGCATGATTTCTTACCAGCAACAATTCTAGCAAATCAGTGAGAGAGATTCAAGTTCTGTCTCAAAGAACAATTATCATGGCAGCAAATGAAAGAGAAAAGCCAATGACAACCATCTTTACAGGCACAGGCATGTTTACAGATACACCTTCATACAGGTGTGCACCACCCCAACCCCGCCCCCACACACCGAGGTTGTAAATAGGATGATGCAATAATTTCATTCTAATTGAATTCTATCCATGATAAAGAATATATTGTAAGGGATACTGCAAAAATTATTCTTTACACAGTTGAAATGGATGTAAAGAAATCTCTCAGGGAAGTGAAATGTTGGGAAAAATTGTCCTCTTATCTTAAAATTATATTTTTGAAGAGTGTATCTCACTCCAGTAAAATTAAGTTTCTTTCAAGGAATGGAGAATGACTTCTTTTATAGGAAATTAGAAATAGAGCACAACAGATATAAAACAAATGAGAAGAATATTCTCAGAAGGTACCACAACTTTTCTCACTATAAATGTCATGTATCTTATCATTGATATTTCAAATGCACTATAAGTATATACACTTTAAATAGTTATATCAACATAAACATTTGTCTTTATTCTACCATAGAGGCTAATTGCTCTTATATCTCTCTTTCTTTCTCTTCTCTCCCTTGTTTACATGTGTCTTTTATAGGCATAAGCAGAAAATTCCAAGTTGATTAAGAAGGACTTGCTACTTGATCTTATTTAATAAGTAAGAATTGCTTTATAAACTTCCTTTAGATATCATGGACTAAATTAATGGTTTAAAAATCTTTCCTATGAATTAATAAAAATTGTTTTCAACTATGAGAAACATCCATCTAGCCCAAATGTGGAAAATGGGTTCAATAGATACAATCTTTTAAAAAACGATACCTTGACATTCAGCTCAAACACTCAGAGATCCTTTCATCTTCAGTCAAATAATAATTTATTAACCTTATGAAGAAGGGAGTCATCGCTCTATACTGTCTATATCTTAAACAGTACAATAGTCAAGCTGTGTTTGCCTATAAAGGTGTAAACACACACACACACACACACACACACACACACACTCATCAGAATATGGATCTGGTGAATGCGACTTTTATTTTCCTCACTATAAGCAGGCTCTGCTCCTTAGCAGGCTCTTTTCTTCCTCTTGTCAACCTTCGCTAAGCATCTGTCATGATTTCAACATCTGGAAGAGAAGATAAGCTGCTTCAGTTGGAACACCACAGTCAGCAACTTTTTCCAGGAAACTAAATTTGTCACTTTTGCACAGCATCCATCTCCTGCCAGCTTTTGACTTCCTATCCCCAGGCCAAACTTGAAAATCAGGACTCCACGTTTGTAAGGCTGCTGTGACAGACTAATGCAGCTATGGGAAAAAAAAGCCTGACAAAGGGTGGAGAGATCATGATTAATTCAAATTAATTTCTACAGCAGCAGGGACCCATCTAAATATGATATAGAGATTTAATCTCAGTCTAACTTTGGCACAGCCATTACACACGACTTCCTTCTTAAAGACATATTCAGCACTACTCCCTGTTTTCTTTGACAATGCTTTTACAGTTTTGTTTCCTCTTTGAGGTGAAGGTAGGACCAGGCTTTTAGGTTAAACAGAACACTCTGGCTGCTAATTTGGAGTTTTATGTTGAATAAATCCACACATAAATCATTGGAGAGCCTTGATTCTCTCTATAATGCATGTCCAAGTTTGAAGCACAGTTCCCCAGTTTTATCCATTGTAACAGGACTTTGAAGAGAAAATCAGTTTGGATGCGGCTATTAAAAATACTTGGTAATATTGCACAAAAATATGAACACTTTCTCTGAACTTCATCAATGCCTTGTATTTATGAGGGTCCCAAAATCACATTTCAAATGGTGAAAATAAATGACTTTTTTTGTGTTAATTTGTTTTGTTTTTGAGACAGTCTTACAATATAAGCCAGAATGAGAAAAAATTAGTGTGGCTTACAAGCTAGCCTTAAACTTGTAACCTTATTGCCACTATCTTCCATTATGGAGATTCCAGGAATGGGCCACCACACCTGCAAGATACTGTATTATATAAGAGAATGTAAATTGTGCAGTGTATAGCAGTCTGTTTTATATAACATTCTTCTTTAAAATTAAATGCTTTCTTTCTGAAACTTTGCCTCAGTTATTGTAAAGTACTCTATTTTAATTGTTTTAAAGTATGGTACTTTAACACTGTAACACACAATTGGCTTGTTTGCTACTCAAACCTCAGAATGATGGATACTTACTTCTGAGAACTCCTCAGATATTTTTTCTTCTTGTTGTTTGTTTGTTTTTTAATGAGCGTTATCTCTCAGGATAAAAAGGTCAAGGAAGAATATATTAAAAAGATTGGATTATTTTTCTCTGATGATTGCAGATTCACACATTTCCATATGTGTGTCAGAAATATTTCAGTTGGAAAAAAATAACTCTCAAGTTTCCATTTCTTTCTCTCCACTTCATTCCTTAGGATGGAATTGGGTCCTCTCATACTTGTTTCTTCATATAGATTCATTAACTTATGAGACTGTAATAATAATGAAAGAAAATGTGGAATTTTCAGTCAAAAAGATTGGTTGGTAAAATTTCACTCTAGCTAACAGTTACTGGCTTTCAACAGTTAATTAGCATGTTTGAGTCAATATTATCATCTCTGAATGTGAGTTAATACAAGACTGTAGAAGATGAAAATTAGGAAGTATATGAAATAACAAATCTAGATTATGAAGTAGAAGGCAGTGATAACCTACGGTTCATGTACTGCTTTAAACTCCAAAATACCACATTGCATATTTCATACCTGTGATCGAATACTGCTACTACAAAGAACACTGTCAACTACATCACCAATTCGTAATTCTTTTTTTTCTTTATTTCATTTAATACTGTTTTCACATGGATCAGCCTTCCTCAGGGCAGTGTCTCCATCTAACTCATTTCTAAAATTTTGCTTCTGGCCTACTGGAATTGCAACTATAAATGTTATAGATGGGGTTATAATTGGGGTACATGAGATGAACAAACATTTTTCAGGAAGGAGAATGACTTCTTGACAGAGCAATGGCTGAGATATATTGTATCTCACTGAGTTCTGATTTCAGCACATTTCTCTTTAAATTCAAAAATGTTTTAATAAACAGAGTTAACACAGCAAAATATTGTATATATTTGATGAGAGATGGCACATTCTATAATATATTATACAGTATGCCTTTGTGTTTCAGTTTGTATACATAGTACACATATATATGTATATATTCAGGCTCATGGTTCACAGATAAGCATGCAAACAAAACATCCATAGACATAAATAAATAATTTTAAAAATACATAGGAAAACAGTGAACCCTTTGAATAGAATGAGGTTGCACATCTATAGATAAACAAAAGGACTGGGCAGATGACACAGTGTATAAAGTAATTTAAGTGCAAGAGTGAGGGACTAAATTCAACTCCCCAGAACCCACATAAAGAAGAGGATTGTAATGAAGAATCTGCAATCCTAGTGTTCTTTTGTGCTGGGAAGAAGAGAGAGAATAATCCCCCTGGAAGTTCTCAAGCCAGTGAGCTGGTGTACACAGAAGTAAATAACACCCTAAAGATCCACACCCAAGCTAACTTCCGCAAGAGTACTGGGTCTCTCTCTCTCTCTCTCTCTCTCTCTCTCTCTCTCTCTCTCTCTCTCTCTCTCTCTCTCTCTCTCTCTCTCTCTCTCTCTCTCTCACACACACACACACACACACACACAAACACAAACAAGCACAAAGCAATTTTTGTGTATGTATGTGATTAGTGCCAACATATTTTGTGTGTAGAAGCCAAAGGTCCACTGACAATGGGAGGGTGTGTGTGTGTGTGTGTGTGTGTGTGTGTGAAGTACATACTGTGGTATATAACTCTCAAATTCAAATTGGCATATTTTAAGCACAACTGTTTAATAATTATATTTTAAGTTTTGCACTAATTCTGAAGATGCAGAACAGAAACATAGAGAATGGCTTGAATGCTGTGAGATCTGTTTTGTGCTTGAAATATTTTTGAAATACAAACCCAGTTAGTTGATACCCTCTAAATTTGTAACCTTTGCTGTAATGAAGGATTTTGCTCTCTCCCCACAAGTCTCAGTTCAAAGTATTTACATAAAAATCAAGACTTATGGAAATAGAGATTAGTAAATATTTCAGGCATAAACTAATATTGACATAATAGATTCTAATTTAAAAGAGAAAAATGAAGACCAGAAAATTCTAACAAGTTTTGAAAGTGGATGAAATAAAGATTAAGCCTAATCAATATATAAAGAAAAGATTAGTGAGCAGTTCTAATAAGTAATATTGACACTTGAGACCATCATCAAACTACAATTAATATCCTTAATGCCTCCTGTTTTTCAGTTAGACAGAAAATAACACAATGATGACCAATGATTCTTATCAGTACATTACAAAATCAGTGACATTATCATTTGCATTTCATGAATACAAACAAAGACCATGAAGAAAAGAGAGAGTAAGTATATTGGGAAAAGTTTTGTTCTAATTATAAATACAAGGGATCACACCTTATAAGCATTATTAGCTTACATGAGTCTATTCTATGGAAATTTAACAAAATGGTTTCCTGCAGTGAGTATTTTCCACCCACAAGGAGTCTCCTTTTGAATTGCCCTGACTATGATTACTTAGATCCATCTATGCAGTCTATGTACTTTTAATATGTTATCCATACATACCCACATATATTTCATTCCATCTTTTTGTAATAAATTACTAGATACTAAAAAATAATGAATCTATTTTAATCCATATTTACATGAAAAATAGCACTTTGTAATGCTATCTAGAGCCATTTAGCCTTTGTGTGTGTGTGGGGGGGGGTGTTTTACATCTCTGATGTGTGTTTCTGCCTTAGAACATCTCAGGGTTCACATAAAATTACATTCTCTGACAACACTTTTAGAAATAAAATTCCAGAAATTATAGATGAAACAATTTTGTTCTCTAAATTTAGACTAATTAAAAAGAAAGTATTCAAGGGATTTAAACAATAATTTGTTCTGCTGAAAATCATACATGTGTGTGGAGTGATGATTGTTCAAAGACACTAAAGGACATGTTCTTACAGAATGTATGAGATACATGTGTTGAGGACTGGAGTAGTATTCTAATGTCCACAGTTTGAATGGTCTAACATAGCCAAGTAGATTATTCAGAGAATATTTTTTCCAGTGCATTTGAATTTAAGAAAAAAAAAAAAAAGCTCCAAATCCCGTCAAGACAGGTCATTCAATTTGTAGAATTTTTTCTAAGGGCTCTACAGGTAAAGTTTTAAAAAAGAAGAAATAAAATAAAAATACGAGTTTCCAAAATGCAACACTGGGAGCAGTGTGTGTCTTCCTGAAGTAAACAGCCCCTTAGCCACCCTTCACATCCTTCTCTTCCTCTCAGTGCATTTTAAACCAGCCAGCACGATTGGTAAAAGATCTCCGGATCTGAGAGCAAGTTACACTAATGAGTCTCCTGATGCTGTCCTAGGGATGGGCACAGCCGTATCCCATCAATAAAACATGAAGACGAGGCCCCCACGGCCATTAAGGTATCAGCCAAATCTCATTCCAGAAGCTGCATTTTGTGTCAATTAAAGAATAGACTTCAAGAGATGAAATTCACTTTGCTCATTCTTATAGGACACCTCTGGCAAGCATTAGCACAATAATAGTTGTCATATTTTCCACACTTCTCAGGCCCCTATGCAGTGAACATCTCTCCGCACTCTCATTGGTGGATGTTCTAATTTACTCACTGAGGCTTGAAGTGAAGTCCCAATTGAGCTTGTACAACATTGTAATAGCAGGAAACCATACAACTTTTCAAATCTGTAGTATTTTCTATATTAATTAGTAATCTTATCATTTCTTTTCTTTTTTTTTTCTGTTATTGTTGGCTTCCACTGGGGGCATTTTAAGACTACTATGAGGTAAGAAGAGGATTTTCTTATTTATTAAAATAATGCTTCTATAAACAAGTTGGGCTTCTCAGCATGCCTTCTAGGGTATCTCTTTTCCTACATTTGATTCATAGATTCCAGGACAAAACTGCAGTAAAAGAAGCTGTATTAACATTCACTCACTCTGTTTATTTCTTAGACAGAGACTCAGACCATAGCATAAATATTAGAATACAAGTTAGTGCGCAGTGGCAAACTTCTCCTTCCTTATACCATTTCAATTAGCAGAAGGGCTTTGCTAGGACCCACTTCACCAATAAAAGTGTATTTAAAATCGTAAAATTCTGTGGCTTTACATTTGGAAATTTCATTCACTTAGTTTGCATTAAATTTTTTTTAATTTCTTCAAAGAATAAGGAAATTGACAAGTCCTGTGTAGCTTCTCCCACAGAAGCATCTTTGCATGTTCAACTTCATACAATGTGTCTTTATTGTGGAGATACATATGCTAAGCAATATCCCAACCTTTCCAAAAATTTTTAAGCTATGCCCTGATTAAAGAAACATGAACATGACAGAAAAATTGAACATTTTAATCTCACCAAGAGAACAGGTGCTCCTACCACCCTGCAGTGCAGCAATTCAAATAATATCCATGATGAGATCAGCCCTTGGTCCTCTTCCCCAGAGGCATGGCCCTGCCAGCAGCAACCTCTCACTAGCAATAGGTCCTTCGCTTCTGACACTTCCCAAGGTCCTGTCACCATCAACAAGGCTGGCTGCCCCTGCTCTTCCCCTCCTGCCTGATTGCTCCAGTTGCAAAGCAATTTGAAACCTGGGAACTTTCCAAGCAGCAGCACTTTCTTTATCACCTCTCTTTATTTTATGTGTGACAGAATGCATTTTTTCCTAAGCACTGAGGATGGGAGGTAATTTCCCAGAATTAAATAGTCATTTGGGGGCAGAACTGAGTTTAGGTAAGGTATTTTCTAATTTTCAGCTTACAGTGTCTTCCAATGCATTGTTCTATGCTATTGAAATTTGGAAAATGATCTTTGGTAGCATATTTGAAATCCAAATAGGATACGTGTGGGTATTAAGGAAAGAGGATGATACATTTTACATGCATGCTAATTATTTCCAATCAGTTCATAATTCTTCAGCCTCTGTAATGACTGAATATGAGTCTTTTTTCTCTACATCCTCTTCAATTATATATAATATATATTATATATATTCAAACACAAACACACTCACACAAGCAAGCACACACAGAGACACACAGACACACGCAAGCACGCACACACGCACGCACATCAGACTTGGCCAGGTAAGGATTTCACAGTTGTTCTTTATGGATTACCCAGGAAGGCCCTTGCCTATGATATCTGGTCTTATTCTTTTGGAATGGGAAGTCTCTGTGCCTGTTTTCTGTCTTACTGCACTAAGCTCTGGCAAAGGGGGAAATTAATCTTGGTACTGGAACTAGTTCTCATGCAGTAGAAAGAGAGAAAGACTAAAGATAAGTTTATAAGTAAATATCTAATTATAGATATAATAATCTTTAAGCCTAATTTGTTTTCTTTCTGTTGGCAGAATAATTACAACTTACAATGAGATAAGGGGCTTGCTGAGGCTGATGTGAAAATCAAGAAAAGCTTGATTATCCCCGGCTGGGTGGTACATCCCTGTAATCCTAGTACTCTAGAGACAGAGGCAAGAAGACAGTAAATTCAAAGCCAGCTTTGGCTATATAGTGACACCCTTTCTCCAAAAAGAAAGAGAAAGATAAACAGAACATGAGAATAATAAGAATTTAGATCAGTAACCGAGAAGAAGCAGTGAAAACCTTGAGAGTGTCAGCAGGGGACATAGCAAAGAAGAACAGTAAGGATGCAAACATGGACTCAGTATATTTTAGCAGAGTGAGTTACACCAGAAAATATTGACAAGTGCTAAGATCAGTCTGCATAAAATCTTATTTGCAGGCTAGAACCTTTAATTCCATTTTCATAGGTAGGATGTTAATTCATAAACCCATTTTCTTTCCATCTTTCAGAATGACAGAGATTTGGATTCTGGAGCCACTTGCCATATTCATGCACTTCATATGCCAATTTGCTGCTTTTCTTGCAAACTATTCTTTTTATTCTGTGATCAAAACCATCAGCATATATAGCCAAGTAAGTCTAGTTGGGCAAATTAAGCCACATTATATCAAAACGTGATTTTCTCAGCCAGCATGCAATACGAATCTTCAAACAGTTTGCAGTAAGCATGTATTTTACAAGTTTCACTATCTCAATCTGTATTTGCCCTGAAACTTTCCTCAGGCTCTGTCTACATTGTCAAATGGAGAGTTGAGCGATCACCCTAGGAAGGGTATTGATGGAGACAGTACAGGTCAAATGAGTCCCCCTTTCCCCAGCTTCTACTGGATAATAGCCTCATGTCTCCTCTTCAATTTGCCTGCATAAACAGAGCCTGAGGGCATCTGTGAGCTGGGCCAGTACTCCAAACGTGCCTCAAATAATATTACAATAATATTACAGAATTTAAGGTCTTGTCTACAAAGCATATTTGACCTGGAATTCTTCATTGCTGAAGGAGACAGTTAACAACTCCATACTAACTTCTTATTCTTGGGAAACTGAGGCTTATCAGTCATCAGTGTTGCCACTTGTCAGCACACTCTTTTATGGAAGCATAGCTGTATATGCATATTTTTATTTGTACTTCGAGCTTTCTCTCTGTGGGAGAACATTGTTATGGGTATCATTTTATTACAACCCACTAGCAAGTACTTAATATTTCTCCATCCTTGGAGACACCCACAAGCCAACTAATCATTCCTAACTACAAGTTATTCTATACCATGGATTGTGCTCAGCAACCTACATGCAATTCTTATAATTGTTTCATAAGGAAGGAGACTTAAATATTAATCCCTTTCTATTTAAGAAGGGAATGAAGATTTAAAGTTAAAGTATTTTTGTTCAAAATCATACAACTATTTAGTAGAATTTTACCCTCACCTGAAAGTCCTATATATTATGCTATATTTACTCATAAAGGAAAGTATTTGCTGACATATTGAATGTAATAAACATTTACACATTTCTACTATGCATCTGGGATTGGATATCATATAAACAGTTGTCATGGGAGAAAGGATACTCATTATTTCTGAAACTATACAGCTTATATTCCAGTAGGATATGTGAACATTGAAGACACCAAGATGAAATTGTTCCTGTCAGACCCAAACCAATTTAGAGACAGGAATCTCTGAAGGAGGAAGTCTCATACTTGCTATTCTAAGTCCTTCCTCAGGGACTTTCTAAAGTCTCCAAAGAGATTTCTACTTTTACATATATGCTATGCTTTGTATATCTTTGTGATGACTAATCTCTGGTGTCAGTGTAACACACCTTGGAAGAGGGAACTTTAATTTAAGAATTTTCCCCATCAGATTGCAGTGTAGGTATATCTGTTGGCTTTTTCTAGATGACTAATTGGTGGTGCAACCCCTAGGCAGGTGAGCTTGGGATGTATAAGAAAGGTATCAAAACATAAGCTGGAGAGGAAGCCAGTAAGCAGAATTCCTCCAGGTTCCTGCCTTGAGTCCTTGCCCTTGCTACCCTCAAAGATGGAACATAAGAGACCATAACATGTGGAATGAAATAAACCATTTCCTGCCTAGATTTCTTTCAATTAGTGTTTTATTTATAACAGAAAATCAAACTAGAACTGTTGTTCGAATCTTAAATGGTCTTTTAATTAAAAAACACAAACAAACAAACAAACAAACAAACAAAAAACCAGTGCCAACTATCAGGGTGAAAGTTGAAAGATCAGAGAAGCAGAACAACCAGCCACTAGTTCTTACCTTTACAAAATCCTCAGCCTTAAGAGAGTGAGTTTTTGTTTCCTCACGCCTTATATGCCTTTCTCTGCCCTGGGATAAAAGGCCCGTGTGCTTCCAAAACAAAGGCATGAAATCTCTAGTGCTGGGATTAAAGGTGTGTGCCACCACTGCCTGACCTCTGTGTCTAATCCAGTGGCTGGTTGTGTCCTCTGATCCTCAGGCAAGTTAATTAGGGTACACAATATATCACCACATAGAACCATCCACAGAATACACACATATTTCTTCAACAAAACTTATCTCCAATATTTTCTAAGATGGCAGCATTGAAATAATATATTTTGGGTAGAACTCTCATTAGTTAAGGGCACATCCACAATGAAGTGATACTACTCCATACAGAAGATCATTAAAGCAAATGATTGTTGCACAAATGAGCTTTTACTCTTTTGACTTTTAATTCTTTTTATTTGCCTCTACCTTCTAGAACATGCATTATCATTGTAACACCATTATTATCAAACAAGCACAATTTTTCTTTGAAGAATTTCTCTCTGATGGTTATTTAGATTGACAGTGAGAAGTAAATACTTATTATAGTCCATTTAAGTACTAAGATAACTTTTAATTGCACTTGTGGTACACTTAGGTCCTAAGGATTAATGAAAGGCATGGAAACAGAGTACAGCTGTTCAGCAGCTAATATTGTGATGCTCCAGGGAAGTTGTCAAGATAGGATTGAAGTGAGAACTCACAGCAAGCTTTAATCTATTTCTGGTACTGTAACAAAATGGATAAGACTGTATGGTGTAGAAAGAAAAGAACTGCATTTGTCTCAGTAATCAAAATGAAGTACAAGAAGAAATCCCTGGTTTTATTTCCTACTTCCCACAGCTGTTGACATCTCCTCCTAAGTTACTTTATGTTGCACAAGGGCACAAATGAAGAGAAAGAGGATGCTAGCCCATTTCCTTCCAGATTTTCAAGACAATAGTGAACTCATGACAGCAGAATACTTTTGAACTGATCATCTGGAGAAATGTCAGATCTCTTAGGGTAAACATAACAGGATTAAATTTCACCTTGAATTTTGATGAAGACACAATGAAACCATAGCTTATAAAGTATATGTCCTTTTTATCACCCAATACCAAAGAGGACAGAAAATGAAGACCAGTGGATAAATTGTGATGGGTTGGAAAGTGGCTTAACACATGTCATGGAGATATCCAAGATGCACACAAAAATTGACCATGGAGCAAGTATTCCAAATTACAATGGACCACGGGGCATGGTGATGAAAAGCAGACAGAGGAAGTCAAGGAGGAAGTGTGACAAGATCATTTAGGTCATTTCAAACTGATGAAAAGTTCAGCACATCACCCCCAAAGTGTTAGGCACAGGATTAATAGGGAATTATCATGATATGGATCTCATGGTTATGAGAAAGTCTTGTGCCAGGCACAAGTCTGTAATGCCAGGACTTGGAAGGCAGAGGCAGAAAGATCACAAGTTCTACACTACATGGGCTACATGATAAAACCCTTTCAGAACAAAGCAAAACAATCAAAAATGGTTTGTAAAAACTCCAGAAATGACTGTCATTTAAATAGTAAGGAAGATGAGTCATTTTGACTCTTGCAAGAGAAAATAAAGGAAATTTAGCCATTTTAGGAGAAATAAAATATAAAGAGGCAAGTGAATTTCTAAGAAGAAATTTCAGCTCCATATAAGGGAGTTATTAGCTTTTTGTTACCGAATTAATTGAGGGAGACGTCCAGATTCCAACTTCCTAGGTATTAAAAAACCTACTCCATATATAGGAGGGAAGTTGGAACAAGTTATTCCCTTTCAAAGTTGTATTAGCCCCAATATTCTCTGTTTTCTTTTTACACATCTGAATGGCAAATAGCCATTGTTTCTACCGCTAATTTACATGAAATTGCCAAATCTTACTTGCAAAGTGAGGGTGAATTTATCTTCAGAATTTCTGGGTTTCTCTACAAAGAAGTCCCAGACACTTCAGTTGAGTTTAGTATGTTGCCAGAGACTGGCAAACAATCAGGAATTTAGCCTAAAATTGTAAGAAAGCTTCAATTTAAGAAATGTATGTGTTTCTTTTCTGCCAGTGATTATGCAAATATAGTGATTAAGAACTCTTTTTATTATTACTTTAAAAAATCTAGAAGCTTAAATTTGAAATAATAGTATCCCCCTTTATTTCAGCCCATTCTTTACGACCCTTTATTGGCCTATTGCATATGATTTCAATAGTGATTTTTTTCTCTTTATTCCTTTCCATACTCTATATATTCATGGATAGTAAATTTATTTCTTGGCTTACAATGTATATTGGAGGATTTATTAAGGCAACTCCACATAGTTAAAGGGGAGGTTTATTTTGGGGTAACTTACAACAAGTAAAGGGATAGGTTACAGGATCCGGGAGAGGTGAGTGCAGTCCAGTGGTGTTCTCTGGAGAACTCTGCTCAGTCTACCATCCAGCATCCAGGATCACCAGGAACCAAGAGAGCTGACACATCCGGATTTCGGGTCTTTAGGGCTCCTGTCTTGGCCCCACATCAGGGGCAGGTCATAGGTAGTTGTGACAGTTACCAGAAGCCTCACTGGGAGTAGTATTTCCAGGTAAAAGCTGGAACAGCTACCCACCACCAATGTAAACCCTAATAGTTTTATCTTGACTTAAATTGTCTTTCATAATTTTGATCTAAAGCCCCCTTCTCATCAGGACACACATCCCCCTCTTTACTTCATTCCAATGTTTTCAAAGCACTGTGAAATGTTCCCTACTCATGTTCTTAAAAAATATCACCATAAATAGAAACAGGTCATGTAGAAGTAGTGACTATAACATATTGAATATATGTATGTGATCATATATAAAGCAATCTCAATATCTACATTATAGTTATAATCTTGCAATGCTTATAATCCAAAGGTTTCATATGAAATAAGCAAGCATATTCATTAATAAGTAATTCATATAACTTAATTATTCAGTTGCTAAAAATACATTTACTCATTAGTGACCACTCTCAGGTGTTGGTTCAGGGAGATGGAGTGTAGTGAAAAAAAATAAAGATGCAACATCCTATTATCAGTAGCTTAATTTCAGCCATTTATTATTTTAGTTTTTACAGAGATGCTATTAAGTATTAAGTTCTTGCAATATTCTACTTTCTATCATTTCCTAAGGACAACACAAAATATTTACTATGGGAAAATGAATTGAAGAAACTTCATCTATGTAAATCTCCAAATGAAAACCCAATGATTAAATGAGTGAAAATCCATTTATACATATGTTAAAGACAGTAACAGCTTCTAAAATAGAAACGTAGTTTAAATTATGTTTGGATTTGGTCCATTACACTGTCAAGGAAGTATATTGGGTGGATTCTCTCTTGGAAACCTCGCCTCTGCCATCTATATTCATTTTATTGTCATGCCATTGATGTGTCTCTCCAAGTGGAGATCATTTCATTCTTAATATAGTCAGGTCATCCAGAGTGCTTTTCACGTTGAGAAATGCAAGAGGTACAGTACTGGGAACCTTCTGGGTTAAGAAACAAAGTCCAAAGGAAACCCCTGGTGAGTCTGTGAAAAGCAGAATGTGAGAAGATATGAGGAGGGGTCACATATTATCCAAAGGAAGGAAGAGTGATTGGCAAGGTCAGGCTATTTGTAGAGATAGCATTTGAGCTCAGTTCAATAGCAAATTGAAAGCTTAGATATGTCAAAGGGCAGGGTGGGGAAAGTCAAGCTTTTCCTTGTGGGAAACTTGTAAGAAAAAGAATCAACTGTGTTAAAGGTAGTATATAAAGGGAAAGAAATTTGTAAAAGCAAGCGAACGCATAGTCAGAATATTTTAAAACATGCTTGATTTTATTAGGTGAACAAAATAATTAATTGCTGATTGTGTGAGATACATATGGACCTCTTCAAAAAATCCAAAAAGCAGACAAGTAGCTAAAATTAATATATTTTAAAGTTCTTATTGTATAGCACTATGAATAAACTATGATCCGTGAACATTGTCAATGAGAATCACTGGATAAACAAACAAATCAATGCAATGTCTCTGACACTCTTTATTCCTCAGCCGTTGCAGATCTGGCTGAATCTGGAACAGGAG
The DNA here is from genome assembly GCF_049852395.1 of Peromyscus maniculatus bairdii. Classification (NCBI taxonomy): domain Eukaryota; kingdom Metazoa; phylum Chordata; class Mammalia; order Rodentia; family Cricetidae; genus Peromyscus; species Peromyscus maniculatus. The sequence continues at coordinate 4,506,239 of NC_134856.1, forward strand.
TAAGGCATTATAAGTGGGTTTCCAGGGGCATGGGCTGTGTCTTCTTTCCTTCAGTGGAGAGATGTGCCTCACATTTCAGAGCATTCAGTCATCGATGGTGGAGGAATTCATGTTGTCCCACCCTTCCCAGAGGAGGGAGTGGCAATTGAGGGATGCTAGAAGAAAGGAAATCATTGTCTTCAATGATGTAGCCACTGGTGAGCAAGTCATTCTCCAATGGATAGATTCATATCCATTCCCAGGTGAGTGGCCTTGGTTAAACTCAGTGGTCAGAAGGCAAAAACAAAATCAAAACAAAAAGACAGGAAAACTATGGAGACTTAGTAGAAGAAAGATGTAGGGGGTTAGTGGGGAAAAAATTAAAAAAAAAATAATCAAAGGCATGAATGTAACCAAAATGTACTATATACATGTATTGACACTTAATGAATGAATAAATTAACTGAAATTCGAAGAGGAGATATGTTTGACTCTTCACAATCTGGCACGTGATTCTGTCTCCTGCTATCCTTCCATTGTAGGCTTCCTATTGTACCTACACTGATACCAAATGGATGATGTTCCTTTTTCCATGAAGTCACATTTTTATTCATTGCATGCAGCTTTCTTTACAAATCACTCTTACTTTCTTTTCCAATGGCTGATGTCCACCTTCCTATCAAAATCTAACTTCAGAGTCACATTCTTAGGATGGCCTCTAATAATTATACCAGGAGCTATAAGGGCTGTTTTTTTCTGTGCTTCTCTAACTCTGACACATTTTGTCTATGGAAGGCTACAAAAACACTCCTTAGAAGAGAACCCACTAATCTATTTTCAAATGATTCTTGCCTCTGTGGAAAATTCTTAGGAAGAACAGACTTTTTCATGGTGTATGCTAGACAGTATCTACACTCAGCACTAAGTGAGGGAGCGTAAAAGTGAGTAATTATAATCAACAGGTACCATTATTTCTACTGAATGAAGGAAGCATATCTTCAGAAGATGATACAGGATTCCAAGTGCAATGGTTGTTTGCTCCCACAAAATGAAGCCCCCAAAGACTGCTGTTCTACAGATGCTATTGCTTGGTTTGAATTCCTATCTCTACTTGTAACTTTAATGAAATATTTCTTCAGTCTCGGCAAATCTACACCCATTTCTTGAGTACCCTCTCCCAAGTTTCATAGCTGTTAGAACACATTTAATTTTTACATAGTATTCATATTTGCACATTGGGAGTTTCATATAGTTTTTGATCATAATCTATTCCAACTCTTTGAAGATCCATTCCCTTTCCCTACCAACCCAGCTTTGTTTGCTTTAAAAAATCCTTCAAATATTTTTTATTCTTTAATTTTATAAAATGTATACTGATCATATCCATTCACCAAAGCATTTGTGTTTTGACTGAGATGGTGGGGGGAGCTGCTTGCTCTCAGTCTTCAGGTTAATTACACAGGTTATAGTAATTAATTATCTTCTCAAAGACAGTAATCATTTAATTTATGTCAGGCTTTTTTGTGGATTATAGTACCTCATCTTTACATTATTCTTGTACAGTGAGTGCTTATCTTCATTTTGGGAATGAATAAACGTAAAGTTCCTATAAGTGAAATAATTTGACCATGAACATATGAGTCGTAGATCTAATAACGTCACCCTCATAGAAGCAGAAAGCAAAGTGATGATTAGAGGCTGTGGGTGAGAGTGGAGGTAAGATAGAGAGATGCTGGTTAAAGACTACAAAATTCTTTAACAGAGAATTAATGAGTTCTAGAGATCTCTTTTGTACAAATGTTGCCTTTCAGTAATATTACTTTGTATACTTATAAACTCCTAAGAAAGTAAATCACTTAATAAAAACATTTTTAGGTGCTAGAGAGATGGCTAAGCAGTTAAGAGCACTGGTTGTCCTTCCAGGTGACCTGGGTTGGATTCCCAGTACCCATAGGGTCGGTTGCTCATAACCATCTGTTCTCCAGTCTTGGAGGATCTGATGCCCTCTTCTGGCTTCGACAGGCACTCTACACCTATGGTACACACACACACACACACACACAGACACACACACACACACACACACACACACACACACACACATTAAGGCAAACACTGAAACACATAAAATAAAGATAAATAGAACCAATTTTAAAGATATTGTTGGACAGTTTTATACCTATACATAATTAATTTGAATAATTTTCACTTGAATTCTGCTCTGTCATCCTCCTCATTCTCCTACTTAAACCCTTCTCAGCAAGTCCCCCTTATACTAGAAATTTATCTTTAATCATCTCATTTCAAAGAATAATAACTATACGAATTTATGAATACATTTATTAGCTTGATTTCATCATTTTCTAATACATGTCTATGTTAGATCACATGGTACACTATAAATATATACACTTCAACTATGCCTTAATGAGGTTAAGAATACAACCCTCTGACTTCAAATCTATACGGTCTGACAGCAGCTGTTCTGCTGACATCCTTTAAGCTCTCTTATGGGCAGTTAATTGTATTAAACTTCAGCATCTGTTGTACTTAAGAGGGAATTTGTGCTCTGAAGCAAGCAAGTAAAATTCTGAGCAAATGTGTTCTATTTGACATGGGCATAGTCATGTCAAAGACCCCAAGGCCTAGGCCCTGTAGGTACAACAAAACCTTCCTGAGGTGAGGCTCAGAGGGATGACAAAACATTCCTCTGGTCCATGTGTAAACTTTGATAATGTGTGCAGAAAACATCCACTTTGTTCCTCCAAGCCCCATCATATTTACTGCCTGAAGACGGCTCCTCTGTAGAAAAACCCGCTCCTACCAATATCCTATGCCCGCCTCCTTGTTCAGCTGAATATAATAACCCTGCCTCCTTATTTATCTATCAGAATCCATCTTTTTGACTCAGTTGTTTAACATAAACCCTACATAGTTGTTCAGCTGTATACAAAAGCTCTACTTCCCTGTTCAACTGTATATAATAAACGTGCACAGCTTCCAGGGTGCTCAGGCTTTTTCCATCCAAGAGCCCAGACCACTGGATCTCAGATATTCTGTTCACGTGTTCATATTTCTATCCTCTCTCCAATCCTGAGTCACCGCTAGCCAGGGTTCTGGAATCCAAGCCATGCAGGATAGATTAGTGAGCAAACACTGTCATTTCCATAGAAAGGAAACATGGATTATCTAGGGTCAAAAAGCCTGCCAATTCTGGTCACACTACCTGTCAGTCAGTCAGCATATCTCAAGATCCAGTATTTTAGTTTATCAACACAATGGGGAGTAGTAAATAACATGTAAATATGTAATATTAAATGAATAGTTGTTAAATTATTGGAGTATCACTTAAAATAGTATTTAATTACTTTTTAATTGCCACCACCACTATTACTGTTAGTGTTGTTATTATTTTTTCTTTTGAGACAGGATCTTCCAAGTACAACAGTTTATCCTGGAATAATTTGCCTCTACCCCACAGCAATTCTCCCGCCACAGCATGTCAAGTGCTAGGATTGCAGGTATGAGCTACCATGGGCGGCTAATAATTTTGCTATTAATAGCAATACTGTTACAATCATCACAACATAGTTGTGAGTATTCAGCAATTCTATTAGGGTCAGCTTTCCCATACTTAAACTGACTTCTTAATCCTGTTCTGATTACATTTCTGTTGCTGTGATAAAATTGCCTTGATAAAAAAAATCAACTTATGGTATAAAAGTTTTATTCTGCTCAGAGCTATAGTCTTTTGTGGAAGGGACATTAAGGTGGGGAAGGTGATTCAGGAGACATCAAATTCAGATAAGAGTAGAGAGAAACAAACGCATGCATGTTTACTTTCTTACTTACTTGTGCTCAGTTCAATTTCTCCATAGTTATATAGTTCAGTAAACACATATTGTCCTTGCCTATGGAATGGTACTGCCCTGGTGGGTGAGTCTTCCCACATCGGTTAATCTCATCCTCCACCAACAGGACTACAGGCCAGTCCAATGCAGACAGCCCTTCATTGGGATCCTTCCCTGGAAATTCTAGGTTGAATCACATATTTACTCTTCTGAAGAGATTTTTATGAAGATGCAAATGACTCTTGGATTTCTGATATCGAGTTGCCATAAGAGCACTATGTTAAATTAAATTAAAGTAAAACATCGATGCTGGTTGTCCATGAATCATAATATGGAATATGATGGAATTGTTAATATAATTCTTGCTCTGTACCTGATCATCCAGATGTACATAGAACTTTACATACATATTGGACCCAGTGAGAAAAATGAGAAAAACTAACTCTCTTTCACCAACACAACACCTTTATTATGGGTACTTACATCTACCATCACTATTGTGTTTTTTTTCTTTGCTTTTTGCCTGTGTTCTTTTTAATTTTGAAATAATGCATATTACTCCCTCCACATTTTTGTTGATAAACTCCAATGTCAGAAGCGTCAATTAAACTGTATGGAAATACCTAACTATATTATGAGATTTAAGTTTAGATTTCTAATTTTATGGTGGAGGATCTCTTTGGTAGGATACGGCAGTCAAATTCATGAACACTTAATGTAGAGGTTCATTTATCAGTCCAATAAAATAATTATGACTGAAGGGTTATTGTGGTCAATGAGTAATAAGGAAAAAGATGCATGAGAATGATTGCTGAAGACAGATTTCTATATACTATATAGGTATACAAGTATTTATCATTCTATGAATAATGTAGGTTCTATGTCATAAAAATATAAGGCACTAATTTAAATATCACAAAGCTGCAAAACATAACACCTGAATTTGTAATTAGCTTTCAAAAAATGTATCTGTAATCATAGCTACATTTTTACCATTTCATTACTTTATGAATTACTTTCCATTATTTTACTTTGTATTTGTTTATTTTTATATTTTTTTGCTTTTAAATTTCAGATAAAACTTTATCATGAGGAGGTGTTTTTTTTGGTTTATAGTTTAACTTTCATCATCTTCTGGCATAGTTATCATACATAAGTCTAGTACCTATGCAGCTTTGCCAGGTTTGGGGTGTGTTGTTTTTTCTGCATGTTCACCTACTGAAATCCTTTTTAAGAATATGTATCTATTTATTTTGTGTGTATGGGATATTTGTGTGCATGTATGTCTCTGCCCTGTGAATACCTGGTTCTTGTTGGGAACAGGTAAGCTACTGGATTCCCTCAGTTGGAGTTATAAATCATTGCTGGGTGCCTTAGAGGTGCTAGGAATTGAACCTGGGTCTCTGGAAATGCAGCCAGTGCTCTTAGCCACTAGGTCATCTCTTTAGTCACACTATTGGAGTCTTTGCCTTCCCTATGTGGATTTTGGTATTGTAGAACCATTAAAAGTTTCTGCCCAGTCAGTGATACTTGTGCCACTGACAGCACTGCATTCAAATAGGATGAATACTACTTGTGGAAACTTGGTTAATTCCCAAGGGCATGGGTTGTTTTAAAGGCCCAGCCCCTCATTCTTTAATGAGTTTATGCATTACCAAAAGATCTTTCACTCTCACATGTATTTCTACCATGGCAGTGTTGTTATCCCAAACCCTAGTCCAGTTTTTCAAACTTTACAAAAAACCCAATGGTTGAGGACAAGTTCCGCAGGGCACATAAAAAGAATTTTTTCTTCTGTAAGCAAGCAAAAGTAACAAAAATGTTTTTAAATGTCTATTGGTGAAATTATTAAGGCCACTCCATGTAGTTAAAAGGAAAGTTTATTTTGTGGAGTAACTTACAAGTGAAGGGACAGGTTACAGGGTCTGGGAAAGGTGTGGCACAGTGTGGCGGTGTTCTCTGGAGAACTCTGCTCGTCTACATCCATCGTCCAGGGTCCAGGGTCCAGGAACCAAGAGAGCCAGCACATGGGTCTTCAGGGTCCTCCCTTGGCCACGCCTTGAAGGTGTGACAGTTACCAAAGCTTCAATGGGGGGGGGGTTGGAACTTCCATATCAAAGCTGGAATGTCTACTCACTACAAATGTCCCTGAAAAGTCACCTATTCTTATGATAACCCATAGCCATAAAGTAAAAGAGAACCATGCTACAATCCACAGAGCCAGAGAAGCTAAGTAACAAGGAGGGCTGTAGGGGTGGGTTGGACAGTGAAGGATGAATCTCTATTTGAAGGATAAATAGAATAGATATCACAGGTGGGCAGGGTGGAGAGTGGTGGTCTGGGTGGAATGGAGGGGTGGGCATGGGAGCAGGAGGAATCAGGTAGGGGAGGATGAAGGGAGGGAGTACTGGGAGAGATGACTGGAATCTGGGAGCATCTCTGGGATGATCTAGAAATCTAGAGCAATGAAAACTCCCAGGAATATATGAGAGTGAGCCTAGCTAAGACTTCTAGCAATAGGGCATATGGACCCTGAACCAGCCATCTCCTATAACCAGGCAAGACTTTCAGTCGAGAAACTGAGACACCAACCCAGCCACTACTTATAATTGATTCTGCCTATAAAATGTGCTGTGGTAAAGATAGTGCCGAAATTTTGGGAGTGACCAATGAGTAACTGGCCTTGCTGAAGACCTGAGAGGGAACCCATACCACAGGGCCAGGACCCAGAAGTGGGCAACCCCAGAGACCTAGGATAGAACCAAACATGACTGGCAGAAAAAGTCAAAGAAATGATTCTTAATGATATTCTGCTATTCTTCTAGAATTCCCAACTGTCATCAGAGAGACTTCACCCAGCAACTTATGGAAACAGATGCAGAGATCCAGAGCCAAATTATTAAGTGGAGTTTGAGGAATCCCAAGGAAGACAGGGAGAAAGGTTTGTAGGTATCAATGGAGTCAAGGGCACCAGAAGAAAACCCACAGAACCAAGTAAGCTGGGCTCATAGGGGCTCATGGAGAGAGAACGCCCATGGTAAAGAACAAACAAACAAAAAAAGAGCACAGAGATTAGAGTTGAACAGAAAGTTTAGGATTGAAATATAGGAAACTTCAATCTGCATTTACATAAAAGTCAGAGCCAGCTAGAATCTAAAGAATCAAAAACAGGATAACTTTTTCTATTTCTTTATATTTTCCTTCCTTCCTCCCTCCCTCCCTCTCTCCTCCCCTCCCACCCTCCCTTCTTTCCTTCCTTTCTTTTTTTTTCTGAGTGAAAAGATTGCCCGCAGGGTATGTTTTTCTAATTTAGCACAGAACATATTTCTCTCTTTTTTTTTAACTTTTTTTTTAAAATTTTATTTTACAATGCCATTCAGTTCTACATAACAGCCACAGATTCCCTTGTTCTCCCCCTTCCTGCCCCCCAGCCTATCCCCTATTCCCACCTCCTCCAGGGCAAAGCCTCCCCCAAGGACTGAGATCGACCTGATAGACTCAGTCCAGGTAGGTCCAGTCTGCTCCTTCCACATTGAGACAAGTGTCCCTGCATAAGTTCCAAGTTTCAAACAGCTAACTCATGCAATGAGCCCAGGATCTGATACCACTGCCTAGATGCCTCCCAAACAGAGCAATCCAATCAACTGCCTCACCTATTCAAAGGGCCTGAACCAGTTGGGGGCCCCTCAGCCTTTGGTTCATAGTTCATGTGTTTCCATTCTTCCTTTTCTCACCTTATGCCTGTCAGAATGGCTAAGATCAAAAACACTGAAGACACTTTATGCTAGAGAGGATGTGGAACTAGGGGAACTCTCCTCCACTGCTGGTGGGAATGCAAGCTTGTACAACCACTTTGGAAATCAATATGGTGCTTTCTTAGAAAATTGGGAATCAATTTCCCCCAAGATCCAGCTATACCACTCTTGAGCATATACCCAAGAAATGCTCAATCATCCCACAAGAGCACTTGCTCAGCTATGTTCCTATCAGCATTGTTTGTAATAGCCAAAACCTGGGAACAACCTAGATGCCCTTCAACTGAAAAATGGATAAATAAATTGTGGCACATATACACAATGGAATACTACTCAGCAGAGAAAAACAATGACATCATGAGGTTTGCAGGCAAATGGATGAACCTAGAAAAAATCATCCTGAGTGAGGTAACCCAGACTCAGAAAGACAAATATGGTATATACTCACTCATAGGAAGATACTAGATGTGGAACAAGGATGACTGGACTGCTACTCACATCACCAGTGAGGCTACCTGGAAAACAGGACCCCAAGAAAGACACGAGGATCACCCAATGATGGAGAAATGGCTAAGATCTACATGAACAACCTGGACATGAGTGGTAGCAATGAAGGGTGAGGGTCGAGGGAAAGAGAGCGGGAGATCCCAGCTGGATCAAGAACAGAGAGGGAGAACAAGGAGCAGGAGACCATGGTAAATGAAGAACAGAACATATTTCTCTAACCCTGTGTTTTGGATCACAGGCTCCTCTGTTGGTGGTTGCGGGACAGAGATACTTACTTTAGGTACAAAGACTTACTAGGATGTTTTAGAGAATTGCATTTCAAACAAGAGCGGTTACTAATGTATCACCTCCTCTCTCAAGGGTATGTATAAAAAAATACCAATATTGTGGGGAGTAAGTGAATTTGATACAAAAGACACTGGCTTTTCTATAGTCTCAAATTACATAAATAGTGCAAACATGGAATTTATTCTATTAATACTTTAATTCTCAGGTTTAAAATGATCAGACAAATTGCTAAGTAATAAAATGTTAATTATACAACACTTTTATAATTATTTTGGGGGGTTACTGAATTATCATGCACAGATTCTCAATTCAGTATCTCCCTAAATTTTTTCATGTTTATTTCTAAATCTGTTATTGAAACTAATTTATTTTAGAAAATGCAATTGTTGATGAAAACGAAAAGTCAAATTATCTTTGTGGCAAATATGACTATATAAATAAAATACCTTATGGCTGGAGATAAAACTTGGTGGTAGCATGTCTGCCTGGTGTTTAGAAGAACCTTAACTCAAGTCCTAGTGATGCAAAAATAATACAACAGACTTCTTTTAACTCTTTAAGTGCTATTACTGCTCAGGTGAACCAAGGTAGATAAACAGGTGCATTCAGTTACAATTAGCAAGTAGCTGATGGGTTTACAGTGAGGAAGTACAAAGCTTATTTTGGTCTCCGCTTTTTAGGCACACACATTCTAATGGTAGTAACAGGTGAGAATCATAAATTTTCTGGGTTTCAAGATGACTTAGATTAAAATCAAGGTCTTATTATCTTCTCATATGTTCTACTATGATTGAAGAATGTACAGGGCTCTGCAAAATACCTGAGAATAGATATCTACCACAATTTGGAGAATTAAAAAACATGTTCTATTGACAGGTAATATCTTACTTGACTTACCCACTATTCATCACGAGAAAAAGCCAGTGTCCCAAAGTGCTGTGTCATGGATATGTTATAGAATTGAGGTATCTCATGTACCTAAGATTAAAATGAGATTTCTGACTAATGCAGTAGGCTCAATCACTAATGATAGCAGTGCATTTTGGCTGCTCTTATGTCAGGGGTATTGAAAGTTTTTATACAAAGGATACAATTATATAAGCTCATAATCATCTTCCCAGTAAAGATTTATTAGCAAATTAGAAGAGTTTGGAACAAAGAATCTTAGGATAATTCATGAGTACACAGGCTTGAGTCTGAGTGGAATATGACACAGACATTTTCTACAAGAATTAAAAGAGGAACAAATAATCTTATGAAAGACAGTTCTTGTCAAAGATAATTTATAGAAGTTTCCTTCAGAAATCTCAGTCCCTTTCCCCTCCCCCCATCTCTTCTACAGATAAACAACTGGGCAAATGATGGGTGATATCGCTCTGTATGCTGTGAATGTTTCTCTGATTGGTTGATAAATAAAATGCTGATTGAGCAGTAGCCAGGCAGGAAGTATAGGCGGGATAAGCAGACAAGGAGAATTCTGGGAAGAGGAAGGCCGAGTCAGGAGTCACCAGCCGCCAGACACATAGGAAACATGATGTGAAGGCAGAACTGAAAAAAAGCACCAAGCCACATGACTAAACATCGATAAAAATTATGGGTTAATTTAAGTGTAAGAGCTAGTCAGTAATAAGCCTGAGCAAATGGTCAAGCAGTTTTAATTAATATTAAGCCTCTGTGTGATTATTTTATAAAAGGCTGTGGGACTGTGGGTAAGAGATTTGTCCTGACCGTGGGCCAGGTGGGACACAGGAAAACTTCCGACTACAGGCAACTTTTAAAGCAAGCACTGCATAAATGAGAAAGAATTAAAACTAAATTGTTTTCAATGTATAAAGAAATATATTTTCAACTCTAATTTGCCTGGTTTGGAACAGGACATTGAAATCCATTTAATTTTATGGTTTTCATATTTCTTGGACCCACAAAGCCCTGCAGATGTGAATATGTTATTATGATGTATTCCCACCTAGTTAACAAGATACACACTTAATAACCGTTCTTACAGGATGTATTTCATGTAAATAGAAAAAGACTGGAATGAAATGTGATTATTAGAAATTTTAGAACCCATGTATTAACAGCATTATATACAGCTACCTTTATGCAAATATGTATCTTCAGTAAAGTTGTGATGATTAGATTTAATTCACTTCACCTGAATTGAAGAAAGTGATATTCTTAAACCAGGATGGACAATGGCATATCTAGGACTGGAGTGGCTCTTACACATGACCTCCTCTATTAATTAAATAGAGGTCATTGAACAATTTAACATTGATTTTTTTAAAAAGAGAGAGATTTCTAACTTAGGATATGAAGATTACATCCCCCAAATCTTCCAGATCAGAGCTTTTCCTTTTCAAACCTAATCATCAGTGGTATACTCCCATCATAAAAAAAAAACAGATAAATATGATAAAATAAAATGCATCATCCAAGGTCATATACATATATTTTTGTTCTTGGGGCCTGAACACTGCACTGTAGTGAAAATGTTCTAAGTAACTTCTCTACACTAGTTTGGTAAGATGTGCTGATTCCCCTGTAGGGAGGGGAAAAAATGGTTCATGGATAGGCAAGAATGAAGCTAGGTTCAGCCAGATTTTATTGTAACTAGTGCTGGAGCATGACTTCTAGAGTCTGGCCTAGATCATTTTACTTTAGTCATATTTAAGCACAGCACAATTTTTTTGAAAAAGGTATTCAGATAACAAGTCATTCCTGAGTGTACAATTTTAGACATGTTTACACTGAGATTCCTTACAAAGTACACCTGGATTCTTTCACATGAATTTGTACTGTTGACTCAGAGATAGTGCCCAAGATTTAAGGTCTAGGGAGCTTGACTGAGGTAAACATAATGCCGTGGGTGCCAGGATTGTTCTGGCCCTAAGATAACACAGAAGTCACCTAGGCTGTTGTAAAGCACAAGTGACCTCACTCATAAGAGTGGATTTTATGGTCTAAAAAAACAATGATCAGGGGGATCAAGATCATGATGGGGGAATCTAGAGACAACTGAACCAAGCTCAGAGAAACTCAGGAACTTTAGAGCGACAGTTATAGAACATACATGAGACCTCTGCATCCTGGAGACAGTTGTGTAGCTGGATCTATTTGAGGGGCCCCTGGTAGTGTGAACAGGATCTATCCCTGGTGCATGAGCTGGCTTTCTGGATCCCATTACCTATGGTCAGACACCTTGCTCATCCCTGATAAAGCAGGGAGGGGCTTGGTCCTGCTTCAACTGAATGTACCAGGCTTAGCTGCCCCCCCCCCATGGGAGAACTTACCCTGTTGAAGGAGGGGATGAGGGAGGGGGGGGAAGGTGGAGGGAGCAGGAGGAGGGATGAGAGGGGGATCTGTGGTTGGTATGTACAATGAATAAAAAAATTAAAGAAAAAAAAAACAATGGTCACAATTTAGGAGAGAGGGACATGGATCAGCAAAAACATATATTCTGGGAGATGCTGGCAGGGCCTTTCTTGTCAGACAGCAAAGAAACACCAGGTTGTAAAGGACAGAATCCCTGGCCTTCCAGGAAAAGTAGCTGTGCACCTCACTCCATTGAAGAGGTGGGCTGTGTGCTTAACTTCCTTGGCTTCTCCGGTGCTTATCTGTGTGCACAAGGCCTTTTGCCCTCTACAGTAGGTATTCTAACACTGTGAGGTCCCTTGAGGTTCATAAACTTATTTGAATCCGTGATTTCATTTAACACACACTGATGGTTCTCTATGGAACACTGTTTTGAAATGTAGTAAGTGCTTTGAAATATTTCTGTTCTCATCACCTAGAAAATGTTTCAAAGTGTAAGACAGGAGAAAAGTTATATATGTGGTTAGTTGTGAATGTGTGGGCTAGGGGTACAGAGAAATAGTAATACAGTTTTGACTGTGTCCCCCAGAACCTGGCACAAAGGCTGAGGCATGGCGGGATTCCAGTAAGATGTGCTGAATGAATTAACTTACTTGAAAGTCAGCAACTATCCTCTCAGTAGGGAAGTAGAGGAGGGAAGCTTCTGCTTCTGAAGTAAGCCTTGGATTCTCCAGGTAATGAACTCTGCAGTGGTAGGTTAATGGGAGAGAGGAGCGATTCCTTCAGAGGCTTTCTGTGAGGGGTTATATTCTGAAAAGCGTCATCGTGTTTTTGGCAAGGCTGAACTTAAATAGGTGGGCTTTCTTTTGTTCCCTCTGGGTGTAGGGATGTCATGTGCCTCTAGATGGTGCTGCTGGCTCGCTTCAAAGCCGCCACAAACTCCAAATGCAAGAAGAGTGAGGCTTTCTGACCTCTGAGCCACTGTCGCCATACCTGTGTTTTAGCTTTAGCCTCTTGCCAAGTCACAGGAAGCTGCGTTTTAAAATTAGTCCATTTGGAATATTTTAATCACCCTTCTCATCTTCTTTCCTCTCATTATCATTGTTTTCGAATCGAGGAATCTGTTCTAAGATATTCTTAATACCATTTCTAATCATGTTTATGCACTTTTTATTTGTGATACACACTGTGAAAAGTCGAAAATAAGGAATTTGTGTTAGCTTTAATTAAAGCTCTTTCCACCTGGAATATTCTATGTTAGACTCAATATGCACATATGTGCAGTACTCAAAACTTACATATCTGGCATTTGATCTTTATGAGTGAATTTAGCTACTGTTAAAGAAGCAGCTTAATCCTGGGCATACAACATCACTGAAATAGGTTCACACAAAAGGGAAAGCTATGTGTTATATACACACTGGTGTTCTGCCTCTCACTCCCAGGGAAGATAGTTACATTTTTTATAGTCTTTGATAGTTAGCAATATATGGAAGTAAAATAATTCTCGAATTCTTGGAAAGTAATCACTTGTGTATATGTCAAGCTATACACTGACCAAATAATGTGTCTTAGATATAGTTGGAATGCATTCTCCAGAGGTCCCTGTTTTGGAATGTTAGGTTTCATTCAAGCCTTGATGGGAACCCTAAGACACAGGGTCACAGCATTGGCCATTAAGACATTGGGGAAATACCCCTGGAAAGTTCTTAACCACTCGTTTTGGAGCTCCAGTTAATTCTGTTACTGTTGAAGAAAATGGCAAGGTAGAGTACTGTTACTAGGAATCATGTATCTGTCGTAGAGCAATGTTGATCAGGTACATAGATAGAGAAAAATTATGAGTGTATAAAATTAGGAGTGTAATTGATGCCACATTGGGAGACAAAGGCAAAAATTATGATCATTTCACCAAAACTGGAAGAAAAAAATGTAGTTAATTTTTATCTTTTAAGAATAAGTATAAAGGTACCAGAATGACTGGTGGTAGATGAAGACATACTTGCTTCTTTTAAAATACAAGAAATAGGCAGTCATAGTGGGACTGACCTATAAACCCAGCACTCAGGAGGTGGAGATTAGAGGATGAGAAGTTCTAGGTCATCTTCAGCTGCATAGGGAGTCAGAGGTCAGTCTGGGTATATGAGATGTTATTACATGAAACAAAATCAAAGACAAGCTTAAGAAAAAAAATAACATCAGGATATTTTTATTGTTTACCCCAGTGATGCAGGTCTTATTTAATTTTCACTCCATTTCTGTACCAATTCTTGTGTATAAAATCCCCATTTTACAGATTTGAAAACTGAGCCATACTAATGTTAAGAGGTTTAATCAAGGTCACAGAACAAATTGCCGCAGTAATTTCCAAGCTCATACCTGCATCCTCTGTGTTCTTCGGTATTTCTTAATGCATTTTTCATAAGGATCAGAGAGGAAAGTAGGAAGAAACTGAGGACATAGATCAGTCACAATGGCATGTCTGTACCACTCCATAAAAGCTATTATGTTTTAATCTCTTAGAGCGAAAAGCAGGTCATTGCTCTAAATCAGAGGGCAGGCAAACTTAGCTTGAAGGAGGCAGAAGAAGACACAGGGTTCAAAAGGACACAGCAGTTCCGAACAGCAAGGCTTACATTCACACATTAGCAGGTAAGTAGGCTAAAGAAGAGCAGAGGATAGCTGGCTGCTGACACAAATCCAGAGAGTCAGAAAATACAACAGAAACTTCAGCTGCAAGGAAGCGAGATCAGGAGTCTCAAACACATGGGGCCCTAGACAGAAAATGCTCAAGTCTCTTTTGACTGTCACTTTAAATTGCTTGCATAATCGTGGAAAAAAATCACTTCACATTTTCACAGCAGAGTTGCCTCAATTTGTGAGTGCAGGTAGGCAGAATGCGAACACATTGTCTTCCTTTAGCTTCTTTCTATAGTTCTGTTTAAAAGGCATGTGAGCTCAGAGCCGTCACAGAAAACTCAACTTGGGGGTACTGAAAGGTTAGCAACTTTAGGATTGTATGTAGAAGTTTGGAATGATCCTAAGGCTTTCAGAAGCCAGAATAAAGTCTTTCTTAACATAATTTGAACCTCTTATTTACACTCATATCTGGGACACTTAACACTTAGCCTATCATGCAAATGTTGAATGTAAATAGAGCCACTATGAATTCATTCAAATCATATGATGAGCACCAAAAACAAAATTGTATTTTTGTAGTTATTGAGATTCATTATCCTAAAATATATGTGTGCTTGATCATGGAAAAATAATCCAAGGCAGTAAATAGGAAGCCACAGTCAGATAGCAAGTCTAACATGGGATGTGGAATAGAGATTTGATTTCTTGAAGCTGGAGATATTCTAAGGATTGGGAAGAGACTGGGTTATAGGGAAGATCAAGTTGGAGCACAGTGGGTAAGTTAGGAGAGATCATTCTTTGTCAATGCATGGGCTGTCTTGGTCAGATTGATTAACTCTGTGAGTTAAGAGAAGACACATACCCTTCACATTACAAGTCTCAGAGTTCTTGACTGCAAAAAAGCATACAAGTCAAATTATTTGATCCAAAAATATCTTCTATAACTATCTTGCTCTGTCCTTCACTGAGTTCTGTGTTAAAGAATGAAATGTAGAGAATGTTTAGCAGTGGATTTAAATGCCTTTGCATGCTAAAGCACATAAATAAGACAGAGCCCAGCCTGAGCATTCTTGGACTGATGGGACACCAAGGCAATCAGTTCCCTCACATCTTGCCACTTCATCTATGTCGTGCCCTGTGGTTTTCAGTAACATCACTGATTATTCATTCACAGACCTGCTCATCCCATCACCACTATACACTGGGCACAATTGCTCATTGTTCTCCACTGATTAGAACGCTGCGGTTTATAAATGGATGATGCAAAAGAAAAATAGACCAAGGCCATTACTTGTAGGTGGATTCTCTAGTGCCTACACTCTGGGGTAATCAATCTTCTTTGGACTATTTCCAGCCCACTTGCTGTTGGGATTTTTTTAAAGTGACATTCTTTCTTGGCAACTGTAGCAAACTGCATGAATGGCCAATTTTCAAGGTGCCTTAAATATTACTTTTTCCATGACAGTAAAAGTATCTAATTTACCATAATACTATCTTTTATATGAAACCCCTAATGCTGCATTCAAGACTCCAAATGACAGACTAAAAGACCTAAGTATAGAAGTGTATATAATAATACATCAAGATTGTCATTACTAAAGCAGTGACGATGGCCTTTGTCCGTTACCTGAAGATGGACAAAAGTCTAGACAATGGAAGTACGATGTATTCCATTATATATCTACCTTTAATCATTGCCTTATGTAAGGCACCTTTATGTAAGCATCCCCTTATAATAGACAAAGAAAAGTAATAATAATAACAATAACAACAAAGGAACACTTCCCAAAGTTTGATAGATGACACAAAAGTGTGCTTTCTTCTCATAAATTCTGAGCTGACCCTAAAAATGCTCACAAGCTCCGCTGAGGTCAGGACCTTACTTTTGAATCTACTCATGTCATTGAGATAGCCATACAGGCTACAGCATTGCACAAAAGAGATGTACATAAATAATACTTTGAGTAATTAGGGGAATCACTTATCTTTGAAAAATAAGAAATGCAGGGAGGAATTAAATAAAGGCTGTAAAGAAATAAGAATGAAAGAGAAAGAAAAAGTTGTATTCAGGTTTGTAGATTTCTAATGCCTACTTATTTCACTTGTATGGGACTATGAGCAAGGAATCTGAAAAATCTGCCACAAGGAAGATGTGATCTTTCTTGGTGTATACAAGTGCATGTATTCCTCATTTTCCAATTCAGTAATAGAAAGAGTACATGGATATAACTCAGACCCAGAAAGAAAAAAACTGCATGTTTTCTGTTATCTGTGGATGCTAGCTCCCAATCTTTCGATGTTAGCACATAACCTGGTGTAACCACAGAAGGAAAAGGGGACTATCAGTGGCAGGGAGAGGGGAGCAGAAGCATTCGAGAGAAGAATAATGGGGCACCATAGCTATGGAGGGGAAAATGAAAAATCGGAAAAATCTATGTGGGCAAGACCCTACAGAGGGAGAGAGAAGAAGAGGCATACAAAATGCTAGGGTGTTAAAAAAGCAACAGGGAGTTATGTTATGTTTACTTTAAATTACTGTGTGTGTGTGTGTGTGTGTGTGTGTGTGTGTGTGTATACAATGTAAAGCCTTCCTCTGGTCTGAGTTCAAATGTTGACAGTGGGTGTAAAAACCAGCAGCTGCTGCTTCATACTCCTGGATGTTTGCAGACAGAGACAGCTGCATTAAGGTGACTTCCTATTAAGACTAAGTCCTCCTGCTGTGCTGTATATAAAACCATGCTGAGTTTCCAGGGTGTTGTGCTGCTGGTGCTCTCCATTTCAGCAGGCACAGCCCATCTGATTCCAGTGTTTCTGGATACATGCATGTGTCTCTGTCCTTTCTTCTTTCTCTTGATGCTCTATTCAGGTTTTCATATTCAAGCCATACAGGAACAGCAGATCATGATTTTTATTTTTGGAGTTTTTTCATTATTAAGAAATTTTCTACTCACTCCACATACCATCCACAGATCCCCCTCCTCCCTCCCTCAACTCCCAGCCCACTTTCCCGTGCCACCCAGCATTCCCACATTGCCCAAATCGAGGTCACCCATGGGGAGTCAGCAGAGTCCAGCACACTGAGCCTAGGCAGGTCCAAGCTCCTTCTCACTGCACAAAGGCTGTGCAAGGCTTCACACTGCAGGTACCGGATTCCCAGAAGCCTGCCCATAGACTAGGGACAGATCTGATCTCCCTGCCTGGTTGCCCCCCAAACAGTTTGAGCCAAACAACTGTCTTCCATATCCAGGGGGCAGATCATGTTTAATCAACCTAGTCAACATCGTTCCTGAAATGAGGTAACTCATGAAAAAATTTTAAATAATAATTATGTGGAAAAGTCTAATAAAAACAGAATCTAAAAGAAAGGGGACTACAACGACTAAAGAATTTCTAAATAATTTTTATAGGTGATGCCTCTCAATTCTATTGGTTGAATTTGAAACAGAAGCCCTGATGCAGGAGAAAGGGCTCAGTATTTATGAGAACTTATTGAAGTTTGTAGAGGACAGCAGGTTCAGTTCCTGGCACCCATATGACTGCTGAGAACCTTTTGCAATTCCAGTTCAAGGGGTCCGGACTCCCTCTTCTAGACTACATAGACACCAATACTCACACAGTGCACACACATACATGCATTCAAAACAATCACGCACATAAAATAAAACACATGACTCTTAAAAATGAACAAATAAAAAGCAGAGGTTCCAGTGACCAGACCATTGTCACTTCACATTTTCATTAACACAAGAATTGCCTTTTCTTTTTTATTTAAGAGAAAAGGGTAAAATGGCAACAGAAATGTCTATGAAGAAAAGACTTTCTCCTCTATACTTGAGGAGAAAGAAAAATATTCCATAAGTTAACCTATCTTTCAGATCACTTTCTTGTATGCTAATCACTGGTATTTATCATAATGACTTCAAGCCTGGCAAAAGTCCTGAGGATCACGAGAAGATTAAATTCCACTCATTACCCTGTTGCTAACTAGGCAGGAAAATGTCCTGATGTGAGTAACAATGATTTCTAATAACTTGCTCTGTGACCTTGGAAAATTCACTTAACTGTTCTGAACTTCAGTTTTAATATCTATCCAATAAAGTGACTGAAAGGTAGAATATCCAATCCTTTGAATAACTGAAAGTCAATGATTTTTTAGGAAGTGTTCAAAAAAATATTAGTTAACAATGTCCTTCTCGTCAGAAAATTTAAATTACTGAAATTCTTCTCAGGAGTGTTGGGGATTCACTAAAATCTTTTCAGATAATTTTGATGTATGGAGGGATATAGGTGACATTAAACACCCTTAGAAACATGAAAATACCATAGATTTGGAGTCAGACCAGGCTAAGGTCAGATTTCTGAGAGATTTCCTTTAGACTAGACTATGCTTGTGCTGGGCAACCTACTCCAATTGCAGAGCTCCAGATTCGTTCAAAAGTTGACTTTGGGATAATCAAATGGCTCAGCGGATGAAGGCATTTGCTGCCGCCAAGCCAGAACACCTGGGGTTGATCCCTAGAACCCTTATGGTACAGAGAACACATTCTGGAAAGCCATACTCTGACTTCTATGCATGCACAGGCATCTGTTTGTGTTAGACAGAATCTGCTGTAGCACAAGAAGGCCATGAATTCCTTCTATAGCCTAGCCTGCACTTGAAAGGACCCTCATGCCCAATTGCTGGTATTATAGACATGCACTTAGAGTGTCCTGTTTTATTTGTTTTTACTTGGTCTTCATTAGGTTTGGCTTTGAAAAACAAGCATTGGTTTCTTTCTTTTTTAATACCTTTGATGCATCAGAGTATCTCTCAAACATGTTAAAGGAGGGGGAACTTAGGTTATCTATCACTTAGGAAGAGCTGTAGTCCCCAAAGAAGAAAAGACACAATGACCAGGACAACTGTTTATGTGGTGTGAACACTTCAGAAACACAGAAATGATACCCAAAGCAAAGTGGCCTATAATCCTCAGAGCCTGCCTCTAGAGCCCTTCTTCAAGAGAGATGCTAAGTCTAAACATTTCTGTAACATTGTCAAACAGCTCCATCACTTAACACAAGGTGTTCCAACGCGTGAGCCTGTGGGAGACATCCAACCATCAAATCAAGTCAGTATCTTCTCTGAAAGTAGCAGATAACATGGGATAGACTAAAACCTAATAAACTTAATTTGAGTTACCCTACCCCAGGAGCTCATGTTCACTCTAGAAGCTATAATTTGCCAAATAAAAAGCCCAGTGCCAGATGTGGGATATCTCCTCTTGAATTGTTGGTAAGGGTATCCAAGAAGATCCCCTCCAAGGATAGTTTATTGCCATTGTTCTTGAAACTTTCCGTCAGATTCTGATGGTGAAATGCTATTGCTGAAGACATTGTATTCTTTTGGAGAAATCAAGTGGTAACTGACCAGGAATATCCTCACTGCTAGCTAGCTTTCATATTTTTGGAAGGTAGGTTTTGCGGGTAAAACAGCCTTTCCTATCTTTGAGTCTTATGAACATATTAAATGAAGTGGTATGATATGCTCATTTGTGCAGTTGCAGTATTGCTCTTGTGGAGTAACGAACTGTTTTGTGATTGTATTTAAAGTCTGTTCACATGGAGGAAACACATGACTGCTACTATGAACCTGACCAAGAATTCCTGGTTAGAGGAGGCCATAGTCCTCAGGAGTAAACCTAGTACTATTAGTCTCCTAAACGTACATAGTACAAAACTGTCCTCTAATTTTTCATCTTCATTCCCATAGAATATTGCAAATTGCAGATCTCATCAAAGAAGTCTGTCTTTGTAGTGCATAGTGATTAATGCAGAAACTCACTACTGGTCAAATTGTAGAGAATACATACCAGTGGAATGCTCAGCCACAAATGTGACATCTGTATCTCTCACAACTTTGAAGCTTCAGAAACCATTAGACAAGTGGGTAGGAAAGATAAAATTAGAAGTTAGGGAGGACTGAAGAAAAATTTTATTTTGGGTATGGCAGGACCACTTCACCTAAATCACAGCAGGTGTGGTGTCTGCATAAGACCTACACACAAGATAAAGCCAGAAACATTCTGGCATGGAGGAGGAAGGGGCTTTCTCAATCCCCAACCCCTTACTGAGGATTTGGAGACAATTGGTGTTTTGAGGGAGGGAGAAGAGTTGTTTTTCTTTAAGAGTGTGACCCCTGATAGACTGACCACACTCTATAGGATGGTCCTGTACTCAGGAGTTTAAGGACAGCACAGATCAGACTTAACAGGTTGTTTGAAATATGTCGTGAAGATGGGAGTTAGGTGGAAAGGTGGAACTGGATCTTTAAGGAGTTAAGGAAAACGTGAGGGATGAATATGATCAAAATAATTTGTATGAAATTATCAAAAATATTAAAAAATTTGTTAAAAAATTGAAAAATACCTCTAGTCTTCTAAATTTGGCATCCATGGTGCATTCCACTAAGTGTGTTATACTTAACTACAGATTTATGCCAAATATTAAACTCTTCCATTCAGAAATCAATATAGAAATATATTTATGCACATAATACATGCAAAAATATAGAAATAGTAGAGGAGGCCAGTGAATTCGGTCTCAATTCATAATTTTCTCTTAGTTACATGAGCTCCTCACACCAAGTATATGAAGATCTACTTTTATTTTATTTATTTTATTATTGTGTTTGATTGTATTGATAGATGTAACATTTGAACATAAGTATGAGATACAGCATGGTGTTTTGGTTAATGAATACATGGGATAAGGATCTCTCAAGATCATTAGTGTATCCATCACCATAAAATTAATCACTTATGTATGATGATTATAATAAAAATCCAGTTCAATTTTGGATATAAAATATATCATTGTGAACTATATTCACCATGTCTTAACACATAAGACCATAATTATTCATCCTATCTAACTGCAATATTGTACATATTAACTAACCTCTTTCTCTTATCTTCTAATCCCAAGACATAAAACTGCTTCCTATAAGTGCACTTCAATGAACAATACTTTACTTTAATGGTTTTGAAGTAGGAGTTATTTTTATAATCATCATTCATATTTAATATTCATAGATTGAAACATATCCCAACAATTTTTCTACAAGACAGGGAATGCCTTTGAATAAACAAATGCTAGTCTCCCCTCCATTGACATCTGGAAATCAAGAGAAGAAATGTATATTCTTTTTTTAAATTTTTTTATTGATTTTTTTCACACCAATCAGAGATCCCCCTCTCCCCACCTCCTGCCACCCTAGCCTACTCCATAAACCCGCCACAAAAATGAAGCACATTCAGTAGAGGCAAGTCCCAGCCCTTCCCCCTGCCTCAAGGCTGCAAAAGGTGTCCCATCATAGGTAGTAGGTTCCAAAAAGTCCCCTCATGCACCAAGAATGGATTCTGATTCTATTGCCATCCACCCCCCACAAACAAAGCAAGTTACACAATTGTCTTGCCATGCAGAGGGCTTAGTCCAGTCCCATGCAGGCTCCACAGTCATTGATCCAACATTCATGAGTTCCCACTGATTTGGTTTGGTAATCTCTGCATGTTTATCCATCATGATCCTGGTGCACTTTCTCATAGAATCCTTCTTACTCTGTTTGACTGGACTCCTAGAGCTCTGCCTGGTATTTGGCTGTGGATCTCTGCATCTGCCTCCATCAGTCATTGGAGAAAAGCTCTGTGATGACAGTTAGGGTACTCACCAATCTGATCACTGGGGCAAGCCAGTTCAGTTCAGGTACCCTCTCCACTATTTCTAGTAATCTAAGCTGGTGTCATCATTGGGGATTTCTGACAACTTTCTTAGCACTGGTTTCTCTCTATCTCCATATCTCCCTCTATCATGGTATCTTTCTCGTTGCTTTCCCACTCCATTCCTGTTCAAAATCGACCATCCCATTCTCTTTTGTTCTCATCCCCCATGCTCTTAACCTCCACTGTCCACCCCTCACTACCATTTTGCTTATAGAGGTCTCATCGATTTCCCCTTCCCAGGGCAATCCATGGGTCCATCTTTGGGTCTTCCTTGTTATCTAGCTTCTCTGGAGATGTGGGTTGTTGTCTAGTTACCCATTGCTTTATATCTAGTATCCACCTATGAGTGAGTGCATGCCATGTTTGTCTTTCTGAGTCTGCATACCTCACTTGGGATGATATTTTCTAGTTCCATCCATTTGACTAAAAATTTCATGGTGTCATTGTTTTTCTCTGCTGAGTAGTACTCCCTTGTGTATATGTACCACCTTTTCTTAATCCATTCTTCAATTGAGGGGCATCTAGGTTTTTCCAGGTTCTAGCTATTATGAATAATGCTGCTATGAAGTTGGAGAAATCTCACATTAGTGACTTAACAGCACACCTAAAAGCTATAGAACAAAAAGAAGCAAACTCACCCAGGAGGAATAGACAGCAGGAAATAATCAAATTGAGAGCTAAAAATCAATAAAATAGAAACAAAGAGAACAAAAAAAGAATCCATGAAACAAAGAGTTGGTTCTTTGAGAAAATGAACAAGATAGACAAGCCCTTATCCAAACTAATCAAAAGGCAGAGAAAGAGACCATCCAAATTAACAAAATCAGAAATGAAAAGGGAGATGTAAAAACAGACAACAAGGAAATCCAGAGAATCATCAGGTCATACTTCAAAAACCAGTACTCCACAAAATTGGAAAACCTACAAGAAATGGACAATTTTCTGGATAGGTACTATATACCAAAGTTAAATCAAGACCAGATTAACAATTTAAATAGACCAATAATCCCTAAGGAAATAGAAAATCATTAAAAGTCTCCAAACAAAAAGAAGCCCAGGACCAGATGGTTTCAGTGCAAAATTCTACCAGATTTTCAAAGAAGAGTTAATACCAATACTCCTCAAATTGGTCCACACAATAGAAACAGAAGGAACATTACCAAACTCCCCTTATGAGACAACAGTTACTCTGATTCTCAAGCCACACAAAGATACAACAAAGAAATAAAATTACAGACTAATCTCCCTCATGAAAATTGATGCAAAAATACTTATAAAATATTGGCAAACTGAATCCAAGAACAAATCAAAAAAATTATCCACCATAATCAAGTAGGCTTCATTCCAGGGATGCAAGGATGGTTTAACATATGAAATTCTGTCAATTTTATATACAATATAAACAACCTGAAAGAAAAAAACAACACATGATCATTTCATTAGATGCTGAAAAGGCCTTCGACAAAATCTAACACCCCTTCAAGATAAAGGACTTGGAGAGAACAGAAATGTATATTCTTAATCTTAGATTTCAAGGTGACCTCTCACCGAGTCTAGGTTCTTTGATTGTTGACTGTATAGCATAGGAGAATTAATTTATTTTAGCATCAACTTCTTCATCTACAATATAGCCTGATCAATTTTGAAGATAAAATAACAAAGAGATATGTATAAGCTCCCTTAATATAGCCAAAGTGTGATGAAAGCATTATTATCTTAACAAAAAAAGCAGTCAGTCTCCTCTCATTTCATCAATTCAGTGATTACTGTAGTGAGTAAGGGAGCATTGGATCAAGGCAGTCTTGTTGTAATCCAGGCAAATATATACAATTTAACACTTCCCATATGCAGGAGACACTGATGGTACCTGATACTCAGAAGCAGAATATTCATCTTTTGCAATATCCTCCAGAGGAAACAGGATGATATGGTCAGTCAGCTCAGAAGTGTTCCAAGGTGCATTGGAAGAATTAAGCTAGTCCAGTATCAGATAGAGAACATATTTTAATCAAATGATTCCACAGCATATTTCTGACCTCACTCTTTTAAAATAAATTCTATGATGTTTAAAGTTCTATATTCATTTTTAAAATAATTTATTTGTTTTACATACTAACCACATTTCCCTCTCCCTCCCCTCTGGCTGATCCCTCCCTACCTTCCCCCACTCACCATCCATGCCTCAGAAAGAAAGCCTGACACATTCAGTTGATGCAGGACCAAGCCCCGCCCCCCCCCATGACATCAAGGTTGAGCATGGCATCACACCATATGGAATAGGCTTCAAAAAGTGAGCTTCTACCCCAGGGATAGATCCTGGTACCACTTTCGTGGGTCCCACAAACAGACCAAGCTACCAATTTGAAAATGTTAAGCAAATATTTCAAAAGTGTTCTGGGAGGGACAAATTCTTTCAGATACTTTTGCTGCCAATACAAAATAAAACAATAAGTCTGTGATTGTGGAAAACTATTTGATATGTTAATTTGGCTGTTCCAAGGCAATGTTTTTTATTTGTTCATGTCTACAATGAATATATACCTCACATGTGTATATATAAAATTAAAGGATGTGAGACATATATATGTACATATAGATACATTTATGTGGGATCTTTTCATGGATGCACAGTATGTAGACAGAAAAATATGGCTTGAAGCTAACATTAAGAATCTAAATTTAAGAATTTGGTTCTTCCTGATATGGTTAAGTTTTATACTTAAACCATCATGCATAATCTGTCAACTTGATTTTATAAAAATCAATTCATATATATATATATATATATATATATATATATATATATATCTGTCTATATTTATATGTAGATCTTTATAGAAACTTTTATTTTCTGCTTGTCATAGTAACTTGAAAATTGTACAACCTACTTTAGTATTTCGGTTTAAACAAGTAAGACTGGGAATTGAGGAATAATCAGTAATGGTTATCTGCCTTTTCCTATTTAAGAACAATAATGGCACTCACTCATCCTGAACAAGGCTGTTAATTAATCATTGTAGCTATGCAGGTTGAAGTCCCAATGTTATCACCACTGAAGCATAGCAGTAATATAAACTCTGTTTAAGTGCTTTTGTTCTGTGAAATAAATCTTTGCATTACAACCATTGCTAATCATTTATTAAAAGTATAACACTTTGCTATTATCATACTTGATTGTGTTGTTTTAAGCCATTTATTTGGTTTATCTATTTGCAAGCTCAAATTTAATTTACTGGAGATTTTAAGCATGCAATGGATTTGGTGGAAGGAAACTGGGGCATTCTCTATGATAACACTCTCTAAAAAATAAAAGTAAAAAGCAAAAACTGATGCCATGGGGGAGAAAAACTTAGCTAAATGCCAATCTAGTTGATTACACAACAGTTATTTAGGCTAAAACAAAAGTGTTGGTATGACTGGATTTTACTATGGAGCACAACTAAAAAGATCCTTATAACACTGATTAACCAGATTACTTCAACCATTTAGAACTTTCCATTGATTTGAAGACCATGTTCTCTAATTTAGAAGTTTAGGTAATAGCCTAATTTGCTTAAATGTTAGTTAGTATCTGCAAATAATTCAAGGTAAATTACTACTTTATGGTCTCAGGAGACAAAGATTCCCCCAGGAAACAACTCTTAAAAGACTTTAACTAGATACAAGTTGTTTTTGTTTTTAATTCATATAACACAAACAGAAAGGTCTTGATACTTCTTGTCATATGAAAGATCTTAGTACATCTTGAATACTAAAACAGCAGGCAGCATATCTCATATCCCAAAGTGGTCCTTAAACAGATGGTGACCAAAATATTTCTCTCTATGCATTGACTTTGTGCCTAAATTTGATATGGTACAGTTTATGAGGAAACAGCATTATCACTAATTGTTAAATGGTTGACCTGTACTTCATAAGTCAAGATGGATTTGGGTTTATTTAAAAATTGTACTTGGGGTGGCTGTAGAGTTATTTCCGTAAATTACTGCATAATGAAACAGTTTGAGTTTCATTATTGTTTTATTTCAGGAGTACCCAGACAATCAAATCACAAGATGCTTTTTTTCTTTTTTTCTTTCTTTCTTTCTTTCTTTTTTTTTTGAGACAGGTTTTCTCTGTGTAGCCCTGGCTCTCCTGAAAATTTCTTAGTAGAAGGCTGACCTTCAACTCAGAAATCTGACTGCCTCTGCCTACCAAGTGCTCAGATTAAAGGCCTGTGCCATCATGCCTGGCAAGAGTAGATACTTTTTTTGAAAGCAGGATTTGTTTAACCATTATTTACCAACATGATTTAAAATTGGACATCATTTATCAAACTTTTACTCAGTCATCGATTATATTTAGTACCTGAAATCCTGTGAGTAGTTAGGGTGAAGAACTGAATTTAATATATAGCAATGTTACTAGAAACCAAGCCAACATGTTGATATATTGCTGAAAATAATATTACAAAACACACAAAAATAATCAATATGTGAAGAAGTTCTATCCCTAAGAAATTTTGTGCTCTCCTCATTATTAATACCCCAGTATTGAGTGATTACTCTATGGCATACCCTGTGTTAGGCAGAAAGAACATAAAGTCATTTCTTGTCGTCTAAAGCTTCATATTTGTTCTGCCAGGTTTCTGTTGCTAGTTTAAAACCATGACCCAAAGCAACTTGAACAGGAAAGTCTTTATGTAGCTTACTAATAACAATCTGTTGTCAAGGAAAGTCAAGGCAGGAACTCAAGGCTGGAATGTAGAGGCAGAACTGAGCCAGAGATCATGGGGGAATCTCCTTCTGTCTTGCTTCCTCTGACTTTGTCAGTTACTTCTCTGAGGAAGCCTGGGCCCTCCTGACTAGTGATCCAATCCAAAGGAAGTGATGTCTAAATTAAGGATCCCTCTTCTCAGGTATGTCAAGTTGACAAATAAATCTAACTATGCCAGTGTTCTAACAGAGAAGACATCATAAGCAGATAATAAGAAAAAGGAGGATTTGATTATTGTAGTAAACGTTTATGAGACAGTGAAAATATCAAGGGGTTATATAATTTTTTTATTGCTTCTTAAAAAGAATTAGACAGGTTTTTTTTGTGATGTAGCTCAAGGTAACTTTGAGTTTAGGCAATTGTCTTTGCTCAATACCCAGAGACACCATTCCCTCTATAGAGGGCATTCTTTAACATCCTGACAAAATAATGCCATTCACAAATATTCTATCACCACCACCACCACCATCATCATTATCATCGTCAACATCACCATCATTTTCCATTTAGGGCTTTTGTGTACTAATTGATTGAAACTATTACAAAGATCTCTGACCTGCAAGAGCATATAGATACCGACATATACACAGACACATGTATGTGTGTGTACATATGTACATATACATACAGGCTATGGTTTGTAATAGTTTGGTAAACTTCCCTAATTAAAATGAATACTAATGAAATTTTTACTGATTTTTAAATTATAAATTTGCTCTTTATTATAAAGGTTTTTCACTAATTATTCTGGGACTTGGTTTCCTGTTGAGAATTTGATATTTTTCTATTCCTTTCATATTTCACTCCAGTGCTCTTAGGAATTATTAACAATTAAGATGGCTGTTGAATAATAAAGTACCAAGAAGCACCCACTTGATTTCTTAATGGTGTTTGACTTCTAGCAAATGTTCCAAACTACTGAAAGAAACCAGAGCTTCCTGCTTCTGGGGTTTGTTTTCTCAATTCATTGTTAAGGTCCCACATATGGCTCAAGCAGTGCACATTTTACACATATGAGGGAATATATGTAGGATTGCTACAAACTCATGCAAACTAACCTATCAACAGAAGAGTGATATCAGTAAATTAACAAAAGTAAAATTTCAGAGACACATTGTCCTGAATCTCAAGACCAAGAGATGAAAACTATTTGTCTTTTGTTAATTTCAGTTACATCACTTTGAAACCAGGAAATGAATGTAATTCCAGTTTTCCTATTGCATATCTCTTAAATCCAATGGACGTAATTCTAATTCATTCCCTTAAGAGAATTTCTTCACAGAGGAATGATTCAAGTCAAATTAGTGTTATTTCCCCAAAATGTCATTAACCCTCTCTAAATATTACACCTTTTTAGAGTGCCCTTCTCTCCTTTGACCTTCTTAAATATCACTCATTCTTTCAATGCTCATGAACTTACCAGTGGCAAAGTTTAACTTCTAGTATTTGAAGGATTTGGCTAGAACAAAAATATCCATACCAAAATACCAATACCTGACTATTTAATGAACACCCAATGTAAGAAAAAAAACAGAAGTGGAAGGAAGAGGAGGAGTACAAAGAGGAAGAGGAAGAAGGAGAAGGAGAAAATGAAGAAGAAGAAGAAGAAGAAGAAGAAGAAGAAGAAGAAGAAGAAGAAGAAGAAGAAGAAGAAGAAGAAGAAGAAGAAGGAAATTCTGTCACTGGTGGCTTCTACTTCTGTTAGAATTATTTTACCCTCCTCATTGGCTAGCTGGAATTAGTAGTTATTCACCCACAATTTTATCACAACTACATGCAGAATAGTTCTCTCTTTTCTGTCATAAGTTCTTTGATAATAAAGACTGCATTGTGTTTTGTATCTTTGTGCAGTTCATGATTTACTCTGGGCTCTTTCTTCAGCAGGGCATGTCATATTCTAACTGCACAAGAAACATTTGTTAAATAAATGAATGTGAAACCACAAAATAAGAGTAATGTTTAATGGTCAAGATTAGCACCTCATTACAAATCTAGGACAAAATAAATGTTTTTGAAAATACATGCATGTATCTGTAGGTAGATAATCACATATATAGCACCATATACTAGATGTATTTCTGTCTTTATATGGTTTAATTGTAAGATCGATTGTGCAATCACATAAGTATTTTTAAAATTAGAAGTATTTACAGTCTTTTATCATTCTTGCCCTTATACAGACATGCACAGCAAGAAAAATGTGAGAGAGAGAGAGAGAGAGAGAGAGAGAGAGAGAGAGAGAGAGAGAGAGCGCATAAATAACTTCTGTAACACTGCTTTTGAAAGAAATTCGCAGAGAGAGTTGTGTATGCTGAGTGTATGCTGAGCAGGTGAATATCAAAGAGAGACTTCCCTAGGCTGCCATTAACTACATGAAAGCTTCTGGGACTTATTCCTTTGCTCAGTTTAGTGCTTTGAATAATGAGATCAGAAGACAGAAATTCTGGCAACTCTTAGGTTCATTTGTAGCTACTAGACAAAGAGACACACTCTGCAGAGGAATGGTGATTCCATTTGAAAGAACAGACTATCCAGATGCCAGAAGTGGCTGACTGTCACCTGGCCATGCTTAGTTATTCTGGAATGCTTTGTCTTTTACCAGCTTTGCTTTCCTTTCATTTTATGCTGTTTACTGTCTTATGACTACCAGGTAGCTTACTCTGTTTGCTGGGAGAAGAAAACAGAAGCACATTTATACATACTAAGTTTATTACAAGGAAAATTAAACATATACACTATCCAAATATGCATGTTCTTACTACACAGAATGTAAATCAGATTTAAAAGTTGAGAATTTGTTCTCTGTTGTCATGCAGCTTAAACATTGTTTACTGACATTTCTGAGGGCTGACTTAATACACACTTTTACCCCTGCATATGACTATATTTTTCTTGCTTTTAAAAATAAATAAGTGATTTAGAATCTGAATGCAGGTTGACTTGATTTGGGTGTGTTCCTTAGCAGCATTTTGTTACTTTCAGGTCAGTTTTTCAACCATACGGATAATAAACTCATTACTGTAACTTATGCGAACAACCGGAGCTGTCTCCTTTTGAGTAAGGTTTGAAATGAAGATTGGTGGAAGACAACAGACAAAAGTCCATTGCTGATATTTCAGGATGTCCAGGGTATACACACAAAAAAGAGAAACTCTTGACAAGGAGCCATATAATGCATAGTTCTTTTTTCTTCATTAAAATTAGGGTCAAACAACTTGAACAGGTCACTGGCTTTGGATACTCAGCCAAGGTCAACACACTTTTAAAGCTCTTACATGTGAATATCCACTGATGCTGGGTTAAGACCTGTAACTCACCCACAGCCTTGATGAGCTCTGCAGTATCATATTGATAGTGAGTAGCTTTGCTGAGGGTTTCCTCATTGCTGAATAACATTCAGAAAAATGTCCCTCTTGTTGACATGACTCTAATATCCCAATTTACTCTTGCAGTTGTATGGACACTCTAATCCAGTGATTCTTAACCTTGGGTCACGACCCCTACAGAGATAGCAATTCAGATACTCTGAATATCAGGTATTTAAATTACAATTTATAATAGTAGCGAATTTACAGTTATGAAGTACAACAAAATAATTTATGGCTGGGGGTCACCACAGTGTGAGAAACTATATTAAAGGGTCATAGAATTTGGAAGATTGAGAGCCACTCTTAAAGAACCAATTATTAGAGTCTAGTCACTTCTTCACTAATGGTCCTACCACTATAATTCCCAAGTATAACCTGCAGATTGACCATAGGAACACAATATTGAGAGATCGCCTGAAGGAGAAATGCTGAACCTCAACCTCAAAGGTGGATCCTCTTGTTTGATTAGTAC
This sequence comes from Peromyscus maniculatus bairdii, assembly GCF_049852395.1. NCBI lineage: Eukaryota > Metazoa > Chordata > Mammalia > Rodentia > Cricetidae > Peromyscus > Peromyscus maniculatus. The sequence continues at coordinate 4,536,926 of NC_134856.1, forward strand.
ACCTCTCTGCTTATAAAGTTGTGGTAATTCAGGTACCACTCAGTTAACATACCACCAGACCTTTTTTGGCTTCAAAGTCAGAAACTACGTTATCATCTATTGTCAATGGTTCTTAAAACTAAAAGTCACATTTTTTTTTATTTTACAACACCATTCAGTTCAACCTAATAGCCACAGATTCCCCTGTTCTCCCCTTCTCGCCCCCCTCCCCCCCCCCAGCCCACCCCCCATTCCTACCTCCTCCAGATCAAGGTCTCCCCCAAGGACCGAGATCGACCTGGTAGACTCAGTCCAGGCAGGTCCATCCCCCCCCTCCCAGACCGAGCCAAGTGTCCCTGCATAAGTCCCAGGATTCAAACAGCCAACTCATGCAACTAGCCCAGGACCCGGCACCAACGCACAGCTGCCTCCCAAACAGATCAAGCCAAATGACTGTCTCACCCATTCATGGGGCCTGATCCAGTTGGGGGCCCCTCAGCCTTTGGTTCATAGATCCTGTGCTTCCATTCATTTGGTTATTTGTCCCTGTGCTTTATTCAACCTTGGCTTCAACAATTCTCGCTCATATAAACCCTCTTCTTTCTCACTAATTAGACTCCCAGTGCTCCACCAGGGGCCCAGCCGTGGATGTCTGCATCCAGATTCCTCAGTCCTTGGATGGGGTTTATGGCACAACTATCAGGGTGTCTGGCCATCCCATCACCAGAGTAGGTCAGTTCCTGCCGTCTCTCGACCATTGCCAGCAGTTTTTTGCGGGGGTATCTTTGTGGATCTCCGTGGGCCTCCCTAGCTCTTCCTCCCCTTCTCATGTGGTCTTCATTTACCATGGTCTCCTATTCCTTGTTCTCCCTCTCTTTTCTTGATCCAGCTGGGATCTCCCACTCTCTTTCCCTCGGCCGTCGCCCTTCATTGTTCACACTCATGACCAGGCTGTTCATGTAGATCTCGTACATTTCTCCGTGTCTTTTTTTGAAGTCCCGTTTTCCAGGTAGCCTCACTGGTGATGTGAGTAGCAGTCCAATCATCCTTGTTCCACATCTAGCATCTTCCTATGAGTGAGTACATACCATATTTGTCTTTCTGAGTCTGGGTTACCTCACTCAGGATGATTTTTTCTAGATCCATCCATTTGCCTGCAAACCTCATGATGTCATTGTTTTTCTCTGCTGAGTAGTATTCCATTGTGTATATGTGCCACAATTTATTTATCCATTCTTCAGCTGAAGGGCATCTAGGTTGTTTCCAGGTTTTGGCTATTACAAACAATGCTGATATGAACATAGCTGAGCAAGTGCTCTTGTGGTATAATTGAGCATTTCTTGGGTATGTGCCCAAGAGTGGTATAGCTGGATCTTGGGGGAGATTGATTCCCAATTTTCTAAGAAAGCGCCATATTGATTTCCAAAGTGGTTGTACAAGCTTGCATTCCCACCAGCAGTGGAGGAGAGTTCCCCTAGTTCCACATCCTCTCCAGCATAAAGTGTCTTCAGTGTTTTTGATCTTAGCCACTCTGACAGGCGTAAGGTGGTATCTCAGAGTTGTTTTGATTTGCATTTCCCTGATGATTAGGGATGTTGAGCAATTCCTTAAGTGTCTTTCAGCCATTTGGGTTTCCTCTGTTGAGAATTCTCTGTTTAATTCTAAAGCCCATTTCTCAGTTGGACTATTGGTCGTTTTGATGTCTAATTTCTTGAGTTCCTTATATTCTGGATATATATATTCTGGATATCAGTCCTCTATCACATGTGGGGTTGGTGTAGATCTCTTCCCATTCTGTAGGCTGTCGCTTTGCCTTGTTGACCGTATCCTTTGCTCTACAAAAGCTTCTCAGTTTCAAGAGGTCCCATTGATTGATTGTTTGTCTCAGTGTCTGCGCTACTGGTGTTATATTTAGGAAGTGATCTCCTATGCCAATGCATTCAAGACTACTTCCTACTTTCTCTTCTAGCAGGTTCAGCGTAGCTGGATTTATGTTGAGGTCTTTGTTCCACTTGGACTTAAGTTTTGTGCACGGTGACAGATATGGATCTATTTGCAGGATCTATATCCTTCTACACAAAATCAGTAGACCTCCTATACAAAATGGACAAAGAAGCTGAGAAGGCAATTAGAGATACATCACCCTTTACAATAGCCAAAAATGACATAAAATACCTTGGGGTAACACTAACCAAGCAAGTGAAGGACCTATATGACAAAAACTTTAAGTCCCTGAGAAAAGAAATTGAAGAAGATGTCAGAAAATGGAAAGATCTCCCATGCTCATGGATAGGCAGGACTAACATAGTAAAAATGGCAATCTTACCAAAAGCAATCTACAGATTCAATGCAATCCCCATCAAAATACTAACACAATTCTTCACAGACCTGGAAAGAATAATACTCAACTTCATATGGAAAAACAAAAAACTCAGGATAGCTAAAAGAAATCTGTACAATAAAACAACTTCTGGAGACATCACAATCCCTGACTTCAAGCTCTACTATAGAGCTACAGTAATAAAAACAGCTTGGTATTGGCATAAAAACCGACATGTGGACCAATGGAATCGAATTGAAGACCCTGACATTAACCCACACACCTATGGACATATAATTTTTGACAAAGAAGCCAAAAGTGTACAATGGAAAAAAGAAAGCATCTTCAACAAATGGTGCTGGCATAAAAGTCACATTTTAAGTCTAATGGAAAATCAGAATTTGTAACATAACAGTGGAAAGAACTCTTGGACACCACTTAGCCAGGGTTATTTGTATTTCAGATATAGTAATATTGAGCCACAATCATAATTATAACTATGGATAGTATTTACGTTTTAAAAATGGAGTGGCCCTATTGTTTGGGGAAGGTCCCTAAGTTACTGCATCCATTATTGTATTCTACTCAGAAATAATGAGGAAGATACTATGAGCTATTTTGGAAATGAGGAAACTGAACTCAGAAATATTAAGGAATTTATCAAGTTCATCAGAAATAATATGAATTTGTATTTTACTTAGGCAGTCTAACCTCAGAATCTTATGTGTTTAAAGACCATATAGAAATCCATTTCTTCTTTTTAGTCTTTCACTCATTGGTCTGTTTTTTGCCTACACCATTTTTCTTCTTTTATCCTATGTATCCTGAAGTAGAGCATTATCAAGGTTACTGTAAGTTTAATGCAGTGAACTTCTCACGTTTTAATCCTCTGGCAGCAACAGTTAATCAAGTGATCTAAAGTTATCTCTTCACCATTGATATGCAATGTAATTGCATTTTGTGATGGAATTGAAAACACTAACTTACTTTATTAGGAAAAAATGGAAAGATGCCAAGAAAATTATATTGCTGGGAAATTTTGGTGACTATTTTAAATATCTTTTGTCTCCTTCAGAACAACAGAAATCTTTCTAAAAAATCCATACAAAATCACCAAACAAACCATTCTTAGTTTAAGGTTTATTGTATTTTTAGATTTGTTACTTGCATTTTGGCAGTATTCTGCATTGAGGAAAAAATATTGCCAATTATATAAGCTCAATTTAAGTAGTATGACATTTATCCAAAAGTTAATTATATGAAATATTGAAACAGGAAGTACTTTTTTCACTTCTGGGTATGTGTGTTCAGACACTATATTTTAGTTATGTTCTATTTTGCTTTCATACATAGCAAATGCCAAGTTCTTACCACATAAATATATTTTGGAGAAATTGCTTAAAGTTTTTCAATATGAGAAAACTGAAAATCATTTCCCAAAGACACAGAAATGATAACTTCAAACTGGAAACTCAATATTCAGAAATTCAAGTTGTACATATTTTTTTGCTATTATTTGCCTGTTATATCTCTATAACTAGAGAATGGCACAACTATTATCTGTGTAATTTAAGTGCTCTTCTATAGAGAAAACAGCACAATAGCATATCTCTGAGAACATAGAGGAGAAAAATTCATCACTGAAAGAGTTTAGACAACATTTAAATATATGCTATCACTTTAGAATCTTGACAAGAGGTTTTGATGTTTCTCAATGTGTTTCAGAGATTCCCCCTTGTTATCTTTATTTTTTTTTTCTGAGACAGGGTTTCTGTGTAGTTTTGGTGCCTATCCTTGATCTCACTCTGTAGACCATGCTGGTCTCGGACTCACAGAAGCCTGCCTGACTGTCTCATGAGTGCTGGGATTAAGGGCATGTGCCACAACTGCCTGGCCCTTGTTATCTTTTGTATACTATCTATGTCATATTAAACAGTAATGTTTATAAATAGTATAAACATTCTCTCACTATGTTGAAGGAAAATAAGTTTTTTCTAAGTTTAAAACTAAGTTTTATTACTTAATCTGAGTTTTGATCTTTGCAAGACCCTAATTATGAGATTAGAGTTTTCAATTTAAAGGTAATATTAATCATTTAACCATGTAGACAATTGCAGAATTTAAGTGAAATATTGTATACAACATGCTTGACAATAGATTCAGCTAAATAATATGTATTTAACAGATGCTACAATTTTGCAAAGGTAGAGATGAATAATTAGATATATGCTCATGCATACATATGTATGTCAGTGTACATATTTTCACAATTTACATTGTCAGTGTATTCATTTAAATTATGCATTATTAGTTATAAAATTATTGATATATTTACTTGCAGAGTGATTTTTACTCGACAAGTGTGTTAAACACATATATTCTTAAATCATATTCTGTAAAATTTGTTCTGGAGAGTTAAGTATTAAAAGTAACTTACTTTTACTCAATAGACATATAAGAGGAATAAAGGTGCATGGAATAAAAGAGAAGAGAATTTACTGGGTGAACAATTGGATAATAAAGCCACCACTAGAGGAAGAATAAGAGACAAATAAGGAAGGAACTGAACATAAGTCAAACAAAATGTTTTGAAACTACCTATGCTAATTCATGAGTTAAGTAGTTAGAGGGGACCCAAAATTTGTAAGTATTCCAAATAACAACTTTAATGTAAGGAAATAAGAATAAAATAAATGGAAATAATTATAAAAGTTGTAGACATGATCCCTCCATTACTCTAATAAATAGCATTATTAATCTAACTTTTATATGAAGAGTTTTCCTTTATTATCTATTTTCTTTGCCCAACTAATAACAACCTTGGAGTGTTCACATATGGTGTCAGCTTTCACTGTACTTCAGAAAGATTTTTGCTATGAATTTGAAGCTAAATATTAAATAAACTAGAATAGCATACTTATATCACATTGTCTATGTGAATGTAGAAAGAAAGTGGCATTGCTTAGGTAGCCATATAGTGTTTTTAGTTCTCTATTGATATGTTACTGTGAGATACACAATGTATTAAATTTATAGACTTGAGAGTCCAATTCATTTGAAATGGTCTGCTTTTTGGACATAAGACACTTTTAATCTCAGCACTACTGGTAATTGTTGTCAGATCATTCTGATAATCTAGTGTGTATGGAAGAGGGAAGGTTAGGAGGAGCTGGCTGTGTACACTAAAGGATGTTTCCCCCTCTGCATGGTCTTTACTCACTAAGTACTACTAGTGTCCTCTTTACAAAGTGTGACAACCAAACATGACAATAGTAATTGCCAAATGACCCTTGAGGGACAGATTGTTTCCTTTTGAAAATCACTCTTCTACATTAATGTTAGAGTTTATTTCCTATCTGTAACCAATGTGTAAATAATAAATATACCCACATTTTAAATGTTCATTACTACTACATATAATTGTTAAGTATTGCTAAAATATTTCAACATCATCAAGGACAGAAATTGCCGTATTTTTATTTGCTCATCTCTAAACTTGAGACACACAGAAAAAGGCAGATGAAGCTCATTGACTGTGTATAAAAGTGTCAGCTGACATGTATTAAAATTATGATTGCCCTGCTGTGGCCACACCTGTGACCACTACATTAAACTGTTAAGACGGACATAATAAAATTTCAAAGATTTAGGGAGTTTGCATAAGAAAAATTTTGTTTACACAATTCTGGACTAAGGGAGTTCTCTGTGAAGGCATGTAAGTTTGATTTCCCTAATTCCTTTCTCCTTAGTCATCATTTGGCCCCTTTTATCTATCTGTTGGTCACAGAGTTCTTTCTCTTTGCAGGCATCTCTGGTGTGATAAATAAATGTCCTTTTCTTATAACAAACTAATATACTCTTAGTTAAGGCCTTCCTATTTGAATTGTCTATTTAAAGGACCTATATCCAAATATTCTAAAGTAATAGGAAATAAAGCTTCAGTATAAAGAGCTGGGGAAAGAGATTCAATTAGGTTCAAAACAACTTATGTAAATAGAATTTTTTGTCCTCTAATAGTAAACTGATTATAAAAAATGATATGTCCAAATTTACTAAAATTTAGTGATACTAATACTTTTATAATTTTCAATGTTTTTTAGTTGTTTATCTCTTTATTTCAAGTTATTGCTTAATGCATAATGATATTTAAAGAGAAACATTTTATCCTCACAGTACATGGGAATAAGATATGTTCATTAAATATAAATATAAGATATCAAAATGGAAAACCAAAATGTGTTCTTTTATCTTGTTGCTGCTGTACAAGCTTTAAACCTGAAGTCTCCTCTATCTTGGTTAAAATGGTAAGTGTTGAAAATGTGGTAAAGACACATTAGCAACCTACTGATTCATTCTCTTTGAAGTATCCTGAGGGAATGAAAGAAAAGTTGAGATGAGAAAAACTTTCTTGCTGTAAGATTCAAGGTTAATTATTGCCTTTCCAGGATACTGTCTGAACCATCTTGTGTTCCAATAAAAATCACTCCAATTTACATCCCAGTTTCCTATCCCCCACACTACCAAACCTTGCACTCGTTGATTTCAAATTCCATTTCAAAGATCCTACCAATCTTTTAAGATGTGTAAGTGTCAAATATAAAAAGAAGCAGAAAGGAAAGTTAATAGTAAAAGTTGTGGGGTTAACTGTATGTCAAATGGATTGAGTAGAGCCATTGAATAATGTCTTTATAATTGACATGAGAGTGCTGTACAGTTCAGCCCTAATGTGATTGTCTTAAAAAGTTCAAAGACAAGAGACTACTTTCCCCTTTTTGGTACACATATCAAACAGTTTTGTAATAATTCATGGGATGATGGACTAAGATTGTTCTATGATTGATAAACTCAAGGGATGTAATGTATCATTTTTTGAAGTAGGTGTTACGGTGATTGGTTTAATAATGATACGAGATGTCAAAGATTAAAAAATATCAAGGGGAATGTCTATATAATATGCAAATGAATGTTAAGTGCAAGCAATTTTAACTAGATGAAGACAGAAAGCACATGCGCCAGAAGGAGTTGAAGATCATTCTGTCTGGAACCCTCTATCTCACACAGACATTTGTAATCCTTTCAAGTTCATTGTCAGAGTTAGTTTATGGATTTCAAAATCACTTCTCCCTTTCAAACTGCAAGTGTGGATACCACATCATAAAGCTTTTAGCATATGAAAATAGTGATTGGGAAATTCAGACTTTTTTTCTTTATTAAAAACTATTCTGAATTAATGAAAATAAAGATCACTTTCTTAATTTTATTTTCTCTCTTTTTCTGGGGTTCATATTGGCAGTAATCATTGATAATGACTGGTATTAGAAAGATAGTTAGATATTTACAAAATGAAGCACTATATCATGCATGGAATATCGATGAACATGAAACCTTGTACTGTGCTCATGAGTTGACATCTATTCATCTGTCACCAAGTTCCCTATGCCTCATCCTGGACTCTGGCTTTGTAAACTAATACATACTTTTCATCTAAACAAGATAATGCTATTATGAAATTATCCTTTCATAGGATGTATATTTTGACAATTTCTCTTTGAAATATAGATTATATATTTGTGAGAACACAAGAAACATTGTTTTGATGAGTCTTACATCTATTTTTATGAACATATTACAATTTTATCCTACTTTGTGGCTGCATGTACCTTTTGTGTATCTCTATATCATAGTTTCTGTATCCATTTGCCTATTGTCAGGTTTCTAGGCAGAATCCATAAGCTACTATGTATGATTTTATAATGAACACATGTGCAGGTCAATCTGTTAGATGCTGACTTATACTCTTTCATTTGTGTAGGCATACTACAGAGGCTGAGTTGTTTTATTCTATCTGTTTACATATTTTTTTGTGTGTGATACATGTGTGTATGTAGCATACATGTGTGTATAAGGGCATATGTGTGTAGGTATTCTTGCATGTGCATGGCAAAGTTGGATATTCAGAACCACCTTGGTCATTTTTCCACCCTGTGCATTGGGGCAGGGTACCTTAGTGTATCCCAGCACTCTCGAATTTGGCTCATCTTACTAGTCAGATTGTTCTGACAATCCCATGTCTCTTCCTTCCAGGCCTGGAATGACAGCCAGATTGTCATGCTTCTATGAAAATTTCTGAGGATCCAACCTTGGGACTTTATGCTTTTTTAATTTACCCAGATCCCAGACTCTATGCTTTTAAGAAACTATATACAACATAATATTTCACTGAGGTATATAGACCAGCTCTGGTTAATTTCAGTGTGCCACTTGTTTTTGTTTGTAAATTTTTAATAAAATACATAAAATATGAATATGTCTTAGTGAAATGCCATGTTGTAGAGTAAATACATGTTAATTGAAATGATTAAAAGCTTGATTATGTTGACCCTGAAGAGGTATATTAGCAGTTAACTATACTTCCCATTCATGAACATGACTCTAGAGTTCAGTTTCTAGCACCCATGTTGAGCAGTTCACAACTACTTATAACACTAGATCCAAGATATCTGATATTCTCTTTTGGTCTAAATGGACAACTTCACACACATGCACAAAGACAGAGACAAGCACATATACATGAATAGACAAAATATTTTTTTCTCCTTTTTTGTGGATTCTTTGTGTCTTTCACATCATGTATCTCCATCCCATTCATTTCCCCATCCTTTTGTATCCACCCTCTGCCCTTGCAACCTCCCTGTGCAAAAACAAAATAAAATAGAATTTAAGAGAAAAATTTTGTCTTAAATTTCTGTCTCTGTCTCTCTGTCAATCTCTCTCTCTCTCTCTCTCTCTCTCTCTCTCTCTCTCTCTCTCTCTCTCTCTCTCTCTCCTAGAGCTTCATGTATTCTAGTTTAGACTTCAAACTGTAGCTGAGAATAATTTGATCTTAAACATCTGATTCTTCTGTCTCCACCTCCTGAATGCTGGGATTAAAAGCTTGTGCCTTCACATCCAGTTTAATTGGTGCTGGAAAATCTACCTCAAGGCTTTAGGAATGCTATGTAGGTACTCTATAAAGTGAATTAAATCACAAGATCCATTTTATTTTAAGCCTGAACTTTGGTTTCTTAAACAATAGTGTCCTTGAATTAAACATGCCTACATTCTCAAAAGTCAATATGAATGAGAACTCACATTACATTTCTAAGGAACATTTTCTGACATGGTTGATGATGTACCTAGAAACTATAAAAGACTTGTCTTTCTGCATTGCTTTGAGTCACAGAAGAAGTCTTTGAAGTTTCATACTATGAAATAACCAACTTGGTATTCTGTCCAGGAAGACTATATAATAAATTCATTTAAATGAGTATGGAACAAAATTAATTTTTTCTCTATATAACAACTTTTGAGTTTTGAATTTTTTTTTCATTTCCCAACTAAGACCATGATTTAAAAAAAAATCCCTATATCAATTTTCTTTTCTTTTTCATTTAAAAAAGTTTCACTTCTTTATATTTATTCTTTGTGTCTTTCACTTCATGCATCTTAATCTCATTCATTTCCCTGTCCTTTCATATCCTCCCTCTGCCTTTGAAATCCCCTCCCTGAAATAAAATAAAATTTAAGAGAAAAAATAAAAAGAAAGAAAAAAATCTTGTCATGGAAGCTGTAGTGTGACCCAGTGAGTTATGCGGTAAACCCCTTTTTCAATATATCTTTACTTGTACGTGTTCATTGCAAAGAGTCATTGGTCTGGTTCGAGGCTTCTGGTTTCTGCTACACTACCCATGCTGGTTCCTCACTGGGGTTCCCCTTGCATATCCTGTTGTTGCCCTGTGTCCTAGAGATCCTGCAGCTTTGGGTCTGCAGGACCATTATTGTAGTAATTGTAGAAATAATTCACAGGGCTGGAAGGCTGCCTTTGTAACTAAAGTGTATTACTTTGTAGACATGAAGGCCAATTTTGATCTCAAGAGACCATGATAATAAAAATAAAATGGCTGGTATTGTGGCAAAAATTTGAATTCCAACACTATATAGGTAGAGGATGGTAGGTTCCTGAGGATCACATGCCCGCCATCTTTATTTATATGGCTGGCAAGTTCCAAGTTAAAAAGAGAACCTGCCTTTAAAAACAGAAAGTTATATGACACCTAACAAAAAATAAGACTGTCTCCTGTTCACAACATGCACATTTACATATTGGCACAGCCACATATAGGCATGCATCTATACACACATGAACACCTACACCTACATACACAAACATCCACCTATACACACAAATACACACACACATCCCTCTAGACACATGTACACACACACACACACACACACACACACACACACACACACACAAACACACTTACACACAGTGGCCATTCCTCTTTCTGCTTTGGAAAATCCATAACGTTTGTTCTTGGAGCACAGATCAGTACCACTTGTGCTACCTCTCTTTCTGAAAACATTTAATTAGAACCATCATCGGTATATCAAAACATTAAGATTAATAGATACAAGGGAACTGAGCAAGGAAGTATTAATTACTTTTTTTTTATTTTAACATAGAATTACTTGCCAACTGAAGAATTCTTCAACGTAGAAAAACTGGATAATGTACAGCCACTGACTTTATCTTTATAGAGGACTTTTTGGCAATTTGTTCTACTTGGGATCTTCTTCCTTTTCTGTTTTACTTAGTAGTATTAGAGTGACTATTTTCAAGGTACATCAAGTGGTGAAATTCTACACTGTACCCAATTGGGGAAAATAAAAGCCAAATAGTTATATTGGAATATGGGTAAAAATGAATTATGTCCTTTATCTAATTTATATAATTATAACTTATAGTGAGATAAGAAAATGACATAAATTACAAAGATATGGGTACATGCTAAATTTCAATAGTTGTAGATAATATGATAATCCCCTTGAAGGATGTAACTGATCCAATTGGAAATCCATTACATTAATCAAATGAAATGAAGAGATATGAGGCTTTAATATGCCTCAGGATAAACAATTGTTTCCCTACACATCCACAAGAACCAGTTCAGAATTTATATAAAAAACTTTTCTACAAAAGTAAAGCATGCATTAAAATGATGAGAAATGTGTAGAGCTCATAAAGGACATATGAAATTTGCTTAGGGATCTTAAAAAATATTTTAATAAATTGAGAGATGTGCTATGTGACTTCTTAGATTCTGGGAGTAATTAATAGGAATAAAAGTTGATTCTTCACAAATTGATTTATGAATTTAATATAATTCCAATTAAAATAGTGTAGTGCTAATGAGATTTAGAAGAAACTTAAATAAATAGTTGACATTTTATGTAGAATAAGAAATAAAATTGAAAACTCAATATTGTTTGAAATAGTTTGTCAGTGGGAAAATGAAGTTTGGCATAAAGTCTATCAAATACACCCTATTTGTACCAGATATTTCTCATTATCTACTTATGGTGGTCATTTTCAAAGAACTCTATGAATGTCAAATAATTTATCCTTTGTGCATATCTTAAGCATTGGTTAGTCTTTTGAACAATGAAACTAAAGAAAGTAGGAGAGTAAATAATGTATCTTATTATAAATAAATATCACATGGTTCACTAAAGATCAGAATCAAGAACACAGGACATGTCATTTTACTCTATAATCCTCTATGGTTTATATCATCTTCCCTGTGGGTCCTTCTCTTCATTCTTTCTCAAGTTATAGTAAATCATACTTAAGTTAAAATGAAGAAAAGACCCACAGAGGACATGATAATAGGAAAAGAGTTCCTACAGAGCCAGAAATCTATCTAGAAGAATCCCCTGAAAAGACAATACCTTAGGGGAAAGGTATAATAAAAAGTAATTAATTTGAAAGTAGACAGGGGGAATATTGGGGATAAAATGTATAAGAAATAAGTAGTTGTGGTAAAGGGGAGATTAATGAAGAGGTATGAAAAGCCATGTGGAAAACTGTTATAACCATACAAATATAAATTTTATTTTATTAAGGAAAAACAATTATAGAGAAGAACCCTAGCATGGCTAGAAAATGTTCCTCCTAGAAGCTGTGGATAAATTAATCAGAACCCACAGTATCAGGGGTTGGATACATCAGTATGAGTTGTTGCTCAGGGAAGATCCAAAGACTACCAAACAATATAAATTCTTCATTTCCCACCAGAACTACATGATAAAACCCTATTATTGGTGAAATTATTAGGCCACTCCATGTAGTTAAAAGGGAGGTTAATTTTGTGGGGTAACTTACAAGTGAAGGGGTAGGTAACAGGGTCTGGGAAAGGTGTGTTGCAGTATGGTGGTGTTCTCTGGAGAACTCTGCTCGGAATAGCTCCAGCATCCTGGTCTTCAGCGTCCTCTCTCAGCCTGGCCTTGTAGGCGTGACTGTTAACGAACCCTCAATGGGGGTTGGAACTTCCAGGTAAGAGTGGGAATGGCTACCCACTACACCCTATTGCTGGAGATAACACATACCATGAATGTATGACATAGTAAAATAAAAAGAGAATTGAGTGGAATATTCCTCACTGCCAGGTAGGTTTCTTAGCATCAGAAGGTATTAGGCAGGTTGCTGAATGAGAAAATGTTTCAGTTTTTCACTCAGCTATGAGTCCTATCAACTATGACACTAAATTGGCAGGTTAGTATCTTATATGTGTAATTTGTCAATAATGGAATGACTATTATTGGCATAACAATACTCTGAATTTGAGGCTCACTCTATAGGAGGTAATCCTCACCCGGTATGGTAAATATGCTCAAAAGCTCATAATGGAGTAGGATATTGCTGACCTCAGGGGGAACTTAATTTATTACCTAGATAGGTTGACATTGTTGAGAACTGCCTTCTAAATATATGTTTATAGCCTTTGACAATGATCATTCTGGCTTAGTTAGAAATTTCCCTTTCTGGTGAACTTAGGGCTAGACAATGTGCTGAGAATAAGTAATAACTGAGTGACCAGTCCTAAACAAGATTTGTCCACTATCCACTATAAGGCCAATGGAATATTGCAAAAGAGATGGTGGAAAGCATGTATAAACCAGAAGACAGGGGGCAGGTGCTGGAAAATGTCATCTTCTGGGCAATGCCCAGCCATTGAAATCATTAACTCTCAACAGCTGTGGATGACTGTACTGGGTCTACACAAGAATGCGCCCCATGAACGGGCAGGCAAGGGTGGAGGAGGGGCCAGAGGAGCACCTTGTCACTACTGAAGTATTCCCTACTGATGTGTTTAGAGGAAAGGGTGCCATCACCTTCGGCTGTGTATTCATCGGTGACCTTACTAGGCTCCCAGAGATAGCCCCATCCTAATGATAGCACAAATAGATCTAGTTAAACAAAAAGGAGTCATAAAGAAAAATCTAAACCAAAAGTCATGAAATTTGAGAAAGGTATAGGTATGAAGGAGTTTTAGTTGAATGAACTGAGAGGGAGATGAGAAGAGTGGGTAGAGAGTAACCAGACTGCACTAAATACATGTAGATAGTTGCAATAAACTCACTTAATTAATTAAGACAGAAAGAAAACAATATGTATGTACCAGTGTGCACTTGGTACTGTTGAAAGTGAAATTCAAATATCTAAGTTGGCATGGATCCAGCAACATTCATTAGGGTCCTCAGTAATACATCTTCTATGCATCCTATGATTTTGTATATTAAACATCGCTGGTCATCACAATAATTGACAAAATTATTTTGTATTCTTTTGTTTGCTTCAAATACATTATATAGGAATTTAAATTCCATCAAAGGGGGTCTGACTTTTTTTATATGAAATTTCTTTATTAACATATTAAGTTGAGGTTGTTTATTTCATGTATGATTTGAATGCAGAGACATACATTTGTTGCAGAGGCAGGCTTTTTCACTTTTCATGCCTAATAAAACTAAAATAAAACTCATACCTCCTTTGTATGAAAATGAATATGCAAAGTACTTATTGCATATTTATAAAAATAGTAGCTTTCATTTAGTGAGATTTTGCTGTGTCAGGAGTATTGCTAAAAACATTCCATGTGTCAGGTTTTCCTCACATTCTTGCAAATCCCCATGATCAATGAGTATCATTAGCTCTATCCTACATATTAATGAACTGATAAGTAGATAGATTATATGCCCAATTTATATTAGACCTACAACTGATTCATAATAAGATTCTGGAAACAATGCTTTTCCCCTAATTTTAAAACTCCATGCTTTTAAATAACATAATGTTTAGAAAAGTAGAGTAAAAGTTCTAGATAATCAATAATGTTAATGCCAACTGTTGTATGTAGGTGTGGGAGGATAATTTGGGAAATGTACTGGTAATATAATTGAATATTAATAGACAATAGATCAGACTACCTGGTGTTGTTTTGTAAGGTGCAGAAAATATTGTTTGGAAGTCAGCTTTTCAGTACAGATGATCTATATATATGGCATGTCCTTGATATCATGGAACTAACATTACTGCTCTTAATTTTGAAGAATCTTAGGTCCTCAGATAAGAATGAAAAAGAAAATGCAAGTCATAGTAAGGGAACTAGTTCTTACCAGTGTTGATATTATCATTTAAGTGTAAAATATCTCACCAAAACTACTTGTTTACACACTTGATTTCCATCTGGTTGCTGTTTCAGGAGTTTGTAGAGCCCTTTCTTATAGATTTAGGGCCATAGGGATGAATGAGTCTTATGGACAAAAGCCTGACTCTATTACACAGGAACAGTTTGCCTTCTGACAGCCAATTGGACACCTCATGTCATTGGTGCCCTAGTCCTCAACCTTGCAAGCTACAACTTCTTTATATAAAAGATTGTGTCCCCTCAAACCATAAGCCAGAGTAAATCTTTTTGTTTCCCTTAGCTTCTTTTTCCTAGTATTGTATCATAGCACTAAATAAAGTAAAGCTGTGTACAAGAAAGTAAATACTTGTGTATGGACTCATGCATAAAGAAAGTACCAAAAGAACTAACAAAGGACATTGTCTTCAAGTACCTTAAACCCTCCTAGGAATGCAGTGTGAAGAATAACTCACTGTATGCATAATAATTTCTTGAATAATAGCTTATTATTTTAGAAATATTCAATACTATGGTGAATAAATACAGGGAGATAAATAATAAAGATCTTCAATTGAAGAAATGGAAAGAAAAAAAGTAAAGGTGAGAAGAGAGGCTGGAGTGTAAAGAACAGACTAGACCAACTGATAGTTGTTGCATTGTGTCTCTAAAGATGATTAAGAACAAAAATATCTAGCCGGGCGGTGGTGGCGCACGCCTTTAATCCCAGCACTCGGGAGGCAGAGGCAGGCGGATCTCTGTGAGTTCGAGGCCAGCCTGGGCTACCAAATGAGTTCCAGGAAAGGCGCAAAGCTATACAGAGAAACCCTGTCTCGAAAAACCAAAAAAAAAAAAAAAAAAAAAAAAAAAAAAAAAAAAAAAAAAAAAAAAAAGAACAAAAATATCTAATATCTTATCCTAACTGTCATGTTATTTTCTTGGGATGTATGTTTTTGGAAAGTTCTGCCCCCTTCAAAAAGTGTTATACTTGTTTGTGATTTGAATACTTTTTGATATTTTATAGGAGAAATTTTATAGAAGAGAAGTGCCACCTATGGTTGAATTCCAAAAGCGATAAAGTAGAAGCCAGATGACACAAAACCAAAAATAAGAATTCAGTTGATTTAGGAAATAAGAGTCTGCCATAATAAGACTACAGGAAGACTGCATAAGAACTTACAGGATTCTCAGGCATAATAGGTGGGATCAAAGAACATATTTTTTGTGACATATTAAAGAGGATATTTGGTCAATTGGCATCTCTGTTACACTTGTATGGGAGGGGTGGGAAGGACTAACTAAACTATAAAGAGAGAAGCAACAATCATTTCCTATGGCATTTACTTGCTGGCTGAGTCAAATTTAAAGCTTAAGTTACCTGATGACAAAGCTGATTTTCTTTCCACTTTTTGAATTTTCTATTATTTTCCTCCTAATCTGACTTAGTCATCATCTTTAGGATAGATAAAGACACAAGGGATGATCTCACATTCGTTGGCTAAATTATTCTTGGTCTGTAAAAGAAAACAATATTCTGAAAACCAGAACTGGAAGCAGCAAGGATAAATAAGCATCTGGAACAATATATGTTCAACATTTTGCATCTGTGTGTAATATTTAGTGAGTAATTTATATTAAATCTAATAAAAAGTGTGTCAGGAAGTTTATGACCAAATGTACCACAAATCATGAGTAAGTGCTGCAGTGAGCATGAATGAATTATATCTGCTGTCAGTGTGTACAGGAGAAAGTCATAAGATACTTTTAGACGCATGAAAGTTTCAAACTATGACTCTAAAAAGTTCTTGCTAAAGTACATGCACTCTCCCTGAGGCTGCATAAGTTTGCCTGACAAAAGTGTGGTTCCAAAATGAGTCCCAACGTGCTAGCATTAAATTTACACTCACATAGTTAGTTCTTCAACTCAAACAGACTCACTGACAAAACCTTAGACTGCCTCTCTATGAACAAATTTCACTCTACAGACTGCTCACTTTACCCCCTTTCTTTGGAAGATAATTGAAGTAGCAGGCTAGGACTCTTAAAACAGAGAAGTGATGCAAGGAAAAATACTCAGTCAAATAGAAATTTTTCTTCATAATGTTCTCCTGCCTATGAACTCTGAACACATCTTCTTTAACATCAGTTGTTGAACACTTTATATGAGTGCCTTATTATTCCAAAATAATTATAGAAGGAAGGAAATTGTCTTGATTAATCTTGTGTAATAGTTCTGCATAGTACTGAGGGATAGGAGCTTTGGATTTAGGCAAAACAAACCTTAATTTTCAGATCAAGCTATATGAAATTGGGCACATTAATTAAAACTACTGGAACAAAGTTTAATCACCTATAATATAGTGGGAATATTTACATCAATAAATAGGGTATTTACGAATTCCTAACAAATTTTTTCATAAAGCACTTACCACAGATCCAGCATATAAAATTCTAAATGAATATATGTTTGCACAAGCTTGTCATCCCAATGTTCTTGAGGCATAGGCAAAGGAAAATGAAAAGAAAAGAAATCCGAGGCCAATGTGGACTACGTAATGAGGACAAGATCATCTTGTGAAACTGTGTCTCAAAAAAGAAAAAGGAACAGCTACTCTAAAAATATTAATCACTATTATAAAAATATCTATCACAGCAAAAATTAATAAATCTCATTTACAGTATTCAGAAATGACAATGTTGCTGAAGTGACCATAAAAGAAATTTCTTTGTATAATATATTTGTGGACATTCATGGAGAGAAAGAACACTTAGCCTGTTATTGCATGATATTCAATGGCAGTTCAGGTTAAGAATGTTATTAACATAATTATTACCAGGTGCCTGAGAGACTTTAACACATGTTGTCTATGAATATATTTTAATCTCAGTCTATGAAAATCCTTAGATGTCTTATTAATATATTATATAAAGAAGAGCTTTAATATAGATACACATACAATGTCTCTTTCAAAAATTATACAGCTACATGGTGAACAATTATAATGTGAACTTTAATTTTATGGATTAACACAATATTTGAATTTATTTTGACTATTAGAATATGATTCATACATTTAAATATGTGAGGTAAACTACATAAGAAATGCAGAACAGAAAAGTTGTGATAAGTAGAGTCAAGGAACAAGTGAGACTGAAATAACTAGAAAAATGATAAATTGAACAAAAAATAAAATTAATAAAAATATAGCATACTGTCTAAAACTGCCTAATATTATAAAATTAATCAATAATTCATCAAGATAAAATAATAATCTTTCAAGTCTAATGCTAATGGCAGCACTTTATAAAAATATATATGGAAACAAAAGTCTTAAAAAGACTTAGGAATGCATAAAATTTTAGCAAACAGAGTAAATCTACTATATTTAAAATATTTTATGTTACTAAAAATAGTTACTTTTGCTGTAATGAAAAAGAAAGGACATTTGATATCCAGAAATGTATCTTTACATATGCAAAAATTTAGTAGATAGAGGAAATCAAAACTCACATGGCAGATAGCCAAAAATGGGATGGAGCAATTGTGATCATTCATCGCTTAAAAAATAAGAGAATAAATGAAACTTCTTATATTTAAATATAAAATTCTAAATCATAAATTAAGTAATAAAATTTCAATGAGACTGAACTTGGACAACAGTTCCTTGAAAAGAAAATTACATGGTGATTCAGATATATTATAATCTCAAAAATAAAAGAAAATAATGTAAAAATACATAAGGAAAACTGATAGATTAGGCTCCTTTGAATTAAGGATTTATATTCAAAAAAGGAAAACATCAACAAACATAACAGAAAAGTGACAAGTTGAGACATGATACTTGAAAAATTTAAAACTCAAAATGATTAATAACTTGAAGTTTTCAAGAGTGTATGACACATCACAAAAATGGTAGGAAATCAAGAAAAATAGGTACATTACATGAATAGACAAGTCACATAAGGGAATAGAAGTGTGTGACAGGGAAATGAAAAATAAGTACAAGGAAATAAATTTAAAACCTCAGAACAAAAGAAGACTGTGTTATGTTGCCATTTTGCTAGGGCAGAAAGCTGTCTACTACTTTAGAAGGGAAAGAGATTGGAAGCCTTGGTGCTGCTGGGATAGCAAGACTATAGCCATTTGAAAAAGCACTAGGCACCAGTCCATTTTCACTTGGTCAACAAAATGATACCTTGGGGCTAACGATGGCTTGGTGGTTTAGAGGACTTGTTACTCTTGGAGAGGACCTGGGTTCAACTTCTAGCATTTTGTGGTGGCTAACAACCTAACCATCTGTAACTCCATTTGAGGGGATCTTTTGCTCATTTCTGACCTTTGTGTGCATCAGGCACACATATAATGCATATATATTCATGTAGGCAGAATCATTCATACACAGAAAATAAAACAAATAAAAATTGTAAAGGAAAATGATATCCTCTGATATACCATTCTACAAAATATCGTCACAAGTGCCCACAAGGATTTAGGCATCAGGGTGGATCAAAGAAATATTTTATACAAATTATATGAGGTACATTTTCAATTTAGATATTTACTGATAAGATGAAACAGTTCTTTCAGAATCTTTCTCTACCTTTTGATGTATTTGTGGTGCCCTTTCTGAATTGCATGTTTTTGACAAAGAACAATCAGATATATGAATTGTATCATTAGAACCTATGAACAAATTATAAAGTATAGATTCCCTTAAATACTACACAGAAGTATTTTGAAGTATCACACAGAATCTGTACAAATGAGATTGAGGGACTATTTTGGTGCTGCTGTTTAGTAAAGCCAGGAAATTACAACATCACAAAATATCCTTTTTCATGTAATTGTAACAACAAAAACAACAAATATTGTATTAATTTTATTTACATATAGTCTCATATAGAATTAAATCTAATGTTAAATGAAGAGACAGATAACAAATTACTCTAAGGTCCTTAGAAAAAAACACTGCATCTAGTATTTGTATGCAAAAGGTTTTATACACACAGTTAATATCAATATAGTAGGCTAATTTCCCAAGTTTTAGGTGTGTGTGTGTATGTGCATTTTAAATCAATTACAGAAAATACATATGAGTTCATTTTAAACATAGATGAATGAGGGAATCTAGAATAAGCTTCAACCCATGTCCACAGGCACATCTAATGTTTTCTAATTGCCTTCTTCTAATAAAAGAAACAAGACTCATGAATTATATTCTAAAACAGATAAAGAAGATTCAAGGGAAAGCTGTCATATTTTCAACTACTTGACAAGTGGGTCTTAGTTTATGTATACTATTGGCAGTCCATATGTAGTTATTTTACAGTTTAACAATAGTTTAACAATGGAGGTTGGGACTGTAACTCGGCATATTGCTCAGCATATTCCAGACCTGTGCTCAAAGCCCTGCACTGTAGCAGCAGCAGCAGCAACAACAACAAACAAGAGAAGCAGGCCAAAATAAAGTCAGGATTTCTCTACATTTTTATGCTCTTACGTGAATATAAAAATGTTGCAAAGAGCATCAGTGCTTCCCATCACTCAGGAGGTCCAGGTTTGAGGATGTCTACAAGCTTGAGCATTAGGCCAGTCTGGCCTACGGTGCGAGACCCTGTGTCAATCAGTCAATGAGTAACAATTTCAAATAAATAATTTTCAATTTTACATGCTATTCACCATTGATTTATTTCAAGGAAGAATAAACTCTGAGGAAAAAGATAAATAAGAATACACAAGTTCACAATGCCATGATCAACTATAGACTAAAGAATATAGTTAATCTAGTCTTATACAGATTATACCAATAAACTCAAAGAAAAATAATTATTCAACCTTAGTTCTGGGGTTAGAAATATAAATATATACTACATATGAAGAAGGGTAGAAATCTGTCATACTAAAGTAATGTGATTAAAAGTTGAATAATTGTTGCTTGTTTCTATTGGGGCTAGTGAAACATCTAAAGTTTATTGAGTACTTTGAACTAGGAACTATTTTAGATACTTTATGTGTAGTATCAAATTTGCCCCTCAGCTTAGATGCTATAGTCAAATCTGTTTTACTAGGAAGGAAGTTGATTTACAGAGGTCATAGCTAACATGTCGAACATTTCAGCAGATAAAAGAAATCCAATCCCAGAGATGAATGTTCTTAGCCTTCATGATCTATCAGTGTAATCTGAGTCCTCACTGCTGTTCTTATTTCCTAATAAAAAATATTTACTAAGAAGAGAACCTGCATGTGTTATAAATTTTCATGTTTACATCTTCATCTTATATTAAACTATTCATTAAAATCTGAAGTGTTAGATTCATGTTTTGCTATCCTACTATAAATTAAACTTTGGGCTCAATTCCTACTACCACACACACAAAAAGGGAGTTTTGATTATTTTGCAAAAAATATTAACACTTTGAAATGAAACCATTATCATTACAGTAAGATCTCTTTTCAAGTTGGCACATACACTAAACTAGAAATTAGATGTGCTAGAATGATTTAAAATTTTTTTAGAACAATAAAAAAATTATCAGGACCAATGGCAACTATCTAAAAGCTACACATACAGTAAAACAAATCCAAAATGCTTTCAAAGAAGGACATTCCTCTATTGAACTAGAGTTACAACTAACCTAAACCTTGGCCAATTTATGTCATACACTTGAGTCTTCAACTTCATTTCATTCCACATACACAACGTCTCTAATGGAGACATTGTCCTGGTTATTGTTGATAGTGATTTTGTTGCTAACTAGGCATCTGGATTTGGGCAGATTGTTATTCCAGGTTCCTTTGTTTGTTTGTTTGTTTGTTTTGTTTTGTTTGAGACAGGGTTTCTCTATGTAGTTTTGGTGCCTGTCCTGGATCTCACTCTGTAGACCAGGCTGGCCTCGAAGTCACAGAGATCCGTCTGGCTCTGCCTCTTGAGTGTTGACTCCCGAGTGCTGGGATTAAAGCTTGCGCCACCACCGCCTGACTATTCTAGGTTCTTATATCTGGTCTTGTCCTTGTTCCTAGAACAGTGTGGATTTGAAGTGGCTGAGGGAGAGGTCATGATCTATAATCAGTCTACCTACTTCCACAGCCATACTGTTTTTTCCTCATCATTAAACAAGAAAGACTTATTCTTTGATCTTTGTGTTTATGTATATGTGTTTCTCTGCTTGGGTTTGTGAACATGCTTTTGCCATTGCTATGGAATCTATAGGCCTCTGAACTGGAGTTACAGCTAAATGGTGTGAACCTAAGCTGTGTCAGGTTAATTGGATTCATTCTGGGATTTATAATTAAACCTGATAACCATTTCCATTTATGGCCTTAATACACTAAGGAAAAAATATTGAGTCTTAGAGTAATTTAAGTTTCTTCAAGGTTTCATTGCAGTTAGAACAGATCCCCCTTTTCAGATTAGTGGATGATGCTCATAAATAATAATTCACTATTGTGGAGAGGTATGTTTATCTAGTAGAAAACTAATTATTATTAATATTTACAAATCTATGCCCATGCTAACATGTAACAGTATATAAGAAAATGTGTTTCCTATTGGACACTTGAATGTGCTTATGCTGCTTCCTTGTGTCCAGTTATACTTGTATTTTTAAATGAAATGATAAATAGGGGCCTGTAGAGATGGCTCAGTGATTAACATCACTTAGTGCCCTTGCAGAGGACCTGGGTTTGGTTTCCATCATGAAGTCAGTTTAGCTTCTTCCGGCAATCACATTATACACACACACACACACACACACACACACACACACACACACACACACACACTAAATAAATAATAAATAAATAAATAAATACTCTTTAAAATGATTTAATCAAGGTTTATCAAGACACAAGCAATCTATCCCTTAGACCTCAATACTTAATGGTGTGCTACTCTGTCTTCCCAGAAGGGCCAGCTGACTTAAGCTGATATGCTTCCAGCCCACTGAATATCACATAGTCTGCATTATACTGCTGGGACTTTTTGCTCCTACCTTGTTTGTGACATTTTGTTGTCACCTTTATATCAGAGCATGGAGAGTCATATCTGAAGAGTCATATCTGAAGATAAATTTGAACCGCAGTGGCCTGCAATCTGTCCCATGTCACTGCACACATCCCATCATCTTCCACTGGGATCAGGCATTGACTTTTAGAAGATTCCCCCACCCATGCTGATGCATTTGTAAATTTACCTTTAGCCAAATCCCTCAGAGCCAGGGATCCATGACCAGATAATGGGATCATTCGGGCTGGCTGATTTATTCAGCACCTCTTGAAGGGTGTCATCTGAAAGCTCTTCCCTTCTTTCTGCCAAGAACCACTCAGCTAGAAATGACTCCAGGACTTTGCAGGAGCAGCCTTAAGAAACTATCATTAAAGACAAGGGAAGAAGACTTCATTCACTAGTCCTGATTCAACTTTCCTTACAAAAACACAAAATTGTACCCCCAAAAATCCTTTTTATTATTATGGACCAATTCCTCTCCTTTGAATTTACTGATCTTATAATAAAACTAGTTTTATTTCAGGAAATTAATGTGATATTTTATGAAAGATTAGGGTGCAGAGGTAAGAAAACCTACTCATATCCAAATTTTATAACATTTAAATTTTTCAGTTCTATGCATTTCATTTATCCACTTCTAAAATTGTTTTCTTTATAAGTAAGAACTGTAATATTTGTCTTGTAAAGCCACTTGCAAAATGAAAAGCAGGCATATTTCCAAATGCCTCCCCTCTCACTTAGGACACATTGCCCTGATGGTAGTTGACTTTCTTTTGGGAAAAATTCTACATCTGAGGCAGTTTACTTTCAAATCTCCTCGGTACTATGAAACAGAGAAATGATGTGTTCTGGGAATCCAGAAATAAACACAGTCCACCACCTACTCCCATTATCAGCCCCACCACACTCATAAACCTTATGGCAAAATGGTTATAATGATCCACACAGATTAGATATAGTCATCACAAATGAGAGCAGGAAGAGTAACAAAATTGACTTGAATTTAGTTGCCTAAGAAAGCAGGACATCATCTTTGATTATTCCAAGTCGCCTGCCTTTCTTTTTATGATATTCAAAAAAAATCACTAGTGTTTTTTCATCTGTATCCAATCTCTTCCGTGACTACTGCCTCTGTTTTATATCTTGGAGTCTGTCCCATTTAGCTGGAACCACGTGGAGCCGAGTCTTACCCATTTCAAATACACAAAGGCAGAGCTCTCCTTCCACTGCAGCTCTCTGATTGGGTTACCTATCTGATTCCAACTCTGAAACTATTCTATCCCCCTAAGAAATGAAGACTATGCCTCAAAAACGGGGATTTAAAAACTCTTAAGGAAGTTGCTCCTCCCTGTATCACCAGACATGTATTTTGTCAAACAGCTTTTCAGTGTTTCCACTACAAACCTAACAAACTTTTTCAGTTCTTGTGGCATGCTTTTGCATTAAAATGTATCTGCACACTTCCCTTAGTGTATCCATCTCTATTCCCCAGTATTGCTTTATGCATTCATCTTGTTGCTCATTCACATTCATCTCGGTTAATGGATCCATAGAACACTACAAAGATGATAGATAAAAAGATTGATAGAATCTACAACTGTTATAGATTTGTTAAATTACTGTGAAGATAGTACTGAAAGACCATATTTCACACCCATTGTCTCCTGTTTTTAAAAACCTTATCTTATCATGTTACATTACTCACAGGAATGGGCTGATATTGATACATGATTACCAGCAGAAGCCAGCACGTTACTAAGATTTCCTACTTTCCCATATCATTTATCATTCAAAGGCCAGTGGAGAAGACAGCAGCACAGGAGGCACATTATGGAACCCCTCTTTGCTTCAAGACTTCCTCACACTTCCCTGGTTTTGAGGGAGGGACAGTTGTTAGGGCTGCTGCCTGTCATTCTACAGAATGACTTTCAGTTGACAACTTCATGTAACACTTCCTTCATCACTTGGGTTTGGGGACGGTGGACCATAGAGATAAGAAAACATAATTTACATAGCTGCATATAAAAGACATAGAATCCTTAGTAATGAGTACTATGGACAGCCTATGCTAACACTGGGAACATGGCTTTAGAACTTTTTTAATATTTCATATAATAATTACTTACATTTTCTCCCTCATACAGTGTTGCCTCATCTTATGTAAATATGGCCTTGTCAATGTTATGTAATGCCAATTTATTTATTTTTTCTTTTGTGTTCAGGATGGTTTGCCTGAATAAATATCTTCATAGCAAGTGTGGGCCTGGAACATGCAGAGACTATAAGAGGACACTGATCTCCTTCCATTTGAGTTATGGATGGTTGTGAGCTGCCATGTGGGTGCTGGGAACTGAATGTAAGTTCTCTGGAAGAACAGCAAGTCCTCTTAACCACTGAGCCATTTCTTCAGCTTCCATTTTTATTTATTTTCTTTCTCCTTGTTTTTCCAATTTCATCACTGGGATTTCTGACAGTTGACTTCTGTATCTCTGGTTAACACATTCTAAACAAATATAGATATTTTATTTCTTTTTAGTCAGTCTTCAAACATTATTTTTATTTTCCTTGTCCTATTTAATTACTTAGGACTTCAATGAAATTTTTTCCTGTGGTGGTAAGGGATGATATCAACTTCTTCCACTTGTTCTCAATCTGGCTGAGAAAGCTCTTCTGAATTCTGGGTTAACTGAGAATTGTTAATAAAGCACGTTTACTGGGATTTTGTAATGCTTTTTATGTTGATATAGTTCTTCATCTGCAGCTTGTTGATCTATAAACATAAACCAGCAGAACTGACATTATTTCTGTGTCTTATTTAGAATTGTTTAACGAGAAGTAAGCAGACTTAAAAGCAACTAAGGATAAGAATAAATTTTTTAATAACATCATGGAAAAATCCCATAGCAGATTTGAGTATGTCCAAATAGAAGACCTGAAGTGAGACACAGGAACTTCTGGCTTTACTGTGCTCTTTGCTGCCTCTCTCATCTCAGCAACCTACCATTATTACTTTTCATTGGCCTAATTTGCTGTGGCCATCTAACTTTCATGTATAGTAAGAAGCCTCCAGAAGCCCAACACCAAAATAATTCTGACAGCTATGGGAGTTGCCACTAAGAACAAATATCATAATAGATGTTATTAAATTGATCACTTATTCTTTGGAAAGAGAGTTTGAACCAGCAACATCAGGCAGTAGGTGGGAAAGGCCTCGAGAAGGCTAATGTCATCAGCGCATAAAAAAAACCATGGATAGCTTTCTAATGGAAAGATGAGTGTTGTGTTTGTTGTTATAAATTACAATTTTTATGCTTTACTTCTTGAGAGGTATAGCAGAATTTTCTTAGAGAATCATAACTATCTATTTTTAACTTGGGATAAAAAAAAAGGTTACTGGTGTTTGCAGAACATCTAACTGAAGATCTTGTACTCACTGACCTGCCAAGGCTGAGATCCTCCAGATGGCAACCAATTACATAGGGCTTGTTTGCACTTTTGCTTTAGCACATGGCACTATTCATGTTTAGCTGTTAATTCTTCTCTAATAATCCTTGGTTGTGAACTCTTAAACATTAAAAGTTTGAATCCCACATGTATATGTGGAGCTGAGAATGTTATGCAATCCTGGACAACACAGATATAGCCATTATATCTGCGTAATATGGTAGAATCTGGGTGAGCATGAGAATTCTTCTGAAAATGTGTTAGACTCTGTGTGATCTCAAATATAGGTTAATAATTCAGTCATGCCAATTATCAATCAAATCATTAGCCAGCCATGTCAGTCAGTATACCAGGCAGCTGGGAAAATTATCCCAAAACCTAGGAAGGCAACTAGCCATGCATGCAGGTAATTAACCAGTCAGCTAACTAGTTAACAACCATGTCAGCAGATGGTCAAACCTTTTTCCTGAGAGATATAGACCAAATGAATAATTCTTAGCCATCAGGTCAGCGGCCAGGTACTGAGGCTATTTGCCAATCAATCACCCATTTTGACAGCCACTAGAAGACAATGATTGCCTGGTAAGGATAAGGATTTTTTTCTTTTTAATAATTTTGAGGTTTTATGGTATATTACTGTTAATCTTGACAGTTTTTATTAACAAACAAGATCATTCTATTTAGATTTTAAACTCCAGGAGACATTTAAAGAAGCAATTGTGAGCTATGATAAATATAACATACATTATCCTGTACAGTGTTCACAAAATGACAATATTACAGAAGCTATTTCAAAATGCTAAGAACTACATTTTAGAAAAATTCATTTACTGAGAAAGAGTTCTCTATTTACAGCATTATCAGTCTAATATAATTCTCTCATGTATTCTATGCAGATATCTATAGATACCTCAAATATTACAAACTTAAACTTCAGTTTTCTATAATTACAAATTTTAGTATTTTGGGAGTAATGATATGAATCTTTCTTAGTTATTCCAAATGAATGAGTTTACATTTTTGAAAAAAATTGACTCAGTGCTTATTTTTAATTTCATTCTTTCTTCATTCATTCATGCATTCTATAGTATATCCTGTTTAAGCATTCTACAGGTTCTAATTCTGACAAATGCACATATTTTCATAAGAGCATGCAGGGTCATTGCTGAAAGTACTGAGCTGAAATTGAGGAAGTAGGATAGGTTAACCAGTTAAGTGGACACGGAGCGTGAACACAATACAGAAGCAGTTCTTTCTCTGGGAAATATATGGAGTCTTTTCAGAACCCCCAGTTATTCTGTGTGTTAATATTGGCATGGCAAGTAGCATCAGCAGGCAAGGCTCTGTTCTGTGACAGCACACAATTTTAATCCGAGTACTTGGGAGGCAGAGGCCTGTGAATCTCTGAGTTCCAGGCCAGTCTGTTCTTCAGAGTGAGTTGCAGGACAGCCAGGGGGACATAAAAACAACAAGACAAAACAAAATCAAAAAACACTTTGATTTGGTATTGTTGTATTTTTTTATGTCATTAGTAACTGCTTAAGACACATTTTGAATGTGTATTGATAATGTGAAAGAATCTTCCAATTAGATCACACATCCGCAGCCTAGCTCTTTTTTTATTTTATAATTTAATTTAATTTAATTTAATTTTACATATCAGCCACAAATTGCCCTGTCCTCCCTCCTCCTGCCTCCCTCCACCCACCCCACCCCCCATTACCATCTCCTCCAGGGCAAGGACTCCCCTGGGGATTCAGCTCAGCCTGGTAGATTCAGTGGAGGCAGGTCCAATTCCCTTCTCCCTTCACCCAGGCTGAGCAAAGTGTCCCTGCATAGGCCCCAGGCTCCAAACAGCCATCTCATGCACTAAGGACAGGTCCCAGTCCCACTGCATTGTGGGCCTCCCAAACAGTTCAAGCTAATTGACTAGATATAAAACAAAGGATGACTAGACTGCTACTCACAACTCCAGGGAGGCTACCTAGTAAAGAAGACCCTAAGAAAGACACAGGGATCGCCCAACGACAGAAAAATGGATGAGATCTACATGAGCAAACTGGACGTGAGGGGAGGACAGATTATGAAGGGCAAGGGTGGAGGGAAATAGAGCTTAGAAGAGCAGGAGATCCCAGTTGGATCAAGAACAGAGAGGGAGAACAAGGAAAGAGAGACCATAATAAATGAAGACCCCATGGGAATAGGAAGAGGCAAAGTGCTAGAGAGGTCCCCAGAAATCCACACAGATACCTCCACAATAGACTACCACAATAGGCAATGGTGGAGAGAAAGCCTGAACTGACCTACTCTGGTGATCAGATGGCCAAACACCCTAACTGTTGTCACAGCCTCGCCCTTATTGGTGGAGTGAAATTAAGAAAACCACTGTGAATATCCTTTAAAATGAAAGTAAATTGGAGTATCAGGGAAAAATGGAAAGCATTCAATATTAGAAGACCTTTCAAATTTTCAAAAGTATTACAGTAGATACATCTATTATATAATTCTGTAATTTTGTGAGAAAATGCTGAAAACATTTTGATTTACGGTTATACTGTTCTCATCAATAGAGTCATTGTTTTCTTCAGTTTCTTAGAACTGGTCATCATTAATCTCCTGTTACCCAACTTATATTTCCTAGAGAGTTGGGTAGCATGAAGTATTATCAACTTAGAAATGTATGAGTATAAAAATTAATGAGTATAAAAATACAAATATAACATACATAATAAAGTGTTCCAGTATTTTGTTCATAGTGTATTAGAGGTTTGTATATCCTGATAAAGTCTTACAAATGAATTATATTGATAAAGATACTTCCTTATCATCTGATTTCTTCAACATTTTCTGAAAATAATATGTAAGTATAGTAATTTAAAGGCTTTCAATAAAAACTGTCTTATATAGTGAACACTAGTAAGAGAAAAAAAGTATCTGGATTGTTGTCACATTCCATGTGAGAGAGACAATAGTGAAGCCAGGATTAAAAAAAAAAAAAAAACTTCTCTACACTTACAATGAAACTCTTTAAAAATCCTTTTAACTTTCTCATGTAAGTAAATGTATATCGTGTATAGAATGTGTCCTCTCTGTATATTCCTGACTTCACTATTTTCACCCCAATTCCCTCCTTAGTCCTTTTGTTCTACCAGACAACTCCACCTCTAATCTCATGCCATATATGCACGACAGATTGGATGTATCTGTATGAAATACAATATGTTTTAGTTGTCACTTCTCTGACAGATAATGATGTTGCAAATATATTTGTAAGCTTATTGGCCATTTATATACATCTTTTGAGAACTGTTTGTTTATTCCATTAGCCTATATATTGTTTAGAGTGTTTGATTACTTGCAGTTTCTTTTTTTTTGAATTTTTGTATTAGATTTTTTTAACTCTTTATATGTGTTAGATATTAATCCTCTTCTTCATATGTACAGATAGAAAATATTTTTTTCTCCAATTCTGTAAGCTTTCCTTTTACTGGATGAACTTTTTATTTTGTTGGGTAGAAAGTTTAATTTTTGTATATGTATCAGTAATAAACATGCTGGAAAATATTTAGGAACAATTTCATTCTGTATATATAGATATTCTAGAGTAAAACTCATCAGGGATGAAGAGACCTCACTATCTCAAACCATATGGCACTAAAGAACAAAACTGAAGAGAATATTAGGAGATGGAAAGACTTTCTGGGCACATTCTTAGAACAAAACGGTGTGGTGATATATTATATACCCTAATAAACTTGCCTGAGGATCAGAGGACAGAGTCAGCCACTAGATTAGACATAGCGGCCAGACAGTGGTGGCCCACACCTTTAATCCTATCACTTGGGAGGCAGAGATCCATCTGGATCTCTCTGAGTTCAAGACTACACTGAGCTACATAAGATTGATCCAGTACAGGAAAGAAACAGATCCAGGCAGCGGTGGCACACACCTTTAATCGCAGCACTTGAGATCTCATGCTTTTGCTTGGGAAGCACACACTCCTTTAATCCCAGAAGTAATATGGCAGGACAGAGAAAGGTATACGAGGCCTGAGGAAACAAGAACTCACTCTATCTCATATACATAGAGGTTAAGAACTAGTGTCTGGCTGTTCTGCTTCTCTGATCTTTTTGCTTTCACCCTGATATCTGGCTCTGGGTTTTTTATTGAGACACCATCTAAGATTTGAACAACAAAAAGGTAATATTGTAAAGTGGCTGTCTTATCCAAAGCAATCTGTAGATTCAAAACTCCAACATTATTTTTCACAAAAATAGAAAAATAAACAAATTCATGTGGAATCATAAAATACCTAGACACCCAGGAAAATTCTGTGGAACAGCAGTAACACAGGAGCGATCATCATCTCTGATTTCCACTGAAACTGTGGAGCTGTGGTGACAGGAAGCAGCATGGTACTGGAATGGAAGTACACAGTGATCAACAGGTAGGACAGAGGGCAAACCCAAACAACCAGAGCCATTTGAATTTTGATGAAGATGAAATAATTGCACAGTGGAGAAAAGATTCCTCTTTAACAAAGGATGCTGTATATCCACAGGCATAAGAATGAAAGTAGACCCTCAGCTCACCTTGCACCATAGTCCATTCCAAATGGATTATTGCTGGAGGGCTTCTCTCCAGGTTCCACCAAGCCCTGCAGTCCCACAATCCATGTATAAAATAATCACTCAGACACTTATATTACTTATAAACTGTATGGCCATGGCAGGCTTCTTGGTAACTGTTCTTATATCTTAAATTAACCCATTTCTATAAATCTATACCTTGCCACGTGGCTGGTGGCTTACCGGTGTCTTTACATGATGCTTGTCCTGGCGATGGCTACAGTGTCTCCCCCTCCTTCTTCCTGTTCCCTCAATTCTCCTCTCTCCTTGTCCCACCTATACTTCCTGCCTGGTCACTGGCCATCAGTGTTTTATTTATATAGAGTGATATCCACAGCAATGGATATAAGATCTTAGGAAAAGATCTGAAGTTCTGGAGCTGTGAGAACAACACAATACATATAAGAAACAATTCAAGAGCAAGGCGTAGACAAGTACCTTCTAAGTGTAACTCTGCTCACGATTTTGTAATTTTATCATTGCTTGAGACCTAGAAATTCCACTTAGTTGCACACAGTTTCCCCCTGTCATTTAGCAAAGAGATTTTGTCCCTTTTCCATTGCTTTAGTAACATTTTGTAAACTAGGACTGTATATTTGAAAGTCTTTTTTTTTTAAAAACTTCTGACATCTTAGCTTTTTAACACAGTTTCTCAGTTATTGTTCCTTTACATTAAGCCTCTTAAGCTCGTTTTTTCTTCAAGATTATTCAGGCGATCTTTGTTTCTTCAGAGAAATTTAAAAATCTTCTTGTCAGTTTCTATTATTCAACCAACAAAAATCCTATCACAATTTTGATTGGATATATTGTAATTATACAGATACATCTGAAGAGAATTAAAATCTTAACAATTTGGGTTTCTACATATTATGGATTTCTGTACCTGTAGAGTGGTGAAGTTCTGGGCTTTATTATTTCAATTATCTTCTATAATAAGTCTGAACTGTAAAACTACTTATGCATTCCCCAGAGATGCTTGAGAATTCATAATTAACAAGTAGCCACAGAGATCTGGAATTTATTTTTATTTTTTTGTGATATGAAAATGCATCAGTGTATTTATTTTCTTTTTCTATGTTTTTTTAGTTCCATAAAATTTGTGCATCTAAATCCCTTAAATGCTTCAGTACTAATTTCATCCAGTGTACTGGAGGCCCAACACTGACTATTAACATCCTTCTCAGTGCTGAGAAACAAACCCTTGTTTGTGTTTGCAGTTGAGAGTTATAAATTACAATGAAATATCATTCAGTTATAGTCATTCTCCAAGACTGTAAAGAGATGGATGGTCTCCAGGGGAGGGTTGTCATAAAAAGGAAAATCAAACCAGCTGAATAATACAATAAGTCTCTATATAAAGCTGGCTCAGCCAAGCAGAGATATGAAAGGTGGCAGCCTTTGAGGAGATGGCTGACAGATTTCATTTGTCCAGGATCAGATCCTGCCCTGGTGCCGTGTGTCGTCTCCCCCACCACCCCTGCAGTGTTGTTCAGGCACCCTGTGCATGTCTGTCAGGGGAGCACCGAGGGGCTGCAGGTTAAAGGCCAGGCAGAGTTAGCCGAACAGTTTGAAAAGCAACCGTTTTTTCCTCTTTCTCCCTGCTACAGACTTCACAGTCTCTCCAGCTGACTGACGAATCACACAAAATAAAAATGATGATCGAATAAACATTCCATTTGTATTATTCTTTTCCTTCTCTTATTCTTCTTTGCTTTGTTCTTCTTTGATATTCACTATTCCATATTCTTAATCTCAGATTTTCTTAACTCTACATTTTTTTTTAATATAAAATTTCCCTCCTGGCCTCAGTTTACTGAATTCACTATTTTTATTAGTAAGTAAATAGTCTATAAGTAAATAAATAGTTTTATAATAATTAACTGGCACTTATTGTTTGATGAATGTAATGTTCTTTAAATGAGAAGGAAAAATTTCCTGTCTTCTGATGCTTCATCAACTTTCTTAAACGAGAGCATTCCTGGCCTCAATCTCTCTCTCTTTCTCTTCCCCCGCCACTGTACTATGGCACTGTACTAAGGACTAGGAACTGAACAAAGGACAAATGTCCATGTCTTACATAGATCATTTTAACAACAGATCATCTGCTGCCTTGGTCTTGATAATTAAACATTCTAATACTATGTAATTGAGGTGTCCAAGAATTTCACAATAAAGATCACACCCTCAAAGACCTTCACAGGTACATACATGGGTACATGACTAGCATACATGCCATCCTTAACAGAGAACAGAGTAACACTGAAAACTTCTGACTCAGACTGGGCACAGTAATTGTAATTTGCTACATTTTAAAGGTGTCAGTTATGTAGTAAAAGAAAACAAGTGATGTAGATGTAACCAACCGTCTTATTAAATAAGAAACACAGAAACAATGTAAAAGAGAAAGCCGAGAGGTCAGAGCTCAGAGCTATAATCTCACCCTTCCTCCTGCTGTCCCAGCTTCGCGAAAAGAGACCTACTTCCTGTCCGTTCGTATTTTTAAAGTATGTTGTTCTGCCTTCTCATTGGTTGTAAACCCAAACACATGACTGCCTCGTCACTGTCTGAATGTACAGCCCCCTAGGTCTTAAAGGCATATGTCTCCAATGCTGGCTGTATCCCTGAACACACAGAGATCTTATGGGATTAAAGGCGTGTGCCACCACCGCCACACTCTTGCTATGGCTCTAATAGCTCTGACCCTGAACACACAGATATCTATGGGATTAAAGGCGTGTGCCACCACCGCCACACTCTTGCTATGGCTCTAATAGCTCTGACCCCCAGACAACTTTATTTATTAACATATAATCAAATTAATATTTCAATACAAATCAAAATAATATTTCAATACAATTAGATTACCACCACATTTCCCCTTTTCTATTTTAATAAAAAGAAAAAAAGCAAAAGGTTATGACTAACAAAAGAAAAACTATATACAAAAGTACAATAACTATATACAATATATACAAGTAATAAATACCTAAACAGGTATTTGACGAATCAGAGAAAATAATTCCATTATCTATCCTATTTTGATAATTCCAAGATGTATCTAATGTACTTTCTATCCTAATTAATTTTCAACTATAACTAACTAATCTTCAACCATAACTAACTAATCTTCAACTCCCTCAGAGACCCAAGAAGGGAATAATATTAGCTAACAAAAATAAAAACAGGAAGTGCATGCAAGCAACTTCCAAAAAATTTTGTGAGTTGACAGAAACAGCCAGCTGCCTGGGCAGTCACCTGAGGTTTCTCCGCAGTGTTGGGGCATCATCTTCAGCCTATAGGCTTAGTGTATCTGACAGACTCATTTGTGAAGTAGGATGTACACAAGGTCAACAGTTCAACCTCACATTGGGTGAGAGCAGTCCACGTACCAGAAACACCTGAATTCCACTAGTGTCCTGTCATGATTCAGGATTTTAAATTCTGGAAATTGTTGACAGTTTTTTAATTCAGATGTCCATTCTTCTTGGCTGTGTATATATGGCTTCATCTCAGCATCCCCTTCTTCTCCACATCCCTCTATTAAATGCCAGTCTACTTTTGAGAGGCATGAGCTTTCAGCTGCTGTTCCATTGTACAACAGAATCCATCGGCCCTCTGCCTGTTAAGCTGCCTTCGAAGAAAAGGGCACCGTACCTTTTCCGGATGCGAAGGCCACTTCAGGGATGGGGCCATATTGTCCTGGCATCAGAAGATGCCTTTTGATAAAGCCATAACCACACTTGTTTTGGCAAGAATCAGTAGTCCCTTGTTTCGTGATCTGTCTGTCCATTTTGTCCTGTTGATTCGAGGATACTTTGTTGTCCAGTGGCTAACTTTTGCCAGAATGAAAGTTGACTCCATATGCAGTTTCTTCAATGCCCATATTTTCTCTAAAGTAGATTGGTACTGCCAGGAGCCGACATGTCTCAAAAAAGAAAAATTTTCTAAGTTATTAAAACATTTTAAATGCCATATTCTGTAGATCTCTGAAGGGTTTGAAGATGACCTGTCTAAAACATCTCTGCTCAATTTTTAAAACATATCTAATATGACTACAAGTTCTATGATAATGTCTAACTACTAGCTTTCATTTCTTTATATCCTAATAGTTGATAATAATAACATTCAAGGATCAGAAATTTGCATTACATTGTTAAATGGATGGAATAAATACAATTAGAAATATACATATAGCATTTTCTAACAATATCAGTTTCAAATTTGTGTACAATATAAAACAATTCAATCCAATGTAAAGTATTTAAAACTAGTAATTGTCTTTCTCTTTTCTTTCTTTTTTTTTTCTTTCTTTCTTTCTTTCTTTCCTTCTTTCTTTCTTTCTTTCTTTCTTTCTTTTTTTTTTTTTTTAAACAAGAACCTTAAATCTAATCTCCTTTGCTTAGCCTTTTTCCTAACCCTTGACAATAACTTGTAACCAACCCCCCTAAATACTGAAAATTATCCCAGACCCAGAACCCATTAAAAAGACCAAAAAACCACCCGCCCCACACCACCTCTTTGGGAATGTGGGCGTCGTATTCTTAAAATTGCTTCCTGCTGGGTATGGGCGAAGTTTTCTTTATCCTGAAAGAAAAATTTTAGGTTAATTGTCAAATTCTAGGAGAGGTAACTATATCCTTCATTATCCAGTCTGTGTATAATGCCAAAGTTGAGGGTTTATCTCAAGTCCTTATTCAAGTAGTCTTTGAGACTGGATCATCTCAGCTAGTCATCTCAAATTTGCTCTGAGCACCTTGTAGTTCAAAGCTGATCTATGGATGATGTTTGTCAGCTTAATGATATTATTATTGTCCACGTGGAATTGTTGTTGTTGTGGGGCCCCATCTTCTTTCTGGAGACTTCAGTTGATGTTAGGCCTGGCCATGATTTCCTGCAGAAAACTGATAAGAGACTCGAACACAAAAACATATATATGCAGCTAGCCTTTTTTCTAGAATTAGTTAGTACTCTATGTGACCATTCATATCTTAACAAAGTTTAAAATGTATATATATATATTAATCTTGTAAATTTTGATATAAAATTTATACTTTGAGAACAGTTTAAAGAATCAGAATAGAATCAAAGAGTTGAGATTAGTAATAGAATAGTCCCTTAATTAATTTTGCTTTTGTCCTGTACCATAGCAGAAATGGCTCTTATTCTGGCATGATACAGGGAGTTTGCATTTTCCTTTTAACAACATGCTTGATTTTAAAGAAGGAGAGAGCCATTCTCCAACTCCAAAGTCAGCTTTAAATTTTAATTGAACTGGGACTGTTAGAAGACCAATAGTGTTAAATCTTTAGAGAAAAGCAGAAACAAACATTTAGGAAGACATAAAATTTTTTTTTTTTAGATAATATATACCCATACACCGTTTCACTCTGTTTCTTGGGATAGATGATTTGTCCCTTTTCTTCAGTTGTCTCATTTGTCCAGTGTTCTTCAGATTCCTTAACCTTCATTCTCCTAAAAGACAAAAACAAAAACTTTTCCCCAAGACTAATTTTGGGGATGTTCCTTTTTGGCAAGTTATTATCTGATGAAATGAAAAGGCATGTTTTATTGATACAAGTTAGTTTAAATTGGATGTTCATGCTGGTTGATGAACTATCACCTCCTCTAATTAAGAGGTCTCTCTTGTTCAAATCGAACCTTTATCAATTTTGATGGTACCCACAGCTTATCTTCTCCTGTAGAAACAAAAGCAAAACCACGTCCCCAATGTAATACATACCCTGGTTTCCATTCTGAGGTCAGCACATCCTTAAAGTATATAGGCTGATTTAATTCTGTAGTTTTTTCTATTATCCAATGTCTCTCTGCAGCTGTTGTTCCTTTCTCATTGGCATTCAGAAAATTCAAAGTTAGAAGAGCATTATGCAGTCTATTTCTGGGGGTTTTTGTTACCCATTTCTGTTTATTTAGCATATCCTTTAGAGTTCTGTTTGATCTTTCTATAACCGCTTGACCTGTAGGATTATGTGGTATGCCTGTAATATGCTTTATATTGTAATAAGCAAAAAACTGTTTCATTTTAACAGAGACATATGATGGAGCATTGTCAGTTTTGATTTGTGCAGGTATACCCATGATGGCCATAACTTCTAGCAAATGAGTGATTACAGAATCAGCTTTTTCAGAACTCAAAGCAGTTGCCCATTGAAATCCTGAATAAGTATCGATAGTGTGGTGTACATATTTCAATTTTCCAAATTCTGCAAAGTGAAACACGTCCATCTGCCAGATTTCATTTCTCTGAGTACCCTTTGGGTTACATCCTGCTGGTAATGGCGTCTGATTGTAGAAGGAACAAGTAGGACATTTCTTTATTATTTCTTTGGCTTGTTGCCAGGTTATGGAAAAATCCTTTTTTAAACCTTTACTATTAACGTGATGTTTTTTATGAAATTCTGAGGCCTCCAGCACATTTCCTATCAATAATTTATCAATCTCTTCATTGCCTTGTGCTAGAGGGCCTGGCAGACCAGTATGGGATCGAATGTGAGTTATATATAAAGGATGATTCCTTTTCCTGATTGTATCTTGTAATTGAATAAATAGTGAAGTTAATTCTGAAGCATCAGGGATAAATTCTGCAGTCTCAATATGTAACACCACTCTTTCAGCATACTGAGAGTCAGTTACTATGTTGAGAGGTTCTGAAAAATCCATTAATACCAACAGAATAGCATACAATTCTGATTTTTGCACTGAATTATACGGACTTTGAACCACTTTACTTAAATTTTCTGATTTGTAACCTGCCTTTCCTTCTTTGTTGGCATCTGTATAAAATGTACGAACTCCAGATATGGGTTTTTGCCGTACAATTCGAGGCAAGATCCATTCAGCTCTCTTTATAAGATCAATTCTATTGCTTTTGGGATATTTGCTGTTAATTTCTCCCAAAAAATTACTGCAAGCTCTTTGCCAAGGTTCACTTTCTGTCCATAATTTTTCAATGTCCTCCTTAGTTAATGGTACGACAATTTCTGCTGGGTCTATGCCTGCTAATTGACGAAGTCTCAATTTTCCTTTGTAAATCAAGTCAGAGATTTTTTCCACATAAGTTTTTAATTTTTTATTTGGTTTATTTGGTAAAAATATCCATTCCAATATAATATCTTCCCTCTGCATTAATATTCCAGTAGGAGAACGCCTAGAAGGTAAGATAACCAAAATGCAATCCAGCTTTGGATCAATACGATTCACGTGTCCTTCATGCACTTTCTTTTCTACCAAGGCTAATTCTTTCTCAGCTTCAGGTGATAATTCTCTTGGACTATTTAAGTCCTTGTCACCTTCTAAGGTTTTGAACAAATTAGTCAGTTCATCATTTTTTACCCCAACAATAGTTCGTAGATGAGAAATATCTCCAAATAATCTTTGAAAGTCATTAAGAGTCTGTAGTCTATCTCTCCGAATTTGCACCTTTTGGGGTCTAATTTTTTGTAGTTCTATTTTATATCCTAAATAATTAATAGAATCTCCTCTTTGTATCTTTTCAGGAGCAATTTGTAATCCCCAGCAAGGCAAAATTTTCTTTACTTCTTCAAATATTATTTCTAAAGTATCTGCATTTGAGTCAGCTAGTAAAATATCATCCATATAATGATAAATTATAGATTTAGGAAATTTTTTACGTATCACTTCCAATGGTTGCTGTACAAAATATTGGCACAGAGTTGGGCTATTCAACATTCCCTGTGGGAGGACCTTCCATTGAAATCTTTTAACCGGTTGAGAATTATTATAAGTAGGCACTGTAAAAGCAAATCTTTCTCTGTCTTTTTCTTGTAAGGGTATTGAAAAGAAACAGTCTTTTAAATCAATAACTATGAGAGGCCATCCTTTTGGTAACAGAGTAGGCAAAGGCATCCCAGATTGTAGAGAACCCATTGGCTGAATTACTTTGTTAATTGCCCTAAGGTCTGTTACCATTCTCCATTTACCAGATTTCTTTTTAATAACAAATACAGGAGAATTCCAAGGGCTGGTTGATTCTTCAATATGCTGAGCATTTAACTGTTCTTCTACCAGCTCTTCTAAAGCCTGGAGTTTCTCTGTTGTTAAAGGCCATTGCTGGACCCATACAGGCTTGTCTGTTAACCATTTTAAAGGTAGAGCTGTTGGTGTCTTTGGAAGATCATCAGTTATTGTGCCCTGTTCTTGTATAATATGGATGGCTGGTGACCACTCATTAGAACAATATCTTCTAATATTTCTCTCAGTAACATGTGCTAGTTTATGATTTGTTTCTGAGATTGGAGGGATGTTAATCTGAGTATTCCATTGTTGCAACAAGTCTCGACCCCACAGGTTCATAGTTATGTTAGCCACATATGGTTTTAATTTTCCTCTCTGTCCTTCTGGACCTATACATTCGAGCCATCTTGCACTCTGTTTCACCTGAGATAATGTCCCAATTCCTAACAGTTGAACGTTTACCTCCTGAAGAGGCCAAGTTGGATGCCAAAATTCTGGTGCAATTATGGTAACGTCCGCACCTGTGTCTACCAGACCAGACAACAAAACACCATTTATTTTTATCGTTAATTTTGGTCTTTGTTCATTAATAGAAGTTTGCCAAAAAATTTTCTTTATGTTTTCTCCTGAATTTTCTATTCTCTCTGTTTCATCATTCCGACCAGCATGATTTATTCCAATAGGCATTTGGTTATTTAATCGCTCTCCAGAGCAGGCATTTCCTCTATGGCTGCCGGAAAGGTTTGAACTGGATTTGCACTGGGGGCCTGCCTGAGGCCCCTCTGGGAGTTTCCCGAAGACTGAGGCAAAGGATTACCCTGTCTGTCCTTTGTTGATCTACATTCGTTGGTCCAGTGTTTTCCCTTACCACACCTTCTGCATACTCCAGAAGGAAGGGGCATTCTGTTGCCATTGTTCCTTGAAGAAACATTGTTTCTGGAAATGACCTGTCTACAGTCCCTTTTCAAATGTCCTTGCTTTCCACATCCAAAACATCTAACACTCCTCAAACCTTTTGAAATTACTTCTCCTACCCATGTATCATCATGCTCATCAGCTTCAACATTAATTGTTTCTCTAATCCAATCTTCCA
Source organism: Peromyscus maniculatus bairdii (assembly GCF_049852395.1). Taxonomy (NCBI): domain Eukaryota; kingdom Metazoa; phylum Chordata; class Mammalia; order Rodentia; family Cricetidae; genus Peromyscus; species Peromyscus maniculatus. The sequence goes on from NC_134856.1 coordinate 4,576,897, forward strand.
TAGGTGCAGATCTTGCCCTTAATGGCCTGATTATTCTTTTGCATGCTGCATTCGCATTCTCAAAGGCCAAAGATTCAATTATTGCCTTACCAGCTTCTGAATCTGAGACCGTTCTCTTTACTGCTGAAGCCAGTCTTTGTAAAAAATCTGTAAAAGACTCTTTTGGGCCTTGCTTCACCTTTGTAAATGACTCAGATTTTTTTCCTGGTTCCTCAACTTTGTCCCATGCATTCAAGGCTGCCGTTCGACATAAAATTAGGGTTTGGACATCATATAAACATTGTGCTTGTGCTGAAGCATATTGGCCTTCGCCCATAAGCTGATCCTGGCAAACTTGTACTCCTTTATCCCTCCATTGTTTTTCTATGTTTTTAGCCTCCTCCTTAAACCAAGTCAGAAATTGAAGTCTCTGGCTGGGTTCCAGAACACCTTGTGCGAGGTCCCGCCAGTCCTGTGGTACTATCCTATTATATGTTGACCAAGTGTTTAACATTTGCTTTACATATGGGGAATGCATGCCATAAGATACTATTGCCTCCTTAAACCTTTTTAAATCCAACATTTCAATTGGAGCCCAAGTATTTTGTGTAGCCATTTGATCAGGCATCTGCTGTACTGTTACAGGATAAATTAAGGGTGACTGTGTGAAAACAGGCTTTCTTTCTGCAACCTTATGATCCCGACTTGAAACAACTTCACTGTTAATTTCTTCTGTCTGAATTTTTACAGGTTTAACAAGTTCTTCTAACGCTGTTATCCTGGCACTTAAATTGACTATCTTTTTAAATATTAAAATGTGGATTATTATAGTGATGAGGTGCATAATTCCACCAATACTAATATTATATAGTTGTTCCATTGCCAGACTGCCTAAAATTTCGAACAAAAACCAATTTTCTTCCAATGTACACATAAAACCCATTTGTTTTTTAATGTGGAAAAAAATTCTCTTTTAGATAGTTTCCTTTAAAATATCTGATATATTATGACTTACCAAATCTGCGTAGAACAGTAGAAATCCGAGGGGATTTTCAAAGCAGCCACCTAGTGTCCCAGGTGTAAATCCAGAGAGAGAGAGAGAGAGAGAGAGAGAGAGAGAGAGAGAGAGAGAGAGAGGAAAGAGAGAACGCACAAGAAAGCGTAGCCGGCTAAAGCTTAAATGCAGCCACGTGTTCCCTCTTGTGCCGAGTCAAGGCTTGGGTCTGGCTTCCTTAAGCTCCGACCACGTGCGTTGGCTTTACGGGCAGGTCTGAGTTGTTTGTAGCACCGGCTTTAGGCAAGCTGCTCACAGACCTAGGCCCGGGCTAGAAGTTGCTACCCGGACTAGGACGCCAGCAGCTCGGACTAAGAAGCCGATCGCCGCCGGCCGCCGTGTGCCGCCGCTGCCGCGGGCTGCCTGCCGCCCTTGCGGGAAAGCGGACCTGCCGCCAAGCCAAGCAGTTTTTAATGGATTCTTGTCACGTTGGGCGCCAGATGTAGATGTAACCAACCGTCTTATTAAATAAGAAACACAGAAACAATGTAAAAGAGAAAGCCGAGAGGTCAGAGCTCAGAGCTATAATCTCACCCTTCCTCCTGCTGTCCCAGCTTCGCGAAAAGAGACCTACTTCCTGTCCGTTCGTATTTTTAAAGTATGTTGTTCTGCCTTCTCATTGGTTGTAAACCCAAACACATGACTGCCTCGTCACTGTCTGAATGTACAGCCCCCTAGGTCTTAAAGGCATATGTCTCCAATGCTGGCTGTATCCCTGAACACACAGAGATCTTATGGGATTAAAGGCGTGTGCCACCACCGCCACACTCTTGCTATGGCTCTAATAGCTCTGACCCTGAACACACAGATATCTATGGGATTAAAGGCGTGTGCCACCACCGCCACACTCTTGCTATGGCTCTAATAGCTCTGACCCCCAGACAACTTTATTTATTAACATATAATCAAATTAATATTTCAATACAAATCAAAATAATATTTCAATACAATTAGATTACCACCACAAAGTATAGAATTTTTTTTTTATAATTTCAGACTCTGCACCATTATACTATTTGAGGATAGAGGTTTCCTCCTTTTTTTAAAAATACAGTTACTTCCTATGTAAAATTTCCATTTTCCCATCAACCACCAACTCGTGGTTATTCTTGGTCGCTGTTTGCCCACATTTCCTGTCTCATGATCTTCTCCACATTCAAGTAAGCAATGCCAAATGACTTAAATATTACTGTGCCAGGAATCTCTGAAGTCTTTCATTTCTGTCCTCCCAGAACTAGAATCCCAAAACACCTGTGGTGATGACACCACCCAAAGGCTCCACTTCTGAGTCTTGTCACACTTAGAGGCAAATGTGAATTTGGGAGAACAGTAACAAACATTAGTATATTACATATCCTATCTCTGCAATGCTTTGTCTTATCTGGTGTGGGAGGGATGCCTTCTTCAAAGGCCATAGGCTTAAGTCCGTAAGACACTATAGAACTGTTGGCAATCTTCAAGTTTACATGACTGTTGTTGTTGTCACCACGACTTTTAAATAAGTACTTAGTAAAGCTTTCTGACACCTGACAGGAGAATTCTGTGGAATGAGAGGCAGTCAACTTGTGTACTAGGAAGGGTCCTAGAAATTGTTCTCTACCCCTTTAAATAGCTCATTAGTAGACACTTGAAAGTCAAGAGCCAAAATGTATTTCATTTGCATAATTTGCATATATCATCCTAACAACCAGGTATTTGTTTTATTCTTTCTTAGTCTGTTGTCAGTAATTCCAATGTGTCTCCAAGCATGCCATAGTCTGATGAGATAATATCTTAAAATACATAGTTCTATGTCTTATATAATGTCTTCTAATCGGTATTTATAAGGACTTTCTTCTGTCATTATTTTTAATAAATCTTTTGAGAAGATTTTTCTAAAGACAAAATGCAGTAGTTCATCATAAACCCATTGTTAGGGCTAGACACATAACACATGCAGACTGACACCACTCATACAACAGGACAGACAGACACACTGGGACAGATACAGATATACATGAAGGCACAGATTCAGACTCACACAACAGGAGGGAAATGGAAGTCACAGGGAGCAAGGAACCAACTTAGACAGTAGCCAATCCTGGTGTGCTGATTATATGCATTAGTGATTAATGCTGAGTCACCAATAGTGAATCGGTATCACACTAAGGAAAGACATAAAATAAAGGCTCCCCTTTGGAATAATTTAACCAAAAGTGAGTCCACCTTTGAATTCTCTACTTCATGGAGTTTTAAGTCTTAAGTGACTTCAAAGTATACGTGGTGATATATTGTGCACCCTAATAAAAATTTCCTGAAGATCAGAGAGACAAAGGAACAAGCCACTGTCATGTCTTACCTCTAGGATTCCTGAGCCTGAAAAGCCTCCAGCCGAAAGGGGCTTTAGTTCCTGTCTCCTCATGCCTTCTATAACTTTCTCCACCTAGCCTTCACTTCCTTCATAGTGCTAGGATTAATGTCATGTGTGCTTTCCAAATACTGGGATTAAAGGTGAGAGATCCCAAGTGCTGGAATTAAAGACTTCCAAGTATTGGGGTTAATGGTGTGTACCACCACTGCCTGCCTCCATTTCTCTCCTTGACTGAGTCAATCTCATGTATTCCAGGGTGGCTTTGAATTCACAAAGATTCAGACAAATCTTTGCCTCCAAGTGCTAGGATTAAAGGTGTGTGCCACAACTGCCTGGCCTCTATGTTTAATCTAGTGGCTTGTTCTGTCCTCTGATCTTCAGGCAAATTTCATTAGAGTACACAATGTATCACAACAGGTGTATTATAAACTTTGGATTGATATTTAGGAAAAGTTACAGTCTCTTGGAATGTATGATTTCAAATTATTGAATTGCCACAGTCTGGAAACAGAAGGGAAAAAGAAACCCAGAAGGCTGTACATAGATAAAACTGCTCCAACATGCTTAGAACCAATGTGTGTCATCTTTAGGAAGTGTGAAAGAGCTGTGTCCACTGACCTAGATTATACATAAAGACTCAGGTTCTTCTGCAGGTAATCAGCAGAGACAAATGTTCATGTACTACTTGGGAAACTGTACTACCCACTAAAGTACAGCATTGTAGTTAGGTTAGGGGTAGGTTCTTCTTATGATGTGTTTAAAGACACTTCCAATATGGCTGTAGAAATAAACTACTAGGAAGAGGCAATGAAATTAAAGTATTTATTATGCTCAGGTCTTCATCAAGAGGGAGGTATAGCACTCTATTCAAGAAGTCATGTGATGAACTATGAACCAATGGCTGAGGGGTCCCCAACTGGATCAGGCCCTCTGAATGGGTGAGACAGTTGATTGGCTTGATCTGTTTGGGAGGCATCTAGCCAGTGGTACCAGGTCCTGTGCTCATTGCATGAGTTGGCTGTTTGAAACCTGGGGCTTATGCAGGGACGCTTGGCTCGGCCTGGGAGAAGGGGACTGGACCTGCCTGGACTGAGTCTACCACGTTGAGCTCAGTCCTCGGGGGAGGCTTTGCCCTGGAGGAGGTGGGAATGGGGGGTGGGCTGGGGAGAAGGGGAGAAAACTTTGAAAAATTAAAAAAAGAAAAAAAAATTAAAAAAGAAAATAAAATTAATAAAAGAAGCCATGTGAAAGGAGCTTCAGAAAATAGACTCAATCCAGAATGTGAGTAGCTGATGGGAGGGAGAGGGAGAGAAGAGGGGAATAAAAAGGGAAAAGGTTGGTCTCTAGAATTCAAGGTTACCCCAGTCTGGGATTATAAAATAGGAAACTTGTGGACTTCTTATGGTGGTGCACCTAGCTGCTGAGACAGTGTGCTCAAATCAGGCTTCTGGGGATATTGAGGCAAGAGAAAAATATGAGGCTTTAAATTTAATAAGGATATAGAGTGCTCTTGTCAATAAAAGTGACAGTTTAATATGTTAAAGTGATAACAGCACAAATATTTCTACATGTTTTTGAAAGATGCAGCATAAATCTTGGAAACTGATATTTATGGAGTGACACTCTTAATAAATTATGAAATAATACTGAGCATTTCAAAGGAATAGACTATTGGTCCACAATCTTTAGACAAATTTCCAAGAATTATGCTAAGTGAAAATAACCAATCTTCAAAGTACATGTAAGATATGATTAAAATACAACCTTCTCAAAATGACACATTTACAGAATTGGCAACAGAGTAGTATATTTTCTTGGATTAAGGAAGACCAGTTTGTCTACCAGACAGTACATGGCTGGAGGGTTCATGTTGAGGAAATAGTTTTGTATTTTCTTTTCAAAATCATTTTAGTGTCAGTGAGATGGCTCAGTAAGCAAAAGCACTTGTTGTACATTAGTTGCTTAATCAGCTTTACAAGGGTCTATGTCATTGAGAAAAGCTAAGTTCTGTATTTCTGTTCTGGCCCTCCTTTATGTACACCTTCGACTACTGTTAAATGCCATGGAACACAGAAAGAAGACATAAAAAGGAAACAAATCATCAACCAAGCTGAAGAAATCCTACTTAGAATAGTCTAGCTTGTGGTGATATTTTATTTGTGCTGAAATGTTGTGATATTTTATTTGTGCTTTAATAAATAAAGCTTGCCTGGAGATCAGAGGAATAGGAACAGCTATTACAAGTAAAACAAGAATTCAGGCACACGCCTTTAATCCTATCACTTGGCAGGCAGGAATCTGTCTAGATCTCTGTGAGTTCAAGGCCCCACTGGAAACAGCCAGGTGTGATGGCACATGCCTTAAATTCCAACACTAGTTAACCATGGAGGTCTGGAGGTCTCTACAGACAGACAGGAAGTTACAGAGCTGGGCAGGAAGAGCAGTGATGTAGCTGGACAGAGAGAGCAAATCAGATGTCAGAATAGCAAGACATATAAGCATGGGTAGACAGGAAGTAAACAGCATTTGGAAGCTGCCAAGTTGGTGGGGTAAGGTGAGCTGTGGCTTTCCCTAATTCCCTGATCTCTCTCAGGTTTTCACCCCTATGTCTGGCTCCATGTTTTTTATTTAATAAGACCATTTAGAAATGCATCTACACTAGCTCACTGTTTGAAACAAACAATGTTAACTCCTGATTGCAAAATAAATAGATTTTTATATTGGTTATTGTTTAAATTCAGTGTATGTATCTGGCACTCTGCTTACTGCTGAAGATCCAGTAGGTAGAATAGCCAAAAGCTGGCTCTCCTTAGAGAGCCTATGTTTCTATTGGAAAAAAAAGAAAAGAAAGAAAGAAAACAAATTAGCATGTGGTTTACTGAGAAAAGATTGATCATGTAAATCAATGCAGTGTAAACAAATGAGGTTTAAGAAGGAATGACATGCAGATGTATTGATGAAGTACTGTGGCAGATGAGAGTTCTGGAGCAAGGCATGTGAGACCTAAAGTTCATGAAAGTTATGGGATAAAATATTGCTTACAACTAATTCATTAGCACGGGTAAAATGACTGTGTTATTTTTATGTATCAGGCCTGAGAATACAATCAAAACAGACTGATATTTAATATAAAGTATGTAATTATAGCCCCACAAATATACTCTTTTGTAAGGTGATGCAGGAAATAAAACAATCCAAGATTGGAAGATAAGTGTTTTTTGTGGGTTGTATTTTGGAGACCTGTTACTGGTAATAAGAACAAGTATAGAAGCTATTATAATTGCATAAACACAGAAATCATCCAATTAGTTCATCATCTCAATGTTTTATCACTTTGTATTAGATATTTGGCACAATATTGATAGAAAGTAACTCATTTGGTCACCAAAAACACTCTGGAAATTGTGTGCAAGTCTACAAGAAACCACATTTAGTACGTGAGGAAACTGAGGCTCAAAGAGATAAAAGACTTTCTAAGCTCAGTTCAGCATCAGTGCTATTGGGATGAAAAAGAAACTGGAGGATATAGCAGCCCTACAACCTGCTGCTTCCCCTGTGAAGGGCTCTGAGACTAGAGGGGATTTACACATCCTCTGCTAGCTCTAGTCATACTTCACCTCCTAATCAGTAACTGAGCTAGAGGTAAATCATAACTATCAGCTCTAGAACTAACTTTTTTTTTTCATTTTTCTTTATTAGGAAATGTTCTACTCACTCTACATACCACCCACATATCCCACCTCTTCCCTCCTCCCACCCCCCAGCCCTCTCTCCCAAACCACCCCACATTCCCACATACCCCAAATCAAGGTCTCCCATGGGGAGTCAGAGGATCCTGACACACTGAGCCTAGGCAGGTCCAAGCCCCTTCCCACTGCACCAAGGCTGTGTAAGGCATCATACCACAGGCACTGGATTCCCAAAAGCCTGTCCATGCACCAGGGACAGATCCCAATCCCCCTGCCTGGATGCCCCCCAAACAGTTTGAGCCAAACAACCGTCTTCCATATCCAGAGGGCCTAGTCCAGTCCCATGGGGGCTCCACAACCACTAGTCTACAGTTCATGGGCTTCCACTAATGTGGCTGGTCATCTCTGTACATCTTGTCATCATGATCATGACATCCAGGCCTGCAAAATTCCTTTTCTCTCTCATCGATTGGATTCCCAAAGCTTATCCTGGTGCCTGGCCATGGATCTCTGCATCTGCCTCCATCAGTCACTGGACAAAGGTTCCTTGATGACAGTTAGGTTATTCGCTAGACCAGTCACTAGAGTAGATCAGTCCAGGCACCCTCTGGACCACGGCCTGAATGTTTCTTAAGACCTTTAGAGATAGGTATCAGTGCCTGTTACTGAGGCTATTATAATGAGGATGAATCAAGTCAGCCAGAACTGTATTGCCGATACGAAAAGATCTTGGAATTACCTGAACGAATGCCTTCGTCCCGCTAACCAGGCCCCTCTTAGACCTTGCCAGTTCATCTTAGTGTCACTGTCAGCTAGTTTTCATCAGCAATTTGGGCCAATTTAACTATAGATTAGAGCTTCCAGGGGGATAAACATAGTTCCTGCCCCGTATAATCCTTGTGTCCCCCCTTCAGGATTCCTCCTTCTCCTTGCAGAAGTCACTCGGCTTTCTTTCCTAGGGCTGTCATACTGCTATATGGTGGGTACACAGCTAAGCAGAAATCACAAGCAGTGTGTGAATTTGTCCTTTCTGTGACCTGAGCAGCATTCAAACTAAACATGAAGGATTTTAGTTAATTCTCCAGAAATAGAAATTAAGGATAATTCATTGTTCAAGATAACACAAAATAGCTAAGAAAAACATAAGCCAGGCAAATAGAATCAAGTGGAATTTTCTCTATGCTCTACATGACCTTGGCTAAATCATTTAATGACATTAAGACTTGATTTCCTTATATGAAAGATCGTTTGAGTACCGTTAAGTCTCGCTGCATTTTTGCAGAGGTTCAGTGATCTGTCACCTAGGAAGCCTTCAGCAGGGTTTGTATACAAATGACATTAAATGAATGTCTGTGTTCTTCACCTTCCCTCTTACATGTTGAAATGACTGAGAAGGTGCATGTGATTCACCAAGGACGAGCAACGGAGTTAGCATCAAAGAATCCTAAGGTAAGAACAATCTTTGATCATCGTATACTGTTTCTCTTGATGGCTGGTTCCAGGAATCGAGGCTCTCTGTCGTCTCTAATGCCCTGCATTAAAGCAATGCTTTATCTACTTGAACAGCTGAACATCTATTCAAAACCCAACTACTTAGACAGAAAAAAAGCACAATATATCAAACAGGAAATAATTTGATTTCTCGAGTGTGTCATGACCTAGATTATGTTGACTTTCAGAGTGCTGCATTTGTTCCTCTTGCTGAATGTACTTTTAATAAAACATTTGCTTTAAATAAGTTTCTGACTTTTCCTTAAAAATCAGATAGGCAAATTTCAAAGGAAATTACATTTGTTCTTAAGATTTTGAATCATAGCTTGGACAAGAATACTCTTACCTATTTTGTATTGCAGATAATTATCTAAATTCTGAATTAACGTGAATCAAAAAAGCATGAGTAAGGCACAGTATCTCTGGAATCTAAAACTGTATCTTATTTTTTAATGTGGTATTGCTTGATGAAGCACTCATTCTGAACACACACACAGGCACACACATACAAAATTGAAGATACATGAGTAATGTTTCAAGATAGCTTGATATGAAGCATAGAAGAGAGAGGTCTTCCCACATCTGCCTCAGTAGTAAGCCACCTGGGGAGAGTTTGTGGTGAGGATGTTAAAATGCGACCTCCCTAGTCTTAGCTATAGCAATGAGATTTGAAAGATCTGAACATGGCAGCTTCTGGCCTGCATTTCATTAGACAGGCCAGATTGATTCTGGTGCTGAGGTGGAATTGCTTCTCTGTGGTCTGCAGTAGCAGTAACAACAATAAAAACAATGATCCCATCCAATACTATTATCAAGTCATTTATTATAATCTAAACTCAAAGTGAAAAGTGTTGCCTGTCCAGTCTTCTCTTATCCCACATTCCTATGCTGCTTAACATCACTAATGCGATCAGTTATGGATAAGATAGGGTTGACTTGTTTGCAGGCAAAAGCAGCATGTAACCTGAAATTTCCCTCTGAGTATTCTGTGTTCTCCATTCTTGGCCAGACTCACCCTGGAGCAGAAGTCATCTATTTTCCTGACTGTATCTTTTTCTGGTGGAGCCCTCTTTTTAGGAGTAGCACAAAACTGCTGACCCATGAAGGACAGCTGGATTTGATAATGTCACAGAGGTCACACAGTAACTTCCCAGTGTTTCCCACTTACTCATTCATCCCAGACAACCATAATGATCCCCTGTGAGGGATCGTATTCATCCCAGCTTAAAAAAATCAAAGAAGCCTGATTAATCAGGATCAAAGTTCAAAATCCTTCCTGCACCAGCTCCAGTTTCACTCAAATTGCCACATGCCTCTCTTCCCTTTGCAATTATCTTTTTCTCTTCTTTTTGTGCCTGGATTATACTGATACTTTTCTGTGATTTGGAGAGTTAGCAACTGCTTCCTCTCCTGTCCTCTCTCCATTCACCTCATCTTTCCCAGAACTTTTTGCATACGACTTTGTAATCTAATTTCTTAAATAAAATGTCAACTTTTCTCTTCAGAACTTACTTGAGTTTCCCAGTTATTGTTAATTATTAAGCTCCACTTCCTTCAAAATACCTGTTTCAGGTCATTTTTTTTTTCTCTGTGAGATTTTCATTCTTTTGCTGCCTTTCCTTCTAGAATATAAGTTTCATGATAGAACAGACAAGTGTCTCTGGTGACCACTTCAGATTTCAGTAAGTAAAATATATGAAAATATGCTTAAGACTCTCAGTGCTGATTACAACAGCTAGTACACAAAAGGTGCTCAATAATGTACTTCAAATGAATAGATGGTATAGTTACCTATTTTTTCAGATAGACAAAAACATTTTATTTAGAATACTTCTGAGCATTAATAGACTGACAATGAATAAATGATTTTTACTGTTATTGCATATAGTATATTAGTCCATGTAAATGCAATTTAATCAATTATTTACAATTTAGAAAATGAAGAAAAACTAAAAATAATACCATTTGTTGCCACATAATCTAAAATCCTGGTGGTAAGTGCTGCTAATATTTAGATATTTTTATTCTTCTATATTAATGGCAATTCTATTAGCTTGAATGACATTATTTGCCTGTGTTGTTAATCTCATTAAAATGTTTGTGTTCGTGCCTGTATGCCCAAGTGTGTGTTTCCAAAATATACTTAATCATTTAAATTGCTTCTGACATTTTATTGCAATCCATACCTTAATGAAAACTTTATGTATGATTCTTGATGTATGACCCTGATTATTTTGGTGCAAATTTGAGTGATTTCTTTAATAAATGCTTATAACACTTGTGTAGTGTGTTACTATTTTTACTTGAGTTGATATTTTTCATTTCTCAGAACTTTATTTTATCAGTAAGGGGGTTGAATATGGTGCATCCCACAATGTTGGTCTAGTGTACATCATTCAGCTACCTCATCAGACTTCATAACTCTGTTTTTTTGTTAGTTTTCCACATAGCTCATTGTTTGACTACAGTATCTCTAATGCTTCTAAAAATATGATTTTTTCATTTTCTATCAGAATTGTGTCATTTCCTCCAACTGCACTTTGACTACTTATGTGTTATCAATGATAGAGACACTCTTTAACTGGATGGAATAACTGAGAATTGTGTTTGTAGTTGAAATAACACTGATTATTTTTCTGGACAGCTGATTTTGTGCCTGGGAATTGCCAACTGTATTAATTCATTGAAGATTAAGGAAGAATAAAAAAAATGAATATTCTTTGAAAGTTTGCAATTTCTTAAAAAGATAAAATCAAATTTGTAAGACAAATTGCTAAATGGTCTTATTAGTGAAAAAAAAAAACCCAGAGCCAGATATTGGAGTGAAAATTGAGAGATCGGAGGAATAGAAAAGCCACAGCCAACATCACCTTACTAACTCCTCAGCTTCTGGAGAGCTACTTCCTATATACTCATGCCTATATACCTTTCTGTGCGCTGCCGTCCTACTTCCTCTCTGTGCTCATCTATATCACTTCCTGTCTGTTTGTCCAGACCTCCAGACCTCTATGGTTAACTAGTTCTGGGATTAAACACATGTGCCACCATGCCTGGCTCTGTTCCCAGTGTGGCCTTGAACTCACAGAAATCCAGATGAATCTCTGCCTCCGGAATGCTAGAATTAAAGGTGTGTGCCACCACTGTCTGGCCTCTATGTCTAACCTAGTGGATGGCTTTGTTCTCTCATCCACGGATAACTTTATTAGGGTATACTGGGGTATATGATATATCACAAAATTGTTTCAAAGTATCATCATAAGTAGTATAAATCTGACTAAAGGATTCTGGCGTCAAGTAACAAGGAGAGATCCTGGCTAAGATTAACCTCACATTTTGGTGAGAAAACACACCAAAAGGTGTCTTCCATGTGAGACAACACCTGTCACATCTGCTGGTTAGTGACCATGAGTGGAAACTGGCTCCTGATAAATCTACTTGTCATATATATAAATAATATATTAATAGTGTGTGTACTGTGCATGTGCCGATTCACATGTAAGTCAGAAAACAACTTTGTACAGTTCTCTCCCCTCTCTCGTTTGATCTTACAATGTAAACACATTTCTCCCTTTGCTTTCTTCCCTCCCAAACCTCCCATATACACCTCTTGCTCTCTTTCAAATAAATGCCATCTTTTTTAATTGTTTTTACTTGCATAGACATTTATGTATATTTATGTATATTCCTGACTATAACCAACTCAGTCTGTGTGTTACCTGTGTGGATGTTCTCAGGACTGACAAGTTGGTATTGGATAGTCAATAATGCTGTGCTCTTTCCTGGTGATGAGTCTCCCAGCTCTTAGCATTCTTTAGTGGCCTGTAGTATATTTTGTCCAGTTGAGGGTCTCATAGGGTTTTCCCTCTCCCCTTTGGCATGTCTATTTGTGTTGTCCTTGTTCAGATCATGTTTGGGAAGTCATGTTGGTGAAACATTATGTGTTTAGCCTCTGACATTCCTGGAAGGCACATCTCATGCCAGGTGGAGGTGGTGTATGCCTTTGATCACAGCACTCAGGAGGTAGAGACAGGCAGATCTCTGTTTCAGGCCAGCCTCGTCTATAGCATGAGTTCCAGGACAGGCAGGGGCATCACACAGAGAAATTCAGTCTCCCTCCCGCCTCACACAGAGAAACTCAGTCCCCCCCCCGTGTGTGTGTGTGTGTCTGTCTGTCTCTATCTATCTATCTATCTATCTATCTATCTATCTATCTATCTATCATCTATCTATCTCTGTCACACACACACACACACACACACACACACACACACACACACACACACAATAGATGACATATCTCACAGTAAAGTCCCTGGTCCCTGATTTGGCTCATGCAACCCCCCCTCCCCCAACCCATCGATCAATGTTCCCTCAGTCTTAGGTCCAGGCACATTTTATAAATATACCTGGTAGGATTCAGCTTCACAATTTGAATTTTCATTGGTTGTGTTTTTCTGTAGTGGTATCTCTCTGTTGCAAAGAGAAGTTTCTTTGGTCTGGGTCTTGAACAGGGTGTTTTCAAAAGAAGACTATAATGACTAAGAAATATCTCAAAATATGTTCACTGTACCTATTAGAAAAACATATAAATAATCCTTTGAGATTTTATCACACTCTATCATAATACACACATCCACAAAACAACTGACAACAGATGATGGAGGTGCTGTGAGGAAATGGGAACCCTTGTTCACTGTTGCTTTGATTGTAAAGAGGTTAAGCCATTATGGATTTCAGTGTGGAGACTTCTCAAAAAGCTAAAAATAAATCTACCAAGTGACCATATATATACCACTTTTCAGCATAAGCCCCAAGGACTCAAGGTCCCACTCTAAACACTTCCTCAGCCATGTTCATTGTTTCTCTATTCACAGTAGATAGGAAATAGAAAGAGGATAAATGTCCTTCAACCTACAAATGGACAACAAAATATGGCATACACACGCTATGAAATTCTATACAGCTATAAAGACAAACCATGAACTTTGCAACTAAATGGATGGAACTAGAAGAGATCATATTGAGTGAGATAACACAAATTCAGAAAGGCAAACGTTGCATGTTCTGTCTCATTGGAGGCTCCTAGCTCCAAATCTTCAGATTTGATACATAGCCTGGAATAGCTGCAGAAACAAAAAGTAAATGGAAGCATTGTCAGGATATTGTTTGCAGAGAAAGGAGAATAACAGGATACTTACTACAAGTGATCTGATAGGAGGGATGGGAAATGGGGGATCTTTACTGAGAAGGCAGGTGAATATAGAAGAAGGAGTGCGGAGAGGAAATTAACAATAAAAATAACAGATGAAGCCAGGAGGAATCTCTCTTCTATTTTTATGGAAGGTCCAGAGAGCAAATACAGGTCTCTGGGCTTGCATGGCAAGTGTTTTGCCCACTTACCAATCTTACTGGCCCAAATTAATTTATCCTTGGGAAGAGAAGTGGCCTGTATAGGTCATGAGAGACAAGGTGGTGAGAACCTTCTCATCAGCTGGCCTTCAGCGATTGTTTACTCTTGCCTCTAACTACTGGGCTTTGATGAAACAATCCTGAAAGAATCCACTGTGCTTTTCTGATAATACTCCTGTTTGTGCTTCTTTTTCTTCTGTCAAGAAAACTAACTGTAATGTGACAAGGTTTTTGCTTTGCTTCCTTTTTAGAGCTCTAAAGATCAGAACAGTGAACTCACATGCTCTACCTCTGAGCTACATCCCAACTCTCTGTCCTGTTTTCATTGTTTTGATTTTAAGTTGAAGAGAGGCTCTTGCTGGATTTCCTAGCTTAGACTTTAGCTTGCTCTGTAGCCCAGAAGGATTTGAACCTATTTCTCTCTTCCACAACCTACTCAGCACTGAGATTCTTTTCTTCCTTTTTTTTTGTTTTCTTCTTCTTTTTTTCATTTTATAGAAAATAGATTCTTTTCTTATATACTATATCTGGATTATAATTTCCCACTTTTTCTACTCCTCCCAGGTCCTCCATACCTCTCCTCCCCTCAGGATCCACCCCCTTTCCAGCAATGGGATTCTAAGACCCCACCTCCTGGCCTGGCATGATATGATATTTATATACATAGCAAATATATTCTTATGCAAAAGTTCCTTTTCTCATTCTTTTACTACAGTTAAGTTTTAATATATTTTCCAGAGATGTCAACTATTACTATGAGTCAAAATTTGGGGAATAAATACATGTATTTAATAAAATATGTGTATCTTCCTTTCATTCTATGATAATAAAATTCAACTTGACATAGATCAATGCACTGTAGGTTTACATTCTAAGTTAAATAAAACTTTTTGAGATGAACTTCATGTTGTGTCTTATAATTTCCAAATATTGAGTTGCAGTCAAACAAAGAATCATTTCTGCACAGAGATTTATGGTTTAGCAGATGCCCCAACAGTTATATCTCTCTGGTTTCTACTCTATATTAATTAAAAGTCTTAAAAGTCTAATTTCTTCTGTCCTTTGCCACAGACCACTGATCTGAACAATTACTCCAGGCAGAATCTGCTGCTAGCACCAGCTCAGGTGAATAATAAAATAGAAATATAATTCAGTTAATTTGAAATCTGTCAATGTCTCCACATGAAAATATTAACTTTACATTTGATTAGAGAAAAATAAATGTTTCTTTTCAAAGGCATATTTGTGTTATGTGCTGGGATAAGATATTTATTTCTCCTGTGATCATCACAATAATACTTTAAGGATGGCATGCCGTTTATCCTTAGATCCATTCAATAGATGAAGAAGGAAATGTAGTACTCTATTGATAGAAGGAAGTAGGTATGCAGTTGTGTTCACAATGATTATTAGACACCGTAATATGTTTATCCTGAGCCCATCATAGTAATTATTGTTTTGCTTTGATGAACACCTTTATTCTCCACAAGAGTCTTCAGTAAAGTATATAATTATATCCAAAATAATAAATTGGAAAAGTGTAATATGTATATATGTGCATGGTATATGCACACACGAGTATTTAAGTTTACATGACCATGTGCAAGCTGAGGCCAGGGAAGGATGTGGGGCATGCTGTTCTGTTCTATCTCTCTTTACCTTATTCCCTTGAAACAGAATCTGTACCTAGGCTGGCAGTCAGCACATCCTAAAATCCTCCTGTCTCTTGTCCTTAAATTGCTGGGATTAGAGGCATATGGGCAACATGTCCAGCTTTGAGCTTGGTCCTGGTATCTGAACTAATTCTGCAAGTTTACACAACCCACACTCTTTTCCACTGAACAATCTCCCTAGTCCTTAACACTGTAATTTGGTAAATTAAAACACAGCTACAAAAGGTATTCAATGTCATGAAACTTAATGGGTGTCAAAGATGGAAAAATTATAATTCTCAAATAAGCATTGCATCTCCATTAATCACACAATTTGTTATCCTTGTGCCAGCTATAGACTATTTCAAAAATGCCAACATGATTGTAAATTTAAAGTGATATTCTGAGCCTTGTATATTTCTTTGAGTATCCAGAGTCTTTATTGTTTTGCTGTGAGTGGTTGTGGGCTGTTTGTATGTCTTTTTGCTTTGTTTTGCTTTTGTAATAAATCAAGGATGCAATCTGAGACATGGAGACATACTTCCAAGAAGCAAATAGCTCGGTTATCATCTAGCAGAAGACACTTCAGCAGAAGCTAGGACCTTTCTTCCAAAGTTTGCTTCACACCTTTTCTGTTATTCAAAAGCATTCACTGTTGACACCATTCACAATTGTGCAAATGGCATCATCAGATTGTCAGATAAATTGACGCAATTATCTCATGAGTCTTACGGAATACACACATGATATACATTTGCCTTTTACTAACAAAAAATGATCTCTCATTTGAATACCAGTTGTGCCATTGAAATGCTTCTTAGACATTTATTTCAGTTTTCTTGGCAAATGACAACTCTGGCGATAAACACTGATACTCTTTCACTTAAGGTGAGTTTTAGGATTAGACAGTTGAGTTAACAGTGGCAGCTTGGCATATATTAGCATATGAAAACATTCAGCAGTGCAGCTCTTGGGGAAAACAGTAATCATTGATAGACAAATTGTAAATTTTATATTGAATAATAGTGAACTATTAATATCTCAGCTTCACACAGGATGGGTTTCAGTATGAGGTGAAGATCTAAGCACTGCACGGTAGGAAGCCTTGTAAGAGTGAACATAAATTCGTCGTATGATGCCTTTCTTTAGGAGAGAGAGCACAGCAAAACAAACCAGGATGGGATAAATAGTGATAATTAACTGACTGAATAAGACTTTATCTACTACAGAGAAGAGTGTTCTTTTTAACATCTATTGGTTTGCAGAGCATATCTCTAAAAAACACAGACAAGCTCAAAGATAAAGTTAGGGGTTGTCAAGTATAGCATGCAGATGGGTGAAGTCAAGCAACTCAGTTTTAGGTGTCTGTCTACTTGCTGCCTGTGCCTTACACCATGACTCCTTGCTTTTCTTGCCTACTGTACATATAGAATAAAAACAGGTCCCCTGCCTGCACTAAGTTGGTGCAATATTGTCACAAAAGCCACAATGATTCATTTATTTGTAAAAATTTGTACAGATTCATGAAATTTCCCAAATGAACATTACTCAAGAATCAGACAATAAATATGTAAAGCATATTCTGAGTCTGAATTATATGAATCTAGATATTATCCATCCAGACTGACCCATTTTTATTTATATTTAAGAATATATCATTGCTATGGGTTCTTACCATCTGTCATTGATAGTGGACCTATTGTACATTAGTGCTAAGTCCTGTGACGAGGTGGGAGCCACTCAGACTTCTCTTCCTCATGGATTAAGACAACTCTTTGTGTCAGTTTGCTGGTTCCTTGCCTTTTGCAGGAACAGACTCAGAATGTGAATGTTGTCTTGAGTTATGATCAATGTCAGAGACTGATTGCACACTGCAACTTTTATATGCTATCTAAAAGATGAAAGGTAAGGAAAGACTTATTGGAAATCCAATACTGTCAAAGTATTCTATAAATATTATAATTTCAGTACAAGAAGAATGCTTTTTGTTTAATAATTGGCTACAATGTATGTTTATTATTCAATAATGAGTCTTTCTGGAAAGAAGCTATAATATAATTCCAAGATTCATATTTACATTTTAATATTCTGGTGTAGCAAATTTTATAGGTATCACTAAGATTTACTTTCTTAGGATATATAATTTACGGACATTGACAATTTGAGCTTTTTCCATGGCTGTGTTTTTCCATCTCATGGCAGTTTCATTTTATGATTTCCTAATGACAATGTCAAACAACTTGTTTATTTGTCATTAATTGTTTCTTAATAAGCTGTTCATCAAAATATGTTCTTCACTCTATTTGATTGCGTGTGTGTCATCCACTTGTAACTTGTGAAATGTGTTAGCAGATATTAGACATAAAACTTACTTTTATTTTTTGTTTATATTTTTCTGCCACAGATTAGAACCATTGTAAATTTAATGTCATGATTACTTTCCTGAACATGCTAATCACCAACTCTAACAATATTGTCTTCCTTTCATTTTGAGTTGCCTGAAAGGGTTTGAAATAAAGATGACTACTTGCTTGTCACAAAATCATTTAAATATTCTTGGTGCCATGTCTGGGCTGTTAACTATTTTATTCTCAGGTTTTAGGCTTACTAAGATGAGGGTGTTTCCTTCTGAACCTGGTAATGAACATCTTGGCAAACCAAGAAAAATTGTGACTTCTGTACCAGTGAACATCATTTTGAACTTTTAGAATGGTCTAGACTGAGCCTTTAATACATACAAAGTATGATAAGGGTATTTTTTGTCTTCCCATGTACATTTTCTTTTGTTTATTTAAGCTTTAAATGGGTTTTAAGAATTTCTGAGTATTGTATTGACAATTCCACACACCTCTCCCTTCAACTCCCTCTTTGTCCTCCCACTCCCTCTCATCTTCATGACCTCTTCTTTTTTTTTATTTTATTCATTTTACATACCAACTTCAGATCCCTCTCTCATCACTTCTCCTGTTCCCTGACACACACCATCCCCCACCCTTTCTCCCCTCCTCCAACAGGGTAAGTTCTCCCATGGGGGGACAGCTAAACCTATATGTTCAGTTGAGGTAGATAGAACCAAGCCCCTCCCCACTTTATCAGGGGTGAGCAAGGTGTCCAACCATAGGAAATGGGATCCTGAACAGCTCGTACACCAGGAATAGATCCTGATCACACTGCCAGGGACCCCTCAAACAGACCCAGCTACACAGGGGGTCTAGTCTGGTCTCATGCAGGTCCCATAGCTGTCACTCTAAAGTTTGTGAGTTTCTTTGTGTTTGGTTCAGTTGTCTCTGTATATTTCCCCATCATGATCTTGACCCACCCCCCCTTGTTCACATAATTTCTCTTCCTACTCTTCGACTAGACTCCCGGAGATTGGCCTGGTACATGGCTGTGAATCTCTGCATCTGCTGCCTTCAGTTACTGGGTGAAGACTCCATGATGACAGTTAGGGTATTCACCATATTTATTGCCAGGGTAGGCCAGTTCAGGCACCCTAACCATTGTTGCTAGTAGTCTAATCTGGGGTCATCCTTGTGGATTTCTGGGAATTTCCCTAGCACCAGGTTTCTCCCTTACCCCATAATGTCTCCCTCTATCAAGATAACTTTTTCATTGCTCTCCCACCCTGTCCCTCCCCCAGCTTGACCATCCTGTTACCTCATGTTCTCATTCCCCATTCCCTATCATCTATTGCCTCCCCCCATCCCCAGTTTACTCATTGGGATCTCTGATGAGGGTATTTTTTTTTAAAAAAAATAAGATTTCTTTTTATTCATTTTACATACAAATCACAGATCCCCTTCTTCTCTCCTCTGGCCCCTCTTGTCTTCCCCCTCCCTAACCCATACCTCCCATTCCCTCCCTTACAAGAAGGTAAGGCCTCCCATGGGAATTTAACAGAGCCTGGTACATTCAGTAGAGGCAGGTTCAAGCCCCTCCCCATCTCAAGGCTGTTCCAGGTGTCCCACCACAGGTAGTGGTCTCCAAAAAGCCTGCTCATGCAACAGGGATGAATTCTGATCCTACTGCCAGGGGACCTCTTAAGCAGACCAAGCTATACAACTGTCTTACTAAGCAGAGGGCCTAGTCCAGTCCCATGGAGGTTCCACAGGTGTTGGTCTAAATTTCATGAGTTCCCATTAGTTTGGTTTGGTTGTCTCTGTAGGTTTCTCCATCATGATCTTGATGCCCCTTGCTCATAGAATCCTTTTTCTCTCTCTTCGACTGGAATCCTGGAGCTTGGCATGGCATCTGCATCTGCTTCCATCAGTTACTGGAGAAAGGCTGGCTCTATGATGATAGTTAGGGTATTCACCAATCTGATTACTTCAGGCACCCTCTCCACTATTGCTAGTAGTCTAAGCTGAGGTCGTCCTTGTGGATTCTTGGGAACTTCTCTAACACTCAGTTTCTCCCTATTCCCATGATCTCTCCCTCTATCATGGTATCTCTTTCATTGCTCTCCTGCTCCATCCCTGTTCCCTTAAGTTCTCATCTTCCATCCCCTCCAAAAGTTACCTAACAAGGGAGAACCAAAGAGGGACAAATGGATCACCCTGGGAAGGGAAAATAAATGAGATCTCTGTGAGTAACCTAGGGATGAAAGGAAGGAAATAAAGGGGAATCGATGGGCAATGAGGGTATTCTTAACCCAACACTGATTACCATAGTGTCTTCTAATTTTGACATCTTCCATAAGATGTTCCACACCACCCTCTGCTTTTTTCTAAATTCCAATATGTATCCCATATCATTGCTTCTCCTATCTGTCTAGAAACCTTGTACTTATTTGTTGAGTATTTTATTTCTTTAGAATGGATAGGCAATTTCCAAGTTTCTTACATGTAAAATTCAAAAGTAAAAGTGAGCAAAATTATTTTGTGTCTCAGGTAAAATATCTGTGAGAAAACCTTTTTCTCATATTAAGAAATTTTCTACTCACTCTACATACCACCCACAGATCCCCCCTCATCCCTCCTCCTACCATCCAGCCACCCCACATTCCCACATCCCCCAAATCAAGGTCTCCCATGGGGAGTCAGCAGAGTCCAGCACACTGAGCCTAGGCGGCTCCAAGCCCCTCCCCACTGCAACAAGGCTGTGAAGGCATCACACCACAGGCACCAGGCTCCCAAAAGCCTGCCCATGAACCAGGGATGGATCCCGACCCCCCTGCCTGGGTACCCCCCAAACAGTTCAAGCCAAACAACAGTCTTCAATATCCAGAGGGCCTAGTCCAGTCCCATGGGGACTTCACAGCCACTGGTCTACAGTTCATGGTCTTCCACTAGTGTGGCCGGTCATCTCTGCACGTCCTCCCATCATGATCTCATTGTTCCCCGCCTGCAGAATCCTTCCTCTCTCTCATATATTGGATTCAGCCAGGTGCCTGGCTATGGATCTCTGCATCTGCCTCCATCAGTCACTGGACAAAGGCTCTATGATGATGGTTAGTGTATTTGTGAGAAAAATCTTAACAAAATGCCTTAAACACAATATATATTCAGCAAACCCTAATTGGGTACTGAGATATAATTGGAGAATGACACTATTTCCCCTAGAGCTGTAGAGAATGCTTGCATCAACATAGTAGACAGATATCCCTTAATGGGAACTTTTATTTATGTTTTTGAGGTTTGAGGTTTGCTGGTCTCTTGAAATGGAGGGAAAATGGAAGATAACTACTTAGTTCCTCTCCCTGATTTATGAGGCACACAGAAAACCCTGGAAAATTATTAATATAGAAAGCACTCAAGTTCGACCACTGTTTCCCAGAAATTATAGATACTAGAGTCCATCAGCTTGGGTTCCATTCTGATCAGCATAACTAACCACATGGAAGTTTGCAGAGGGAGTGTCAAGTAGTTGGGTCTCAGAAGGAGGTATTTCATTATGATATTTGGCTTAGATAAATGTTTGTTTAGGAACTCTTTCTGAATCCTGTTTAATACAATATTTATTTTTTCACTTGTTCATTTTTATTTTATATATTTGTCATTATTTTATACCTGGTATAATAAACTACTTTGTATCTGGACTCAGAACATAAAAAGGAAAATGACTCAAGGAAAGAGAATAATGCAAATATCAGAAGTATAAGATGTAATACATGTTTGTTACATTTGATTTGAGTTTTTTAAGCTAAGTTAAAGCTAGCAGAAAATGCTTTATCCGGTTATTAGTTCAGTGTTCTATAAAATAACGTACTTTAAGAGACACACAACTGAGATGTGCAAATGATCTGATTTGAAAATCTGAGTTTACTAATATTTATTTCTATATAAGTTCTGTTTTATATCTGTTTCTTTGAATTGCATAGTTAAGGGTATGAAAATTACACTTAATATTCTATTTGTGCCAAGTCATGTTGCTTTCACCATTTGTCTTTTAATTGTCTGCAGAATTATGTCATTACATGTCAATAAGAGTTAATTTAATGATACCATAAGTAACTTTAAAGTATGCAGTAATAATAAAACACGCTATACTCATAGAATATACTTGGCTTTACATTTAACATGTAATGATTACACAACAACTTTTATCATAAAATAAGACAAAATGATAACTGTTCTGTGATCCCAGATATTCCACTTTTATAATGGTAGAACAGAAATGCTACAATTTCTAAAACTACATGGATATAGCTGATACAAAAATGATGAAATACCTTGTTTTTTCTTCTTTCCACAATAGATATTAAAAAAGTTGTTCTATGTTAATGTTGCATTTGTATTAAAATGTTTAACTTAAAAATTCATTCATTTAGCCAATAAATAATAAGCATTAGATACTGCTTGGATGTTATAAATATAACAACGGACACATAGGAAATGGGACCAGCCATTGCATAACTTACAGACTGCCTGTGGATGTATTAAACAAACAATAAATAAAAGCAGTAGTAATACATATGGGTGTTTATCAAAGCCATATAAAGTGATATGTGTAGGTCAAAGGCTAGAGGTTTGGGGTGGGTTTTAAGGTTTCAAGGTCCAGCCATGCTCTCCTTTTGTTCCTGCTCTTCGGATATTGATCAGGATGCAATCTCTAAGTAACTGCTTCAGTACCATGCCTGACTGTTCTCCCAGCCTTGGTGGACATGAACTAATATTCTGAAACCATAAGGAAGCCACCAATTAAGTATTCTATTTTATAAATTGCTTTGGTTATAGTGTCTCCTCCTATCAATATAACAGAAACTAAAAAAAAAAAAACTCTTCCACAGAATATACAGGAATCTGTAGAAATTATATGTGATATAACTCTGTGCATTTGTCTAGTGTAGGTTTTTACTACCCAGTAAAAACCTAGTGTCTCTACCCAGACTGAGACAGTATCTTCGAATGCAAAACATACAGTGTCAGTACCCCCATCTACTGTGAAAATTCTCTAGGCTTTGCCATTTTCCAATGTTCAACTCAGTTATGTAATTCTACTTACTCACAACCAAAATACAGCAGAAGCCGAGTCACTTTGTCTAGCACAATTGAAGATTCCTGAATGCTTTTGGCTTGAGCTATTTGGAAGAAATCCGAGTCTGTGCTATACGGTTTATAAATTTCAGTTAAGCCTCCAGAGTTTGCTTCTTAGTCCTTTTCCCCAAAGACTCAATTTTCTTTATTTCTTTTTTCTGTTTTTTTTTTCTTTTTTTAATGATTCAGCACCCAGCTAGGTTGAGCTATCAATCTCAGGACCGAGGACAATATGAACTGGAAACACCTCCCATGGAGACTTGTTTGTGAAAGACTTGAACTCAGTGCAATAGTGTTGGGTGCTTATGGATCTTTGAAGAGATGGGATCTAGTGGAAGGACTAGGAGTCATGCTTCTTAAAAAGATTGTTGGGACCAGGCTCCTTATTTTAGCCCTTTTCTCAAAGGTTGGCCATGGGTTGGTGGTTTGATCTGTTACAAAAGGCATCTGCTGCCAGGCCACATGTGCAAAATTAACAGGGTCAATTCATCTGCTTCAGAAACTTTAGCCAAAATGAACTTTTTCTCTTCCTATGTAGGCTATCTCAAGTATTTGTTGTAGTGATGGAAAGATGCCTACAAAAATGCCAGTTTTTGTACCAAAATTCATGTCTTTAGATTTTTGATGTTTATATCAGCATTAAAATAGGCCAGCTTTGTCGAGTTATGATTTCCAGACAGAGATTGCTAATATCTGCACATACTCAACACTTGACCATCTAATTTACATTCCAATGCCACTGAGCAACATTCGTGAACAAACATGTTGGAGATATTTTCATGTTTCTTAGAGATGATACTCATCTAATGGTATTAACATTCACTAAACAAGATTTGTTTCCACTCTTCAATCAAAATTCACATAGAAATAAAAATTTCTATCTTCCTCTCTCCCTTTCTCTCCTGCTCTTCCTCTTCCTTTGTCTTTCTACTCTTAAATTCTTTTTCTTCTTTCTTAAATGAAGTAATTATAGTTGCTTTAAATTCATGAAGATTTTAACAAGAAATTTATATAAGGCCAGAGGGTCGCTACCGCTAATGACTACTACAAAATCTGTTATTTAAATGGTGTTGTTGTTGTTGCTGCTGCTGCTGCTGCTGCTGCTGCTGCTGCTGCTGCTGCTGGTGATGATGATTCTGGAATGACTGCTGTGTATTCTTAATATTATAAATTTAAATAAACATACTTATAGATGATGTTAAATGAAACAGTTCTACAAAAATATCATAAGCTCCATCTAGTAAAACACACAAGAATACTTACATATAGAACTGAATTTATTTCTTGTTGTTTGTTTGTTTTCTCTACTTTTCTTTCTGAATGTGAGAAAATCTCATTACTCAAACAGAAATAATATTGACAGGATGAAGTCACTATGAGAGTAAAAATAGAAGGTATAAAAAATAAACAATAGATTGAAGGAATAAATAAGAAAAACATGCGTATGCTTCTGATTTACACTGTGAGATTTCAGTTCTCATTTTTTTATTTATTTTGATTTTATTTTTTTTTTTTTTTTGCCAAATGCTGTTTATTGAAGGAGGGAGGAGGTCTTAAATACAGGCTCACAGCACAATGGGAGAACCCTGGAGGGCAGAAGTTCGCTACCGATGTTTTACAGTCTTGTATCTAAGCTGTTAACGCCCATTATGTGGATACACAGACAAGGAACTTCTTTTAAGCATTCAGGATGGTGGAACCTGGGAGGGAATTAGCATCAGGAGAATATCAAGGTCAAGGTCAGCAAGCAAGGCCACAGTTACCCAAAACGAGGGTCGGGGCCCTACAGGTCTCCCTTTTACTAAAAATGAGCTTCTGACTTAGGTTGCATCGGACATCAGCAGGTCACCTTACCCGTCATGGAGACACCTGCCCAGGCGCTCTGTCTTAGGTTAGTGAGTGCCCCCCTCCAGGAATTACCCGTCTCTGAATACTCATTATCATACAGGCTCAGTCGTGTGTGAGCTGCAGAGTTAATTACTGCCAAAGATCTCAAAGTGGCGCTGAGCTTGCAATCTGTGTATTCGACACAGAAAAGAACAACAGAAGTCCTAACCCACCCATAACCAGTAGGCTAAATGCAACTGAGCCATTCCCTTCCTTAATGAGCCTTACTGCAAATTGGAGTCCTTGTAAGATGGTATCCTAAAGGCAAATGGAATTTGAGTTTATAAATTTATAGTTTTCAAAGCCAATCGAACTGTATATGACTATTGAATTAAATTTATCATGCCCAATAGAATGAAAAATTAACTAACTGTGGTAGCTACTTTTGCTGCCAGGGTCTCCACTGTGCTAGCTATAGTAACCAATTATGAAATGGTAATCCCAGAAACAGTAGCAGTGGTGACTGCCACTGCTATAACAGCAACAACTGCAGCAGCAATGTCAAATTCTCTTCTAGGATGACTGTGGCTTATAATAAGTTTTGGTTTTACTCAATTACTGAGCAAGCTTCAAGGAAATATTTCACTATTAAGATAAGAATTTATACTGTATCAAGCTGATAATAGAAAAAACTAATTAATTAATTAATTAAAAAATAAATAAAAATAAAAAAAGAAAAGAAAAATTTGAACTATTAAAAAACATTTTGCTAAAATAAAAAGGGGGAACTAGGGACTCATCATTCCTCTCCACATTCTATTCTTTCCCTTGTTTTATATATTTAAAAGTTTTTTCCTTTTATTTTATTTTATAATACCATTCAGTTCTACATATCAGCCACGAATTCCCTTGTTCTCCCCCCTCCTGCCCCCCTCCCCTTCCTCCCAGCCCACCCCCCATTCCCACCTCCTCCAGGGCAAAGCCTCTCCCAGGACTGAGATGGACCTGGTAGACTCAGTCTAGGCAGGTCCAGTGCCCTCCTCCCAGACTGAGCCAAGCATCCCTGCATAAGCCCCAGATTTCAAACAGCCAACTCATGCGATGAGCACAGGACCCGGTACCACTGCCTAGATGCCTTCCAAACAGATCAAGCCAATCAACTGTCTCACCTATTCAGAGGGCCTGATCCAGTTGGGGGCCCCTCAGCCTTTGGTTCATAGTTCATGTGTTTCCATTCGTTTGGCTCTTTGTCCCTGTGCTTTATCCAACTTTGGTTTCAACAATTCTCTCTCATATAAACCCTCCTCTTTCTCGCTAATTAGACTCACGGAGCTCCACCCGGGGCCTAGCCGGTGGATCTCTGCATCCAGATTCCTCAGTCGTTGGATGGAGTTTCTGGCAAGACCACTAGGGTGCTTGGCCATCCCATCACCAGAGTAGGTCAGTTCTGGCTGTCTCTCGACCATTGCCAGCAGTCTATTGTGGGGGTATCTTTGTGGATTTCTGTGGGCCTATCTAGCACATTGTTTCTTCCTTTTCTCATGTGGTCTTCATTTACCATGGTCTCCTATTCCTTGTTCTCCCTCTCTGTTCTTGATCCAGCTGGGATCTCCGGCTCCCACAGGCTCTCTTTCCCTCGACCCTTGCCCTTCATTACTCCCACTCATGTCCAGGTTGTTCATGTAGATCTCAGCCATTTCTCCTATTTAAAAGTTTTAATCAGTGGATTCCGCTTGAGTATCTGGTGCAGATAAGCACTGGATTGCTCCTGTTGCAAATCACCCTCTGGAGCGATGGAAGGATCTTTCTACTGGCACTTGGAGGAGACCCGATCTGGTGTTGGTGTGGGCCTGGTGTTCTGTTTATGTCTTTCCTCAGGACAATGAGGTTCCTCTTTGGATTCTTGAGTTCTGTGTGCACCCTGTGGCTGCTGTTGAAGCCCAACATGGCAGAGACCTATTGGGCCTTCATGAAAAACTCTCCACTTCTGATGCCAATGGGGATTGAGAGTACAGTATGGCCAGCCTTGGCAAGCATTAATGTAAGATTAGGAACTGTAGCCATGCAGTTGGATTCTACAGAAGGTAAAGTATGGTAACTGCTTTTTCAAGTATGTTTGAGAACGTGTCACCCAGACACCTTAGAGAATAAGGATAACCCTGAAGGTCAGTTCTCATTTTTAATCAGTACATTTATGTAGGAGATAAATTGTATGTCCATTTCAAAGAGAAGAGAACTGATTATTTAGGAAATAGAATAATTACTATATATTTATATATTACTTGTAAGAGAACTGATTCTTTAGGAAATAGAATAGTTACTATATATTTATATATTATCATTGACATTGTCATCATTTAAGTTAGTAATTAGAGTGTCCTGGCTAGTTTTGTGTGTCAACTTGACAAGAGCTAGAGTCATCAGAGGAAGGAGACTCAGCTGAGGAAATGTCTCCTTAAGATCCAGCTATAAGGCATTTTCTCATTTAGTGAGCGTCAGGGGAGGGCACAGCCCATGATGGGAGGTGCCTTCTCTAGGTTGTTGGTCCTAGGTTTTATAAGAAAGTGGGCTGAGCAAGCCGTGGGAAGCAAGTGAGTAGACAGCTCCCGTCCATGGCCACTTCAACAGCTCCTGTCTCTGGGATTCTACCTTGCTTGAGTATCTGTCCTGACTTCCTTCAATGATGAACATCAATGCTGAAGTATAAGCCTAATTAACACTTTCTTCCTCAAACTTGCTTTTTGGTCATGGTCTCTCTTCACAGCAATAGAAACCATAGGACATTAGTGTGATGCTTTTCATTTTTTTCTGAATTTTCCTACGCATGCCACTCAGGTTATGAATGAATATTTGGACATTAACTGGACAATAAAAATATCTACATAGATAAATATTTTAGTCTTCTAGATTATAATAAAAATATAAAAGACCTCCATAATAAAGATATTGGTGAGATCACTATTCCAGATAAACAAAAGCACATTTTGTCATCAACAAAATATTTTCAGGAAGTTTTCAAAGAGGTTAAAGAAGCTATGAAGAGATGAGAGAAAGGGGAACACAAAGGATGATGGAGATCTAGTAGAGGACAGTTTATAAACGGACGTGAAAGGATTAAACTCTCCCACTCTCACAACCAAATTTAAGTTTCAGTTCTCTGAAAAGGACAAAACAGGTGTTTCCCCCAGCAAAGGGCCATTTATCCACAATGGCCTTACATTCAGTGATGAGGCCTGAGGGAACCTCACAATGTCTCAAGGACAAATCCAACAGCCCCTTCTGAGTCACATCCAAACTTGCCTAAGTTTGTGCAAGTATGTCCAAAAATGATAAGATGATTTCAGGCAATTAAAAGTATACTAATGTAACTGCTGCTTGCTTAACCAATTATTTTTGAGATGACCTAACCACTCCTGAAATTGCCCTAGCTGTGCTTAAGAAGAGCCTGCACACTACTCTTGCGGTCGTTGCTATTTTGTACAGGTCAGCAACCCCACATGCAAGTTGGAATATTAATTAATGCTCTTTTCTCTTCATACTATTTGAGTCTGGGTTCTTCCTTCAGCATTTCCTCAGATCCTATGGACATGTATATAGAAAACACAGTATGTTCATGATATATAGTTATCATGTTTGAAAATATTGCCGAAACCAGTGGATTAGTTAATATTGTGCTTGCTCTTGGAAGCAAGAGAGACAAACCCAAGTCATAAAATGTGTGTGGACTAATTCATTATTTTCATTTTGTGTTCATTTGCCAACATCTGTGCTTATGAGACCTTTTGTTTTATCAGCATTGAACCTGATTCTTCCACACGTGTGTTCTGTGTAATATATGGTTCTGGAGATTTTGATTTAATTTTCTATGTATAATATTCATTTTTCTATGGAAAGTTTAAACTTTTCCTTCTTCCAGAGCCTTCTGGCATGAAGTGCTGTCTTATGCCACTATTTCTGGAAAGATGTGAATAAATGTCTATTTATATCAGTTGGTGACAAGCAACAGTTCCTAAGAAGGGATACCAATAAAGTCTGGTTTGCTAAACCAATGTGTTTACTAGAGTTGCTTACAGGACTATCCATGAGAAGTTATGTATAGGCAGGAATGACTCAAAGGCAACTGTATCACTGAAAACACATTCTAGCCGGGAGGTGGTGGCGTACGCCTTTAATCCCAGCACTCAGGAGGCAGAGCCAGGTGGATTTCTGTGAGTTCGAGCCCAGCCTGGGCTACCAAGTGAGTTCCAGGAAAGGTGCAAAGCTACACAGAGAAACCCTGTCTCGAAAAACAAAAAACAAACAAACAAACAAAAAACCACATTCTAGAATGGGTGATGACTCACAAAAGCTGGAAACCTGGTGCATACTGCAGGACTTGCAGACAGCCCACCCAGTTGGAGAATGTCTTTTTAAGAAGCTTGGCTGATCTCTGCCTCTTCCAGGTATCTTGGCTCTTCTGAGATTATCTCTCAGCAATCCTTACTACTCAGATAAGCTTGAGGAGGGAAGGGCTTACTTACTACATCTAATCAGTTTTGGGAGTTTCCTGAAGTTTTTGAATTGTTTACTTGTAGACGAATTTCTAAACAGTCTTATTAAACAAGAAACAGAACCAAATACAGAGGTGCAAGCTGCAGAGATCAGAAAAGTAGCCACCAATTAACCTTAGCTTACCAGCTTGCCTTAGCTTGACAAGAGAGCCTCTTCCTGTCTAACCTGCACCTTTATTGCCTTCCTGTTCTGCCTTCTCATTGGCTCTATGCCCAGCTACATCACTTCCTCATCACTGCCTGTCTACACAGACCTCGAGGTCTTTATGGTTGGTACTGGGATTAAAGGCGTGTGTTACCATGCTTGGCTGTTTCCTTGAACACACAGAGACTCTGCCTGCCATGTAATTGGATTAAGGGCATGTGCTACCACCACCTGACTTCTGTTTATGGCTGGCTATGACCATGATCTCCAGGCAAACTTTATTTATTAACATACAAATAAAATATTACCATATTTACTTCTTTAGCTTCTCTACAGAATAGAAAAATTCACCTCCTTTTAGGACATTCTTTATCTTAACCATCTTCCATAAAATTTAAACAATTTCTGACAAATTGCTATATAATAAGTAATCAATCTATCTATTATATATTTCATACTATCTATTCCTTAGTGCCACTTTTGAGTTAATAACAAGCCAGCACCAATAAAGCACACTATACTTATGACTCTTGATAATATGATTATAAATTCCTTTGACCTTTAGTTTGACAATGTTGCCCATTAGACATTATTTATCTGCTATAAATAAACTAAAAGAATGTATCCATTTTCTATCTTTTACCTAACATAAGTATGTTATATATATTTTAGCACTTCCTCAACTGGTATCATATAGTGGATTGGGAAGAATTCTCCATAAGTTTGTTCGTATTTTAAACTGATTTTCTAACCTTATAGTCATAAGCACCATGAATTGTCCTTGAATCTTATCTAGTGTTCATCCCCTTTATAATGTACAGCATAGACTTCCTGTACTATCAAAGACTTAGCACTTCAACACTTGCTTGCGAGCCAATTTAAACATTAAAGTTGTCACGAAAAACACATAAAAATACCAAAATGTGACTGTAAATAGGACATGACATAAGATTATTGTTCAAAATACAATATCCTTCTTAACCTTAAAAAGAACAAGCAAATCTAGAAAGTCCCATTCTTAAAAACACTGTATGTCTTTAAAGAACAGAGAACACACATGGAATATTGATTAGGGGTTTAAAACATTTGGAAAGTAGACACATTTTCTGGTATAGGACTCATAACCAATGAAGATGTTTTATGTCAGCTCCATGAATGAAATAACAATGGAAGGTTAAAGCAGGAAAGAAACTTGGTATAATCTACATTTTAACTGGTTTGTGAGAAGGTTCAAAGTCCTTCATTTGTTCTGTGAATGTGATTCCACTGGGCCATTTTGGTTTCTTAACAGTGAACAAAATGTATATTCCTCTAGCGATCAAGCACACTAACACAATAAATAACTTGCAGGTTCAAAATTTAGCCAAGTGAACTTACAATTTTAGCTCAGTAAGCCTACCTATGAGATTGTTTGTCTTAAATTTATTAGTATGAGTTGAGATCAAACCCTGTTTCTGTAAAAGGAATAGTTTGTACTAAAATATAGCTGTGAAATAAAACACAAGCCAGTTCTAGGAGTAAATTCAGTCATTTGTGGCTAATGAGATTTGTGTGTTTTCTTTGTGGAGGGACTGATTGTTCCTTGTGGAAAGTACTTTTGGCCTTAAATGTTTGAAGAACGTGTTCAAAGATTGGTCTTAGCCATGCAGAATTTAAGGCAGTTATCAATCACATTTTAAAGTTTAAATCAACCAAAGTAACAAGCTAATCTATCATAGGGTTTCCCAACCACTTTACTAGAGTATGAGTAATCAAGAATGTTCACTTGATATCTACTTTCATGAATGAGGCTTGCTCTTTTTCTGTGCTTTGTTCTTAGAGAAATTTCACTCTGATAATTTATCCTTTATCATTTTTCCCATTTATTGCTTCATTCTCCTTTTTCCCCTAAGCTAAAGTTCTGTGACGTTAAAATTCTTTACAGTTTCTTCACATTATTTTGAATTAAACACAATCTCACCCCACAAATGACTACAGAAAGATCATTTGACTACAAAGCACCTATTATTAATTCTTCTGTCTCTGCTGGTTATGGGCCTTGAATAGGCCATTTACTAACCATGATCCAAAACACTAAAATAAAGTAGCAATATGCATGTCCTCTTTGTTCCTTTAGAAACTGCTCTACAAATTTTGAAGCCTTGAGTTTATTCAGGGATTCTTCTTATTATTAATTGCATTATTTGTTTAGTAGTAAAAAGGAAAGTGACTCAAGGTAATGATGAACAAGACCATCAGTTGAATTGCATACAGATTTTAAAGTAGATCTTGATTTGTATCTATTGACTATGAAGTCCCCGGGAAAAGGCCTCCCTCCCAAATAGGCCATGTACAGGTCATATGGACCATGAATGTATCTACAAAGTCAAGAATGCCATCTTCTGGTGACCTCAGTATTCCATTGCCTATCCTAATAGACTGAGATCAGTCTGGTTGTGGTCACACAATGGCTCTATTACTTCATTCATTTGTATGTAACACATTCAGTTATTATGCTTATGATATTTGGCATGGTGACTTTTTTTGAGGCTTGCATGTTCTTTTAAGCTGGTGTTTCCCCAATTAAAGTGAAGAGGATAATTGTTCTTTCTAGCCTTGCTAAGCTAATCAGTTATCCTGTGCTTAATCTGGGATGGAAAACTCTCTATGGATACACAGCACTGGGATATTTTCAGTTTGTAATTACCTTAAGTTCTCTGATCCATCCCTGGGTTCTTGTTGCCCTTGTTCCGTGAAAAATCAGTTACAATGACTTCACATTTGGGGCACTTTTTCTGTGGGAATCTTGTGTCCAAATTAACTTTTATTTTCAACAAGTTCTCACCAAGTAGACTCTCAGCCAGTGAGAAATGTAATATTAGCCTGTAATTTCCTTTGCTGATGCTATGGCTTGACAGATAGAAAAGTAAGAGTCTTAGTGGAGACAGCGAGCCCCCTAACTGTTCCAACTCTGTCATTTTTTTCAACAATTGAGAAATTAAGCCAATAATGGAGTCCATTAGAAGTTTATTGGACAGTGGAAGAAAGGCTTGATAAAATGGGACGGTATCAAAGAAAACTATCTAGTTCTACAGTTTTCTAAAATTCCAACATTCACCATCATCAAATCAACCAAGAAGAACATCAGTGAGACATTCTTGGTCTCTACTAATTCTGAAACTATTTTCCTTTTCTATTCCTCAAACTGGAGCAAAGGTTGTCAAAGAGCCTCTGATCCACTGACTTACTTGGGAATTTTCCCAATTCTAAATACAACACAATCTTGGAATTTACAGGTGATTGCTTTTCTGAAATTATATCTCTGGTGTTTCAAGGAAGCCATCTTGGTATATTTTGCTTTCTAGGGTGAGAGTTGTCTCTGATGTGTCACCATGCACCTCCTTAGACATTCTAGGCTCCAAAATACTATTTTAATGCTCTTAGTGGTTCATTATCACCAAGACTTTAAGTAAAAAAACAAAACAAAACAAAAAACTGAGCAATATCTAACACAAAGTTCAATCTCTAAAATTAGTAACATACAATAATTTGGGTTTTTTTCTTGATCTTACTGATATAATTCCTATCTTCCTACAAAATACATTTTCCCTTTAACCTCCAGCAGTACAATAGGAAAGGGAAGACATCATGTATACATAAATTATATAGTATGTATTTATGTCTCCTTAGAAAGGAGATCCATTTATTTGGATCTGAGGATACTGTGTGACTATTTATCAAAATGTCCAGATAATTAACTAGTCTTAAATAAAATGAAATTAAATGCTTAAAAATATTAAATCACACTACAAAATTATTTTTCATGATAAAGATGTATTAATTCAGGTAACCTGAATTTTATATGGGCAAAAGGAACAAGCAAAAACACTGGCCATGTTTGTTATTACATTTGTAAGTTTTTGGAGTGTGATGTATTGTATTGTCTGAACTCTAAGATATGTCAAATAAAAGAATTTAACCTATATTATACAGAATTATTTTAGTACTTTATGGTACATGGTATACTTAACTGTGCTTAAACTAAATTAAGGAAAACATGATTTTTCGCCTAATATGTTTTTTCTCTTAGAGAATTAAAGCTGTTGAAGCACTGTGAAGTCCTGCTTAGTCGGTGATAAATGACAGGCTGAGGCGTCATCAGGCATCACAATAGCTATTCTCTAGACACTTGTCAAATTACATAGGGAAGATGTTTGCAAACATTGAATGTTTATTCATTTATTGCATTCATTACTCAAAGGAGATGATCACAATGACTCATATTAGGATAGCACTTCATTTGTTTATTCA
Organism: Peromyscus maniculatus bairdii; assembly: GCF_049852395.1. Classification (NCBI taxonomy): domain Eukaryota; kingdom Metazoa; phylum Chordata; class Mammalia; order Rodentia; family Cricetidae; genus Peromyscus; species Peromyscus maniculatus. The sequence continues at coordinate 4,610,808 of NC_134856.1, forward strand.
CTAATGCTATTTTCTAAGAAACTGTTCTAGCTAAGTTGACTAAATAGTTCCTATGTGTCATGAATTAGATTTTATCCTTAAGAAATGTATATAACTAAGACAACTGTTCTTTTGTCAGGCTGGCTAATCACAGAAGGCATATGCATAGCTTAAAAGCCAAGAGTCCAAAGATATCACTACAGGTTATGGCCATTTGCCTAACCAACCATTGTGGAGTCAAATATCCATGTTGAAACCTATTCAAGGAGAGATACAATTAGTAAAGTCACCATTTTCGTAATGAGCTTGTCATTTGGGTAGAAAATATGATTAGTTCTAGGAATAGCAATATAGATACGATACTATTTCTGATTACCAGCTTTTACATCCTCTTCTATGTATTAGTTATTCAGAAACTACACATTAGAGTAAATCATACCTAGCAGAAAAGAATGAATCCAGTAATTATTTTCATAAAGGATCTGATGTTTGTAAATATAGGAAACCAATAAAGACACAATTCATTCATATCAATAATATGCTTACTGTTGATCTAAACCAACAAATAAACACATGGAATGGAGAAGAATTAAAAAAGGATTCCAAGATTTCATTTACAATAAAATTAACCCCCTTTTACTCATTTCTACAAATAATCCAAAAAAGGGGGGACAATAGTGCCTTAGACCCAAATGTGATAGCACTTGAAAATAGGGATTTAAAGAGAAAAGTAAATCATGAGTTTAGAACCATCCTAATGCATACAGTGGCTTTACAGTCTCATAAAAAGAGATGAGGGGTGGGATCCAGTTCAATGGTTAGAGTGCTTTCTGAAAATGCACGAGGATCTGATTAAACAGTTCCAGCATGGTCAACACATGCTTACAATCCCACTTCCAGGAGGCAGAGCTAGGAGGAGCCTGAGGGCTCATTGGCTAACCAGTAAAACCAATTAGTGAGACCAGGGTTCAATGAGAGACTTTGACACAAAAAATAAAGCAAAGGACTGAAGAAGATACAGAACCAACTCTGGTATCTACATAAACATGCCTAGTCATGTGTACCTGCACATACATGTGGACACCCAGAGACACACAAACACCACAGACAGAAGCTCTTTCTTTGCCATGTAAACAAGCAGTAAGAAAAGATCAGACTGAAAATCAGGAAGAGACTGTTTTGTTGTCATTTCCACTAATAGAAACATTGGAAGGAGAGATTCTCAACCCAGAAGACTCAGGACGGAAGAAAGAAAATTGAGAGGCTAAGGACAGCAGGAAACTTACAAGACTGGACAGGCTCAGAAAGCTACAAGATTTACAAGGCCTGTCGGGGAACACTGGACACTCTTTAGTGGAACTAGCTTCAAGTTGACCAAGGAGCTAGCGGAATGCTCTGTGGTTCATCACCCATGCTGAAAGCAGTCTACTCACAGGTGATGTTGCCTTCCTTTGAGTCACCCATGTTCCTATAAGTAAAACAAATCATCAGTTTCCAGAGATAGAGTGGCGTTGTTCCTGGGCTCTATCATTGGTGCCTTATTTGGCATGGCTGGACATTTGTTCATATCTTCTTGGGAAAAAATATCATGCAATCAAATTGCTTGACACTTTGATTTTAGACTTCCTAGCTTCCAGACCAGTGAAGAATCAATGTTTGTTCAAGCTTCAATCCCTGCATTCAATAGCCACCCAGACAGACTGAGAGTTTCTTTGATTTTTACCAAGACTAATAAATTTTCTGGGACCTTGGCAATCAGGAAAACCACAGATTTCATCAATTATGCACAACTACTTTTTTAACAAACACAATGATGTAAATAAACATGTTTTTTTTTTAAATCAGCATACTACCTTTGTTGGTCCCTGAGTGAAATCTTCCAGTCCAATGGGAGCACTGTGATAATTTCAAACTGAGAGGGTAATAATTCCGATAAAGGAATTCATGTATTAGCTTTGATGATTGTAGCAACAAATTACAGCTTAGGTAAAGTGGGTCTAGCAGTCTGCATTCACTGTAGAGTTTATGACATATATCTATATACTTGAAGCCAGCTCTGTAACATTGTTTCATTCCTTTGCCCCCTTCAGTTCCTTAAACTCATTTTTCTCCTCCTTTCACTCCTCAACCTTTCTGTGAATATTCATTTGATTTATTTTTATTTTAAAATATTTAACTGAAAAATAAAAGTATCACAGTCTATCTTCAAAATGACATCATTTAATATGCAAGTATATTTATATGATTGTCACTGTCAAGTTAATATACACATTATTTCCCAGATACTAACCTCAAAGATTTTAATCCTAAAAGTAAAAGTGGCTACTCTCTAACACATTGTTATTCCTTTCACCATTACCCACATCCTTCAAAAATAATTGTTCCACTCTGCTACTATATTTTAAATTTTTCACATGCAAATTGAGACAGAAAGCATTTATACTTCTGCATTTGGCTTATTTTGCTTAAAATAATTTCTTCCAGGTTCATTTGCAATTTTGTAAATGGAAGGCTTTCATTATTTTTGTGGTTTAATAACATTCCATTATATATATATTACATTTATTATATATTGTATGCATATATACACACACGTGCATTTTTTTCCATTTACCAATTCATGGACTCTCACTTTTTTTTATATCTTCACTACCTTGAATTCTGTGTCCATAAAAATGGAGGGTAGATTTATTTCTGAAATCTCAAATTCCTTTATTGGAGATATATATCTAGAAACGTGATATTGTGATCACATAACTTTTGAAGAATATCCATTCTCTTTTCCATAATGTATTAATTTACATTCCCACTCCAAATGTGAACAACTTTACATTTTTACACCTTCTTCAACACTTGCTCTCTTTCTTTTTATTTATTTTATCATTTACTTTTGCCGTACTGGGGATTAAAGTCAGGACTTTGTGCATGCCAGGCAGACACTCTACCACTGTGCTTCATCTTCAGGCCACCTATATTCTCTCTCCATTCTGCTCACCCTTTCTCTGTCATCTTGTGTGTGGTGTTGTATCACAGTGGGTAAGCTTTGCAATCTCTATTAGTTAAACATGTTAAGTATCTCTTTATGTGCCTGATTGCTGTGTTTAATTGGTGTTGTTGTTTTTTTCATGTTTTGTATTGTTTTGTTTTCTTAGGAAAAGTAAGTGCTTTATCCATTGTTAATTATGTCCCTTGGTACTAATGTATACTGTGATACTCATATATAGTCCTGTGAGCCTTTTAATATTATAAAAGTAAACTCCCTTTCAGATATATGATATGCAAAATTTTCACCCAATATGTGGTTGACCATTTCATCTTTTAGTGTATAGAGACTTTTCATAATTATTTAGTTACTTATTTGTGTGTAGAGTTTGGGCATAAACAATGACACACATTTAGAGGACAAAGGTCATCTTTTGATTCTTCTCTCTTTCAACCATAGGAGTTCCTAAAATCAAACTCTGGTTATTAGACTTGGAGCCGCTTTTATCCACTGAACCATCTTGTCAGCCTTCTGTGAAGACGCTTTATTATTATTACTATTTTGTTTCCTGTTTTCATTTTCTATGGTTATGATGTTACATATAAGGAGTCATTGAAAAAGATGTATATTAAAGAACTTTTCTCCTATATTGTCTTGTAGGAATTTTAGTGTTTTTCATTTTATATTTAAGTGTTCAGTTATTTTGAGATTTTGAGACTCATTTTATATGGTGTAAGACAAAGGTCTGATTTTACTTGGCTTCATACATGTGTTCAGATGCACATATCTTCTTCCTACTTCCTTCGAACAAATATTCCAGTTGGTATTAGGACCTTGCAAAATGGTCAGCTTCCTAAAGCTGGAGCTCTCCAATTCAGACACATTGTCCGGCCAGCAAGCCTCGAGGATCACCCTGTTTTTACCTCCCTAGAACTGTAACTATAGGAACACTCCCATGCCCAGATGTTTAGGTGGATACCTGAGATCAAAGCTTGGATCCTTATGCTTGTTAATATGCACTTCATTGGCTGGGCCATTGTCCCAGACCCATCAATGTATTCTTAAAAACATGCAAAGTAGTCAACCTGAAATCAGTGCATGTAGATTCTACTCATGGACTCTACACTGTGGATCTGCATATACTTTCTTGTGCATGTTTATCACAGCGCCTACTTTATTCCCAGGGTATACAAGTCAAGTGGGGGTAAAGCTGAAGGCATCTTTCTTCTTAGAAACTCAACTTTACCATTTCTCAAAGAAATGGGATTTAAGGAAATAAAATCAATAACTCAGCTCCTTTCTGAGGGCTCTATTTTGGCCTTTTAGTTCTCTGCCTCCATGGCAAGCTGTGATATTATCTGCTCTCTGCAAGACACCAAACAAGATAGCTGTCAGAATGGCGTGGTCTGAAAAGGACTACTTTATCCTTAGACCAGATCTCCTCCTTGGACTACTCAATAATGTTTCACTTCCCCCTAGTGACTTCCTGGTATTATCTTTTTTATTTGTTCAGATAAATAGGAGAAAGTTGGAAGAAAAGGGGGCAGTTGAATAAGACAACAATCAAAATACTAGTAGTATAACTTCATTGGATAAATAAAAAGCTGATACTTTCACAATTGGAAAGTCTGTATTTGTTAGATTTTAACACTTAGGACTTGCACCTTTGGGATTGTTAAACTGACTTTACATTTTTTTTTATTATTTCATTATTTCAGATTCTTAATTAAACAAAAACTTGTTAATGTGGTTATTATAAAGTACAAACTATTGAGGTTATATAGAGTTTTTATAATTTAGAATGTTCTCTCTTCTGCTTAAAAGTGGTAAGACCTCAAAATTCTATATACACAGTGTCTTTACTGTCTGCTTCTTGAAGCATGGAGCAGAGCAAAAGCAAACAAAATGCTCAAGAAACAAACAGATACAATGACTTTTCTGGAAGGTGATGGTTACTATGTATAAGTTGCGCACAACCCACTCCCCATTTCAGTTAACATTGAGAAGATGGACTCTAGAGCCACCCTCTCAGTGATTCTCACCCTGTGGGTTGTGATTCCCTTGGTGATCAAACAATTCTTTCCCAGAGGTCTCAAATCATATATCCTGCATATAAGATATTTACATTACTAATATTAACAGTAGCAAAATCAGTTATGAAGTAGCAACAAAAAATATTGTTGGGGTCACTGCAACATGAGTAATTTTATTAAAGGGTTGCAGTTTTAGAAAAATGAAGAACAACTGTTTCCTCTGATTTTCTATGGTACTTCTCAATGACATCATTTCACGGTATAATTGTGTTTGTAAAATTCTGGGGTGAACATGAATGTGGAAGCAGGAAGAGGCAAGGAATTAAGAGATGGAACATTAAATTGTAAACATATGTAGACTGTGTCATCATGGACGTGGTCTTTTCCTAAAATAAAAACAACTGGAACATAAATTTTGGATAGAATGGTAAGAAAAAATACTGTCTTACTTTTGATACTGTTCTTTGATTATCTAAGAGATTGTGCTATGCAATGCCTAAAGCATACCTTGGAAGGATGTTTTCATTTTCTAAACTAGCAATTATAGGAAGGATTTATATCCTTATCAAATATTTAATTTATTTTTTCAACTGTGGCACACAAGTAATCATATTGGGAAATCAAAGTATTGGAAACAGTTGTGTTTTTGTTTGTTTGTTTTCTTAGAACAGACACTTAGTAAACATTATTCTCTTTAGCCACAATGGTGATGGTTATTGGGTGGAACTAATTCCAGCTTTTGTTCTGAGATAAGTTCTGACTTACACTAACAGTATTTATATTAACTGATGTAGAGTGGGAAGAGTGGACACCATAGTTAGGCTCAGTTGCCAGGTTTGCCACATTTGAATGTTTAAGCTACTTGAAATTCCTGAATTTTTTAAAAACTATTTAGACATACTAAACTTATTTTATATTTTTGGAGAATACTTACTGGAGAATAATGACTGAACACTTAGACAAACATATGTGGTGTATTCCCCGCACACAGGCTCACATGAACAGACATACACATACACACACACACACAGAGAGAGAGAGAGAGAGAGAGAGAGAGAGAGAGAGAGAGAGAGAGAGAGAGAGAAAGAGAGAGAGAAACACAAGAATGTAGATGTAACTGTCTTATTAAATAAGAATCACAGAGCCAATTGGAGAGTTAAAAGCCCAAGAGGTCAGAGCAATAGCTAAGACCTAAAAAACCTTTTCTTACCCTATTGCCACTGCTGTCCTTCCTCTCAGCAAGAGGCCTAGTTCCTGTGTGTCTGTCCTTTTATTAACTTTCTGTTTTGCCTTCTCATTGGTTGTAAACCCAATCACATGACCTCCTGGTCACTGCCTGTCTATACAGACCTCCAGGTCTTCTAAGGTTGGTATTGAGATTAAAGGCATGTGTCTCCACACTGGCTGTATCCTTGAATACACAGAGATCCTCCTATCTCTGCCTCCCAAGTGCTGAGATTAAAGGCATGAGCCACCACTGTCCAACTTCTGCTATGGCTTGCTATTAGCTCTGACCCCCAGGCAACTTTATTTATTAACATACAAATAAAATCACATTTCAGTACAAATAAAATATCACCATATTTACCCTTACCGGGCCCTGAGTTTGTTTTATTAATAAGAACCTTTAAGATTCCTGCTACATCTGGCGACCAACGTTTGTGGTACGAATTCATGAAAAAGCCTCTCTTATGGCCTTGCGCACACCCCCCCTACTCAAACCCAAGCTATACTCAGCCAGTTGTGGTGGCACACTGGTTGGATTTACAGAAGAAGGCAGAGGCAGGAGGATCCTGAGTTTGAGGCCAGCCTAAGAGCCTTGCTGAGAAGAAGCTGCCACCAGGGCTGGACCTGGCCACATCAGGTGGTGGTGGGACTACAGAGGCATTGGCTGCTGTTCCGAGTTGCCAAATCCTTCTCATCATGTTGGTGACTGCGGTGATGCTCCTACCTGGGACGAAGAGTTTACTGCTGCTTGTTCAGAGAATTGCCTGGACCATTGAATTACAGGGAAGCATCAGCAAAGGTCAGTTTGGAAAAGTTTGGCAAGACAAATGGTGGGGAGAAATTGCTGTGAAGATTTTCTCTTCTAGAGAAGAATGTTTGTGGTTCAGAGAGACAGGTATTTATCAGACTGAGATTGCTCCAAACCACAGAGGAGGCACAAAAAAAAAAAAAAAAAAAAAAAAAAAAAAAAAAAAGTCTGCAGGGAACCATGACCACGCCTAACAGCAACTTTGAAGTCTTCAAAAAGATGACAGGAGCCCACAATGATGATTCCATTAAGCTGATTAACACCATGGAAAGATCGACTTTGAACTACAAACTATTCAGGAGAATTTTGAGATGGCTAGCTGAGATGATCAGCCTGACAGACTACCTGAACAAGGACTTAAAACAAGCCCTGCACTTTCTCATTATGCAGTAACTGGACAAATGATACAGGATTTCACGATCCCCTAAAGATGTCTTCACCCCCAGAAAGCAGGAAGTAATTTTAAGAAAATGATGCCCACATTCCCAAGAGGTGGGATGGGAGGTTTTTGGTTGTTTAATGAGTTATGGATATTGTCATTGTTTATGATGTTTGGTTGCAAGTTGTTAATTGTTAATGGTAAGGAAAAAAGCTGAACAAGGAGGTTAGATTCAGATTAGATTTTGTTTAAAAAAAAAAAGAAAGAAAAAGAGAGAATATAGATATGAGGTAGATCATTGAATCTACTCTGAGAAAAAAGATAAAGAAATAATAGGATAAATGAGTAGATCACTGAATCTACTCTATAAAGAAAAAGAGGTAGATATAAAAATGACAAAAGGTAGATTATTGAATCTATTATGAAAAGAAAAATGAGAATATGGATATGATCAGATAAAAAGGTCAATTACTGAATCTACTTTTAAAAAGAAATTACTTGTTTTAAATTGGATAAGTAATGAAAAATTTTTGTCTGAATTTGTCAAATGTTACTGGACTGGACACTGTTTATATATTAATGGCGTTTTTTTTTTTTTGTCTGAATCTGTCAAATGTTAATGGACTAGACATCGTTAATGTCATCTTGACTGTGTATATTGTATATACTTATTGGATATAATTTTTCTTGTATTAGTTATAAGCTTTTTTAATTTTAGACAAAAAAGGGGAAATGTGGTGTTATTATGTTCCCCAAAATATTGTGCACGCTAATAAACTTATCTGGGGACAGGAAAGAGAACAGCCACAATATTAAACATAGAGGATATGCAATGGTAGCACATGCCTTTAATCCTAGCATTCCAGGGGAAGAAATCCCTCTGGATCTCTGTGAGTTCAAGGCCACATTGGAAACAGTCAGGCATGGTGACACACTCCTTTAATCCCAAGAAGTGAGCCTTTAATCCCAGAGAGTGATGGCAGATAGCAGAAAGGTATATAAGGCTTGAAGACCAGGAACTAGAAGCATTTGGCTGGTGAAGCTTTTAGGCTTTTGAGCAACAGTTCAGCTGAGACCCATTTTGGATGAGGACTCAGCGGCTTCCAGTCTGAGGAAACAGGATTAGCTGAGGAGCTGGCGAGATGAGGTAGCTGTGGCTTGTTCTGCTTCTCTGATCTTCCAGCATTCACCCCAATAACTGGCCTCAGGTTTGATTTTATTGATAAGAACTTTTAAGATTCATGCTACACAAGAGAGTATGTAAGAAAGGATGGGGGAGGAATGTGAAGGCAAATGATGATAATTATATTTTAAATTAAAAAATAAAAACATTTAAGTCACCCACACAGTCTGAAAAATGCTAGGAATAGAATGATGCCCCTTTGCAGTGTTGACAGTGAAAACCCTTCACACATTAAATGTTCAGCAAAAAGTTGAATATAGGAGCAATTACGCTTTGCAGAATTGTCCACTTCATATATTTTCCCTTTCATGGAAATTGACAAAATTCTCTTTTTAATATTATAAGAAATACAAAGCAGTAAGATTTCTGTTTGACTTAAATGTCCATTTTCCCAAACACAGCTAATCATTTTCTGTTTTCAATTTAGTAACATTTCAAGGACTTATTATTCTGCAGCATGCACTTTAGTCAAAGCTGTTTTCTAAATCCCTTGGGGGAAATCTGCCTAGTCTACTTTCCCCCAGCTACTTTCAGTCCCTCCCTTAAACGCTCATTAAAACAGTCATTTGAGCCATTGCTGAAAGTCAAGTAGTGAAAAAATCACTTCCTTTTTTCCCCTCAGTGTCATGATCTTGGCTCAATTTTTAGTGATAAAACCTCAAGAGAAAAACATCAGCTTTCAAATTGGCTCATAACAGGTGATGATACCTGGTTATTGCAGAAAATCTCTACATCAACATCTAATTTTGTTTTCTCTGAGCTCCTGCAAGAATGAGAAAGTCTCATTTCCAATATATAACCTGCACTCTAAAGTCTGTGTTAATTGTTCTTCTCATGACACAAAAGGTCTGAAGCAGAGGCACCCAGGGAAGAAAGCATTATGAGAACAGTCAGATTAGATTTGTGAAGACAATTAAGCTGAATTCTTTATGGCTTCTTCTTATTCTTAGCTTTGATATATTTCTTGCTGTTGAGTCATTTGGGCTCCTGGTAGCATTGCTCAGGAAAAAAATAAAAGAGCAAGATATCTATTAAACAAACAAACAAGAACAAAGCAATGAATCTGGTTCTGTTCAAACTATGTGAAAAACCAATTGAGGAGCTTTAAAAGTTAGCTTATTTGAGTTGTGCTTTCCAAAGAAATCAGCTTTAGCATTTCCTTTCCTTCAACCCTGTCTCTACAGGATGCTGTCAAATTGTAATAGTCCCCAAAGTACAGGTAACAGTTCATTAAATTAGCTGTCTCTAGCAAAGAATGCTTAAAACAGTTTTGGCGGCCCTTTAGTTATACTATGACCCTTGAGGAAAAAAACATTTTGCCATTGACACATTTGTGAGAGATTTGTCTTCCGCAATGAGATGAGGTATCATACTCCTTCACAAAGTCTGGCTTCCAATAAGTGAAGAATGCAGAGCCAAATAGTTTCTGCTCTTACTGTGACCTCTACAAAGCAGGGGTTTCATTTCATGGTCTCTTATTTCCATCAATGAAGGTGTATGATGGAACAGGCAAAGTTTATTTCACATTTAAACAGCTTCTCTCAAAATGCAGCTACTACCTATGGGCTTTTAAGTGCCATGGAAAGCATGAGGATGCTATCTTACTCATCATGGCACTCTTTTCTTTTTAATTTTAAAAACACATTTTTTATTAAGTCATTAAGTTGACCTGCATAATTTCAACAAGAGCTTCATTGAAAAAAATGTGACATATAATACATTTGTCTCTAAGAAATGTCTTATTTACACATTAAGGAACATTTTTTTTTAAATGTAGATCTCAGCAGAACATCCATCAAGCAGTCCTAGCATTCTAAGGATGCCCCAGAAAGGGAAACCCAAAGGGAGCTGCCATCCTTCTCAATCATACTCAGAGAATCAAATGTGATGACTGGCACTATGACACTCTTATCATCTAAAAGAGAATCTTTAGATTGGCTTGGAAATTGTACAAGTTATCTCTCTTGCCTATTGGTTACCTAGCTCCCCATTTCCTGATACCCTGTTTCTATGACGAAGCTTAACATGTGAAGCTCTATAGGAAGGTCTGAAGTGTATGACACACTTTGCTTATCTCAAGTATTTATTTATATTGCCTCAAATATTATTTCCATGCAGCAGATTCACAGTAAATGTTTATTAATTAGGGAAAACATGCTATCAGAACAAAGACATTATTGAATTTGAACTATTGGATTTGACATTTGACAAATGTCATCATTTACATTTTGAAAACTAAAGAAGATTGACATGAATACTTTTATTGAATATATAATTTTTATTATGCATATATGTGTGTCTGCATGTAGAAATGAGCAGGAATGAGTCCTGATACATATTTAGTTCAGAAGAAGGCATCAGATCCCCTGCAGTTGAAGTTACAGGCATTTGTGAGCCACTAGACATGGGTGTTGGGAACAAAACTCAGGTTCTGTGCAAGAGTGGTACATGCTCTTAACAAATGGGAAGCTCTCCAGCTCCAAAAAGTATTTTTATTTAAATATCAATGAAATTTATAATAAGCTCTTCTTTTCAGTGAATATTGAAATTGGATTTTTTTCTAAAGAATGATAAGTACCAGATTATTGATGAGGTAACTGACAACCTTTTTGAAGGGACAGAATAAGTAAATAAGACACTATATACCCTGAAAGCTCTGTATGGGAAATTAGTTCTGTGTATGTATTTTTTTTCTTTATTGAGAATTATGCTTCACTTCAAAGTGCTTTACACATTTTAAATCTCACTTATGTCTGTCATATCTTATGACACTACACACAGATACACTTTAAGATTCTGTGTTTTCCTCACTATGGATAAAAATAGTATGGTGGTTGAAAGAAGTTAGGCGCATACAAAACAACAAAATAAAACACAAAAAGACTAGAAATGAAAGAAAGAGATCCAGGCACGCACCATTCAGAAGAAATGACTTACTAGATTTGAAATTCTATACTTGGATTTGGGGGAGGGGAAAGTAAGATTAGAATATATTACAAAAAAGTTTTTTTTTCAATTAAAATAAAAAAATTAAATGCTGCATTTTGAGACTATGCATGCTCATATGTTTGACTCGTGTCTTTGGTGATGGAGTATATATAGGACCACACACATGCACCATAATTGAAATTCCCTGTGTGAGTGGTTCTTTCCCCATTAGTACACTGTACGCATTAAAGTGATCATGCTCCTTCTTAAATGATCATGAAACATTTACAGAGAAATTTGCTTGGTATATCTACATATTCAAAAGACAGATGCTAAAATGCTACTTTTTTTGTTACCAAATATTCTTGACAGTGGTTTATTTTTTTTCTTTAATGTAATAGTTTCTATCTCTCACGTCACATAAACTTGTGCCTTCTGTCAAAATCTTTTTCTTGAAATATCTGTGTAAGGGAAGGTAAGTTCTAGTCTTGTCAAAAGATAAGTCTTAAAATTTATGTTTTTGTCTCTGTTTCTATTTGTCAAGAAACTGTTAGAATGCTGGCAGGCCTTAGGCTAGACAGGATTCCTTCTCAGAGTCCAGGACTTCTGTATACTCTACATGTCTCATGGTGACATGTGATTTGGTAATGTCTCCTTGAGGATGTGGAGGTAAAGGCATGGCTGGGTAGTTAAAATTTAAAATTCTGCCTTAGTAGAAGGGCACTGGATAAAAACAAATAAAACTGAGTACAAGTTCATCAATGACAAAGATAGTAGACAATGAGAATAGTATTTATTCAGTAACTAACAACAGTCAAGGAAAGAGTCCTATTCTAGTAAGGTGGAAAGAGTTCTATTCTAGTAAGGAGGAAAGAGTCCTATTCTAGTAAGGTGGATTTTTAAAACGCAAATGAGGTAGTTGGAACTGGGAAAGGGTGAGACAGAAATTGAAAACAAAAACAAAAACAAAACAAAGCAAAACAGGTAAGTCACTGTGGTTTCTTTTCTTTTTCAGTTTGCAACTATCAAAGTTAGGTGTTTACTTGCTTACAAAAATTGAATACAGACATTTCATAAGTTGTAGCCGATATATTTATCTGAAAGAAAGAGATGGGGGGAGGGGGAGGGGAGGGAGAGGGGAAGAGAGGGAGGACATACTCTTGATTATAATTCCTTTGGTCAAGAATGCTCTAAGAAGGAGAAGTAAAAGGTTCCTGTCTTTGGAAGTTTGCTTAGACAAACAACAACTTCCCCTGCAATGCTGAACCTACTCAAGCCTCTGAGTGTTGGGTTGGGCTGGAACATGGTTTTATAACACCCAAAGTTAGACCAAAGTTTGGTTGTCTCAGAGTAGAGGATTGACCAGAGTCACTTCATGCTGGGTCTGGATTTTTGAGTGTGTCCTTTGTACATACCTCTGTCTTTATCTGCCCTTCATCTAATCATTTTGTCACCGTCCAATGCGATGTGTCCCGTAGCATCCTCCTCAGTGCTGCTATGTTGCTATAATGTTTCATCTATAATTCAATGCACCAAGAGGAATGAAAAGCACAGCTGAAGGTGTAGCACAAGTAACAGGTCATGACACGCTTCAGGTAACTATGAAAATCAGCTTCCTAGAAGCAGAGATAGGACACCTGTTGTATTTGCTGCCACGTACTCAGTTTCAGTAAAAAAAAATATTCATATCTGAAAAATTATCAGGCACAAGGGTGGGTATAAAATATCCTACAACAGTGTCAAATTTTTTTTCGGCCTTTGTCTGCTTCTCTCCTCTCTCTCTCTCTCTCTCTCTCTCTCTCTCTCTCTCTCTCTCTCTCTCTCTCTCTTTACTTTGTATTGCAGTGAATCTATTTCACACATTAAGTAGTAGATATTTCATCTTTAATTTAGAAAGATGAAGTATTAATCAACTGGCATTCCTATAGTAATAAAAATGAAGTTTTTTACTAGAAGATAGATCGTCTTCCCAAGCTTACCATATTTATCACTAACAAAGCTGATGAATACAATGGTGTTTATAACATGTCAGTCACTGGAAAAAACCATCACAAGGCTTCTATTCTATCACTATTCTCTCTTGTTAAAGGAGAACAATAACAGGACCTATGGAAAGACATGCCCATTTGTTCTGTCAAGCTTTTCCTATTCCATGGAAAAACCTTGAGGAACCTTGTATTACACATCATGCCCTAGCTGCAGTGTGAATCTGTGACTTGTTACTAATTGGCATCTGTGTCAGATATATGCTCTTTACTTAACCAATTATGATCCATACCAGTATACTAGTTAAGTTTCCATATGCATTATTCAACCGAGAGAATTTACGTTATGATATACTTCATCTGAATAGCAGCCAAACAAATCAGTATTTGGCAGAAAATCGATGTTAGATAGAATTCACCGTGTTCTAGGAATGTTGTTAAATGTTTTAAATAATATTTTATATGGTTCCCACATTATCAACATTGAGCAGGGGTTATTATACTCATTTTGAAATGAAGACATAAAGGCAAGAAAAATAACATACTAAGAAACACAATAGAAATTTTATCATTAAAATCCAAATTTCCAGATTTATGAAGTGTGATCCTCACTTCTCATGTTCCAGAATTTATGAATGTATTGTAATTCCTCTTTCCAAAATTTCTCACTGCTTTGTCCATGTGGATCCTGGTACCCAGGGAAAAAGTGTTATAATGTATCAAATATTGCTACATACAGGGAGTGGGGAGAGTAATATATATATCTGAACTTGATTTTGCTTTAAATAGAAATTACTTCAACTGTCTGAAGTAGCAAATGCTATAGTACTATAGTCAGCATCCTCTTCTAAGGAAAAGGTAATCAACTGAATTTTCATCTCTGCAAATTGGCTTCTTACCATTCATCTCTTTAAGCACTAGTGGATGACATTAATCATTTCTGCATTCCCTTTCAGCACTTTTAGCCAAGGAGTGCAAAGTCATGGAGCCTCTTAGATGAAATAATTCTGTGCCTTAAATCACTCATCATTTCCTCCAAGCTTACAGAAGAAATCATCACACTGCTTCCTGCTCAGCTATTTTGTTGACAGAATCCTCCAGCAGCAATAATTGGCTTGATAGTCATATATTATATTCATCTCAGGTAGAAAGACGTATCTCTCATCCTTTCATTAGAAGAGTATCAAGAATAGGCTCATTTGCAGACAATTTTCTTTTCTCTCTCCAACGTCATTTCTAAAATGGAGCAAAATCTTGATTCAGTGGTGAACATTTACTTTGCTGAAAATCCATATTGGACATGATTGCACCTTGGTTTACATGTAATACTGAATTCAAAACTAACTTAGCAGCTGCCTCATTTGGAGAGAAGTAATTCACTGTGCTTTCATGGTTCAAATTTTAGTGGTGTGTCTTATTTTCCAGGATAAAAGCATGGATTCAGGCTTTCTTATTGAAAAGATGACAAGACTATTTAAGTTTTGTAGATAAAATATAGTTATAATAGGGGTTAAAAAACAAAAGCTCTTCTTCACATTAAAATTAAGTAAATACTCAAAATTTTAGTGGTTTTTCAAAATAAAAATTGACAAGATCATTCTTCTTATTCTGTTAGCTGTTAAGTGATTTGAAAAGACTAATTAACAGAAAATACTGCAAGTGTTTTAGGATAGTTCTGCATTTTGAGAGAGATATATGTTCTCTGCAATATGAACAAAATTCAACAAAGTATAATAATTAATGACAGCATCCGAGACACAGTACACACTCATCTCTGCCTTTTCCCAGTACTTAAAAGCAAAGCCTCCCTGGACTCATGAACCGGGTGCCTTAGTGAAGCTATGTGTGTGAGAAATATACACTGTGGCTCTTTTAGGCTGCAAGTGACACTACTGATACAGCTATAATGGTGACTCACATTTAACCTCCTTATTCTGGAATTCATCTGCGATAACACAGGGTGGATCTCATCCTGCATTTGTAATGATATTTTGCATCTTTATTATTAACTTATTTTTTGAGAATAAAATAACTACATCATTTCTCCTTTCCTTTGCTCCCTGTGAATTTTTCTTTATACAGTTTCTCCCTTTCTTTCTTTCTTTCTTTCTTTCTTTCTTTCTTTCTTTCTTTCTTTCTTTCTTTCTTTCTTTCTTTTCTTTCTTTCTTTCCCTATTTATTTTTGACTTTAAAAGAATCTGTTTAATTGTATGCTCATATGAAGTTGTAAGAAGTGACACAGAGAGATCCTATGTCTGCTTTCTTTGTCTCCTTTAATAAGAACATCTTGAAAAGCTATACTCCAGCTTCATGACCAGGATGTGGCACAGCTTTCATACAAATTCATGGCCTCTTGTCACATTGATTATATATATATCATAAATAAATTGATATACATTCACATATAAATGAATACAACCTCCTCAGACTGCATAATGTTACTTGTATATTGTTTTCAGAGCTGCTTATTTGGCATTGGATAGCAAATTGGTGTTTTCCCCTGGGTAAGATTATTTCTTCCACTCTCAGTATTCATTAGTTGCCTATAGTTTTTTGTATAGGATATAAACATCTTGGACTTTCCCCTATAGATATTCCCAATCCCAAAGGAATATCTACAAAACAACTCTAACACCTAAAGTTCAGAAAAATTGTTAAAGAGAGGGCAGAAAGATTGTAAAACTCAGGGAATCAGAGAGTTTGCTATGTGATTGTGTATCCTTAGAATTTCAAAAACTACACACATAAAAATCTCAACCCCATGGCTGCCTGCCTACACATGCACTGAACAAGGATGGCAGCAATAGCGATGGGATTTCGGCAAAAATCAAAATATAATTACATCATTTCCCACTTCCTCTCCTCCCTGTAGCTTTTTCCCCTTTTCCCTAACCCCCTTGCTTCTCCTCAAATTCATAGACTTTTTACCTGCATGTGCACACACACACACACACACACACACACACACACACACACCTCCTGCTGAGCCCATTCATTTAAAGTTGCTTGTATGTATGTGAATCCTGTGCTGACTACTTGGTTTTGGGAAACCAGTTATTGGGTATCTCCCTCACAGATTTTGTGACTTGCAATTATTTCATTTTTTTTTCTTGTACCTCACCATAGTGTTTCTTACAATGCTTAGTTTTCTTATGTGTACTGTCTTTCTCCCCTTTTCATTGTGAAATATTGAATCCCTCTCATATTGCTTTATTTGCTAGTTTCACAGATTGAACATCAACATCTGAAATTCATGCTTACCTCTTTGTTCTCCATAACAGTCCCAGTTACCTGCTGTGGATATTGCTCTATATAAATAAAACACTGATGGCCAGTGACCAGACAGGAAGTATAGGCAGGACAAGGAGAGAGGAGAATTAGGGAAACAGGAAGAAGGAGGGAGGGACACTGCAGCCACCGCCAGGACAAGCAACATGTAAAGACTCCAGTAAGCCACCAGCCATGTGGCAAGGTATAGATTTATAGCAATGGGTTAATTTAAGATATAAAAACAGTTAGCAAGAAGCCTGTCACGGCCATACAGTTTATAAGTAATGTAAGCATCTGAGTGATTATTTTATATGTGGATTGTGGGACTGCGGGGGCTTGGTAGAACCTGGAGAGAAACCCTCCAGCAACAAATGGTGCCCAATGGCTCGAGTTTCCACCTTAAACCTGAGAATATTTAATAACCAATTCTAAACAAAGCCAAAACCAGGTTCCTGCTTCTTGTCTCATATGGGCAGCTAGATACCACAAAACGCAGGTTTGAACACTGGCGGGTTCCTGGAGTGTGCGTTTGACCAACAGTATTGCGGGAATGAGGCGTCTGCCAGCGGCACATTACGCTGTATGGTACATTTAGTCTTTACTAGTATTAAAAAAAAGAGAGAGAGAGAGAGAGAGAGAGAGAGAGAGAGAGAGAGAGAGAGAGAGAGAGAGAGAGAGAGATTTCTGGGCTACATGCTGCTTTGATAAAAGCGTAGACCTACTATTTCTCAGACTTGATGACTCCCAGAGCTGGAGAAAATGTACCACTACCATGTTAAAAAGCTAAAGGGGATGGAGCCAGCAGCCACAGCGCCATTTCAGGCTTAGAAGGCTACAGTTTAAAGCAATAGGTTCTCAATAAAACTGATTCAGATGAAATAGTTTATAATGCATGTAAAAATGTATGTAGACTTAAAATATATATTTATACCATTATATAAACAAATAGTATCTAAAAATAAAGTGTTTAAAAAAACAGTAAGGGTAATAAGCCACATAAAGATGGCTATCACACAAAAAATCTGGATTATGTTGTCTTTGATATTTGTAACTAAAGAAAAACATTTGATTTTAAAAGCTGTTCAGGGGGCTGGAGAGATGGCTCAGAGGTTAAGAGCACCGACTGCTCTTCCAGAGGTCCTGAGTTCAATTCCCAGCAACCACATGGTGACTCCTACAGCCATCTGTAATGAGATCTAGCACCCTCTTCTGTACACTAAATAAATAAATAAATCTTTAAAAAAAAAAAAAGCTGTTCAGTTATATCAAAATGTAAATTTTAAAGGTACCTTGACTTCAAAATTTAGATATAAGGATATGTTACTTTGGAAAAGAGGTTCTGCTTTTGTTTCCACAGAAAGCCAGAGGCTATGGATTTGTTCCAGATTAAGATACATCAAGTTTGACCAGCCAGTATCCCCTGAAAGGTCTCAGATGACACTATGGCTCAGATGATCCAACATCCAGAGAGGTTTCAAGGCAACTGGCTCCCACAATACAGCCTCAAGGACTACCCATAGGCCTAAAATTTTCTTTGCGTCCCCATAAGATACAGCAGCCCCCTTCAGCAGGAAGTAGTAAGAGATGCTATACCCAAATTCCCAAATATACCAAGCTGGCTTTAGAGGTAGAATTGGCTGACTCCCCATCTAAACCCAGACATATTGCTTAAAAAAAATGGTTAAGAGATTCTTGTGTCCCAAATCAAAAGAGCCCTCTGGTGTGGGACAGAGAAAAACCAATATTTTTATTTAAAACAGGTTGATTATAAATGTGATCTCTTTCTAAAAAAGAAAAGAGGATATGATATAGATATATAGGATATAGAGATGATAAAAAAGGGTAGATTAATGAACCTACTTTTAAAGAACAACAACTTGTTTAAAATGTTTTACATTGTTATAGATTTTAGTTTATGTTTAAAATGTTTTACATTGGTGTAAATTTTAGTTTATTGATACAAACTTAAAAGTTAATTTTGTTATCCTGTATATATATTTCTATGATTGTTTGAGGTATTATGTTTATGTAACTCATTTAAAATTGTAATGGATAATTAAGAAATGGATTAATAGTTAGTCATGTATGATAATCATATTTATAGCCATGTTAGCTAAGTCTTCTAGGTATACATAGATATATTTCAGATAGATAGGTAATCTTCAAACACTTCATAGACCTAGAAAATATGGCATTTAAATAACTTAGAATTCTGTTGACGTGAGACACAATTGCTCCTGGCTGCACCAATTTGATCCTGAGAGAATATTAGGCTTCTAAGACATCTCCATTTGGAAGTTTGTCTTCTTGGCACAAAATGGCCTACTGGGCAAAGAACTGCCCTTGCCTTGATGGCTGACAGTACGAAGGCAATGCAGTCCTTTCTGGACAAGCGGGGCACAAGGAAAGCGACCACTATACTCTGACAAGACAAGGTAAGATGGTCTTTCAGAATTCCTGCTTCTGAAAATAGTCTGTCATATACTCTAGGCCTGTAGCCAATTTGAATGCACCAACAATGCTAAGAAACATTAGGTGACTGTCCAGGCTGCCAGCTGTCTTGGTCTACTCTTGCAAGATTCCCGAAAGTTGCTTGCACCCACTATTTCTCAGGTATTATTATATTCCTTCTCAGGTCTTTGATGTGGTTGAAGACTAGATAGTTGTAATTTCCCCAGTTATGATAAAAGATAAGTTAGATATAAAACTGCAACTCACAAATATAAGATAGATAGGATTTCTTCTTTAATATTGTAACTGCAATTCCTGCTCAATAATTATTTTGTTACATGTAATTTTACCATGTTCAAGTTAAAACCTTCCTTTTAAAAAAAAAAGAAGAAGAAAAGGGGAAGTGCTGTGGATATCACTCTATATAAATAAAACACTGATGGCCAGTGACCAGACAGGAAATATAGGCGGGATAAGGGGAGAGGAGAATTGGGGAAACAGGAAGAAGGAGGGACACTGCAGCCACCGCCAGGACAAGCAGCATGTAAAGACACCAGTAAGCCACAAGCGACGTGGCAAGGTATAGATTTATAGCAAATGGGTTAATTTAAGATATAAGAACAGTTAGCAAGAAGTCTGCCACGGCCATACAGTTTATAAGTAATATAAACGTCTGAGTGATTATTTTATGCGTGGATTGTGGGACTGCGGGGGCTTGGTGGAACCTGGAGAGAAGCCCTCCAACAACAGTTACCTGCCTACAATAGTTGTCTGTGCTCTGTGCATTCCAAGTACTCCACCCTTCTCTCAAACTCTTGTCCAATTTTTGTAACCACAGATATATATTTTTATAGTATGAATATTTTTCTACATCTGCAGTTTGTTTCTATTTCTGTGACATCATTTATATGCATCTTGATGGCTTTTCTTCTCTACCTGTATATATTTTCAATTGAATTATTTTATACTCCTGTTAACACAGTCAATCCAAAAGGGGAATAGAAACATAATCCTATTTTAGTCAGATCAATGGTTTCTCATTCCTGAGATCAGCTATTGAATATAGAACTCAGAGGCATCTGACAGGCTAATAACTAACCAGTTTGGAGTGTGGAATCCTATAACATTTTGTCTTCTAGAGGTTTTCATGTTTGATGAACTCTAAAATAACTTCCTCACTGATTGGAAACACATAATTATTTTCCCTTGGCTGATCTACAACAAAGTTTCTAATCCTGCAGTAAAATTGCCTGTCTTCTATTGGTGGGAGTGTTAAGGCAACTCAATGTAGTTAAAAGGGAGGTTTATTTTATGGGGTAACTTAAAAGTAAAGGGATAGGTTACAGGGTCCAGGAAAGGTGTAGTGCAGTCCAGTGCTGTTCTCTGGAGAACTCTGCTCAGTCTCCCTCCAGCATCCAGGATCCAGGAACCCAGAGAACCAGCACATCAGGATCTTGGGTGTTCAGGGCTCCTCTCTCAGCACTGTCTCGTAGGTGTGACAGTTATTGGAAGCCTCCATGGAGGTAGTACTTCCAGGTCAAAGCTGGAATAGATACCCACTACATCTCTCCCTTTTGTCTAAATAAGGACATTCTAACCTAACACAAAACTATATACAATAGGAATGATTATCAAATATTGTCCAGGAGGAATAAGGGATAATGACCTAGACAAGATGGAACCACAACCAACACAAACAATATCAAACAAGGGACACATTCTAAAATCCAGATATGTCTGGAGTATGGGTAGATGGCATTTTACAAAGATCATTCCAAAAGGTGCCCTAGCCTAAAGAACCTGAACCTAATACTTAATATGTTCTAGTTAAGATAGAAGATTGAAACTGTAACTGTTAAGTCTTCAATCCCATCAAAGGCCTGAGAAGGAATATAATAATACCTGAGAAATAGGAAAAGGGTGCAAGCAACTTTTGGGAGTCTTGTGAGAGTAGACAGAGAATGCTGGCAGCCTGGACAGTCACCTGATGTTTCTCAGCATCGTTGGTGCATTCAAATTGGCTACAAGCCTAGAGTATCTGACAGACTATTTTCAGAAGCAGGAATTCTGAAAGACCATCCTACCCTGTCTTGGCAGAGTTAGGTAGTCACTTTTCCTTGTGTCCCACTTGTCCAGAAAAGACAGCATTCATACTATCAGTAGTCGAGGCAAGGGAAGTTCTTTGCCCAGTTGGACATTTTGTGCCAAGAAGAAGACAAACTTCCAAATGGAAATGTCTTAGAAGCCCAACATTCTCTCAGGATCAAATTGGTGCTGCCAGGAGCAATTGTGTCTCATGTCAACAGAATTCTAAGTTATTTAAATGCCATATTCTCTAGGTCCATGAAGTATTTGAAGATTACCTGTCCATCTGACCTATGTATCTGTAAATCTGGATAACCTAACTAACAACTATAGAGATGACAAATATAGGTGACTATAAATCTGTAAGTCTTATCTATCTAAATAATCTGAGGACTAAGGCTTCATGTAAACAAGGTAAACAGTCTGTAAGCAAACTACCCACTACAATCTTCAAAGTCAATAGTTTCTTAAAGTTAATGGTTTTTAATTTAGCTATATACTCATAATTTATATTTTCAAGTATTTTGCTAACATACATTGTTGTCCTTTTAGACATTTCTGATGTTGATCTGGGTCAATTATTTAACATCTTACTCCACTAATATGGAGAATACATAAAGAAATAACAAATTGCAAGCATACATTCTTGATTCAATACAAGGTTAGATATAACAAAAATGGAATAAAATTGTGAGAAATATTGTACCTCCTGGAAATTCTGTAATATCTTTCCCCCTTCCCTCCTTCCTTTTCTCCCCATCTTTGTCTAAATCATTTGATGCTTTTTGTACCTTTTCCTATGAAAGAGGATTCAAATGGCATTTCTAAGAAAAAGGAGTTTCTATTTTCTTTCCAGTAATTGAATTCTGAAACTCTAATTAGGTGTACAGAATGTTCTTTCCCAAAACGCTGAAAATAATGCTTTCTTCCCTTGCCCCTCAAAAATGTGTCTATCTTACGTAATTCATAATGGTCCATGGCACTCTGAGAATCTTAAAAATTATTGGTGCGGGAAGCTTTCTCATTCATTAAGAAAGGATATGTACAGAGAACTCCTCTTGCTAGGTAATTTATAAAAAACAAACAAATAAACAAAAAGAGTCTGTGAAAAATAAAATATCAAACAACAGAATTTGAAATGCAAATGGGAGCTGAAGCAAGAGTATGGAAAAAGAATTTAAAATGAAAAAAAAAAAGAGGAAAGAAGTTACCATATGGTGGTAAGCTCTGTTTTTTAAAACATTAATGTATTTTTATGATGTAATTTTTTCTACAGAATTATTACTTGTTACTATTTTCTTTCAATATCTCTTATCTCCTAAAATTGAAAATGGACATCAATAAGAAAGAAAATGAATATATAATCATGACCAACAACACATTCTCTAGAGGAAGGAAAGTGAGCATGGTATGGAAGGTAACAGAGTGAAGTCTTGAGGATTTCTATACCTTGATGGGCAAATCCAAGAAGTTGAATGCTTATGTTGGGAGGGTTAGAGGGAACAGATGGAGTAGGGCCACAGAACTAAGCACAGGTTCATGTTTTCTTCTAATTTACACCAAAATAGACGTAGCAAAAGGATGTATGCAACAGAATGAATACACTAAAATTTCAATTTACTACCTTGAGCAGAAGAAGATCAAGGAATAGTGGGAAGCTATAAAAGTGAAGGAGGCAGACTGTAGAGGAAATGCATATTTCTGTGTCTGTGGGAGGTCTTGTGTTCCACCCCAAATCTCTGGGACTAATCATAATCAACAAAAAAATTTAATAAAGTTTAGAAGATGAAAGCACACTTGGATCTCTACCAAGTCCAGACTAAACCTAGATGGTTCATACTAGACATATTATAATTCCTAGGCAAAGGATTTTAAATCTAAAATATTGTTAAAGCAATGGTTCAGAAAGGAGTTTCAGAGTTAGTAACATGAGTCCAACCATTTCATGTACTAATATTCTTGTTGAAGGTTTTATACATTGATATAATGAATTTTAGTTGTTTTAGCATTGTGCCCCCTCATTAACCCCACCACTCTCCTGCTGAGCGTGTTCTCAACAAGTCATTTCTATTTTCATGTCGTGTGTGTGTGTGTGTGTGTGTGTGTGTGTGTGTGAGTATTAGTATATGTACGTGTGTGTTGTGTGTATGCTGGCTTAGTGGGTAATCACTCTTATCCAATGGGCTTAAGAGCCCAAGTTTGACCCCAAGAACCTATTTAGAAGTCAAATTCAGTGGCAAGAACCTGCAGACAGAGCACTTCTACCCCGGAATGAGACACACACAAAAGAACTATCTGGAAGCATGTTTTCCTAAAGTCATCCTCTGAGTTCCCCAGTAATGCTGAAGCAAGATGTACTCTAACTTACACAAACACACTTAGGCCTGTACAATCACCCTCCACTGTGCGCATTTATACTAACTAACAATGAGTAATAAACTAAAAAATTAATTTCCTGGAAATGAAAAAATAAAGAAGGAACTTCAGATTTAGCTCAGTGGCAGAACTCCTGCCTCACAAGTACCAAGTCTTAGCTCCAGTTACTAAAAGATCATTATATATATATATGTTATATATATATATATATATATATATATATATATATATATATATATATGACAGAATATTAAGAGATCTTGGGGTAAATCTAACCAAATAAGTGAAAGACTTATATGACAAGAACTTTAAATTTTTGAAGAAAGAAGTTGAAGAAGATATGAGAAAATGGAAAAATCTCCCATGCTCTTGGGTAGGCAAGATTAACATAATAAAAATGGCAATCTTACCAAAGGGAATTTACACATGATTCAATGCAAACCCCATCAAAATCCCAACACAATTCTTCACAGATCACGAAAGAACAATACTCAACTTTGTATGGAAAAAGAAAAAAAAACAGGAAAGCTAAAACAATCCAAATAATCCAGTACAATTAAGGAACTTCCAGAGGCATCACCATCCCTGACTTCAAACTATACTATAGAGCTATAGTAATAAAAAAACAGTTTGGTTTTGGCATCAAAATATACTATAGAGCTACAGTAATAAAAATAGTTTGGTTTTGGCTTAAAACAGACATATGGATCAATGGAATTGAATAGAAGAACTTAACTTAAATCCACACACCTATGAACATGTGATTTTTGACAAAGAAAACCAAAAATATACAATGAACAAAAGAAAGCATCTTCAACCTCAGAACCAGAAATACAAACATGATATGTACTCCCTAGTAAGTGGATATTAGCTATAAAGCAAGGAATAACCAGGCTATAATCCACAGCCCCAGAGAACCTAGATAGCAAGGAGCACCTAAAAGGGCCATATGGATCACCCTGGGAAGGGGAAATAGATGAGATCTCCTGGGTAAACGGGGGTGGGGGGATGGGAACATGAAGGATCCAGATAGTTCATTTGGGGAAAGAATGGGGAGGGAGAGCAATGAAAGAGATATCTTGATGTGGGGGGGCATTATGGGGTTAGGGAGAAATCTAGTGCCAGTGAAATTCCCAGGAATCCAGAAGGATGACTCCAGCTAAGACTCCTAGCAATAGTGAAGAGGGTGCCTGGACTGCCCTTCTCTGTAATCAAATTGGTAACTCTCCTAATTGTCATCATACAACCTTCATCCAGTAACTGGTGGAGGCAGATGCAGAGATCTACAGCCAAGCACTAGGCTGAGTTCAGGGAATCCAGCTGAAGAGAGGGAGAAGGGATTGTAGGAGCAAGGAGGGTCAAGATCAGGATAGGGAAACTCACAGAGACAACTGACCTGAGCCCATGGGAGCTCACAGACTCTATACTGGCAGCTAGGGAGCCTGCAATTGAACTGACCTAGAACTTCTGCATGCCAGTGACAGTTGTGTAGCTTAGTCTGCTTTGGGGGCCCCTAGCAGTGGGACCAGGACCTGTGCCTTGCCCAAGAGCTGGCTTTTTGGAACCTATTCCCTATGATGGAATACCTTGCTCAGCTTTGATATAGGGGGTGAGGAGCTTGGTCCTGCCTCAACTTGAGATGCCATGCTTTGTTGACTCCCAGAGGAGGCCTTACCCTTTCTGAATGGAGACAGCGAAGGAGTCGATGATGGTGGGGAAAAAGGGAGGAGGGAAGGGGAGGAAAGAAGGGAGGGGAAAACTGTGGTTGGTATGTAAAATAAATAAAAAATGTTAATAAAAAAACAGATGTCAATAGGATGCTGAGTCACACAGAAACTCTCAAACATCTATTACAATCATACTCCATTATGTAATATATTATTAGAGTGAAAGAAATTACAAACAATTGGCCAATAAATAAAACTGGAAATTAAAAAAAAAAACTTTAAAAATAAGAGAAATTTTACAGTCACTAAATGGCTCAAAAATAGAGTATAGATGACAAAGGAAAATGGACCTGTGTTTGATCATAAAATCTGAAGACATTGTTGAAATTAGAAAGTATTAGAAGAAACTCATTAAAAAGACTTCTATTCATGTTATAACATTATATATATACATATATATATATATATTATATGTAATAATTATTAGTAAAAAAGAGGCCATGAATTTGAATGAGCAGGGAGGGGTATATAGATGAGTTTGGAGGGAGGAAAAGAAAGGGAGAAATGTTGTAACTCAAAACAAAGTTTTGAGTATTATTACATAAGTAATAACAAGAAACAAATACTCTGACCAAATATTAGATTTAATATTAGATTGTCTCAAATTGGCAAAAGATACATTTACAAATCCAAGGTAAATCTGCCAAATCTAGGCAAGATAAGCTCTGATGAAACCACGCTGCATATGTTTTTTTTTTCCTTTTATTTTATTTTACAATACCATTCAGTTCTACATATCAGCCACAGATTCCCTTGTTCTCCCCAATCCTGCTCCCCTCCCCTTCCCCCCAGCCCACCTCCCATTCCTACCTCCTCCAGGGCAAAGTCTCCCCCAAGGACTGAGACCATGCTGCATATGTGAACAGGCACTTCACTGAAGACCATATACAGGTAGCTCAAGGCTAATTAGTGTTTAAGAAAGTGCAGAATAAAACCATAATGCTATAGAAATAGTAACTTTTATAATGGCTAAAATATAACACTTAAAACATAATTATATGGAAATGCCAAGTACTGCCAAGAACATGGGGCATATATAATATCCACCCATTGTTAATGCAAAATATTTCAGCTACTATGGAAAGCAGCCTAGTGTCTTCCTACTCAAGTAAATACACATGTACCCTTGTAGTACTAGCAGTTCCATGCTAGGATGCTAGTCCTTTATGGCAGTGAATGGACATTTACACTCAAACAGAAGTCTGTCTGTTGGTATTTGTAATAGAATTTTCCTGGTCACCAAAATTAGGAGAAAATGTTCTTCTTTGAGTTGCTATAATCTAGTTTGATACATGAAATAGAACCCAATATTTAAAACAGAGCAAACTGTTGACACACACAGCACCACGAATGAATTTTAAATGCAATATGCTAAGTCCAGAAGGCCATTTTCAAACTGCTGTATTATCTGATTGCAACTATATTTCACTGTGGAAACCATGAAATTACAGTGGTGGAGAACAGATGACTGGTTACCTGCCCCTATGAGTCTGGGGACTGATGGCTATGGAGTAGAACAAAAGACATTTTAGGGGTTTTTGAATAATTCTGTGTCCAGGATTCTGATGGTTACACAAAATTATGAGATGTTTAAACTCACACAATGATACACCAAGATGAAACAATGTAATGGCAATTTCTGTCACATGCAAATTGAGAATTACATTTGTATTACATTAGTAAATGGACCATATATAAATATGTGAATAAATACATACATATGTAAAGATGATAGATAAATAGGTAAGTAACTAGCTAGCTAGATTAAAAAAAAACAGATTAATAGAAAACTTGCAGTTTGCTGACATTATCATTAGTGACTCAATCATTCATATACTGATTAAGTTACTATCCCTGTTCCATTCAGCAACATTTCCTGTCTTCACATTATATTATAGATTAAATTACTTTAAGCCTCCACTTTCTTCATTCTATCTTCATGATGAATGTGATTGGATAGTTTCCTTAAGACCAATGAATCAAAATTCTGCCAATAAATACAGTATTATTACAAAATTAGGCAAGATTTTATCAGTGAATCAAAATGAACAAAAGCAAAAGCTTCGTTATTGCTTGAATCTGAATGTGTCCTGAAGATCTTTGAAAAGTTTGGTAGCTAGTTGTTGAGGTTCTGAAACTGATTGGGTACTGAGGGCTCTGACTTCAAGGATGGAGTATTCTATTTTTTTTTCTTTTTTTTTAATTAAGAAAAATTTTCAGTTATTTTACACACCAATCAAAGATCCCCCTCTTTCCTTCTCCTGACCCCTTATCCTCCCCCCACCACTATGCTACTTCTCCTCACAAGAAGGCAAGGCCCCCCATGGGGAGGCACATCCAGTAGAGACAAGTCCAAGTCCTTCCCCCTGTCTCAAGGCTGTGTGAGGTGTCCCATCATAGGTAGTGGGCTCCAAAAAGCCCCCTCATGCACCAGGAATCGGTTCTGATTCTATGGCCAACTGCCCCGCCCCAAGCAGATCAACCATGCAGAGGGCCTAGGCCAGTTCCATGCAAGCTGCACAGCCATTGATGCAGCTTTTGTGAGTTCCCACTAGTTTGGTTTGGTCATCTCTGCAGGTTTCTCCATCATGATCCTGATGCACTTGCTCATAGAATCACTCCTCTCTCTCTTTGACTGGACACCTGGAACTCTGCCTTGTGTTTGGCTGTGGAACTCTGCATCTGCCTCCATCAGTCATTGGAGAAAAGTTCTGTGATGACAGTTAGGGTATTCACCAATCTGATCAGTGGGGCAAGCCAGTTGAGTTCAGGAACCCTCTCCACTATTTATAGTAGTCCAAGCTGTGGTCATCCTTGGGGATTCCTGGCAAATTCCCTAGCACTAGGTTTCTCTCTATCCCTATGATATCTCCCTCCATCATGGTATTTCTTTCATTGCTTTCCCACTCCATTCCTCTCCACCTCCACCATCCCATTCCCTTATGTTCTCATCCCCCATCTCCTACCCTCCAATGCCCACCCCTCACTCCCAGTTCACTCATGGAGATCTCATCTATTTCTGCTTCTCAGGGCAATCAATGTGTCTCTCTTTGGATCTTCCTGGCTAGCTTCACTGGAGTTGTGGGTTGTTATCTGGTTATCCTTTGCTTTACATCTCGTATCCACTTATGAGTGAGTATATACCATACTTTTCCTTCTGAGCCTGGGTTACCTCGCTCAGGATGATATTTTCCAGTTCAGATAAACTATTCTGTAGAGGGAGTCATCATTAGAATATGATGAGACTTAGAAGATGGGGTCTGCTTGAAGAAATTAGGCTAGTGGATGTTTCACTTAAAGAACAATTTGTTCCTGACTGTTTTTGACACTCTGTATCCTAGTCACCATGAGAACAGCTTTGCAGTACCTCTTTAACCCTGCATCAGCACCGGTCTGCTGTGATGGAGACAAGGAACTGAGGACTCAAAATCCCAATAAAATAAACATTTCCTTCTTTTAAGATATTTCTCTCAGGCATTTGTCATAGCAAGAATGGCCTAAATGTTGTATAACAGTTTCCTCTGATATTGAACCATTCCGTCCTGCAGGAAGCTCCTTCAGCTGGAAGTTAAACAACTAAAATAGCCTCATTAAGTCCCTGAAACTGACCAGATTTACAAGTCCCCTCCCTGGCAGAGCAAGCAATAAAACTGAGAGTCCCCTTCAGATAGAAGGAAGCTGAGCTACACAGTAAACTCTTAGACAAGACAAGCTCCAACGACGACTCTGAGACCAAACCAGCTGCTTGGAAGGAGCAGAAACCAGTTGAGCTGCCTGGAAGAGGTCTAGTCTAACCGAGACCTTGGAAAGGACATTCTCAAACTTGTTGATAAGCCTTAGGCTGTGCTGTCCATTCCAGATTCCCAATTTTGTGAGCTGTCACCCATGTTGGGGTGCGCTTTGGTGATGAATCCTTTTTTGAGTCATTTCTGCTCCTCTAAGAAACTCCTCACCTACACTCCTGTAACTAACCCATATAGAACTCATTGGTTCACCATGTTGGACTTTGGTGATATCCATACTTTGCTCTATCATGGGCTCCTTATCTGGAGTGAGTAGGTAAGGTGTGTGTTTTGTCTCCCCAGAAAATTTTTGTTGTGCAACACTAACATCAAACATTTTTTTCTACTTTTCTTTCTCTCAATCTGACTTGGTTGCAATGACAGACTATTCCCTTGTTTAATGTAGCAATTCCTGGCTTTGAAAAGCCCTACATGTGGTGACACTGAGCAGTAGGAACAAAGAGAGGACAAATATTTTTTCAAGCATGTTTTTTTATTGATTCTTTTGGAATTTCACATCATGGACTCCAATCCTACTCATTTCCCAGTCCTTCCATGTCCTCTCTCCATCCTTGTAACCCCCCAAAAGGAACAAAATGAAGAAGGAGAGCGAGAGCGAGAGCGAGAGCGAGAGCGAGGAGATTTCCCTGACCCCCTCTAGGCAATGACCTGATCCTCTGTCAATCACAGCCTTCTCTTTCCCATATCAGTCATGGTTGTTAAGTGTCCAGTCCAT
Organism: Peromyscus maniculatus bairdii; assembly: GCF_049852395.1. Lineage (NCBI taxonomy): Eukaryota > Metazoa > Chordata > Mammalia > Rodentia > Cricetidae > Peromyscus > Peromyscus maniculatus. The sequence goes on from NC_134856.1 coordinate 4,640,740, forward strand.
ATTACTTACACTACTCTGCTTCTCCCTCTTTCCCACCTCTCCATCACATTTTCATTTTTCACAGTGGCATTGGGCATTGGGAACTGCAGTGTGTCATACGGCATACCCTTTTGCCCAAACTGCTTTACTTGCAAATGTTCATTTCAATGAGTCCTTGATCTGGTTCAAGGCCTCTAGCTTCAGCTACACCATCGTTTCTGGACCCTCATTGAGATTCCTCTCAGATATCTTGCTGTTGCCCAGAAACATGGAGAACCTGCAGCTATGGTTCCACAGGATGGGCTTTCACATACTCCGGCAACTCGTGGATAGGGTAGTTGTTGGTGTGGGCCTACTCAAGACCCTGGATGATAGCTGAGTTTGTCAGCTTGGGTCTCCGCTGGATGTCCCCTCAGCACTATGAAGGGGCTAGCTCCACCAGGCACACACCATTAGCCAGGCTAGTGGCCATGGGCATTGCTAGCTGTTCCATGTGTGGTAGCCTGTGAGGGGTGGGGCCAGCTCAGCACTCCATCCTCAACATGGCTTCAGTCTGCAGTACAAACCACAGACATCTACAAAGCCTTTGGTGGTAACACAGGCCTCAGACATCAACACAGACCCTGGTTGTGATATGACCATGGACCAAAACATGACCCCAGTTGCAACACAGGCCACTTAAATCAGTATGGCCCTAGCAGCAGCACAGCCCTTGGACATCAACATGATCTCAAGTGACAGCCCAGACCACAGAAGTCAGCATGGCCCTCTGTGAAAATATAGGCCATGGACATCAACACAGAACCCACCTGTGATAGGGCCATGGACCCAGGGCTACGACATCATTATGGCCTCAGGTTGCTGCAAGAACAAATACTTTTAACTGTATGTTTTCCTTTATTGTGTTAGATTGTTTCAGTTATTTGTAAAAATCAGTGATACAATAACTAAATAATATTTGGGATAGGAGAAGCCTGTCTTTAGAGGAACATGCTGCTAGATTCCATAGCCAAGGCACTTTAATTTTTTTGTGTGCACATATATACATGTATGTTAAATGTTTTCAGTATCAAATTGAAAGACCCCCGAAGGTAGTCTTCCCTCTGGAGAGACCCTCGCCCAGAGATCACACCGAGACCATAAGTCAGATGCAAACAGCAAGAGGCTTTACTCAGGAACACGGGTACCCGGGGCGACACAGTCACTCAAGAAGCTCAAGAGACTGGCGCGCCGACGGGCTGGAGTGGAGGGTTTTTATAGGGTCTGGCAGCAGGAGCACGAGGAGCATGGTTTACAGGGTTCTGATTGGACGATTCAAATGAGGCCAGGTTCAAACTCAGGACAGTTCGTGTTTTTTCCCCGAGCTCGACACGCCTGTTGACTTGGTTACAAGTTGTTTTTCTGACCTATAGTACCCAGTTCTGGGGCCAGGTGGCCGGCCGTAGACACCCCGTGCTTTTCAGACCTTACTCGAAATGGCGTTAGGCTAAGCTAGTATGCTGGGGTCTTTCAAAATAATGGTTGTATCCTTAAAAAAGGTTTTGAAAGTCTTAGTCAAGCATTGTGAACTGTGCATGTGATTTCAACTTCTTGGAAAACTGAGGTAGGGAGGGGAATTGCAATTTTGTGGACTGTCTTGCCTAATTAAAAAAAAAAAAATCAACTCACAACAGAGTGACTAATCAAAACAATACCAACAAGGAAGTTTCACCATCTTTGGGCAGACACGATTTAAGCATTTTCTTCATATTTTGAATTCCAGTACAGTCCAAGGTACAAATTATCTATAGGTGAAAATTGCCTTGATAATTCATTATGGAAATTCATTTTAAGGACAGATATCATAGCATCTAAAATATTTTAAAATCAATAGAACTTTTGTATTTTTCTTTACATGCAAGTGTCTATATGTAGTTAGTCTAAAGAAATGATGAAACTGTTCACTGAACCTCTGTTTCCAGCTTATTTTCCATGTCTGGATTCCCAGTGTGAACTCACAGTTTAATATGCCTGGTACAAATCTCACCATCTTGCTCACAGTGCAACCCAGATACAAAATATTAATAAAATCAGAACATAAGGTGAATACTGTCTTTTAAGCTAAAACTAAAAAAGTCAACAGTTTTTCTTAAAAACAATCATTCTTATTAAAGATTATTGACATAATAATTGTGAGCTGAAGCACAAATCTGTTTAAAAAGATATTTATTTTGGAAACTCTGACATCTATTAAAACAAGTGGCTGAATTCTGATGTAAATGTGAAGATATATTTTAGGATAATTTATCTTCTCTGTAATATTTAGTATTAAAGAACTAAGATTTTGGCTATTGGCTAACTGTATAGATATATTTGCTGCTTGAGCCAAGATGATATGAGAAGTAGAGAAAAAAATGGTAACATCTTGAACTCTTAATGTGGAGGGATACCAATGATAGAACAATATATAATAAAACTCCTATTTTTGCATATACAAAACAGGCAAAATAACAATGATAATGTTTTGGATTCTAAAAAGAGAATAAACAGTACGTTGAAGAAATGTTGGAAATGATTTCTCAGTTTCACTTGTTTTTCAAGACAAGACATATCCTAGTTTGAATCCAAATTCTCAGTTCAAAGAAAAAGCAAGAAACAAAACACAGAAAGTTGGTGATGTCACTCAATAGTCAGGCATTCTTAATTATAATGAGTATTCAATTCAATGGCAATAATAAAGAATTTTCCAGTAAAAACAGTATGTCTCAAGAGACAATAGAGAGTAGTGTGATTTCCATGGTCCTCCAACTCCCTTGGGAGGTGAAAAGTAAACAAACAGCCAATTCATTTGTCAATCAGTGGCTCTCACTGAAAGTGTCTTGACTCTTGATTTAAAACCCCCATCTTCCTTTGAAAATTGCTCACCCTCTCCAAATATCATTTAATTTCTTTTAAATAACTAAATAAATATTACTCTCACTTATCTTAATATAAAAATGTAGAGGTTCATTTTCATCAACAGAAGATCATGTTAGCTAGCCTCCTCGTTTTTTTTTTCTCCTCAAAATGTTATAAATCAACTTGATACACACACACACACACACACACACACACACACACACACACACACATGCTTATATTACATATATTTAATCAATAATAATTTTCATGTTAGTTTGGTGACCTGTCTTCAGTATGTTACTCGACTACAACAAGATACCCTATTATCTACAAAATGGGAATAAGAAGACTATTTTGAAAGCTATATATGGATGTATGTGCATAGTTTCTGGGATAATTGGCTTGGAGAGCTAAAAATCCCTAAGTATTTTTGTTTCTATTTTTCTTTGGTAAGGAAATTTTCTTTGTGACCTCTCACTACTTTGAGTTCCTCATTGAAAACAATAAATATCCACTATTCATATATTCATTCTACAAGTATTTATTGAGTACCTTCATAGGTCAAATAGTTTATGAGATATTACAAATGATCATTATGTTTCAGAAAAGAGGCAGGTGTGGTGCTTGAAGGCTGGGGCAATGGCTCAATAGGTGAAGATATCTTACACCCAATCTGATCACTGAGTTTGATACTCAGGTCTCGTCTAGTGCAAAGGCAGAACTGACACCTAAAAGCTGTCCTTGGACCTCCATACATGGGCCACAGCACATGTACTCCATCACACATGCATATCCAAGCAAGCGTGTGTGTGTGTATGCATACAAATAAAGAATACTATAACTAATCATGTGGTGTTAGTATATTTTATGATATCGTCAGTAAGCTCGGGTTTAGGTTTAGGACACATCTACACCTGTGGTTTAACAATATGTATTTCACTTCTTTTTCACCTACTTTGCTCTTAATCAGAGAACTCTAAGTTAAAAAGATGTTGTTGCTGTTTGTTTGTTTGTTTGTTTGTTTGATAGAATAACTGTACAGCTCAATTCTCTTGTTTCTTGGACCAGCACCTAATTTGCACATTGGTCTGGAGAATTTTATTAAGGCCAGTACTTCTTTATCACTTTAGCACCTTATGTTCATTTGTTTCACAAGACAGACCATTAATAACAATAACTGGTATACCTAGAATCATTTTGGCTAATTTTTTAAATTTAAAATATTACATGGGATCAATATCTTCTGATTCATGTTTTATAACATTGAAACATTTGATACCAAAATTGAAACATTTATTCCTGAGGCTGATTTATTTCTGCTCCAGTTCACTCCCATAGGAAGCAATAATATTCTCACAGTGAGACCAAACCTCCTGTCATCAACAGAGCTCTCCTGGGAATCACATCAGTGCACTCTGAAACTACACTAGGTGGTTTGCCAGTAAATTATGTAGACATGTATATATTTTTTTCATTTTATTTGGACAGTTAATTTATGTTCACTATATATATAAATCTTTCACAGATGTAACTACTTTCAGCCCAAGGCTATATGGAATATTTATTATACCAGTTAAGCCTTGTTTATCTTTCCTTCTGGCATCAGAGCAGAGCTGGCAGGTTAATAATTGTTGCTGACTAGTCAGCCTGCAAGAGGTAGGTTTCTGCCATAAGGTGCATGAAGCAGGAAGGCCATTGTAGCATATGGGTGTTCCAGGAGACAGGAGAATCATATCTCCTTTTACATGTCAACAGACAGTGTCAAGGAAGACAAAACTGTTTCTAACATCCACTCAGAGGAGAAAGCTGTCAGATATGATGGATTATCAGCTATCATCATAGCAGAAGACATGATGTAGCTGGCAAAACAGAAGATGTAAGAGACAAACAATGCAAAAGCAAAACAACGTCAATAGATGTTGGTCCTAGTGAGTTCAGGAGTATCTCACATGTCACACTATCATCCAGGCATCTAAAATGAGAAGGTGATTTAAAGAGTACGTGTCAATAGATTAATTTCAGTGTGCCTTGGAGATGACACCAAGCCTAGCAGATGACAACCATAACACTGAAAGATCTGTACAGACATGGAAGTTACAGAGTACCTGGAAAGTGAGACAAATCAATCATTTGACTCATAAGGAGGGAAAGTTGCCATGGGAACTGTCCCTTCAATTCTCTTAGTAATAAGGACATGATCCCAGACATAGGCAGCAGCTAGGAATCTGTGATATGATTTTTATTGCCTCCCTAGATCTTACTACATGGAATCTTTACTCTAGAAACACTTTATATGTTTATATATATTAATCAGTTGACTGATGGAAAAATCTTTACTTTAAAAAAAAAATGCAGTCCTATATCCTCAGTCAATTGAACTATAATTAGGAACCTAATTTAAGCAGAACCAGTCTACAATATTTCATCAGTAATTTGGAAGCTTGATCAGAGATTATTTTCTCACTTCACCTGACTTGATAGCTAGCATGTAAAATTGGGTCTGTACATGGGTTTAGACATTGTGTGGGGACACTATAAGAGTTATAATACAAAGAAACATTCAAATAGCAAGGAGTAAGTCATTCATGCATTGGGCAAGGAGGAACAAAGAACAGGGTTCCCAAAGCAGAGATCCTTGATTTAGATTCACTCTTTGAGGAAATGTGTGTTCTATAGTTTGTCATGGATTTTTATAACACATTATTTTATTCATAGTATTACTTAACAGTAAAACTACATGTTTCAGAAAGGAAGTCTTGTTTGATATACAAGGGAGTGAGATAATAGAGAGTAAAGATAAATCTTATGAAGCTTGTCAAGAACACTTGAAACTCTTCTTACCATTTTAACAGGTAAATAAGAGCCTATCAGTTTAAATCTGAGTTGGGGAGAAGGAATATTGACTCAAAATATATTTTTTATTATAGTGTGTAATTCAGGATGGGTGGTTAAATAAAAGATTTCTTAAAATATTTCTATTATTACAACTAAAAAAAATCTCAATATCCTAGGAATGGACATGTCAGCAAAACCATGAAATGTGAATTCATATAAAATCCTTTTAAATAGTACATAAATTGTATATAGATCTGTACTTTCTGAATTTCTGTATCAAGACAGAAAGAACCAATGTGTGCGTGGAGATATTTTATTTGTGCTGAAATGTGGTGATATTTTATTTGTGCTTTGATAAATAAAGCTTACCTAGAGATCAAGGGGGAAAAGGCCAGCCATTTTAAGTAAATAAAGTCAGGCAGCACATGCCCTTAATCTGATCACTTAGCAGACAGTGTCTGTGTATGCTCAAGACCATACTAGGGAACAGAGCCACACATGGTAATACACACCTTTAATCCCAGTACCAACCATAGAGACCTAGAGGTCTGTACAGACAGGTGGTGACAAGGAAGTGAGGTAGCTGGGCTAAGAGCCAGTGAGAGGGCAGAAAAGCAAGGCATATAAATGTGTGAGTAGCTCACGTTTGGAAGCTGCAGAGTTGGTGAGGTAAGGTTGGCTGGTGGCTCTCCCTATTTCCCTCATCTCTCTAAGGCTTTCACCCCTATATTTGGCTCTGTGTTTTTTACTTAATAAGACCATTTAGAAATTTATCTACATTTGGCATCCAACTGTCGGGCAGGAATTCATAAAAAGGCCACTTGCCTGTGGCCTTGCGGGCCCCAGCTCCACTAGAGCTGAATGCTGCATGTAGCTGGAGCTCCAAGCGGCCAGACTGCTTGTGGGCTTACAAAATCCCTGTACCTAGGCCCGGTTGCAGGACCCAGGCCATAGGATGTGGCTGGAAACTCTATCGCTTTCTCTCTCCTGGTAAGTGATGGGCTTCCCCCTCCTCCTCCTCCTCCTCCTCCTCCTCCTCCTCCTCCTCCTCCTCCTCCTCCTCCTCCTTCTTCTCTCTCTCTCTCTCTCTCTCTCTCTCTCTCTCTCTCTCTCTCCTTCTTTGGATTTCCATCTCAGACTGCCCACATACTAGGTAGCTGTTTTGAAACTCCCTTGGACTTCTGTTCTACGCAGTTGACAGATATCTTAAAGGGCGAGATTAGTTAAAAGAGAATTTTTCCCCACATTAAAAAGTGGGAAATATTTTTACAAGGCAAGGAATTTGATCTTTCTTTGATAACACATTAGGTAGTCTGAAAATGGAACAATTACATGAGAGGATAATTAATGTTGATGGGATGTATGTATGTATCATCAATTATGAATATTATTTGTTTAATCATCTTTATTTTAGTATTAAAAAGGTCAGTCAACATTTACCATGGTCTCCTATTCCTTGTTCTCCCTCTCTGTTCTTGATCCAGCTGGGATCTCCCGCTCCCACAGGCTCTCTTTCCCCCGACCCTCGCCCTTCATTACTCCTACTCATGTCCAGGTTGTTCATGTAGATCTCAGCCATTTCTCCATCATTGGGCGATCCCAAGTATTTCTTGGGGTCCTGTTTTCCAGGTAGCCTCCCTGGTGATGTGAGTAGTAGTCCAGTCATTCTTGTTCCTCATCTAGTATCCTCCTATGAGTGAGTACATACCATATTTGTCTTTCTGAGTCTGGGTTACCTCACTCAGGATGATATTTTCTAGATCCATCCATTTGCTTGCAAACCTCATGATGTCATTGTTTTTCTCTGCTGAGTAGTATTCCATTGTGTATATGTGCCACAATTTATTTATCCATTCTTCAGTTGAAGGGCATCTAGGTTGTTTCCAGGTTTTGGCTTCTAGACAGTGGTACTGGGTCCTGTGCTCATTGCATGAGTTGGCTGTTTGAAACCTGGGGCTTATGCAGGGACACTTGGCTCAGTCTGGGATGAGGGGACTGGACCTGCCTAGGCTGAGTCTACCAGGTTGATCTCAGTCCTTGGGGGGAGGCTTTGCCCTGGAGGAGGTGGGAATGGGGGGTGGACTGGAGGAAGGGGAGGGGGCAGGAGGGGGGAGAACAAGGGAATCCGTGGCTGATATGTAGAACTGAATGGTATTGTAAAATAAAATAAAAGGAAAAAAAAGTCAGTCAATATAAGTGTCAAGATGAAAGCTTTAGAAAAACCTGTTAAAATGAATTATAGAGAAATTCATACCCAGACAGCAGAAATTGAAGGTGAAACTATTTCAGCATTGAATTATATGGTTACAGAGAGATAGCCTGTTTTCAAACAACCAAACTTAATCTATCTGGTAACCTTACAGGAACTACCTGCTCAAGGGTGTGTACAAGCTAATTGGACTCTAATGGAAATGTTAGATTTAAGGAGATTTAAAGAAGTTATAGTTTCATATGGCATATATTCTCCGTTTGAAAAGCAGATGTTAAACTTGTAGTCAACTTCTAATAGAATTGTCCCTCCTGCCTGGAAAGAATTAGTTACAGCTGTCCTAGAAGCTGGGGCACAATTACAATGGAGAACAGGGTTCAAAGAGGGGGCTAAAACAATAGAGCAACAATGTAGGATTATAGGTGTGAAAATTTCCCAGAATCAGCTTCTTGGAGAAGCCAAATATGCTGATATACAAAGACAGTGGACCTGCCTCAACTGAATGTATCAGGCTGGACTGACTCCCCCCCCCGGGGGGGGGAGACATGACCTTGGAGGAGGTGGCAATGGGGAGTGGGGGAGGTGCTGGGGGATGGGAGGAGAGAGGACAGGGGAATCCATGGTGGATATGGAAAATGACTAGAAAATCTCTTATATTAAAAAAATTGCAAAAAAAAAAGAAGACAATGTTTATATGATAACCAAACCTTAATTCTATGCTGCATGACAGCCATGAGTGCATGAGACAGAACTGAGGAAGAGGAAAGAAAATGGAATCATTTACAAAAGTTATACATGGCCCTAGGGGATCCTTCATGGATTTCTTACAAAGGCTGTCTTCAGCAGTAAATAGAATGATACCAAATTCAGAAGCTAGACAGATAGTAATTGAATCTCTGGCTTTCGAGAACATGAATGTAACATGCAAAAGAATAATCAGGCCATTACAGGCAAGATCAGCACCTTTGGTGGATTGGATCAGGGGCACAATTAATACTGAGTCTCATGACCATGGTGAGATATGGATAGGAGAGATGATTTCAAAAGCTCGGAGGAAAAATAATGTCAGATATTTTGGTTGTGGTAAACAAGGTCATTTGAAAAGGGAGTATAAACAGGCCATTCCTAGAAAGAATGTTTATTCAAGGAACAAGGGCAACAGAATGCCCCTCCCTTCTGGATTACACAGAAGGTGTGGTAAGGGTAAATATTGGACCAACAAATGTAGATCAACAAGGGACAGGCAAGGTAATCCTTTGTGTCTGTCCTCAGGAAACTCCCAGAGGTGCCTCATGCAAGCCCCCAAAGTAAATTCAGTTCATACCTTTCCTACCATCATAGAAGAAACCTTCTCTTAGCCCAATTAAATAACCAAATGCCTATTGGAATACACTAGGCTGCTGGGGTGATAGAACAGCTGTAGCAGACACACACACACACACACACAAAAAAAAAAAAAAAAAAAAAAACAGGAGAAAAAGTAAAGTGAATATTTTGGCAAACTTCTATAAATGAACAAAGACCAAAATTAAAAATAAGAATACATGACATTCTCTTGGAAGGTTTATTAGACACAGGTGTGGATGTTACAATAATTGCACCATAAATTTGGCATCCAAATTGGCCTTTTCAGTAGATAAATGTTCAACTGTTAGGGATTAGAACATTATCTCAAGTGAAACAGAGTGCAAGATGGCTCGAATGTATAGGTCTAGAAGGACAGAGAGGAAAATTAAAGCCTTCTGTGGCTAATATAGCCATGAACTTATGGGGTTGTGCTCTATTACAATAATGGAATACTCAGATTAACATCCCTCCAATCTCAGAAGCAAATCATAAAATAACTTATTTCTGAGAGAAATATTAGGAGGTATTATTATTATTATCATTATTATTATTATTATTAAGAGCAGTCACCAGCCATCCAGATTGTACAAGCACAAGGCACAATAACTGCTGATCTTTCAAAGACACCAAGAGCTCTACCTTTAAAATGGTTAACAGACAAGCCTGTATGGGTTCAGCAATAGTCTTTAACAACAGAGAAACTGTAGGCTTTAGAAGAGCAAGTTAAATGCTCAGCATATCGAAGAATCAACCAGCCATTGGCATTCTCCTGTATTTGTTATTAAAAAGAAAACTGGTAAATGGAGAATGGTAACAGACCTAAGAGCAAATAACAAAGTAATTCAGCCAATGAGCTCTCTACAATCTGGAATTCCTTTGCCTACTCTGTTACCTACAAGAGAGCCTCTTACAGTTATTGATTTAAAAGACTGTTTCTTTTCAATACCCTTACAAGAAAGAGACAGAGAAAGATTTGCCTTCACAGTGCCTACTTATAATAATTCTCAGGCAGTTAAGAGATATCAATGGAGGCTTTTCCCACAGGGAATGTTAAATAGCCCAACCCTGTGCCAATATTTTGTACAATAGCCATTGGAAGTAATATGTAAACAATTTCCAAAATCTATAATTTATCATTGCATGGGCCATATTTTACTAGTTGATTCAAATGCAGATACTTTAAAAAGAATATTTGAAGAAGTAAAGAAAAATTTAGACCCCCAAAAGGTGCAAATTAGGAGAGATCAATTATGGACTCTTAATGACTTTCAAAGATTATTCAGAGACATTTCCCATCTACAAACTGTTGTTGGGGTAAAAAAAAAGAATGAACCAAGTAATTTGTTCAAAACCTTAGAAAGTGACAAAGACTTAAATAGTCCAAGAGAATTATCAGCTGAAGCTAAGAGAAAATTGGCCTTAGTGAAAAAGAAAGTACAGGAAGGACATGTGGATCATGTGAATCCAAAGCTTGATTGCATTTTGGTTATTTTTCCCTCTAAGCATTCTCCTATAGGAATTTTAATGCAGAGTGAAGATATTATATTGGAATGGATATTTCTACCAAATAAACAGAGTAAAAATTTTAAACTTATGTGAAAAAGCTCTTTAACTTGATTTTAAAAGGAAACTTGAGACTTCATCAATTAGCAGGAATAGACCAAGCAGAAATTGTCGTACCTTTAACTAAGGAGGATATTGAAAAATTATGGGCAGAAATTGAACCTTGGCAAAGAACTTGCAGTAATTTTTTGGGAAAGATTAATGGTAAATATCCCAAAAATGATAGAATTCAACTTATAAAGAGAGCTGATGGGATTCTGCCTCAAAGTGTTTGGGAAACACCCATATCTGGAGCTTGTACATTTTATATAGATACAAACAAACAAGTAAAGGCACGTTACAAATCAGAAAAATTAAGTAAAATGGTTTAAAGTCCTTATAATTCAGTTCAGAAATCAGAATTGTATGCTATTCTGTTGGTATTAATAGATTTTTATCAACCTCTCAACATAGTTACTGACTCTTAGAATGCTGAAAATGTGGTCTTACATATTGAGACTGAAGAATTTATCCCTGATGAGTCAGAATTAACTTTGTTATTTATTTAGTTAAAAGATATAATCAGAAATAGTAAACATCCATTATTTATAACTCACATCTTATCCCATACACAACTGCCAGGCCTTCTAGCACAAGGTAATGATTAGATCGATAAACTATTGATGGGAAATGTGCTAGAGGCTTCAGAATTTTATTTAAAAAAACCATCATGTCAATAGTAAAGATTTAAAAATGATTTTTACATAACCTGTCAATAAGCCAAGGAAATTAAAAGGAAATGTCCTACTTGTTCTTTCACAATCAGATTCCACGACCAGCAGGATGTAACCTAAAGGGTACTCAGAGGAATGAAATCTGGCAGATGGCAATGTTCTCGGCACTCCATGGACCCTTCTCTAAAATTGAACACATACTTGGTCACAGTCACAAAGCAAATCTCAACAAATATAAACATATTGCTATAATCTTTTGTATTTTATCGGACCACTATGGCTTAAAGTTAGATTTCAACAAAAGGAAAAATTAAAGAAAGGCTATAATGTCATAGAAACTAATTAATGCCCAACTTAATCAGCAATGAGTCAAAGATGAAATAAGAAAGAAATTAAAGATGTCCTAGAATTCAATGAAAATGAATGTACAATATACCCAAACTTATGGGACACTATGAAAGGAAAATTCACAGCACTAAATGCCCACATAAAGATGGAGAAATCTCACACTAGTGACTTAACAGCACACCCGAAAGCTCTGGAACAAAAAGAAGCAAACTCACCCAGGAGGAATAGATGCCAAGAAATAATCAAATTAAGGACTGAAATAAAAAATAGAAACAAAGAGAACAATATAAAGAATAAATGAAACAAAGAGTTGGTTCTTTGTGGGAAAATCAACAAGATAAACAAGCCCTTATTCTGACTAACCAAAAGGCAGAGAGAGATCATTCAAATTAACAAAATTAGAAATGAAAAGGGAGACATAACAATTGACAATGAGGAAATCCAGAGAAACAGCGGGCCATACTCAAAATCCTGTACTCCACAAATTTGGAAAATCTAAAAGAAATGGACAATTTTCTGGATAGGTACCACATACCAAAGTTAAATCAAGTCCAGATAAACAATTTAAATGGACCAATAACTCCCAAGGAAATAGAAACAGTCATTAAAAGCCTCCCAATGATGGGGGGGGGGAAGCCCATGACTAGATGGTTTTTCTGCAGAATTTCAAAGAAGAGCTAATACCAATCCTCTTCAAATTGTTCTACACAATAGAAACAGAAGGAATACTAATCCTTCTAATTTATGATACCCAAATAAAGCAAAAATGCAACAAAGAAAAATACTGACCAATCTGCCTCATGAACATGATGTAAAAATACTAAATAAAATATTGGCAAACCGAATCCAAGAACATATCAAAAAATTATCCACCATGACCAAGTGGGCTTCACCCTATGGATGCAAGGATGGTTCAACATATGAAAATCTATCAATGTAATACACCGTATAAACAAACTGAAAGAAAAAGAAAACACATGATCATCTCATTAGATGATGAAAAAGCCTTTGACAAAATTCAACACCCCTTCATGATAAAAGTCCTGGAGAGATCAGGAGTACAAAGAATATACCTAAATATAATAAAGGCAATTTACAGCAAGCTGACAGCCATCATCAAATTAAATGGAGAGAAACTCAAAGAGATTGCACTAAAATCAGGAACAAGACAAGTCTATCCACTCTCCCCATATTTATTCTATATAGTACTTGAAGTTCTAGCTAGAGCAATAAGACAACAAAAGGGCATCAAGGAGATACAAATTGGAAAGGAAGAAGTTAAACTTTCATTATTTGAAGACAATAGGATAGTATACAAAAGTGACCTCAAAAATTTTACCAGGGAACTTCTACAGCTGATAAACTCCTTCAGTAATGTGTCAGGATACAAGATTAACTTTAAAAAATCAGTAACCCTCCTATATACAAATGATAAATGAGCTGAAAAAGTAATCAGAGAAATACCACCTTTTACAATAGCCACAAATAATATAAAATATCTTGGGGTAACTCTAAATAAGCAAGTGAAAGACCAGTATGATAAGAACTTTAAGTCTCTGAAGAAAAAAATCAAAGATGTCAGAAAATGGAAAGATATCCCATGCTCATGGATCAGTAGGATTAACATAGTAAAAATAGCGATCTTACCAAAAGCAATCTACAGATTCAATGCAATCCCCATCAAAATACCAACACAATTCTTCACACATCTGGAAAGAACAATATTCAACTTCACATGGGAAAACAGAAAACACAGTATATTTAAAAGAATCCTGTACAATAAAGTCACCTCTGGAGGCATCCCTGACCTCAAGCTCTACTATAGAACTATAATAATAAAAACATCTTGGCACTGGCATAAAACCGACATGTGAACCAATGGAATTAAAGATCCTGACATTAATCTGCACACCTCTTAACACCTGATTTTTGACAAAGAAGCCAAAATTGTACAATGGAAAAGATAAAGCATATTCAACAAATGGTGCTGGCATAACTGGATGTCAACATGCAGAAGATTCCAAATAGATCCATATCTGCCACTGTGCAAAAAACTCAAGTCCAAGTGGATCAAAGGTTTCAACATAAATCCAGTTACACTGAACTTGATAGAAGAGAAAGTAGGAAGTAGTCTTGAATGTATTGGCACAGGAGACTACTTCCTAAGTATAACACCAGTAGCACATTTTAACTTTGGAAATCAGTAGGGCAGTTTCTCAGAAAATTGGGAATCAATCTACCTCAAGACTCAGCTGTACCACTTATGAGCATATACACAAGGAATGCTTAATCATACCACAAGGACATATGCTTAACTATGTTCATTACTATAGCAGCATTATTCATAATAGCCAGAACCTGGAAACAATCTAGATGCCCCTCAACCAAAGAATGAATAAGGAAATGTGGCACATACACACAATGGAGTACTACTCAGCTCTAAAAAACAAAGACATCATGAAATTTTCAGGAAAATGGATGGAACCAGAAAATATCATCCTGAGTGAGGTAACCAAGACTAGAAAGGACAAATATGGTATGTACTCACTCATAAGTGGATACTAGATGTAAAGCAAAGGATAACCAGACTACAACCCACACCTCCAGAGAAACTATCTAACAAGGAGAACCCTAAGAGGGATACATGGATCTCCCTGTAAAAGAGAAATAAATGAGATCTCCATGAGAAAACTGGGTGAGAGGGGGCAGTGGAGGGTAGGAGATGGGGGATGAGAATATAAGTGAAGGGGATATTGAAGCTGGAACAGGTACAAAGTGGGAGAGCAAGGAAAGAGATACCATGATAGATGAAGACATCATGGAAATTGGAACAAACAGAATGCTAGGGAAGTTCCAAGAAATCTGCAAGGATGACTCCCACCTTAGACTGCTAGCAATAGTGGAGAGTATGCCTGAACTGACCTACTCTAGTAATCAGATTGGTGAATACCCTGTCATCATAGAGCCTTCATCTAGTAACTAATGGAATCAGATGCAGAGATCCACGGCTGGGCACCATGGTGAGTTCCAGGGGTACAATTGATGAGAGAAAAGGAATTCTATGAGCAAGAGACATTGAGATCATGATGGTGAAATGCATGACCAGGCCAAACTAGTGGGAACTCATGAACTGTGGTCCAATAGCTGTGGAGCCCTCGTGGAACTGGACAGTTGTTTAGCTGAACTGTTTAGGGGACCCCAGCAATGGGTTTGGGATCCATTCCAGGTGCATGAGTAGACTTTTTGGAGCCCAGTGCCTATGGTGGGATATCTTGTGAAGACTTGGTGCAGGGGGAGGGGCTTGGACCTGCCTTAACTGAATGTACCAGGTTCTGCTGACTCCCCATGGAAGGCCTTACCTTGGAGCAGGTTAGAATGGAAGGTGGGTTGAAGGGGAAGGCTGAGGTCCGGGAGGAAGGAAGAGATGGGGAATCTGTTGTTGGTATGTAAAATGAATAGAAATTTTTTTAATAATAAAAAAGGAAAAGAATGTAGCCGACCGGTGGTGGTGGTAGTGGTGGTGGTGGATGCTTTTAATCCCAGTACTCGGGAGGCAAAGCCAGGTGGATCTCTATGAGTTCAAGTCCAGCCTGGTCTACAGAATGAGATCCAGGACAGGCACCAAAACTACACAGAGAAACTCTGTCTCAAAAAAAAAAAAAAAAAAAAAAAAAAAAAAACTGGAAAAAATCAAAAGAGAAAAAAATATTTGCCTTTAGAGTGTACTATTAGAAATTTTCAGTTATTTTTAAAATTGTTTTATATTGAGTGTGCTGAATGTTAAAAGGAAATATATCTCTCTTCAGTTCATGAGCAAGTGTTTTAATGGGCCTAATAAGAGAGAATAGGGTATAATAAAATTATAGCACTTGTAATGAGCAGGTATTCATACCACTGTACATTAGGTTCTCAGAATATACCAGAAAAACATAATATTTAGTAAAGTTGTACTGTCTAGAGATAGTTTTCTTATTGATACTAAAGTGGAATGAAGGGTTTGGATGATTTCAGGATTTTGATTAGTGGCCCTCTTTTCAATTATTAAAGAGAATTTGTTCTTGCTGTACATTTGTTTTTCAGAGCTCTACAAATAAGTATTACTAGCTGGGTGATTTAAAGAAAATATATTATTCTGCAGTTATGGAGGTAAGAATACTAAGATCACAGAATCTACAAAAGTTGGACCACTTGAGAGCTAGTGATGAAGATCTATTCATGTCTCCCACCTACCTTTGGTGATTTGTTCGCAGTTGTTGGTGCAGAACATCACTACATTCTGTACTTCCTTCCAAAGGTATTCTTACCAAATGTGTGTCTCTATGTCCAGATTTCACTTTTAATCCAGACATAGTAGATTAGATTAGTAAGACCTCACCTTAACTAAACTAATTACATCTCTGAATTCTTTGTTTCCTATTAAGTTTACACTCTGGGGTATTAAGAGTCAGAACTTCAGCATGTGAGTCAGAAAGACAAGCACACCATCTGAGCCACATAGGGATACTTTTGGAGAAATGTAGACTTATCTGTCTCCTCAAAACTGGCTTTTATACTTGAAGTTTCTCCATGTGATTTCAAAAACAAGTCACCTTTAAGCCATGCTTCTCCATCTCTACCCTATCAATTCTATTGCTTCCTGTTTGCTGCTCTCGCTGACTTACTGCTACTAACCTGTCTCCAGCTGATACATCTTACAGTGATGTGCTGTACTGGGACAGAGAGGTTTTGTGGAATACATCACTTCCACCTGTTTCAGATGATTAAATTTCCCTTACATTTTGACCAGATCATAAATCCAGCTTTATTTTCAGGCAATTGCTAAATTGCTCTGTTCATATCTTTTGTCAAAGAATAAACCAAACAGTAAATTTTACTGGGAAGAGAGTTTGTCTCGTAAATTTCTTTTACAAACACCATAAACAGTCAGCCTAGAAAAGAACCAATTTTAATTCATTATTTGTAGTCTATGGCACTTTTTTCAAGAAAAATATTTGATGCTCTGTTATGGCTAACTTCCACATTCACACTGAAAGCCTTTGGATGCTGATTCAGCACTGGGTCAATTAAGATCTCCAGTATTTGTTTCTTTTATACATCATTAAAATTGAAACATTAAAACTGAAAGACTTGATTGTGTGGTTATTCTCAGCAGTCCTAAAACACAAACCTCTTGTTCTATAAATCAAGGCCAAAGGCAATGCACTAGGTGATAACAGGGAGCGCTCATGCCTACTTTTGACTAGAATCAAAACAATGTTACTATAACAGTGTCAAACACTTCTTGTCCTCTCCAACATCCAACTTGAGATTTGACTACCATTTGGAGTTTTATAGAATTCAATGGGAGACAGAGATTAATAGAGCTTATTTGTGTTTCGATTTTTGATCATATCATTGACCCTAAAGTCATTTCCACTTCCCACTAGTGTCTTTAATAACCCTCCAGTTTGCTCATACACAGATCCTTTATACCCAGGTCAGTGGTCAGCAAACTGCTGCTGCATTGTTAATATTTTGCTTGCACTTAAGATTATTTTTTAAAGAAAAGGTTATTTAGAAAAAGAAGAAATTTGTCTTCACAGACATATGTGATAATTAAGAATCCATTAGTTAAGTAGCCCTATTACTGCCTAAGTGAAGCAAACATATTTCATTTTTATAACTCCATAGAAATTTTAATGGGCATTTTATCTGCTATGTTTCAATTCCTAGGAGGAAAATGTCCTTAATCTTCACTACCACATAGGACACTGCACAATTTATTCTGGTCATCTGAATAGTAAAAGTGATTCATGCCAAATCCCACTTATAATTTTCTTAAATGTTAAAAATTGAATCTACACATATAAAGTCTTTACATTGCCATGGTGGATTTATAAACCAAAATAAATTTTACCTAGCCAGCTTTGCAATCAGGTGATAAGTTTGACTCAACCCACCTCTTTTCATGAAGAATTTATTATAATTGTCTTGTGGAAATAAATGGTCACCTAACCTATATCTATCTTTGTAACTGAAGAACTGAGCCTCAGCCTGTTTCAACGGTAAGATTTCACACAATCATACACTGCTCAATGGTGTTGTACAACACTTTTATTGGAGATTAAAACATTCCATCTTGGAGGGAAACTTCGTAAATCAGGATTTTAACAGGGAGGTAAAACAATGGGAAGTTTCCAGGCAGTGGTGTTCAATCTGTGGGTCACGACTCCTTTGGGGTCACATATTGGGTATCCTGCATATCAGATAATTATATTACAATTCCTAACAGTAGCAAAATTACAGTTATGAAGTAGTAATGATATAATTTTATGGTGGGGGAGGTCACCAAAATATTAGGATCTATATTAAAGCATCACAGTGTTAGGAAAGTTGACAACTACTATTCTAAGGGGAGAGGAAACACTGCAAGGAAGTTCCTTAAGACAGGAAGTAAACGATTCAAAACAGCTTCAGGAAGTCCCTCAAACTTGACTAGATTCACTTGCACTCTCTCTAACCAAGAATAAACAAACCATGAAAAGTGCTAAGAGAAGATTCTCAGATAAGCCTCACCCCCTGGAAGTAGCAGAGACAAGACAAAGAAGTGTAGAGGAACCTCACTGCCTAGAGCGAGCAAAGAGGGGTGAACCGCCTGCAGTGCCTCAGAACAGCTCACTACCTGCAAAGGATACCCCAGCCTGTTGAGCTGACTGCCAGCTGTGCACTGTGCTCCAGGTTTCCAGCTTTTGTGAGCTGTCACCTGTGCTGGAATGGGCTTTGTTGACACAGCTGTCTTGAGCCATTGCATCATCTTTGCTTCTGTAAGTAACCTTTTACTCTTATTTCTTTGAATAACACCAATAAACACCATCGATTCACCGAGTTAAACGGTGATAGACACAATTTGAGCTCCCTTTCTGGGCTGAGTAGACATGTGTGTTAAAACTCCCAGGAAAAGTCTATCACGCAAGTGGATAAGGCAAAATTCAACTCTAGCCAAGCAGAATATTTCTTTAAGCTACTCTTCTTTTCTACTTATTAAAATGGCATATACACACAGGGGTACTGTTTTGTAAGCCTTCTGGAGTGGAATGTTGCTTGGATCTAGAATCTCTTTCTTACTAAAAGGAAAAAAAAATACAGAACCATGAAAACATCTGAGCCACTTTTCTTTCAATAAGATACTCATTGTTATTTTGTTGGGAACTGATAAGACAAAACAGAAGTATTCTACTTACTCAGAAAAAAAAAAATGCTCTCTTAGAAAAACTGCCAAAAAGCCCAGTTCCACATTTTTGGCTGCTGGCAGCTTCTCCCATGAAGTTGCCAGCAGCCCAATCTCCACCTAAAGCATTGTAATTGGGCACAAACCCAGCTTGTGGAGGAGAAGTTATCACCCCACACCTGCAGGGAACTTAAGCACCCTGCCTTAGATGGACCATGTGATTTTTCCCCCTGCTTTTTCACTATCCTCTTGAGGTAGAGGAGTCACCTGAGAGTTGCTTTGCTCAGAATAAACCTGGCCTTTTACTTTTTAAATTTGGCTTGATCTGGCATACTACGTTGCCCTGGCCAGCGGGGTGTCAACGGGGGCGACCCACCTGTGGGAGAGAAGGAAAGGGACGGGGGAGACACGAGAGAAGACAGCAAGACAGTGTTCTGATCAAGCTGCAATTTTTATTCTCCTCAGCAAGGCTTATATAACATGAGAGGAGGCAGGAAGGAGGGAAGGTGCCTTAGTGCAGGTCAAGGACTATGTGCAAGTCGTGAGGCTGCTAGGTGATAAGGCCGCTGGTCAGGGCCCATTGTTCTGTTGCTATGCTACCTGACTTGCCTGACCTGTTCTTTATCTTTGCGGGCATCTGGTTTAGGGCACGGGCTTGTTCTCTGGCCTAGCTAGTACTTTTCCATGGTCCATGTTTGGTCCCTGACACTATGTCAGTGGCAAAACCTATTATCAGGCTAAGAAAAAAAAAAAAAAAGGTATTACTAATCAGGCTTCCTCTTGGCCTATTTTGGTAAAAGGGAGTAGGATCATGTAGATACTAGATGATAATGATGTGAATGATGCGTCAGTTTAAGATGTTTAATTATAAGACATACACTGTTGTGATGGGAGATCTGGACAAGGTGAAATCACACGTGTGAACAAGCAAAGGCCACATGAGAACGCTGTGCTTTCTCCTTAATCGTTACCCTGAAACTGACCTATGAATTAAAGCATATCAAAATAAGAATATCAATTAACTATTACTGTAAAGACTCAGACAAAATATGAAAATACCATTCAAAATTAAATTTAATTTTAAAGTATTTAAAATGGCACAGTGTATTAACTTATAATCTTTAAAATTTATTACAGTTAGCATACAAAGTGATAAATTTCATCATGGTACCCTTATAGTATGTGTCATGGTTTCCACTCTCACATTCCATTGCACTCTGCCCTTACTCATTTACACAAGCTGGTTCCCTTACTTCTCTCCCATTTTCTCATAAAAATTATTTTATTACTTTTTTATATTCCACCTTTGTTAGTATCTCCTCCGTTCCACATATCAGAGAAAATATCATTTTGGCTTTCAGAGATAGCCTTATTTTACTTAAAAATATGATTTCTTAGCAGCAACCATTTTCCTGCAAATATTATAACTTAATTTTATATTTTAATGCAAACTCACAGACTTTAAAAAATTGATATTATAGAAACTGAATGATTTAAAACATAAAATAGGCATTTTTATATTTCACATTGTTATGGAAAAGCTTTGTTTTCTACAGCAGTAATAGAGTACATCAAGAAAATCTTAATTTACCAAATTATGCAAATTGTTGAGACAGTATCAGTAGGAAAAAAAGAGAAACATCATCTTTCATATATTTTGATGCTACTATTCAGAAAATTTAGGTTTAATGAAATCAAGCCCTTATGTAGTTGACCAAAAGTTAAAATCTTTAAGTGCTAGACAGACATTTATTGAACAATGCTCTTTAACGTATGTGGTCATTTCTTTAGGATAATTACTTTGTCTACTTAATTGAATATAAACAGTGTGTTAGACAAAGAGGGCTACTCACACTGAAATGGTATATATAAGGTAATAAGATTATAAACTCCAAGTGCATGATGTATAAATGAGGAAACTAAAGATTATTTGGGTATTTTAGCCACAGTTACTAAAAATGATAATGATTGATGTTGAAGTAGAAACAAATCAATTTATTTAGTATGCATACATTATTCTGTGATAAAACCCAGAAACTTAACTAATCTAATGCTAGTTAACTTATTACCACCAAGTATTTATTTCTCATAAATATATAGTCTACAAAGTCTAAGGCCAAGAAGCTAGCAGGTTCAACGTCAAGTGAAAATTCATGTCTTTTTTTTAGGGACGGCTTTATGGTTAGGAAGAGTCTCAGGTGCTGAAGCCTTCTTGCCCAGCCTGTGACACCACTGAGATGTGGTAGAACTTTGACCATCTAGATCCTATTGAAAAAAAGATAGGTCTAGCAGAGTCTTTCTTTGGAATGCCAGCTTCCAAATAATATCACAGAAACTTCTTATTAAGTATGAAAGCTTGGTTTTAGCTTAGGCTTGTTTCCAACTAGCTCTTAAAACTTAAATTAACACATTTACATTAATCAATGTCCTGACATGTGGTTTCATTACTGCTCCTAAATAACCACATCTGATTTCCTCCACATCTGGCTGATGAATCCATCCCCTCCCCCACATCAGATTCTTTTTCAGAGTTCCTGTTTCTGTCTGAAAGTCTTGCCTATCTTCTCCTGACTAGCTATTGGCCCTTCAGCTTTTTATTAAACCAATCAGAAGGTGAAGTAAAACAGAGACACATCTTTACACAGTATACAAAAAGATCATCCTGAAAAGATAAGCCACTGTGGGTATGTATGTAAAGTAAATTCTGGGACTCTAGTTCATTCCCAGTTTCCAGAAAGTAAGAAGATTTCTCTGCCAAGTATTTCCACCATGACATACTACCTTCTTATAGGCCCCAAAGCAACAAAACAGCCAACTAGGGCCTGGAACTTCCAAAGTTGTGAGTTAAAACAAACTTTTTCTTTTTAAGTTTACTATCTAACAATTTGATACCATAAAAGAAAGCTCACTCATAAAATGGCTCTCCTGTTTTAACATTTTGTTTTGTTTTTTCTTTCTCCAGATTGTAGAGGATATGAATGAAATGTCTGAAATCCCTTATATATAAAAACATTAATGCTACTCATGAGGAATTATTTCTAGTTTCATCACCTAGGACTTAAATTTTAATATATAAATTTAGAGGAGAGACACAAATATTAAAAACCTAGAATTTTACTACACACTCCTCCAAACTTATGTGCTTCCTTTAGATCACATTCCCTATGGTGTGATACCTTACTCAGTCTTAATACTGGGGGGTGGGGCACTAGGTCTGGCCCCAACTTGGTATGCCAGCCTGTGTTGACTACTCAAGGGAGGCCTTATCCCCTATGAGGAGGGGATGGGGTGGGATGGGGGTGGTGTGGGGAGAAGTGGGAGCAGAGGAGGGAGGGAGGACAGGGGCTGGTATGTAAAAGAAAAGAAATTTTTTAAAAAATAATAAAAAAGATAATCATTCTATCCTAGTATCCTTAAATTTTAATTCATCCTTGGATCAATTTTAAAGTCTAATTTCAAAATCTCAGTAAAATAACTATCAATTGAATTGGGGGTTCAATTTATTTTGAATATGGTCCTCAGGTTTGAATCTCTGAAGTAAGAAAAATTACATTATTTCTAATGCAGAGTGCTGAGATGGGCAGACAATAGTGTTTTCCTTGGAGTTACTATTGCTGTGATGAAACACAATGGGGAAAGCAACTTGGGTATGAAAGGGTTCACTTGGCCTATGCTTCCATATCAATGGTAGTCAGAACTCTGTAGGCAGAACCTGAGGCAGAGGCCTGGGGAGGTGCTGTTTACTGGCTTGCTCTTCGTTGCTTTCTCAGCTTGCTTTCTTTCAGAATCGGGGATCAAAAGCCCAGCAGTGGTCCCACCTATACCAAAGTGAACCTTCCCACACCAGTCACTAATTAAGAAAATGCCCCACAAGCTTGCCCACGGCCTGACCTTGATCTTACAGATACATTTTCTCTTTTGAGGTTCCCTCCTCTCAGATAACTCTAGCTTATGTTAAGCTGACACGAAAAACAGCCAGCACCGTTAACCATCACCACTCTCAAAGTGGAAGATGAGAAGGAAGCAGCAGGTTCCAAGCAATTCTGGAACTTACAATATAAACAACACTAAATATCAAGGTTACAGAAGTGTCTTTAATGGCATGCTCTATATTCTGAGCATACTAAGACAAGTATTGAGTCTCCTAGGCTCTGGGAAATTGATTCTATAGCTTTACTGGTATGACTCACCTCCATTCTCACAAGGTAGTGTCTTGTGCATGTAGCTCTCCTGAACTGCTGGTTCTGTTAGCATGAGGTTCTACTGACAGCATCAGCCTCCAGGAGATATTGCTCCAGTGAGGAATTTCTGGAGATATAGTAATGCTGGGACCCTTTGCTTGGGTAATATACCATGAGCTAATGCCTGGCTTCCAACCTTGGAGTCTAGACACAAGTTGTCATGCATGCATAGCCCCTAAATACTTCAGGCTTCCAGAGATGACCATGCATAGAAAATACTAAGGCTTCCTACTGGTAACCTTCAGCTAGGTTTCATGGCTCACACTGGACTCACTAGACTAATAAAGGGTGACGTGCTTTGTTATGTTTTTCCTCAACTAATTTGGATTATGTTTGTTTAAAATTCATCTTAAATTATGAAATAAATGAAAAATGTTTAATACTAAAAATCTTATTTTTTGTATACTATAGGAGTTATTCTGGCTACATTTTTGTGTTTTTTCAATTATTTTAAAGCAACAGTCTTTGACTGTTGGCATTAGCCTCCATCTTTAAGGACACTCCTTGAGTTTATAACTTGTATACACTGAGTACAGAACAGCTGCAATTCAAAGTAACACATAGCCTGAGGAATGAATATGGATTAAATAGTAGTATTTGAAAACCAAGGATTTTATTTACATTTTTTAAGTGTTTGGAAAAATCTCTCCTAATGCATTTACCCTGTAAACACTTTGATAATGCATTGTAATTCCATAAGTATGATTCTGAACATCAGAAAAAACCTGAAGATTCCTTAGGTTTTTAAATTGTGACATGCAAACAATATTTAAAAAAATCAGTTTCCAGTGTAGCTCTTACAAACAACAAATTTAGCTCTTAAGGAAAATAATCTATAAATATGTAAGCATGAAAGACATCTTGTTATTGAAAATGCAGTGTTGTACAAGGATTTACCTGCTTCGGAGCTCAGGTTCATTTTAGCAGCTGCTGCAGAACCTGAGAGGGATATACTCATCTTAATTATTTCATTTTTAGGTAAGACTCCAGATGCTTGACTGTAAACATAGTTATAGTCCCCCAAAATGTACATTATTACCGTTGGGACTACAAACAATAAATTAAAGACTTGGCATGTGATACCATGTTAAGTATAGTAAATGCATATGTTGTTCTTTTTACAGAAAAATATACAAGTAATTCATTAATTTGGGATTTCCATTATTTTTGATCATCTGTTCTATCCTACCCTATGATGAATGACAAAGCTTGAAAGACAAATACAGACTCTTCCTTCAGGGAATTTGCAAAGGATTGTTTGTCAATTATTGACATATAATTTGTAACATACTGAAATAGAGACAAACGAAACTACAAAATTATCACAGGAGATACTAATATTTATAATGAAATTGTCATATCAATATTAATCTTTTTTAGCATTTGCTGATCTAGTACTATATACATCAAGCCATGTTGTAAATGTCCATAACATCTCTCTTAGTTGCAAATTGAATTAGTATGAAAAGCCCTCCTTATAAATGAAAAATTTAAGCTATGAAAGTTCACTGTATTTTCCAAATTTTAGCCTAACTTTATAGGTGGAAATTATGAAGGATGGTGTAGTTATACTGCCTCACACCGTAGACTGAACCTGGGTGAGAGGAAGAAGCCAAAGCACAATTATTTGTAGAGAAGGGGAAAGTGATGGAAGCATTGTTTAGGTCTGTACCAGTGGTATACATGGACTAAAAAGCAGGGCAGTTTTACAGACAACTTGAGTACAAGCAAAAGGGGAAGGATGAGTTAGAAGATTCTAGATACATCAATTCAGAAAACCATAAGAGAGGAGCTATGGATTTGCTAACGGATCAGTAAAATACATTAAACTCAGAAAGAAAGGGGCAGGGAAAGAAATACTCAGTTTCTCTGTCACTTCTGCTCAAATAACTGTAGCGCCTGCATCATATTTGTTTATTTAAGGAAATATTTATGGACTTCCTATAGTAAAAATAAGGTTTCAGCTACCTCTTTCCTTCTAGTTTTACAGTTATTTTTCTAGCCTTTTTGTTTTTATTTTTTTACATATAATCTAATATCTCTTATCAAAGTAGTTTTAATTGAAATAGGATGACATCATGCCCCCTTTCCCCCCACCCAGCCTCTCTCACTTACCTTCCCTCAAGCCAGTCCTTAGCCTTTCTACTCTCATATTCATAGTTTCCATTTTTATTATATTTGTTACATATATGGTACTGTGCACACATGCATGTGTGAGTATGTATTAAGAAATATATATATGTATGTGTGTGTGTATATATATATATATATATATACACACACAAATTACTGAGTCTGTTTTTGTTGTTTATGTATATATGGTTTCAAAGCTGACCACTCTGCATTAAACAATCAGTACCCTGGAATAGGCTAATTCTCTTGCCTCAGCAGTTAATAGTTTGATACGGTTCTTTGTCTCGGCATGGAACCCCACAAATTTTCTTGACTTGGATGACACATTGTATCTGACCCGAAAACCTTTTCTCCTGGGGTCTAGCGCTCATGGTTCTAGACAATGCTGTTCAAACTACGAAGGGAGGGAAGTGATGAAATAATCCTACCCAGGTATAACATCTAGGAACTATGACAATTACCAGTGTGACACAGCATGCAATAACAAACGCTGGCACTCACACGTCAGTGGCCACCAACAGCTGTCTAATTACACTTAAGGGCCACTCAACAGGAGGGAAATGATGCATGTACTGGAAACCTAGCCAGCTTACCTGGGCTTGTGACATTGTGGATCTTAGGAAAGAATCTACTACTGCCTCTTTTCTTTATTAGTATAATTCTTTGCTACATTCCAATTTTTATCCTTATACCCACAGAAGAGTTGCATTTTACAACAAATGGAGACCATCACAGAAAACCGTAAGTTCTCTCAATGCAGAGACCGATCCATGGGTTATGGGGGAGCCCAGCCACATGCATGTACACCACAGCTCTGACATTTCTGGCTCAGAGAACAATCACAGAAGAGGGTATGAAATGACAAAAAAAAAAAAGCCAGAATACCAGAAAATCTACTGTGAAATACAATGTCCTAGAAGTGGCTACATAAAACAAAAATGAAAAAAATTGCCATATCGGTGAACATGTAGCAACTTTTAATCTATAATCTTTTGTTAGAAAAGAAGGGCTTTTATTGGGAAGGGTAAAAGTTGCAAAGTTGTATATATAAAATGTTCGTGTGACTTATAGTCTAGATGATAAAAAATGTGTATAGCAACTTGCCTAAGAATATTGAGAGATGTTTCAAATAAACAATGGCTTCCACAGATCCTGAAAGTGTCATATTTATGCAGTTTTTAATGCATCCTTCAGATGTAGTTGACTGTGCTCTAATCCTATGGTAAGTTGTGGCCTATCTTCTGTAAAATGGGAATGATATCCAATTTCAATCAAGTTACAGTAAAGATACATATGTATATGCATTATCCTAGAGATATAGTTTAGTAGCCCACTAGTTTCCAGTTATGCTCAGACCTTGTCTGAGTGTTTAGAGCATTGTATTCTATTGTCTTATGTACTATGATCATATGAACATACTTAATCCTCACCACATTTCCACATTTTTGTAAGTTTTGATCTACCTCCTTCTTATTAAAAAAAAAAAAAGACTAAACTATAATGTCCCTATTCTTCTGCTATGCCGATACCCTGATGAGACAAACATCTCACTATCTAAGTCTGGCTGGTCTGGAACTTTCAATCTTCCTGCCTCCTTGCAAATGCTAGGACCAAATTTGCTTATCACTATGTCTAATTTAAAATTAATTTTCTACCAACAAATATGTATCACTAAGTGAGAGTGAGAAATGTTGGGCCCATATATAGTGAAATGCAGTAAGTAGAACATAGAAATGTGTCAGTTATTCACATGCCTGTGGCCATGCAACATGAGATTCACAGTAATGATAGAATCTTTGAACCTATCAAGTGTAACAGTGCAGGCTCCTGTGGTTAAGAAAGACTGATTTGATGGTTATGCTATTTTACTGAAGTAGAAAAGTTTAGACTTTGGAAGACAGAAAGACACAAAGAAAATTAGGAAGATAGGAACAAAGGAGCCAAAAGAAAGACAAGAAAGAAGGATAGGAAAGAACACTGGGGAGTAGATGGGAGAGAAGAAAAATATAAGTTACTATTCAGAACCTACTGTGTGCCAGATGATATCATTTTGATAAAATTACATTCGAAAATAATTTAGAATAAAATAAGCGCACCTGCCTTGTGTAGGTTTGTTCTTCATTATAAACTATCCAGTCTCCTTTGCAAAAAGCCATATCACTAAGCTTCCAGGAAGCAGTAGGTCATTTTTCTTGGAATATCTATTATCTCCATTTAATGCCCAAATCTTTAAGTTGTATTCATTCTTTGCTTTTTGACATAATCACAATATTATTTTCTAAACGTACTGTCCACTGTTTAAATTATTTATATATTTTAGACATACCAAAATACAAATAATTGGGAAATTTATTTAGTTCTTTCATATAATTAGCATGTGATATACAATTTTCCTTTTAAAATTTGTTCTTTGAGAATGCCATACTTATGTGCAATAAAATACATGATAAGTGGGATCATATTTATCCTGTATCTCCCTCCTCTGTGTCCTCTTAGATCCCATAGCACATCAAACTCTCATCTTTACATCCTCTGCTTTTTGTTTGTTTGTGATTAACCCACTAAATCAAATTAGTACCATCCATATGAGCATGAGTATAAGTCCACCCACTGGAACATGGGCAACCAATCTACCTGTGGCCACACCCTCAAAGAAGATTCTCATTCTTCCAACAACTTTCAATTGCCAATAGCACTAGAGCTTGGGGTGGAGCCTAGGAGTCCTGCTGCCACCTTGCTGGACTTTTTAAATGGCTTGGTCTTAGGCAGGTGACAATGCTTACAATAAACTTATAAGTGCAATGCCCATGTCATGTCCAGAAGACAGCATCTCACAGCACTCCTTCCCATCTTTAAACTCTTATACATACGTACGTATGTATGTATGTATATATATATATATATATATATATATATATATATGTGTGTGTGTGTGTGTGTGTGTGTGTGTGTGTGTGTGTGTGTGTGTATATGTTTTCTATTCCATGATGGTCCTGGAACCTTAGCAGGAAGAGTGATAACAATGGACCCTTGAGCACTGAGTTATTTTCAAATTTTAGAAACCCAGAAACTGACAATCTCTTCAATGTTTTCTGTGTTAGAAGCTAAAAATGAATTGCTTCATATATTTTTACTAATGGTTTCAAATAATATTATGATCTCATACGAAGCAGTATTTTCGTGGTTTTGGATTTTTAATGGTTATTTTAGATGCACTGTTTATTGTTTATTAAAGTTTAAGTTTAGTGTTTTTTTATGTCAACAGCTGAAAATATGTATTGTGCAACTATTTCTTCTTAAAGGAAGCATTCCTTTCTGTAGGTAGTGAGGAAGTTCAAGTCTCACTGGGTATAGAAAGATTAAAAGTCTCAGGAAGCTCTTAAAACTGACAAGATTCATAAGGTGCATCCCCACGGTTACATAAAGAGGAATGGCTGATGTGGAGAAGAGTTTCTCTGGCAGACTGAGCTGTTTAAACATCATATAGGGGCACAAGAGATAAGCTGTTTTCCTGAACTGTCACTCATGCTAGTATACGCTTTTCAGTGTAGCAGCAGCTTTTGAATTTTACATACTCTCTTACTAGCCATTCACCCATATTCCTATAAATAACCCCAGCAAATTCACTGGTACACTAAGATGGACTTCACTGCTTTAGTTTCTTCAGTCTATCCTCTATGCTCGATCTGGGGTGAACTTACATTTCTTTTTATTGCCTCGAGAAAAGACACACAACAACTGCAACAAAAAGTAATGACTCAGCAGTAGTAAATTACCATCACCTATGCAATTAATGACAATTTTCATGTTGGGCACGAAGCACTCATGTTGATAATTTGTTGTATTTTTAATGTGTTACTGATAAGATCTGGATGATTGTGTCCCTGAAAAGCTCATATGTGAACCTGCACAGTTAAAGCTATTCTAGTTTAATAGACTGAGAGGTAAGAAAGTTGCCAGTAACAAATTTACAAATCGTGGTGAGTATCAAATTCTGAGCTCAGCTCAACACTATAATATACATGAAACGATCTAGGAACAAACCAATAAAAAACTGTAGAAGAGTATGATTGTGAAGAAGACAAATAAGCAGGATATATGAACATACAAAATTCTCATGGTACAACCACTATGGATTGTTCTATGTGTGGATTATTCTATGGATATTGCAAACCTCAGTTGAAGTATTAGAAGTAAGGTTAACCTCTAAATGAAAAATAAATAAAGATTTTTCTTAATAATATTTCATTTTCTATAAGCACTTACGCTTAAGGAGGGAGGAAGTAGAGATCTCTAGTGAGAGATGATTAAAAACAAGTCTGAGATTACATCATTTCAATTTAGAATGTAATAAAGGCAAAACACACATACACATACTTTAGAAAAAGAAAGGTTTGAACCTTTAGTTATAAATTATGTCAATGAGTAGTGAGAATAAATCAGAGTCCAGTAAGATAGGAAGATTTGTTAGAAATGAATTAAATGAAAATTTAGATCAAGGAACAAAAAGCTGCAGCACAATGACCCACAAATGAGGATGGGATGAGGAACAGTGCTGAACAATTTTTACGAACCAAATACTTAGATTGTAAATTAAATCATAATTTCTCTAATTTACTCTTCTCACCAAGACTCTGTGGCAACTATTAAAGTATCTAATCAATAATTAAAAATAATGGCTGTGCATAGTGTGAACAAGTTTGCACAGCTGAGAAGTGGGGAGGAAGCATAGCCCTCATAGTCTACATTTCTCTCCTGTTCCCTAGGCTGCCCTGTGGGGCACTGCTATGTAGCAGAATAATTAAAATCTTAAAAATGCACCCAAACTGTCATGAATATGGAAGCAAATTGCAATTGCTTATGTGGTTTAAACTAAACAGAAAGCTGACTCTATCAGAGCACAGAATATCCCCAACTGTCACGATAACATACATTTCCTTGCATGAGCCTTAATTACAATATAACTTGTTATTGATTGAGTAATCTTCATTTTATATTCTCTGCCCTTACTCCATCTTGTTCTTATTGCTCTAATGCTGCTCGAATAGTTTCCAGATTGGACCCGAAAGCATTCTTTGTAAGAAGCTATGGCTATACCATCCATCTTAACATTCCTTCCCTTATGGAAATGCAGATTCTCTCTTGTGCAGCAAACTAATTAAAGTCCTTTCCCAACACAATATACCAATGGCACATAAATATTTAATGGCCTGGTTTAGCATTTTTATTAGGTTCTATGATACATCAAACTATATACTGTTTAAGAGCTGAATCTAAATGATATACTGCTTTCAAAAACCCCATCATACATGATATATTTTACCAATAAAATTTAAAGAAAACATTTAGGCTGTACTGCAAATAACTATTATTCTTTACCAATACTAGAGCCTCAGCTTGGGAATTCACAAATAACTCTTCATATTTTCATTAGTTCAAAGCAGTAAAGAATGAACCATGCAGGACAAAATACTAGCCACGGGTTATCCTACTATATATGTCCATTTCTGCCCTTGCCTATAGTGTTCAATGCTTTTGATATTATTTCATTGAAAATACATGCTCCTATTTCTCAATTAGCTTCAACTATTGTTGTTTCCCTGTCTATTTCCTTTCTATATTGTCTTCCTTCCTGCCATGTTGCCCCCTTCCTTGAGAGTCACTGTCTTTTCAGATATATATTTTAGTTTTTCCAATTATTCCCTGCTGACATCATGGGACAAACACATGTCCAATGATGTTTCAATAGTACTATAAGCCCCTATCTTTTCCTCATTATGTCTTCATCACATCATTGTGCCTCTTTGAGACATTAAGACTTTCTTTTGATATCTCAGCGAATGACTGTCTGATTTTTACATTCTGTATCCCTGAAAAGACTGTGTCTCTGTGGAAGACCTAAGGTCAGCTTCCAGCAAGAGCTATGTGGAGCTTCCTGAAGCATGGCTATTGTGGCCTTTGTGGGACTTCATTACCAAACATAGGTAAATGAATCCCGGTGAAGCAATTCTATAGGTAGCTCTTTGCAAACATAGTGACCTAGATTTTTTTTTTGAGTCTGTGAAGTGAGTTTATACATTTATAATATTATTGTTGTTTGTATATTAAGTGGCCCCAAATACCCATATGCCAAAAGCTGGGTGCTTGCTATGGCCATATTGACAGGGTATGGAATCTTTTTAAAATATTTATTTATTTTACATCCTGACCACAGTTTTCCTTCCCTCCTCTCCTTCCTCTCCCTCCCCACTACCTCTCCTCTGCCCCCCAATTCACTCCTCCTTCTTTTCTACTCAGAAAAGGGCAGGCCTCCCATGGATATCAACAAAACATGCTATATCAAGTTGCAATAAGACTAAGGACCTCCCCTAATGTTAAGGCTTGGCAAGGCACCCTGTATGGTCTTTAGCAGGTGGAACCTCATAGTAAGAAGTAAGATCATTGTGTGGGTACCCTTAAAAAATAGATAGAGACTTTGGCTACTCCCTCTGTGCTTTGCTGCATGGTGTCATGAGGTATACATGTCAAATACTCCCTGACAATACAGTGTAATATAACTAGTTCCAAATGACCATACCCTGGAGACTCAAATCACAAGCAAAATAACCCTTTCCTCTTTAAAAGTTGATAGTAATAACAGTTTTGTTGCAGTAATTGAAAGGAGATTACCATAGCTTTTGGGTTTCTGATGTGTGAGACCATTCAGGTACCTAAGAAGCCCTCAAGACACCTTTCCATGTGCCTTTGTGAAAAATGGTTGTTTTTTAATAGTATTATTCTGCAGTACTGATGAATGCTTTCCTTTTCTGGCTAAATAGCAGGACTTTGTTCTGCTTCATTTTGTTCCTAGTACTCACTATATATTTTGCTTAAAGTGCCCAGTAATACTCAGGACTCTGCCTGAATGTTCCATTTCCTCTACCAGAGAAACTGGCCTTTCACCTTTAACTTCACTATACCACAAAGCCTCGAGAAGCACACACAACAATTCAATGCTTTCCACTGTCTCCTTGAAAGGTATGCTTCTTATGAATAACTTCTCACTAGATCAGTTATTTAAAAATTCCTACTAGTATTTGAGAGTTTCAAACATTTGTGTGATGGGTGTCTTAATTTTACTCATTTGAGATTATAGTTAAAACATTTATCCTTCGGTTTATGCCCTCCAAACACTTCCGTAAATCACTTAACCTGATATCCTTTAAATTCGTGTCTTCTTTTATCCATTAATTGTTCTTTATGCACATATATATGTTTATACATATATATTCCTAAATGTAACATCCTCAGTATGTATAGTGTTACTTTTATGTTTGTTTTCAGGACTGACCATTTGGCACTAAACAATCAATGGGTGTGCTTTTCCCTGCAGAAGACTACCTCTCCTGCTTCCCACTTTACTAGTTTGCCTGTACTTCTTTGTGTAGGATTGAGGCCTCTTAGGCTTTTCCCTATCAATTTAGGCATACCCATCAAGACTATCCTTGTTCAGCTCATGTTTGAGTGGTCATATTTTTGAGATTTTTATGGATGTAGCTTCTGATATTACTAGAGGACACAATCCCACAACAAATATCTAATTCTCTGGCTCTTATAATCCTTATATCACACTTTTCACAATGTTCTATGAGCCTTAGATGAAGGAGTACTTTGTAGATGTATCTATTGGATCCGGGCTCCACAACTCTGAATTTTGATTGGTTGTAGCTTTCTGTAGTACTCTTTGTCTGTTGCAAAGATAAGTTTCCTTGGTCAGGAGTAAAACTAGCGCTATCTATGAGAATAAGGACTAAACTTTATAGATTATTGTTAGGGATTATTCTGGGTTAATAAATTAGTGGTTGTAGATTCTCATCCAGTAACCATGACTTCAATAACACTAAGTAGTTATATAGAATTTCAGTGACAGGCATGGTATCCATCTAATTGAGGAGATCTTAAGTCCAATTAGAAAGCTATTCATTACTGCTAAGGTATGTGTGACACTAGTTCACCCATAGATTCATTCTGCCATGCTGGTTGTTGATGTGGCACATTGGTGTCATAGCTAGGTAGGTCTGTTTGTTGTCTCTCTCCCTAGGAAGCTTGAATGGTGCCTTCTGGTGGCATGGAACTCATCCTCAAGAAAGAGGCATTCTTGTCAGTTCTAGGTCAGGGATTAATGTATCTTTTATTTTTTCCCTATCTCATTCCCCCCCCTGGTGACAATTCTTTTGTGAATAAGTCTCATTCTTATTTTTACATATTGTTTGTGGATGACCTTCTGAGTTTATTACATTTTCTTGTTAGAACATGGACCAGATGTCAATTGCTGGATCAATTTATTAGTGGCTACACCACAAATACAAGGTTACCCCCTCTCTAACAACCAAGAATTGCTAACAGTCCCTCAAATAGGGGACTCTACCTTTTAAATGTTCCACAATATCTCAGCAGTGTATTAGGCCAGAATCAACCTTTCAACATGTGGGCCTTAGGCATTTGTATAGCCAGTACTTCTTATTGATCAAAGTTTTTCTATTTTCGTTTTATAGATATTTACATCAGAAAAGGCTGTTAAACTCCATAAATTTTCTATGTAGAGGTTTAGCTTTATCATAATAATTGCTTTACTTTGCTTTATAAATTATTCTTGATTTTCTGATATGCTTATTTATACAAATCTTGCTTGATCATGAAACACCTCCA
This sequence comes from Peromyscus maniculatus bairdii, assembly GCF_049852395.1. Classification (NCBI taxonomy): domain Eukaryota; kingdom Metazoa; phylum Chordata; class Mammalia; order Rodentia; family Cricetidae; genus Peromyscus; species Peromyscus maniculatus. The sequence goes on from NC_134856.1 coordinate 4,674,883, forward strand.
ATCTTTCAAAAGAATGCTATATTTTACATGCATGTATTTTTAAGAGATTATCTCTGTTTATTAAACAAATTATTCTATAATTCTCATTTTTAATATCTTTGAAATATGCTGATATTAACATTACATTACATAAGAAATTGGGTTGCACATATTTTAAGCTATATTTTTCTGAAAGTTTAGCTAAAAAATTTCTCTTTCCTGTTAAGTAGTTGGTCCCCATTAAAGTGTTATGACTTGGAGTTCTCTATGTTGACAGGTAAAGATGCATATTAAATTTTATAATAGGCCCCAGACATTATTGACTTTTTAAATATGTTTTTATCAAATACATTTTCCAGCAGTGCTCAGTTTAATTGGGTGCATGAATATTGTAATAAGTGTATTTCCTGTTGGTCGTTATTATGCCTCTTTCCATATTCACTACTTTTGAATGTCTATAGCATCTGTTGCAATTTTTCCACTTCTTCACCTCCTTCATTGTAATACATTTGTCTTTTAGTTTCATTGATCAGGATTTCAGCAAGGAAAACTAAATTAATTACTTAAAATACTTACATTTTGGATTTTAATTTTCGTGTATTCTTACTATTCATTTATTTAAGTTGTTATTTTTCTTTTGATTATCCAATAATTTATTTGCTAAGTTATTTTGAGCTCTATAAAGTAGAATCTACATTTCACAAGTTATAATGTATTATCCTCTCATTATTATTCTGCACATACTATATTCTATGATGTGTTTTTTGTTTGTTTTGAGATGTTCTGCTATTTTATTAGTCAGTTAAAGAGTGAGGTAAGAATACCAAAACAGAAAACAGATTGTTGGAGATAAAACAGAATATATAACAGCATCAAAATACCTTGTCATACAGTAATGCTCAGTAATTTAATTGTCTTGTATGTGTTATAAACCAAATGGTAAACTCTGAATTCAGAAGGAGCTTTCCATCCATGTGTCTAGGCAAAAGGATACATGATAAGTCATAAATAATGCATTGATATTGTAGGAAATAATTGATCTCTAGTGGTTTATGATGCCAAAAGTGGGTGTATATAAGGAAATGTAATCTAGTTCTGGTTAAATATGTAAAAATAAAATGAAATTCAATTAATTAAGAACAATAAAAGACAGTCTAATTTGTCAGCTTCCAATTATTGTGTGCTGATATAGTTAGTAATCAATGTAAATGGTCCCAAGGTGGTGAGAAGTATCATGAGATATGAGGAAGATGGTTGTTTATTGAAGAATATGAGTAATACTGCTGCAGAAAGAGGAAATAGAATGGGGAAGTCCCTTCCCCAAACAACAGATGAACACAGGAAAGTTTTGATGCAGAAGAAACTAGTATGAGTGGAGAAAGTAGACATGTAGTCATGCCATGGAAGATGTTGAGAAAATGTGCAAGACATAGGCTATGCTAAACATTCCATGTCATGAATAGCTTACTCTTTTTATGAGTATATTTTTTATTTATTCTTTGAGAAAGTCATATAATATATTTCCTTTTTTATATTCATTTTTGTTTACTTTTATTATTTAAAACAATTTTTAAATTTAAATATATTTTGATTACATTCTTTCCTTTCCCCAAGTCCTTCCAGATCCTCTCCTACTCCCTACCCACCCAACTTTAAGTTCTTTACCACGAAAAACAAATAGAAAACCAATGCAACAACAAATCCTCCCAAAACCAAGAAACAAAATAAAACAAAACCCCCAAATGAAACAAAAGACGTCAAACTGGAACCAAATGAACGCATGCACACAAAAACCATGGAGCCCATTATATGTTAGTCAGCTACTCTGAACCTGTGGCCTGCCTTGGAATGGTTGACATACCCAGTGTCACTCCATTGGAGAAAACCGAATTTCCCTATCTCAGCAGGTATAAATGCCAGTTTATTTGTTAACATTTACCCTAGTGAATAGGTTGTTATTCATTCATTTTTTAAAATATAACAAAATAATATATAATAATATAAAAATATTACATTGAAGTTGAATAGAATATCACCTTCCCTAGCTCCTCATGGAGCTGTCAACCCCCTCCCAGTTTCACACTGGGATCTTGAGAAGCTTGATCATATGCAGGTCTAATTATAGCTGATGTGAATTCATGAGTACATTGTTTTCTTAAGCCTGGAAGACACTGTTTCTGTATATTCTATCATGACCTCTGGCTCTTACAATCTTTCCATTCCCCTTTTCTCTATTATACCAGAGCTTTAGGGTTGGCAGCATGGAGAGTGATATAGATACACTCTTTGTGAATGGGAACTCCACTGACACTTATTCCCTGCACTTTGATTTGTTGTGACTTCTGTATTAATGGCCATCCACTGCACAGAGAGACTTCAGTGATAAGATGGAGGGATAAAACAATCTATGGGCATAGAGATACAAATTGAGAAGGCAATTTAATACAATATCCATTTAGTAAAATAATAGTAGTAGACTAGCCCTAGGGCCTGAGAGTTACTCAACTAGGGGCTTTTGGCTAGATTTACAATAGCAAGCATAAAGTTTTTGTAGAGTGCCTTTAATCCAATTAAAATTTTTTTGACTACTCTTAATGCTAGAAATCCACAGTTGTCTGGGAGGAAGACTTATGTATTAAGGAGTAAAATTGGATCACATTCACAAATACAGAACAAGTAAAGACCGCTGCCATTCTGCCCAAGGATGGTGGGGACCAACTTGCAAGCCATTCTCTGCCACTTGGTCTGGCTCTGACCACCCAAGAGAGCATGCGACCCCTCTTCCTCGGCTCTTTTTTTTTCCCATTTTATTTTACATACAACCCAGTTTCCCCTCCATCCTCTCCTCCAGTTTTCTCCCCCCACCTCCCTTCTACACCCCCTTCATCCATTCCTTCTCCCTCTTCATTCAGATGGGGTGAGATCTCACTTGCGAATCAACAAAGCATGGCATGTCAAGTTGCAGGAGGACCAAGCTCCTCCCCGCTGCATCAAGGTTGAACAAGGCATCCCACCATAGAGAATAGGTTCCAAAGAACCAGCTCATGCAACAGGAACAGGTCCTGGTCCCACTGCTAGGGGTACCACAAAAGACCAGCTACACAACTGTCACCCAGATGCAGAGGGTAAGTGGTCACACATACGCAGACAAGACTACACCCTATGGCTTATTACTCCAAAGCCATTGGCTGAATGGATCGAATTCCCTTAACACTGCTCCTTGAACATTTGTTTCACTATTGCACCCATGGACATAGTTACCTTGCCAAAAAAGACTGTAGCTCAGAGTGTTCACAGCTAAGTATGACTGTTGACTTCTTTCCCTGGCAGCCATACCTTCTGCTAATTTGAAAGCTGGCTAGTAGAACGGAACCCTGCTGGTCAGTATCAACTTTATTTTTCCACATCCTGTGACCAAAGAGTGTGGTTTTTTTAACAATGTTTTTTTTTTTAATTGAAATTTTATTCTCAGCCAATAGTAGTAGCCTGTATCGTGTGGGGTTTTCTGTGATACCTTGGAACAAAAACTCAAGGGAAGTTATCCAACAGGAATGGCTTTATTTTTGTTGATAGATTATCAAGACAATCTTTATATCCTGGGTAAAACTCTCAAACTATTACTTCTAAATAGAAAACATATCAAATAGAAATAGAATTTCACGAGGTAAGTCACAATTGGTGGATGATCTTTTACCTATCTTTATCAAGGTTTTTTTTTTTTTCTGTTCGATTCGAATTTTTATTAATTTTGTTGGTATCCATAGCTTTTCTTCTCCTGCAGAAACAAAGGCAAAGCCCCTTCCCCAATGTAGAACATATCCAGGTTTCCATTCTGAGGTCAGCACATCCTTGAAATAAACCGGTTGGTTTAGCTCAGGAGTTTTGTCTGTTGTCCAATGTCTCTCTGCAGCTGTTGTTCCTTTCTCATCAGCATTGAGAAAATTCAAGGTTAATAAATCACTATGCAGTCTATTTCTAGGAGTTATTGTTACCTGTTGCTGTTTATTTAGCATATCCTTTAAAGTTCGATTGGATCTTTCTATGACTGCTTGGCCTGTGGGATTGTGTGTTATACCTATAACATACTTTATATTGTAATAAGCAAAGAATTGTCTCATTTTATTGTAGACATATGCTGGGGCATTGTCTGTCTTAATTTGTACAGGTATTCCCATGATGGCCATAACTTCTAATAGGTGTGTAATCACAGAATCAGCCTTTTTAGAACTCATAGGAGTGTCCAATTCAATTATAAGCCAAGCTGGCTTTTAAACCCAAGCATATTGCTAAAACAAAAAATTGAGAGATTCTTCAGTCCCATATCAGAAGAGCCCTCTGGTATGGGACAGAGGAAAATCAATAAAAAGGGACCATTGTCTTCTAAATTCTAATTCTCTCCATGCTTACTCTTGATTTCTCAGAATCCTTTCTTACATGCTATGTCCTCTTTAAATGCAAACCTCCCATTTTTGATAACAAATAAGTTTTTCCAATAGCAATCTCAGAAGTTTCCAGAAGGAAGATGGGGCCCCAACAGCAACTCTACCAAATCCAGAATGATGCCATGGTAATCATCATACTACATTTCTTGCCAGAATTTCAGACAATCTTACCCATTACTCTAAAACTTGTTGCAGAACCTACAGTTAGTCTAACTGAGATTTAACTACCTGAGCTTTCTCACGGTACCCAACAGAGATAACATCACCCTCTAAACAGCAAGAAACAATTCTAAGAAAACGACACCCCTTCTCCCTTAGGTTTCATAATTCTCAGGGTTATGGATGATGGTTATAGGGTTAGGGTGGAAGAAAATATTACACTCAGTATTCTAAAAAAGAAAAAAAAAACAGGGAAAAGATGAAATGGAATGGATAGGTATAAGATATTATGGTAGATCATTGTATATACTAGTAAACAAATTTAGTAAAATAGCAACCTTAGATAATTTGCACTGTAATTTGTACTGTTATGGATTATTATATGTTGATACAAATGTAAACTATTCTTATATTCCTGTTTTAGATAATTTGTATATTGATACAAATACAGAACTATATTTGTTATGATGTACATATATTTCTACTCTTATTTGAAATATTTGTATATTGATACAAATGTAAATTTATATCTGTCATACTTTATGTATGTTCTACTTCTGTTTAGGATATTCAGTATATTGATATATATTTAAGATTATTGTTATATTGCATATCACACTATATATTCCTAACTCTGTTATAAATATCGTGTGTATTGTTACAATTTTGAAGTCATCGTTCTTTACCATATATTTGCTTATAGACTGTTTACCTTGTTTACGTGAAGCCTTAGTCCTTAGGTTATTTTGGTAGATAAGACTTATAGATTTATAGTCACCTATGCCTGTCATCTCTATAGTTACATTAGTTAGGTTATCCAGATTTACAGATACATAGGTCAGATGGACAGGTAATCTTCAAACACTTCATAGACCTAGAGAATATGGCATTTAAATAACTTAGAATTCTTTTGATGTTAGACACAATTGCTCCTGGCTGCACCAATTTGATCCTGAGAGAATGTTGGGCTTCTAAGACATTTCCATTTGGGAGTTTGTCTTCTTCACACAAAATGGCCTACTGGTTAAAGAACTGCCCTTGCCTTGATGGCTGACAGTACGAATGCAATGCTGTCCTTTCTGGACAAGCGGGACACAAGGAAAGTGACCACTGTACTCTGCCAAGACAGGGTAAAATGGTCTTTCAGAATTCCTGCTTCTAAAAATGGTCTGTCAGATACTCTAGGCCTGTAGCCAATTTGAATGCACCAACAATGCTGAGAAACATTAGGTGACTGTCCAGGCTGCCAGCTGTCTTGGTCTACTCTTGGAAGATTGCTGAAAGTTGCTTGCATCCATCTACCATTTCTCAGGTACCATTATGTTCCTTCTCAGGTCTTTGATGGGATTGAAGACTAGCAGTTATAGTTACAACTTAGTATATATAATATCTTAGATAGAACATATTAAGTATTAGATTCAGGTTCTTTAGGATAGGACACCTTTTGAAATTATCTTTATAACATGCCATTTACCAATGCTCTATACTTCTGTGGATTTTAGTATGTGTTTCTTGCTTGATATTGTTTGCATTGGTTGTAGTTCCATCTTATCTAGGTCATTATCCCTCATTATTCCTGGACAATATTTGATAACCATTCCTTTGTATATAGTCTTGTATTAGTTTAGAACCTTCTTATTTAGACAAAAAGGGGGAGATGTAGTGGGTAGCCATTCCAGCTTGGATCTGGAAGTTCCAACCCCCATTGAGACTCTGGCAACTGTCACGCCTATGAGGCAGGGCCAGGGGAGCCCCCTGGAGACCTGAGATCTAGATGAGCAAGTGCTCTCTCTGTTCCAGGACCCTGAATGGTAGAGGTGGACGGAGCAGAGCTCCAGAGAACACCGCTGGACTGCGATACACCTTCCCCAGACCCCGCAACCTACCTATCCCTTAATTTGTAAGTTACACCATTAAATAAATATCCTTTTAAGTACATGGAGTGGCCTTAATAATTTCACCAATAGGTGATGCTGGTGACTGTGGCTGCTGCTTCTGGTTGTATTTCTTTATCTTCAATCTGAAAAGATGAAGACATGGTAGGAAGAACATTCTCTAATTGATTTTATGAAATTTATGATTTTTGTTTGCATAATATTTATGGCAGGAGAAAGAATAGATAAAGGGGAAAATATAAAGTTAATCTACTCATACTCCATTAGCATCCACAATGGAAAAGGATGCTGGCTCTTCCTAGTGTTTACTGATCCTTACAGGTAAGCATGAGTTGCTTAGAGATAATTATCAGGATTGCAGTGGAATTTGAAATATCAAAAGTCAAAAACATAGAAGGGGATTAAAATCTAATTTTATCTTAACCTCCTATTATCCCAGCAATGACTTTATCATAAGATAAAACAGATGTAATGAATTTGTTCTGTTAACTCAGTGAGACTGAAACTCTGTGTATCAATAAATAGAAGGAACAATTGTACAGAGATAATCATTACCCTGGTCCCCAGATGCATCTGGAAAACTATTAAAAACCTAAGAGGAGGCTAATGAAAAGATCTCCTGTGGTTACAGAAATTACATGCTTTGGTCTTTTTTTCCAGAAATTTTCTTTGTTAGTTTCTTCTGAAAGGCTTGGCAAAGGCATATTTATTAAACTGCCTCTGTTTTCTCAGTGTGCTTTATTGCTGGGCGCCAATGATAGAAATAACCCCAAGAAACACATAGTTAATTTTTTTGTCATTATTTTACTTGTGAGCATTTGAGTAAAGAACTTAGACTTCTTATCTGTTCCATATAAACACACATATTATATGCACACACACACACACACACACACACACACACACACACACTCATGCACACATGCTCATGCATGAACACACATGTACATAATAAAGGAAAATTACTAAAAAATAAAGTGCTAATTTTTAGAAAAAAATAACAATTTTTCTTTTCTAAACTATATTACTTTATATTTATTTCATCAAGGATTTCAAAATAATACACTGTGACTGCAGTAACAAACAACACTCATAGTCTACTAAAGTTATCATTTTTTATCTTATTTAAAAATCTGAAAATACTATGGCAGAAGCATTAGCAACTATCATATTTAAAACCAAATGCCACTTGTATAGTTAAACGTGTCACAGTTGAAGCATCTTCTGCCATCTGGTCCAGAGAAGCCTTATAGACTTTAGATTTGGTAAGTGGTTCATCACCACTGTAGCTACAGGAACATCGATGTAGATAATCTGTAGAGAATTGATTATCTGTCAGAAAATTCCATATGCTAACTATATTTCACTGTCCTAATTTTTTCAAAAGTAATTAAATACTTAGTCTAATCTAATGCTGAGAATTTATAAGTGATTTGTGAAAGATACTCATTTATGGGGTTCACATTGTCCATTTGTGCATTGTCTGAAGATGAATTCTGATTTCAGAAGAGTGTTATTTTCACTAGCTAGAAAACACTTGTGGATCAACATGCATGTGAAGTATTTTACACACTTTTAAAAAGTTCTAGTAGCATCTGGAGAAGTTAATGGAAGCTACAAATAACAAGTCTGAAATCAATGACAGACCCTGGAAGAGCATGAGATCTTTTCTGTGTATAAGAAATCCAGGCACTATAAATTCAGACTCACATAGGAATGGGTCAGAGGGTATCACCACAGAATTGAAAATGCCCATCATCATTATTATTAAATGTCCTAGGTTAAAGCCAGTTATGTTGCATGAGACAAGAGAAAGGAAATCAGAAATGAACTTGTTATTTGACTTTAGAAAAGTCACTTTCTTTCCTGGAGAATGAGATACTTTTAACTTAGAATTCCAGTCTCAGGGCAGGGCAGCAGTTCTCAGTGTTAATTTATCAGCAACATTCTGAGTCAAACCTGTTCATGTTCTTGGCATCCTGCCTGGCATACATGGTGCGTTGAGTGTCCTTGTTCTGGCTCCATGGGTTGGTCTTCTCTACTGGTCAAGAAAACATAATGGGATTCAGGAGAATAAAAATAGCAATGAGTTTAAATCTTTTATTGCTTAGGGTTAATTAAAGAACTGATATGAACCACTAACTTACCTACCACTGGCCTACAGAGACCCACAGGGTTGGGAAATCTGTCTGGCAGCTCTTGTCCTGTTCAAATTCATGCATTCCTTCACTTGTGTCCTCTCATTTTCTCTATCATGTTCACATTATCTTAAATATTCATTGTTATATTTCAACAATTCACACATTACAAAAATCTAAATTTTCTAGTTTAGTGACCAAATATGTGCTGGTGTTGGGACACAGAGCTCAGTCTTCTACAGTTCCAGTGGACTCTGCAGATATCTGAGCACACTGTGAAGCCCTCCCTCATTAACTTTTTCTCAGCTTCTAACTAAATGACACACTCTATCTCTTTAACTCAATGGAACCTTTGGGTATTGGTTAGTTAACTTTTCCTGAAGCATGGAAACTCTCTTGACATTAAGCAAAACTTATTTCACATATAATTATTCATTGTTTTCTCTTTAGTAAGAAGTTCACATGCTGGGGATTGACCAGTAACTGAATAATACTGTTACATGGATCCTAAGTGTATCTTCAAAATCTCTCTCCTCTTAATCTTGACATTTCCATGCTGTGGAACAATCTTTTGGTATACTGTGAATATGTATTATTCTCATTGGTTAATAAAGAGCTGTCTGGCTAATAGCTAGAAAGGAAAAGGTTAGGCAGGATTTGTGGACAAAAAGAACACTTGGAGAAGAGGGCAGAGTCTCCAGGAGACACAGAGAGAAACAAGATGAACATACTGTGCTGAAAAAAGGTACCAACATGGTAGAGTATGGATAAGAAATGATAGTTAATTTAAGATGTAAGAACTAATTAGCAACAAGCCTAGGCTATTGGTCAAATATTTATAATTAATGATATGTCTCTGTGTCATTATTTGGGAGCTGGCTAGTAGGACAGAGGTAACTGGTGGACCTACACTTCCATCTCCCTTATAAGAAGTGAGTCATCTCCTTTTCTAAACTCTAGTTTTCTAGTATTTTGTCATGCCAAGCTCAGCCTTATTTAAGAGATATATACTTCTCTCTCTCTCTCTCTCTCTCTCTCTCTCTCTCTCTCTCTCTCTCTCTCTCTCATCTCATAATAATCATAGTATCATGAAATAGATCCTTCAAGATTAAAAAAAATCTTAAAATATAAGGTCTAATTTTATAGAAATCCACATCAGGCAAGAGCCATGATGACTGCCTCTCAATAATTATTAATTTTACCCATTGTTTATGACTTTTTACTTCTTATCACATGTTCAAGTATAGGAAAATCTATTATGTGCATATATATTACATATGTATATATGTAATATAAAACAATTCTAGTATCTAGTATATAAAACCATTCTAATAACTTGAGCCAAATTATTAAAAATGACTAGAAACTTTTTTCCCATGGATGTTGAGAATTAATTTCATTAGTAGCAACATTGGGGAATTATGTACTATTTCTATTCTGAAATGCCCACCTTATATTGTGTAGCTATCTACAGACATTATAAATAGCCCATAAACAAGGGGGCATTTTAAAGTTTGTGGGTACTTTTTTAAACAACATTAAGTCAGGTTTAAGAGAGAAAAAGTGAAACACTATTAAAACTAAACCAATGAGTGAGGAACCCTCAGAGGAAAAGACACAGCTTGAGAGTTAACTTTGGAAAGATAGCACACATTATTTGTAAATGGATTTCTCTGCTTTTGTGTTCATGTTACTGTGCATAATTAAAAGATTTCCTCATGTGTAGATTTTCAATTTCCATACTTGTGAGCTTTTAGATAGGCAGGTCTGGAAGGGAAATATACACTTCACAATATTTTTCAGGGATTGTTAGCAGACACTTTTAGAGAAGACAAATACCTCCCTTGGAAAAAAATTCTGATTATCTTAGAATCATGTTATATACATAGCATGGCACATTTCAAATTTTAACTTATCTTCTTACTGTTCTCATTCCATTTATCTCATCGTTGTAATCTGTTTCATGTCAGTGTTTAATTTTGTTCATGTGTCCTAAACAGTATTGCAAAGCATTCTCTATAAACTCAAACAAACATATCTATCCTTTCATTACTACAAGTTAATTGTTTCATAAGTCATCTTTTCTTTCATATTTCACTGAATCCATGCCCAGATCAGTGTTGTAAATAAACCCCACACAGCACACTAAGAGAGCAGTTGAAAAATAGGGCTGCCTGGGATGTAGGGAGAGATATTTTTTCTTTTATTCTTCTCTCATACCTTACATCCTGACAGCAGTTTCCCTTCATTCCATCCTTTCAAGTTCCACCCTCCTTCACTCAGATCCATTCTGCCTTTGTTTCTCTTAAAAAAAAAAAAAAAAAAAAAAAAAAAAAAAAGCAGGCCTCCCGGTTTTATCAACCAAACACAGCATAACATGTTACAGTAAGACTAGGTGCAAACCCTCATATCAAGACTGGACAAGGCACCCCAGTAGAAGGAAACGGGTCCCAAGAGCAGGCAACAGAGTCAGAGACTGTGATTCCTTAAGAGCCTTCTTAAGAGCCTTGCTTAGTTGATTCTGTGGACTCTGTTCTCATGGTGTCTTCAACCTGTCTGGTTCCTGCAACTCCCCCTACCACCAACACTTTTTTGCAGGGTTCCTCACTCCACCTAGTATTTTTCTGTGGGTCTTTATAGCTACTCTCAGTAGTTGCTAGATGACTCCTCCCTGATGACTATTGAGCTAGGCACCAATCTATGAGTATAGCAGACTATTACTAGTAATCATTTCAATGAACCCCCCTCCCCCTGTCATGTTTGGTTCTATTGTGTCTGGGCTGTTTAGACTCTGGTTCCTGGGTATCCAGGCAGTGTCCTCCATGGGCACCCTCTTGTGGAGTGGGCCTCCAAATTGGACCAGTCATTGGTCGGCCGCTCCCATAAGTTCTGTGCTACCATTGCCCCAGCAGGTCTTGTAGGCAGAACAGATTGTAGGCTGATGTTTTGTAGCTGGGTTAGAGTCCCAGTCCCATTTCCTGAAGCCTTGTCTGGTTACAGAAGACAGTCAGTCTGAGTTTCTTAAATTTTGTCTGAATGGATATGGAGTAAAACTACAAATGGAATGAGGCCAAGGTTATAAGAACCACGCGTATTGACCTTTCCTAGGAAGGAGACACTTTTGCAATTCTGTTGTCACTCTCTCATCATTACTATTTTCTATTACTCCATAACTGGTAGGCTTAAGTACTGAACATGCTTCTAAAAAGAATAATTTACAGAAATGCATAATACAGTAAAGAAATTTTATATCTGACATAATAAGACCTAGCAAGAAACAAAGATACTTCATAGTTTCAGTTTTTTGAAAGAAAATAAATAATTGTCAAGCATTTGGCAATCTTTTTTTTTTTTTTTTTTTTTTTGGTTTTTTGAGACAGGGTTTCTCTGTGTAGTTTTGCCCCTTGCCCCTTTCCTGGAACTCACTTTGGAGACCAGGCTGGCCTCAAACTCACAGAGATCCGCCTGCCTCTGCCTCCCGAGTGCTGGGATTAAAGGCATGTGTCACTGCCACCCGGCTGCATTTGACAATCTTACCAAAAGCAACGTACAGATATAATGCAATCCCCCTCAATATCCCAACACAATTTTTCACACACTTGGGAAGAACTTAACTTCATATGAAAAAACAAAAAACCCAGGATAATATAGCAACCTCTGGAGGCATCATGATACCTGACTTCAACCTCTACTATAGAGCTATAGTAACAAAAACAGCTTGGTACTGGCATAAAAACTGACATATGGATCAATGGAATAGAATTGAAGACCCTAACATTAATCCACACACCTATGAACATCTGATTTTTGACAAAGAAGCCAAAATTGTACCATGGAAAAAGGAAAGAATCTTCAACAAATGGTGCTGGCATAACAATGTCAATATGTAGAAGATCTCAAATAAGCCCATATCTGTCATTAGGCACAACACTTAAGTCCAAGTGGATCAAAGACCTCAACATAAATCCAGTTACACTGAATTGATAGAAGAGAAAGTAGGAAATACTTTTTAATTCACTGACACAGGAGATCACTTCCTAAATATAACACCAGTAGCACAGACACTAAGAGTAGCAATTAATAAACTGGACTTCCTGAAACTGAGAAGCTTTTGTAGGGCAAAGAACATGGTCAGTAAGACAAAACAACAGCCTACAGAAAGGAAAAAAAATCTTCACCAACTCCACATTTGACAGAGGGCTGATTTCCAAAATATATGAAGAATTCAAAAAAACTAGACATCAAAATATTGAACAATCCAATTGAAAAATGGGCTACAGAGAATTCTCAACAGAAGAATCTCACATGCCTGAAAGACATTTAAGGAATGCTCAACACCATTAGTCATCAGGGAAATGAACATCAAAACCACTCTGAGATACCATCTTACACCTGTCAGAATGGCTAAGATAAAAAACACTGAAGACAGCTTATGTTGGAGAGGATGCTGAGGAAAGAAAACACCCCTCCACTATTGGTGGGAATGCAAATTTGCATAACCACTTTGGAAATCAGTATGGGTATGGCAGTTTCTCAGAAAATTAAGAATCAATCTGCCTCAAGACCCAGCCTTACCACTCTTGGGCATATACTTAAAGAATACTCAATCTTACCACAAAGACACATGCTCAATTATGTTCATACAGCATTACTCATAATAGCCAGAACCTGGAAAGAATCTAGATGGCCCTCTATTGAAGAATGGATAAAGAAAATGTGGTACATATACACAATGGAGTACTATGAAGCAGTAAAGAACAATGACACCATGGATGGAACTAGAAAATATCCTGAGTGAGGTAACCCAAACTCAGAAGGACAAACAAGATATGTACTCACTCATAAGTGAATACTTGACTTAAAGCAAAGGATAGTCAGACTACAATCCACAGCTACCGAGAAGCTAGCTAACAAGGAGGACCCTAAGAGGGACACATATATAGCCCAGCCAAAGAGAAATAGATGAGATCTACATGAGCAATCTGGAGTTGTGTGGGCGGGTAATGGAGGGCAAGGAATGTGGGATGAGAATATAAGGAAATGGGAGGTTCGAGCGGGAACAGGGACAGAGTGGGAGAGCAAGGAAAGAGATACCATAAGAAATGAAGATATCATGGGGAGAGGAAGAAACAGGGTGCTAGGGAAGTTCCCAGGAATCCAAAGGATGACCCCACCTTAAACCACTAGAAATATTCTAGAGGCTGCCTGAACTGATTAGTGAATACCCTAACTGTCATCATAGAGCCTTCATCTTGTGACTGATGGAAGCAGATGCAGAGATCCACTGCTGGGTGCCAGGCCAAGCTCCAGGAATTCAACAGATGAGAAAGAGAAGGGATTCTATTAGCAAGGGACATCGAGGTCATGATGGGAAAACGTAGAGAGACAGCTAACCACATTAGTGGAAACCCATAAACTGTGGACCAATAGCTGTGGAGCTCCCATGGGACTGGACTGGGCCCTCCAGATACATGAGACAGTTGTTTAGCTTGAACTGTTTTTTTTTTGGGGGGGGGAGGGTTTCCAGGCAGGGGGATGAGGATTCATCCCTGGTGCATGAGCAGGCTTTTTTTGAGCCCAGTACCTAAGGTGTGACACCTTGGGCAGCCTTGGTGCAAGCGGGAGGGACTTGGACATGCCTTAACTGAATATACCAGGCTCTGCTGACTCCCCATGGGAGACCTTGATTGGAGGCGGTGGGAATGGGGGCTGGGTTGGGGCAGGAAAGCTGGGGGATGGAGGAGGGAGGAGAGGGGGAGCTGTGTTGGTATGCAAGATCAGTAGAAAATTTCTTAATAATGATGATAAGAAGAAGAAGAAAATGAAAAAACCTTTAAATTTGACTTAAGTTTAAATGAACACAGTCATAAAGTCAAACTATCTCTGGTGCATAAGCAGAGTTTTGAACCTTACTACCTATGATGGGACACCTCAGACAGCCTTGAGGCAAGCAGAGGGGTTTGGACCTGCCTCAACTAAATGTACCTTCCCATGGGAGGCCTTACCTTCTTGTAGGAGGGAGTGGGGGGGTGGGTTGGGATGGGGAGGCTGGAGGAGTGGGAGGAGGGAAGGTGGATCTTTGATTGGTATGTAAAATGAATAAAAAAATTCTTAATAAAAAATATAGAGAGAATCATATAGAATACCTCTTTTCAAATTTAGATTATTAGTTTATTCCACAGGAGGGAAGGAGATCTTTGATTGGTATGTAAAATGAGTAAAAAGGTTTTCTTAATAAAATGTATATATATATATATATGTATATATATATATATAATCATACTGAATACTTCTTTTTAAATTTTGATTATTAATTTATTCAACAGTAATACCTTTCAAATTAATTTATTCTTATGTATATGAATCCTCCATGCTGAAGTATAACCTAATGTATGGAAATACTACTCCACTTGTCCATACATGTGTTTTCCAACATTGATGGTTATGTTTAATTTATGAATCTACATTAGTGAAAACTCATGCACAAGTCTTTATGAATGTTTCCATTTACATTGCAATGAGGGTGACATTCTAAATGTAATTTTGTAACCAGAGAGTGGATAAAAACTTAAATTTTTTTAGATTATTATATAATTACTTTTCTATCTTCCCTTTACTTCCTCCAAACTCATATACATACATACATATATACATACATATATATATGCATACATATATATATGCATATATATATATATATATATCCTTGCTCTTTTTCAAATTCATTATCCCTTCTTCATTAATTGCTATTACATAGGTGTATGTGTACATGTAATACAAATGTAACATAAATGATGTGGTCTATTATGGTTTAAAGTTTATTTTTTTGCCTGTGTATATTCAATTGATCTAGCTCATGTCATTAAAAATTGACTTTAATGCCGGGCGGTGGTGGCGCACGCCTTTAATCCCAGCACTCGGGAGGCAGAGGCAGGCGGATCTCTGTGAGTTCGAGGCCAGCCTGGTCTACCAAGTGAGCTCCAGGAAAGGCGCAAAGCTACACGGAGAAACCCTGTCTCGAAAAACCAAAAAAAAAAAAAAAAAAAAAAAAAAAAAAAAAAAAAAAAAAAAAAAAAATTGACTTTAAAATAAAGTTTACTAGTATCTCTCTGTATACATATATTATTCTTAAATACAGCTTTCTGAGTTTGTACAGTGTTACTTGCATGTGTGTTTTCAGGGCTGACAACTTGGTTTTTGATAACTAAATGGTATGCTATTCCCTAGGGAATACTGTGGATTTAATGTTTTGCTATTTGTATTTAGTAATACTTTTTGCCATGAAATCTACTATGATGTCAACATACAAACACATTCTCCAGATTAATGTGGGAATGGAATGCACATCACAATAATGTAACATATCTGTCTTAACATTGATGTTTTTTTATTTGCCAGAAAATGT
The DNA here is from genome assembly GCF_049852395.1 of Peromyscus maniculatus bairdii. Classification (NCBI taxonomy): domain Eukaryota; kingdom Metazoa; phylum Chordata; class Mammalia; order Rodentia; family Cricetidae; genus Peromyscus; species Peromyscus maniculatus. The sequence goes on from NC_134856.1 coordinate 4,690,901, forward strand.
CTATTTTTCAATGTATAGTTGGGTTTGCTTTCTGAAACAATGTTTTTCTTTTCATTGAACTATATAGACAACTTACATTTAATATAATTACTGATAAAATTGCATTAGAATTTATCAACTTGCTATTTGTTTTCAATTTGCCTCATACACACTTTGTCATTTGTAGTTTTCTTTTGGATTAATTTAGATTCTGTGAAAATAATTCTTTTAATTGAACCAGATGGTTTATTGGCTATAATGGCTATAATTTTGGAGTCATTTGCATATTTTGTGAGTTTATTGTGTATACCTATAGCAGGTTAAGTTAATTTCCAGTGAGGTTTTGGCATTTTCTATAAAGTATAGCTATTAAATGAAATGATACATATTTATTATGTCTCCTTTTATCATTCTGCTGTTTCTTACATTTTATTCTTTTAAATATACAATGGTTGATTTTCATATTTTAGCTTATTTTATTAGTGTATATATATACACTAGTAAATATATATTTACACAATATATAATAATATATATTATCAGCATAATATTATTATTTTCTGCTTCAATTGAACATTAGCTTTACAACTGATTGAAATAATAAAAATAATAAAAAAGAATGTATTTGTGTACTCACAGCTTTCTTGCCCACTGCTTTTATATAGATATATGTTTCCTTCCAAATGTTTTGAAGATGACATTATGGTGATCAAACTTATCAATTCGCATTTCCCAAAATTCAGTTTTGTCTTGAAAACTGTCTCCAGAGATATTGAGTTAGGAGTTTGTATTATCTGTGTGTCCCTTTTAGGGACCTCCTTTTTAGCTAGCTTCTCTGGAGCTGTGGGTTGTAGTCTGGTTATCCTTTTCTTTTCAGCTAATATCCACTTATGAGTGAGTACATACCATTATTGTCCTTCTGAGTCTAGGTTACCTCACTTAGAAAGATATTTTCTAGTTCCATCTGTTTGCCTGCAGTTTTCATGATGTCATTGTATTTTACTGCTGAGTAGTAATCCATTATGTAAATGTACCACATTTTCATTACCCATTCTTTGGTTGTAGGGCATCTAGGGTGTTTCCAGATTCTGGCTATTACAAATAATACTGCTTTGAACACAGTTGAGCAAGGTTCCTTGTGATATAATTGAACATTCCTTGGGTATATGCCCAAGAGTGATATCGTTGGGTCTTGAGGTAGATTGATTGTCAATTTTCTGAGAAATGGATAATGGGGAAATCTATAGAGACAACTGAACCAACTTAGTGGGAACTCCTTGTCACTTTGTTTGAGCTCCCAACCAGAAAGGAGACCTCTTCTCAATTTCAGGCCATGCCTGCCAGCAGAACAAATTGGCTGCCTGCAGACTTTCTCCACTTTCTCTCTTCCCTCAGACTTAATTCTCAGGGTTATCCCTAGTGCTTCAATAAAACACCAGCTGCAGTCTCCCATCCCATCTATCCATGCCTTCTGTGTATCTCACAGAATATTCCTCCCTTGCCTCCCCTTCCCTCAGCCTCCAGCACCAGTAAGTACTACATGTGAAAACACTGGCCTAGCAGGCCAGAAAAACAGGCAACACATAGCCAACACACTCTTCAAAATTTCAGAGAGGAAACAGTAATGAAGAAACAAACCACCTACCCAACAAAGATAAACCCAGAAGTCAGCTACAAGATTTATGATCATCCTAACCCCAGATGCTTTCAAGTCAGTTTAAAAACAAAAAACAACAACAAAAAAAAACCCAATAATAGCCAAGGTAATATGTCTCCACCAGCACCCAGCTATCCTACCACAGTAGGCCATGACATTCCAACAATGCTGAAGCACAAGAACAAGTCCTTAAAATCAACTATATAAAGATGATAGAGGCCCTTAAAGAGGAAATGGATAAATCCCTTAAAGAAATTTAGGAAAACACAAACAAATAATTGAAGGAAATGAATAAATCACTTAAAGGAAACCAAGAAACAATAAACAGTTGAAGGTCATAGATTTGAAAATGCAGAAAAAAAAACCCATAAACAAACACTTGCAAACCAAATAAAAATAATCAAAAACATTATCCAATATGATCAAGTAGGCTTCATCCCAGAGATGCAGGGATGGTCCAACATATAAAAATGAGTAAATGTATTCTACCATATAAACAAATGGAAAGAAAAAAGAAACTGAATGACACCCATATTAGATTCAAAACCCAACACCCCTTCATGATAAAAGTCTTGGAGCCATAAGGGATAGAAAGGGCGTATCTAAACAAAATAAAGGCAATCTACAACTAACCTATATCCAGCATCAAATTAAATAAATAGAAACTCAAAGTAATTCCATACAAATTAGGAAAAAGACAAACTTGTCCACTCTCTCCATACATATTCAATATAGTATTTGGGGTTTTAGCTAGAGGAATAAGAAGAACTGAAGGAAATTAAGGGGATATAAATTGGAAAGGAAGAAGTCAACATATTATTATTTGTAGATGATATGATGCATACATTAATGACCTTAAAATTTCTACCAGGAAACTCCTATAGCCAATAGACACTTTTAGCAATGTGTCTGCATAACAAATTAAATAAAAAATAGCCCTCCTATATAAAAATGACAAATGGACTGAAAAATAAATCAGGGTTACAACACCTTCACAATAGCCCAAATAATATAAAATATCTTAGAGTAACTTTAACCAAGCAAGTGAAAGACCTATATGATAAAAAACTTCATATTTTTGAAGAAAGAAATTGAGAAAGATATCAGAAGATGGAAAGATCTATCATGATAATGGATATTTAGAATTAACATAATAAAAATAGCCATCCTACCAAAAGTAATGTACAGATTCAAAGTAATCTCCATCAAAAAACCAACACAATTCTTTACAGACCTTGAAAGGATAATTTTTAACTTTATATGGAAAGACAACAGCAACAAAAATCCCAAGAAAGGTAAAACAATCTTGCACTACTGGAGATATCATCATTCCTGGTTTCAAGTTGTATTGCAGAGCTATAGTATAAGAACCACATAGCATTTGCATAAAAATAGACATATTTGTGGTGATATATTATATACCCTAATAAACTTGCCTGGAAATCAGAAGACAGAGCCAGCCCTAGATTAGACATAGAGGTCAGGCAGTGGTTCCACACACTCTTCATCCTACCACTCAGAAGCAGATATCTGCTAGATCTCTGTGAGTTCAAGACAGCACACTGGAAACAGAGCCAGGCAATGGTGGCAAACACCTTTAATTCCAGTATTGGGAAGCACACACTCCTTTTATCCAAGGAAGTGATGTCTGGGCAGAGGTGTGAGGAAACAGGAACTCACTTTCTCGAGGCTGAGGATTTTGTAGAGGTAAGCTAGTGGCTGGCTGTTCTGCTTCTCTGATATTTCAGTTTTCATCCCAATATCTGGCTCTGGGTTTTTTATTATAAGACCTTTTAAGATTTGTGTTACACATATTGATCAGTGTAATAATTGAATTGAAGACTCAGACATAAATTGAATTGAAGATTCAGACATAAAAATCATGGGTACATGATTTTTTATAAAGATGCCAGAAATACACACTGATCATGAGGATGACCCTAGTTAGGGCCCCTAATAGTGGAGGATATGCAATCAGAACTAGCCATTTTTTTGTGTGGCCATAAGACAGTAACTTCAACAAATGGTCTTGGTCAAACTGGGTGTTTTTGTATAGAAGAATGTAAATAGATCTGTATCTATCACCCTGCACAAAACTCAAGTCCAAGTAGATGAAATATCTTAACATAAAACAAGACACAATGAAGCTGATTATAGATGTAGCAATCTTATTAAATAAGAAACACAGAGCCAAATGCAGAGTTAAAAGCCCAAGAGGTCAGAGCAGTAGCTAAGTGCTGAGACTTAAAACCTCCTTCTTACTCTTCCTGCCACTGCTGTCCCTCCCCTCAGAAAAAGGCCTATTTCCTGTGTGTCTGTCTTTTTATTGACTTTCTGTTCTGCCTTCTTATTGGTTGTAAACCCAGTCACATGACCTCATCATCACTACCTGTCTATACAGACCTCTAGGTCTCTATGGTTGGTATTGAGATTAAAGATGTGTGTCTTGAGCCGGGCGGTGGTGGCGCACGCCTTTAATCCCAGCACTCGGGAGGCAGAGGCAGGCGGATCTCTGTGAGTTCGAGGCCAGCCTGGTCTACCAGGTGAGTTCCAGGAAAAGCGCAAAGCTACACAAAGAAACCCTGTCTCGAAAAAAACAAAACAAAACAAAACAAAACAAAAAAAAAGATGTGTGTCTCCATACTGGCTGTATCCTTGAATACACAGAGATCTACCTGTCGTGTGATCGGGATTAAAGGTGTGTGCCACCACTGCCTGGCTTCTGCTATGGCTTGCTATTAGCTCTGACCCCCAGGCAACTTTATTTATTAACATACAAATAAAATCACATTTCAGTACAAATAAAATATCACCATATTTCCCCCTTTCTATTTTAATAAAAAGAAAAATGGAAAAAAAGTTATGACTAATATAAGAAAAACTATATACAAAAGTACAATAACTATATACCATATATACAAGCAATAAATACCTAAACAATGTCTAGTCCATTTGCATTTGACAAATTCAGAGAAAATAATTTCATTTTCTATCCTATTTTGGTAAGTCCAAAATGAACCTGATTCATTTTTTATTCTAACGTATATTACTAACAGAACTATCTTTTTTTAAAATATATTTTACTAAATTTTTTCTTTTCTTTTATTTTATAATACCATTCAGTTCTACATATCAGCCACGAATTCCCTTGTTCTCCCCACTCCCACCCCCTCCCCTCCCCCCAGCCTACCCCCCATTCCCACCTCCTCCAGGGCAAAGCCTCCCCCGAGGACTGAGATCAACCTGGTAGACTCAGTCCAGACAGGTCCAGTCCCCTCCTCCCAGACTGAGCCAAGTGTTCCTGCATAAGCCCCGGGTTTCAAACAGCCAACTCATGCAATGAGCACAGAACCTCTTACCACTGCCTAGATGCCTCACAAACAGATCAAGCCAATCAACTGTCTCATCTATTCAGAGGGCCTGATCCAGTTGGGGGCCCCTCAGCCTTTGGTTCATAGTTCATGTGTTTCCATTCGTTTGGCTATTTGTCCCTGTGCTTTATCCCAACCTTGGTTTCAACAATTCTCACTCATATAAACCCTCTTCTTTCTTGCAAATTAGACTCCGGGAGCTCCACCCGGGGCCTAGCTGTGGATCTCTGCATCCAGATCCCTCAGTCGTTAGATGGGGTTTCTGGCACGACTATTAAGGTGTTTGGCCATCCCATCACCAGAGTAGGTCAGTTCCAGCTGTTTCTAGACCATTGTCAGCAATATATTGTGGAGGTATCTTTGTGGATTTCTGTAAAGTGACAGCCTACAGAATGGGAAAAGGTCTTCACCAACCCCACATCTGACAGAGGACTGATATCCAGAATATATAAGGAACTCAAGAAATTAGACATCAAAACAACCAACAGTCCAATTAAGAAATGGGCTATAGAACTTAACAGAGAATTCTCAACAGAGGAAACTCAAATGTCTGAAAGACATTTAAGGAATTGCTCAACATTCCTAATCATCAGGGAAATACAAATCAAAACAACTCTGAGATACCACCTTACACCTGTCAGAGTGGCTAAGATCAAAAACACTGAAGACACTTTGTGCTGGAGAGGATGTGGAACTAGGGGAACTCTTCTCCAATGCTGGGCGGAATGCAAGCTTGTACAACCCTTTGGAAATCAATATGGCGCTTTCTTAGAAAATTGGGAATCAATCTCCCCCAAGATCCAGCTATACCACTCTTGGGCATAAACCCAAGAAATGTTCAATCGTACCATAAGAGCACTTGCTCAGCTAACAGAACTATCTTATAATGTCTTTTAAGTTTATACACTTACTCCTTAGTGAGTTTTTTTCTAAAATTCTTATCAAGGAAAACTATAACTATCTAAACTTTAACTACAACTATCTAATCTTCAACTCCCTCAGAGACCCAAGAAGGAAATAATACCCAACAAAAATAAAAGCAGGAAGTGCACACAAGCAGCTTCCAAAAAAAAAAAAAAAATGTGAGTTGGCAGAAACACCCAGCTTCCTCTACAGTCACCTGAGGTTTCTCAGCAGTCAGTGTTGGGGCATCATCTTAGCCTATAGGCTTAGTGTATCTGAGAGACTCATTAGTGAAGTAGGATGTACACAAGGTTAACAGTTTGACCTCACATTGGGTGAGAGCAGTCCATATACCAGAAACACCTGAATTCTACTAGTGTTATGTCATGATTTAAGATTTTAAATTCTGGAAATTGTTGATGTTTTTTAAATTCAGTTGTCCATTCTTCTTGGCTGTGTGTGTGTGGCTTCTTCTCGGCATCTGAAGGTAACTGAGGCACTAAGATCAACAATTAGTAAAAGAGACCTCATGAAACTGAAAAACTTCTGTAAGATCAAAGGCACTGTTAATTAGACAAAGTTACAGCCTACAGAATGGGGAAAGATTTTTACCAACTCAATATCCAATAGAAGACTAATATTCAAAATATATAAAGAACTCAAGAAACTAAATAATTCAATTAAAATTGGGGAACATATCTAAAAAGGGAATTCTCAATAGAAGAATCTCAAATGACTGAGATACACTGAAAGAAATGTTCAACATCCTTAGCTGTCAGGGAAATACAAATCAAAACAACACTGAGATTCCATCTTACACTTGTTAGAATGACTAAGATCAAAAACACAAATGACAGCTCATGTTGGCGAGAATATGGATCAAGGGGAACACTCCTCCATTACTGGTGGAAGGACAAATTTGTAGAGCCACTATGGAATAAATATGGTACCTCAGAAAATTGGAAATTGTTCTACATCAAATCTCAGCTCTACCACTCTTGGGCATATACCCAAAAGGACACTCCATGCTATGCCAAGGATAATTGTTTAACTATGTGCCTTGTGGCTTTATTCATAATAGCCAAAAATTAGAGACAGCTAGATGTCTCTCAACCAAAGAATGGATAAAGAAAATGTGGTACATTTACACAATAGAGTATTGCTCAGGTGTTAAAAAGATGACATCATGATATTTGCAGGTAAATAGATGTAACTAGGAAAACACATCCTGAGTGACATAATCCAGGCCTAGAAAGACAAATATGGTATGTATTCACTTATAAGTAGATATTAGTTGTGAAGTAAAAGACAATCAAGATACAATTCACAGAACCAGAGAGGTTAAGTAATAAGGAAGCCAGGGTGGGCTGTGGGGGGTTCATGTATCATACTGGGAAGAGGAAATAGAGTTTGTGGGAGGATTAGGAGCAGGAGGAATCAGGTTTTGTGGGAGTGGTAAAATGGAGAGAGAGAGTGCTGTGAGAGATGGCTGGAATTAGGGGGGACATTTAGGGGGTGGTGTGGAAACCTAGAGCAGTGGAAACTTCCTGAAATCTATAAAGATAACTGTAGTGAGGAGCCCTAGTACTGGAAGATTCGAAGTCTGAACTAGCTGGGTTTTTTTTTTTTTTTTTTTTTTTTTTTGTAGCCCAGAATGCCTTCTAATGGTTGTCCGGGGTTGTATTCGTCTTAGTTGTTGGATGAGGGGGTCCCATGGAGAGCCCCGATTTTCCAGGCTGATGATAGTACAGACGCTACTCTCTGAAAACTGACAGTGTGCCCCATTGCTGAGGACAAAATCCACACACCATTGAACATAGCAAAGTCAAGCTGGTTCCTGCACGGAGCCTTCATCATATGGTCTAGTCTATTTGGAAGAGAAGGTACTTTGCAGGCTAATAAAGGAGAAACCTGGACACCAACCTAGCCACGATATTTTTGATCTATAAGCTTTCTTGCCAGGAAGAGGTGATGGGGCCATTGTGGCACAGAATTTGTGGGAGTGACAAACCAATGACTTGTTTAACTTGAGGCCCACAACGAAACAAGAGGGAACCCATGTCCTACACTGCCTGGATGGCTAGGAACCAGAGAGTCAATATCCCAGAGACTTAGGGTAGAACCAAACACAACTGACCAAAAAATAATAATAATAAATGAATAAATAAATAAATTTATTCTTAACAATACTCTGCTATATTCACAGATTGTTTCCTTGTCCAGGTGTCTTCAGAGAGAGTTCCTCTAGCAGCAGATATGAGTGGATGCCACGACCAACAGCAACACATTATGCAGAGAGTCTAAACTGAAGATCTCCATCAGGTCCCTCCTCTAAGACCTCAGAGAACCCTAGGAAAGAGGAGAAAGGAAAGACTGTAGGAGTCAGAGAAATGGAGGACAGCAGGAAAAAATGACCCATAGAATCAACTAAGCCTGGCTCATATGGGCTCACAGAGACTGAAGCAAAAAGTATGGTTCTGCACCAGGTCCTTTGTGTATGTTATGGCTGTTAGCGTTGCATTTTGTGGGACTTGTAACAGTGGAAGCGGATGTGTCTCTGACTCTTTTGCCTGCTCTTAAGACTGTTTTCCTCCTATTTGGGTTGCTTTGTCCAACCTTGCAAGATATGAGGTCTTTGCCTTGTCTTATCATATCTTGTTTTGTCATATTAGGTTGCTGTACTTACAGGTCTTCTCTTTTCTGAAGGGAAACAGAGAGGGGGTTGATCTGGGGAAGAGGGAAGTGGGGGAAGCTGGGAGGAATGGAGGGAGAGGAAACTGGTAGGGATGTATTGTATGATAGGAGAATCTATATTCAAATGAAAAAAAATGACTCTTGGATAGTATTCATTAGGTGATATTTAGTATAATATACATCTTTCAAAAACATTATTCTGATTCAAGAAAGAGTAAGATCTTTGTGTCATGGGTCTCTGGGTAAAATGCTAGTAACAATTTATATTTCAGCAACTGACTCCAGATAGGCATGAAGAAAAACTGCAGACATATCTATTTTCTACTAATTAATTTGAAATAACACTGACATTTCATACCAAAACATAAATATCTGCTTTTCATTATATGACAATACCTCTGATGGGAAACAGCTATCATGCAGATGCACAAAAATGAACTCAGCCAATGACTAGCTTTCAGTCATTGCTGAGTCAGATAAAACATGCTGCTTTTACCAATAAATGATGCTCCATATTGAAGGAAACTAGCAGTGTAAAGTCAGGAGTTACTCCAGCTATAAAAATAATCAGCTGGCAATTACATCCATTCCAGTAATATCTGGGGAGACAAACCTTGAAATTATTTTTTACTTCATCAAAAGCTGCAACTTATGAGCTATAACTAGCATTTTTATATTTTTTTATATTTCCAAAACTTTTAATGAGTTTCATCAAACTAAATTTTCAAGAGGATGATTCCTGCTCCAGCCTGTCCTGAGTTTCTTGCATTGGTCCATCACCCTTCTCTGTGCCTGGAAGTCTGAGCTTTGTACATAGTGAACTGCAATTCCCGGTTTGGGTTAATTTGCTTCTGACTAATAGTATGTCCCGGTAGAATATTTGAGAGGAAGCAGAGAAGTGAGGCTAAAATATGTGTGTGCCAGGTTCATCCATGCTGGTTTTCTCAGTACTGAGAGTTGCATTTACTGAAGTCATAGCTTCAGACACACAGGCTTTCATAGTTCCCTCCACAATATCTACTAACTGGATTTTCTTCTATCTTTTCACTGTCCAATAATGGGTACTGTATTCTATGTTGCTCACCCTTAGATGTTTAATAATCTTTTGTTGGTTTCTCCCTGACTCTGTCCACATTTGAAAATTTGGATTTTTTTTAAATTAGACTGAAAATTCTTTAGTTTAAATCCACTATTGCTGATTTACAGGCACACCATGTGCACATAGACTATGTAAACAGAAAAATATGTAAATGTGAAAATAAAGGATCCCAAATATTAATTATAAAATGTGCTTTTATATATCTTGCAGGACAAAATAAAATCTGTAAAAGAATGATGACTGTTATAACTATACAAATAAGAGTAGAAAATATGAAAATTTACCCACAAATTGGACATGCTAAAATCATGTTATTTCCATCACTCAGGTATGGAGGTTGGAAGTCTGAAATAGAGGTGTCAGGAGGAACATTGCTCTGAGAACTCAAAGGAAGGTTCTCGGCTTCAGAGTGTGTTTCACAGTTGTCACTTATAATGCCGAGGCTTCGGTTATTGCTCCCATTGCTAGTTAGCTTTCTTTTCTCCATGTGTCTTTCTCTCTGTGAGGAAATACCTTTCTTTTTATAAGGGCATCAGGCACTGGATTTAAGATCATTCTAATCTAACATAATATCAAATAACTTGATTACATGGGCACAGACCCTATAGATCCCTCTCCAAAGAACATTAAGGGATACTAGGGAAGAAACCCGCAACACGTTTTCATAAAAATGAGAGGGTGCTATGTTTAAATCACAACATGAAGTTAAATCAATCCAGAGAGTTTTGTGTTTTCACCTAGAATAACAAAATAAGGTCAAATATTTTACTCTGGGAAGAATTATTGGACAATTTCATAGGGAAACGTCCTGTCTACAACCAATAGAATGAATTTGACTGAATAAAAATGTGATGAAAATTCCAGTTAGTTGGTGTTTTGATGTGGTGTGTTTTACTTGTACCCCAGGGGTTCATGTGTGGAAGAATGATGTAGAAGTGTGAAGTTGCTGAAACCTTTAACATTTAGGGCTGACTGCAGTACCATCAGAAAGGATGAAGGTGGTTCTCATGGGACCACATTAGTTCTTGAGAGACTATGACATTATAAAAACCTGAGCTTGGTCTTTGAAAGTTCTTTGGGTTTTTTGAATGTCAATATATCTTTTCTTTTTACATCAACTCCCACCGTTGTGATAGAAACATCTGAAACCATCCTACTGATGGGCCCTGGCACATCAAGAACTGTGAGCTAACCCTGCTTCTCTCTTTGTGTTTACTGGCCTCTGGAGTTGTATTATAACAAAAAAGAATGCACGAATACAATACAAGGATATAACAATTCTAGTGGAAATGAATATACCCATGAATTTTTTTTTAAAAAAAAGAAAGGAATGAATCAAAGAAGTATTTAAGGGCTAGGCTATGCATCTTATGGTTTCATTAAACAAACAATGAAGAGAAAAACTAAATTACAATGAATTGAATAATAGATAGAGGTTCATCACTTTTTATCTGCATCAAATTTTAAAACTTTCCATAGAAAAAACACTGTGAAATGAGGTGATTGTCTAGTTTTAGACTTTTGAAAATCCTCTAGATGTTTTTAGTAGGTACTGTGCTATTTTACATTCCATCAACATTATTCAAGGGGTTAAATTCATCTGTATCTTGGACAAGACTTGTTCCTTTGTTTTGTCCTGATTATTATTTTAAAGAGTTTCTAAAAGAGGTGATTCACATTTCCTCTGCAATTAATGATGTTAGAAATATACTTACCAAAATTTATATTTTCTTTGTAAGGTGAATGAGAATTTGTTATTCAATGAATAAATATTTAAATCATAATAGATATGTTCTAGACTCTGATGTAAATAGCATTGACTGTAGGGAAAGACATGGTATTGTGCACTTGAACAGTTTAAGAACAAATCACATTTGAAATATACTTATGAAACAATGCAAAATTAAACAAATGCAAAGAAACACTAAGGCATTTTGGTAGCAGTTTGATGAGTGAATTACCTTGACTATGGTCAATAATGCTATGAGTGTTTGTAAATGTCCAAGCTAATCAAACTCTATTACTAACTGTGTGCAATTCTCACATATAAAATAAAACTGTTTAGAAAAGAGAGAATGAACCATCTACATCTATATCTTTATCAATAATGAAGATGATGATGATTCAGTAAGATGAGTTTGTGGGGAAAGGGATGATGATAATTAAGTTCAATTTTGACCCTAAATTTTCTGAAACATACATCTAAATAATTACTAGATAAAGAGAGAGGTTAACTGTGGCTTTAGAGTGGCAGAAAAATCTGGAAATAGCCTGTTTATTTAGGAATATCCAGCTTAGAAAGGTCTACATTATAATTTGGAGGAGAAAATCATTTAAACAAAGTTAGAGAAAACAGACACAGCAAAATGAGGTCAAATCATTTTTAAAAATAATCCAAATCCCCACAATTACAGTGTTCTAGTCAAGTTTTGTGTTATGTAGATACAGTTTAAAGTACCTACATGAGGCAAAAATGATGAAGTGAAAGCAACAGCCTTGAAGATGAATGGAAAAATACATATTGTAGGAGATTTTCAATGTCTGAACAATGAATCCAATTCTACAACATTACTGAATTTAATTTTCCATATATATATGTCTAATAAAAACACTATGAAAAGTGTTTGGATTTGAGGAAACAAGAAAGCAGCTGGTGAATCAAGAGCTGAGGAGAAGTAGTTGAGGCAATCTGAAGTTTACATTAAAACAATGAAGTTCTTGCAGGCTATGTTGATGGATCAGAAGAGAAGTACAGTACTTGTTCAGCTCAGGCTGCAGCATCACGACCAGGTGGGTAGTGATTCCTGCTTTGACACTGCTCCTTCCCAATACTCAGTATCTGGAATGGAGATACAAACTTCTCAAAAATACTGAGTGCTTTCAAGTCTCCTTAGGCTCCATTCCTAGATAAACTGAGTAAAGAGAAAATGTTGGCACCTCTTCTCAGTAGACAGAATTTCAAAGCACAAATCTGGTGCCTACATCAAAGAGCATCCACTCTGCTCCATCTTCTAAACATAATGAAAACTTAGACCAGCATACTTTTATTTTCAATCTCTCAAACCATTTCTTGAGAAGGCAATCCTTTTCAGAATTTCCTTTCCAACTCGGCGTGTAAGTAAGCCTTTTTGTGCTCCTTTAAGGTGTTTGTTGCACCATGGGGCTCTTCAAGCCAAATTCTGGGTGGCAGCTTCTTTTCTTCTACAGTTGATAACACATACTGGTCACCTTGCTTGGCTCACCGACCACCTATTATTGGATAGTCAGAGACCCTTTTTCCAAAGGCAAGTTCCTTTCACTTATCTTTCTACAGACTTAGTCACACTTACACAAGAAATGCATTGAATTTCTATAGTTCTCTCTAAAGGAAACAAATCAACATAAGTTGCAGCCACAGTTATTTTCCAGAGTCTCAGCTATTGCATCACAGCTAAGAAGGGACATACAGACCCTTTGATGGAGCTATATTACCATGCATGCAGTGATAAATTCTTTTCTTGTCACATTTATATGGTTAATAGTAACATGGGGATGTTTTTTCCATGTTCTATTAAACAAGAGAGAGTCAATACATTCAAGTCAGAGGGCTTTAGTAGCTATCTCAATTTGACTGGCCCACGTATCTACTAAGGAACTCATTTTCTGGCCAGTGCCGGGTCCCATAAAGGTATCTATGAATATGACTGCATCTCAGGAAATATAGCTCCCTGCTCTTGTTAATGCATGTGACTTTTCAAGCTTAAATTGTGTCATGTGTATTTTCCTCTTCACTTGGCCACAATTTCTCCCATTTAATTTAGATTGTTCAATTACCATTAATTCCAGGCAATCTATTGTTTAATTGGATGGATTTCAATTGCAAATTAAGGCTGCTGATTTCAACCAAGAAAGCTAATTTAAACCTGACAACAGGTTTGCTTTAAAAAAAAAAATAGGAAACGGTATGAGAGAATAGAGAATAGCAGAGTCATTTGTTTGTATATTAAGGTGTCACTTGTTTGTTTAATTAGAACAAAACTGTAGTTTTCTACTAACTAACTTTCTGAATCACAGGAATTGCTAGCACCATGACTCCTCATGTGGGGAATATTGTCATAAATGAAAGAAGTATCCATTTAGCAATTCTAGTGTGGTTACTTCTTACATCTCTAAAGTACTGTCATTTAGTGAGCACTCTCTTACAATTGTAGTAAATAAAGATGAAAGGTTAGGAAGGGGTTATGTAATTTAAGCATGTGGTACCATGTATAGCAACTGTAAAACAAATATTTCTTTTTTCCCAGAGTACTAGAGAGTCTATGAGATACAATATTGTGACAGGGGTGGGGAGAGATTCACATGTTGGAATGAACCTATTAAAAATTATATATAAATATTATAGTTGGGAAACAGAGAGAAAACTTTAAATTTTGAAAATATATAGTAATTAAAACTCATGATCCTTCTTTGCATGATAGAAAATGTACTTAAGAACCAGCATGTTAATTTACCCTGAACATTATTTCAATAAGAGGGAAAAGATAAAGTATATGAATCAAGAAATAATTTTCTTCGGTAAGAGATGATGCCGATTAAAACTTCATTGAGAAATGTCTGTCACTTGCTGAACATTCAAATATTGTTCAGAAAATGTGTTCAAGCCACAGACATTGCAATAAAAGAAAGAGTAGAAACAGACAATAAAAATAAAATTAGAAATGTATGCTCTGGAAATTTTCAAAGGAAGGAATAGAATAGGTAGTAGCTAAATTCTCACAGATCCATCTATCAGTTCAAATGTGACTCGCGGGGTGTGTTAATTCCAAAAGCTAATGCTTTGAATTTTAGAAATTATATATATGGTAGTACCCACATTGAAAATTTTTCAATGTAATTTTGATAGTAAAAAGAGACATTATTGAATATTAAGTAAACAGTGTCATTGTGTACTAATAGAAATAAGTACATTATATGTTTCATATACACACCAAATAGTAGTACATATCAGAAATGTAAATTACTTACAAACAGCATTGTTTCCCACTCTTGACATTAGAATGGTAGCTACATTCCCCTGAAAGAGTGATCACAGGCACTCAGCTAGCAATTTGAAATTATTCACTAAAATTGTGTAAGGATAAATAATAATCAACTTAGGCTGAAACTTGCTGCTATTAAATGGCATTTATAACATTCAATGTTGTGGAAAGGGCTATTTATAAGAAAGTGGAAACAGGTGTCTATTGTGGTTATCATATAAGCTTTGCCTAAAACATTGAGAATAGCTAAGTAAAAACTTTCAGACTGTTTTGAAACTTCTGTTTGTTTTTCACAGTCCCAATCCAGTAACGAGTACCATGATAAACCGATCATCCTCCTGAGTTGAAAGACTGGTGAGCTAAAAATAACTGACACTACACTCTATTCTCACTGATTAGAACTGAGTGTGGTGGTATTGTGTCCCCCTATATGTCGTGCACCCTAATAAACTTATCTGGGGTCAGAGAACAGAACAGTCACTAGATAGACATAGAGTCCAGAAAATGGTTGTGGTGATATTTCATTTGTGCTGAAATGTGATATTTTATTTCAATGTTAATAAATAAAGTTGCCTGGAGATCAGAGGTCAAATAGCCATAAAACAGAAGTCAGGCGGTGGTAATACATGCTCTTACTCCAATCACATGGTAGTCAGAGTCTCTGTGTGGTCAAGGACACAGCCAAGCGTGGGGACACGAGGCCTTTAATCCCAGTACCAACCATAGAGACCTGGAGGTCTGTATAGACAGGCAGTGATGAGGAAGTCATGTGGCTGGGCTTAGAGCCAATGAGAAGGCAGAACAGGAAGGCAATAAAACATGGGTTAGATGGGAAGAAGCTCTCTCTATGTGGAAGCTACTGCTGGTGGTAAGCTAAAGCTAGTGGTGGCTATTGCTCCAATCTCTTTGGCTATTACATCTGTATTTGGTTCTGTGTTTCTTGTTTCATAAGACTGTTTAGAAATTCATCTACAAATGGTGGCACACACACTTTTGATCCTATCAACTGGGAGACAGAGATCCATCCAGATCTCTGTGAGTTCAAGGCCACACTGGAAAAAGCCAGGCATGGTGACACACACCTTTAATCCCAGGAAGCAATGGCAGGAAGCAAAAAAAGTATATAAGGCATGAGAATCAGGAACTAGAGGCTTTTAAGCTTTTAGGCTTTGAGCACCAGATCAGCTGAGATCCATTCTGATGAAGACTCAAACAGAGGCTTCCAGTTTGAGGACACAGGATCGACTGAGAACTTGGCGAGGTGAGGTTAGCTGTGGCTTGTTCTGCTTCTCTGATCTTTCAGAATTTACCCCAATACCTGGCTCCCAGATTTTTTATTTAATAAGACCTTTTGAGATTCATGTTACAGCCGAGATTCTGGAAGACAGTATAAGAATCCTTCCAGTGGACAAAGTTATGGGGAGGACACCGTCACTGTCGGAGTCTAATACTTTTATTACTTTTAATATGTATTGGCTTCCCTGTTCTGTAGACTAAGAAGCATAATCTTTGAATGGTTTCCACGGTGTCTCAAAATATCTAAAGAAGATTTTTAACACAAAATCCTCCACATGACTTAAAATCCACACTTGTTTCCTTCTCATGATATCTCAGGGCAAGGATATATCTTGGCCCTTCCACTAACAAAGCAAATGGAAATTGGTTTTTCTTTGTTTTTGAAGGAGTAATTATTAAAAATATATATTTTTATCCTGATTACACTTTCCCCTTCCTCTACAACTTCCAGTTTCTTCACACCTCCCCTCCCCTCTGTATCCACCCCTTTGTGTCTTCCATTAGGGAAAAAAGGCTTCTAAGGGTAGTAAATGATAACATTATTATAATATAAAAATATAAAATAAGAACGTATTGGAATAAAACAAAACAGACAAACTTAAGGAAAGGAACTCAAAACAAACTACGAGAAATAGAGACCCACTTATTTGCACACTGGAGAATCCCATCAAAACAGTGAACTGAAAGCTATAATATATACACAAAAGACCTGTAGAGTGAAAAGAGATTAAAAAAAACAAACAAAAATAAAATATAAGAAAAAAAAATTTTTTTAAAAAGTGGAAAACCTGACATGGCATTATGAGACGAGGAACCTCCAACAATGCCATTCAGTTTGTTTTCAGTTGGCCATCTATTGCTGAGCATGCAACCTCCCCTTAAGAATAGTTTGTTTCCCCAGTGAGACCCCATTGGAGAAAGCACATTTTATTTGTAAATGGTTATTAATTGGAGAGAGCTTCTGGGTTAGGGATGAGGGTTTGAATCCATTTCTCCTTTCAGACCTGTGGCAGCCCTGTGCCTGTTGTCTCAGTCTCTGAGTTCATATGAGCTTTGATGTGGATTTAGAGGGCCTTGTTGTCTTGGATTTCTCCATCTCCTCTGGCTCTTGAACTCTTTGAACCCTCTCTTTTGAGGAGCTTCCTGAGCCATGAAGTGGGAGGGGTTTATGGACTCACAATATTTATGGCTGAAAGTTCCAAAGTCTCACACTCTGCACAATGTCGGGCTGTGGGTTTCTGTGTTTGTTCCCAACTGCTACAGGAGGAATCTTCCCTGATGATGGGTGAATAAGTGTAGCAGAATGTCATTAGGAGACATTTTATTGCTAAGTTCTTTTTTTAATGTTTGTTTGATTTGATTTGATTTTTTTTTTAAGAACAGTAGTATTTTGTTTAACTCTAGGTCTCTGGACTACCTAGTCTCCAGATCTTGGTCACTTAAGTAGTGTTGAATATGGGTGGGTTCTATCTCTTGGTGCTGGTCTTCAGTCAAATCACATGTTGATTGGTCATTCCCACAAAGTTTATGATACCATTGCTGAAACATCTCTTGCAGGCCCCAAGTAAATCAACAAGTTTTTAATGGGTTGGTGTTTATTTTCCTTCTTTGGTAATGTGTACAGTATCTTCCTATACTAAAGATGCTAGAATGTAGGTTTCGAGGCTCTAAGTAGGAACCAGCTTGAGTTCTCCATGTACAATGAGTTGTACAGGTGTTGTATTCACCAATGGGACCTTGCTGTCAGTTTATGGAAAGCAAACCATAGGCTTGAAAACAGCCTGGGATGTTTTCACGTTCTCATAGAATCCCTGTGGACAACATCTCTATTAGACATACCCTAGTCTGAATACTGGAAACTTCATTTTATGTTAAGAGATGGTCAGATGGGTCTCTGTCTCTCATAAGTAAGAATTCTACATAAAGTTTGCACAACATCCTATTACAGAACATTACCAGCTTTCATGTGGTCGTGTTGGATAACATAGCATAGGAAAGAGTATATGAGCTTACCTCTTAGACCCACAGTCCATCACACTCAAACTGGGAATATTAATTGTTGTATTCTTTATGAATACTAAAGCATTAAAATAACATTCATGAAACATAGAGGACCAAAAGGTGTGCTTTGTATTCCTTGGGCTTCACCTGTGGCTTACAGCTTTACTCTCATAGTCTTCCAGTATGTTGAGATCTGGAAGTGTTGTGAGAAAATATAGAATCATACAGAATTCATTAAATATTGGCAGTTATTTTGAATGTATTGAAATACACCTACTAGAAACCTGAAGGTTAACTTTCTTTTAGATCAGAATCTTTGCTGGGGTTAATGTCTTATTTCTGCTTAAATAAATGCATTTGAAAATGTTTTGCAAATATGTCATTATTTTTTAAACTAATAAGACTGTAATTATGATACTGATTGCATAACTAATTCTCACTTAAGGGGATTTCCAGACATATAGCAAACTGACTTAATAAAACAATATCTCGGGGCTGGAGAGATGGCTCAGAGGTTAAGAGCACTGACTGTTCTTCCAGAGGTCCTGAGTTCAATTCCCAGCAATCACATGGTGGCTCACAACCATCAGTAATAAGATCTGGTGCCCTATTCTGTATACATAATAAATAAATAAATCTTTAAAAAAAAACAATATCTCAAAGTAAATAAATGCACTTTTTTAAAAATAGTCACTCTGTCACACTGGAACTCTCTATAGACAACTGGCCTGGAACTTATAGAAATCTGCCTGTCTGGGTCTCCTGAATGCTAGAATTAAAGTTGTACTAGGATTAAAGTTGTGCATCACCATGCCCAGACAGAAAACATTGTTTTTTGAAATAGTTTTATATCAGACAAGTCAGAGGATTTGAGTTGTTTTATATTTCTCAAGTCTGAAAAAGATGTAAGTATATGATGTATGCATCAGACAATTAGATTTAGTCATGAGAGAGACTGGCTGAAAATTTTTTGTTGTTGTTTGATCTTTGTCTGGTTTTGGAATGAAGGTAATCTTGGCCTCATAAAAAGAGTTTGGAAATACCCCTTCCTTTGTTATTTTAGGGAATAATTTGAGGAGTATTGATGTTTGTTTTTGAAGATGTGGAAGAATCAGTGATTAATCCATTTGGACCTGGGCTTATTTTTAGTTGGGACAATTTACTTAAATTTTTCCTTTCATTGAAAATAAATAATTTTCTTACATAATGTATCTTGGTTATGGTTTCCCCTCTCTCTACTCCCCCAAATCCCTTCCCAAGTTCTCTTCCATCTGGATCCACTAACTTTCTGTCTCACATTATAAAAGAGCAGACTTCTAAGAGATAACAACAAAACATAACAAAATATAATAAGATAAAGCTAACAAAAATGATCACACCAAAGTTGGAAAAGACAAACCAAGAGAAGAAAGAGATCCCCAAGAGATGACACAAGAATCAGAGACACTTTTGTTCACACACTCATGAGTCCTGTAAAAAAAATAATAAAATGAAATCTATAATGTTGTGGATATTGCTCTGTATAAATAAAATGCTGATTGGCCAGTAGCCAGGCAGGAAGTATAGGTGGGACAAGCAGAGAAGAGAATTCTGGGAACAGAAAGGCTGAGGCAGAGAGATGATGCCAGCCACCCCCATGAAAAGCGAGATGTAAGGTACTGGTAAGCCATGAGCCATGTGGCAAGGTATAGAATTATCCAAATGGGTTAATTTAAGATATAAGAACAGTTAGCAAGAAGCATGTCACAGCCATACAGTTTGTAAGCAATATAAGTCTTTGTGTGTTTACTTGGTTGGGTCTGAGTAACTGCGGGATTGGCGGGTGAGAGAGATTTGTCCTGACTGTGGGCCAGGCAGCACCAGAAAAACTCTAGCTATACTATAATATACATGTGGATAACCTGGTGCAGACCTGTGCAGGCCTAGTGCTTGCTGCTTCAGTCTCTGTGAGTTCATATGAGCTTTGATCAGGTTGCTTTCTTTAGAGGGCCTTATTTTCTTGGTGTCCTCAATTTCCTTTGACTCATATACTTTCATCCTCCTCTTCTGAGGGGTTCACTGACCTCTGAGGGGAAGGATTTGATAGAGACATCCCTTTTAAGGCTAAGTATTCCAAGGGCTCTCCTTCTCTGCATAGTGTCTGGCTTGTGTCTCTGTTTGTTCATATCTGCTATGGAAGTAAAATTCTCTGAAGATGACTGAGCAAGGCCTGTTTGTTTGTTTGTTTGTTTTGTTTTTTTTTTTTTGACCAGGATATTTTGTTCCTGAACTACCTAGTCGCCAATTATGGATCTCTCAAGCAGTGTTGGGTATGGGCTCCCCATCCTGAAATGGGTCTTAAGTCAAACCAGATTAACAGTTGTTTACTTCCGTTGGTTGGTTTCTCCCTCCAGCTTTGTGACGCCATTGTCAAAGCATACCTAGCAGGCAGGTATCTTCACTACTTATGACCAAATTCTCTGTGGCTGGGTTGGTGTTTACATTTCTCTTTTGGTAGTCTTCAGAGTCCCTTCCTGTATTAGAGATACTATTGTGTAGGTTTGAAGAGTTTATGTAGGCATGAGCTATATTTCTCCATGTACAATGAGTTGTGTAGCAGTTGTTTTCAGCAATAAGAACTTTCTGTCTGTTTGTGCAAAGCAACCTATTTTCTTGGCAACAGCATAGGTTGGGCAGAGGGAACTCTTGTGGGACCCCTATGGCCAATAATTCAGTTAGATGTAACCCAATTCTAGTACTGGAACCTTTACTTGGTGTTAAGAGATAGCCAGTTAGCATTCTGCTCCCCCATTGTTTGGCAATTTCATTTATATTACTTTCATACATTTATAAATTTTAGGAAGTTTCTACATTATTAAATTTCCATACTACTCCTTAAATGCCCCTTAATTTTAGCTACCTCTCCCCATATTTCCTCCCATCACCCTTTCCCTCATTCCTACTTGATCCTCCCATTTAAGCCCTCCCCCATCTATTAATAACTATAAGTTCTGTTTCCCTTTCCTAACAAGATCTACTGTACCCTGTAGTCCAATGGGTCTCAACCTGTGGGTTGTGACCCCTTTGAAAAACCTCTATCTCCAAAAATATTTACATTACAGTTCATAACAGTAGCATAGAGTTACAATGTAACAACAGAAATAATTTTATTATTAAGGATCACAACAACATGAATTATATTAAAGAGTCATAGCATTAGGGAGGTTGAGAACCACTGCTGTAGTCCCTTACTCTATACTTGTCCTCTGTGGTTCTACCAATTGAAATTGGTTATTACTGATTTAACAGCTAACATCCTAATATTAGTAAATACATACCATATTCATCTTTCTGGCTCTGGATTACCTCATTTAGGGTGATTTTTTTTCTAGTTCCATCCATTTACCTGTGAATTTCATGATTTCATTTTTTAAATGCTGAATAATACTCCATTGTGTAAATGTTTCACATTGTCATTAATTCATTCTTCTGTTCAGGGACATCAAGGTTGTTTCCAATTCATGGTTATTATGAATAAAGCAGCAATGGACATGGTGGAATCAGTGTCTTTGTGGTAGGAAGAATTGTCCTTTGCTATATGTTCAAGAGTAGATTAGCTATATCTTGAGATAGATCAATTCTCAACTTCCTGAGAAAATATTATTCTGATTTCCATAATGGCTGTACAAGTTTTTACCCTACCAACAATAGATGAGTGTTCCCCTTACTCCACATTCTTGCCACCATGCTGTTACTTCTTTATTGATCTTAGCCATTCTGGTGAGTTTAAAATGAGTAGTTTTGAGTTGTATTTCCCTGATAGCTAAGGATGTTGAACATTTCTTTAATTCTTTCTTGAGTGGGTATAGATCTAATCAAATGTTCTTTAAACTTCTCTTTTGCATTTCAGAAAAAAATGAAGTATATATTCATGACTCAAAATTTTACTTAGAACTCCAAGAGTCAGGTGATTCCATCCCTTTCTAACAAAAGAAGCAAGACATGATGCCTGTACTCCCAGCACTGGCGAAGTAGAGGCAGGAGGATGTTAAGTTTGAGGTCAACCTTGGATGCATGGTGCAAACTTGGCTCATAAAAGCAAAGAAAATAAATCACAAACAAAATCCAGGCATATAAATCAAAGTGATAGCTTACAGAAAAGTATCTACAACCATTTTCATCCCTGTGTCTACTTCCTTTTATTATTGAGTTAGCAGTTTGTTTGTTTGCTTGTTTGTTTGTTTGTTTGTTTTTTCTCAATGGCAGTGATTATTCTCGACCACTTAAAAATTTGGAATCATTGGTGTGGCTTCTGACATTATTAGGAGACAAATGTTCATGGCAAACTCCATGATCTCCTCTCTCTTACAATCTTTCTGGCTCCTCTTTCACAATGTTTTCTGAGCATTAGGGGAAGAAGTTGTTTTGTAGATATATCCATTTGTACTGGGCTTCACAGTTCTGCATTTTGAATGATTGTGGTTTTCTGTAATGGTCTCCATCTGTTGCAAAGAGAAATTTGCTTAGTGAGTATTGAAGACTATACTTGCCTATGGGTATAAAAACAATACCTAGAATGCCATTAGGGATTGTGCCCGTTTGGTAAAATGGTGGTTGTCAACCAAACATGAGCTGAACTATAACAAAAATAATAGAGATATTGAAGTGGAAGGAGAATAACCATGATGCCTAAATCCTACACAAAGATCTATAGACACCTAAGGAATGCTAAGAATGGGAGAAAAAGTCTTCCTCATAGAAGAACACAATAACTGGTCATCCAATGCAAAATGTTCAGGCCTGAGAACATACATACAAATAACATTACCTAGACTGAGCAGGTTGTAATTAGGAATATATATATATATACATGTAGATCTATACATTTAACAACAATTAGTGAAAAAGAAGCCATGAATTTTAAAGAGAGCAAGGAGTGTGTCTTAGGGTTTTTATTACTGTGAAAAGACACCATGACTACAGCAATTCTTACAAGGAAAACATTTAATTGAGGGGACTTCATTACTGTTTCAAAGATTCAGTCCACTGTCATCATGGTGGGGAGCATGATGGTATGCAGGCAGGCATGGTACTGGAGAAATAGCCCAGTGTCCTACATCTTGCATGCACCAGAAAGTCAAATGAGACACTGGGTGGTATTCTGAGAATGGGAAGCCTCAAAGCCTACCCCCACAGTGACACACTTCCTCTGACAAAGCCATGTCCATACCAACAAATCCACACCCCCTAATAGTGACTCTCTATGAGATTATGGGGGCCAATTACATTCAAACCACCACAGTGGGGTATATGGGATAGTTTTGAGGGGAAAAAGGGAAAGAAGATGGTGTAAGTAATTCTATTATAATCTCAAAAAATATGAGTCATAAAAAGAAAAAAAATGAATCACCCTAACACTTTCATTAATAAAATCTTTGGAAATAACATAATAGAATGACTTGAGTCTCACATGCCCTTGCCTGCTTCTGTCCTCTTGAAAGCTTGCTTAAGAAAAAGAGTCTATGTAAGCTGCAGTATAATGAGAATTCAACAGTTCTAGCAAACATGCTATGGATCTGGGAAATGAGCCAAGACTAGCAGAGATACCTTTTTGACCCATCAGGGATCCAGAACAGCCAGTTACCCCAGAAGGACCTAAAATGAATGCCAAAGCCACTAACTTGTTAGGTGCTATTGTGGTTTGCATATGAAACGTTCTTGATTGGCTAGTGTTTGGAAAACTGGGTCCCCAGCTGGTGGCCCCAATCCTTTAGAAGATGGAATGTTTTTGGAGGAGGTACTTCATAGTCAGGCTTCACTTGCTTTTCCTACCACACCCCCACTCTGTTTACATTCTCTGTGATGATGAAATATGATCTGCCAGATCCATGCTCTTACCTCCATGGCTTCCTTGAATGTTAGCATGATACTCCACTGCTGATTCTAGATATTTTCTCAGTGACAAAAGTGCAACACAGTCACCTCATCCAAGACAACACAAAAGCTACTAAAGGACTTAACAGTGCTTGAGAAGACATAGGTGTTTGTTGGTTCACATCTCCATATATATATGCTTTAAACCTGGGTTTTATTTCACTTATACAACTATGTTCTCTAATATTATTCCTTTTGCTCATAAAATTGCCTACATGCCCATCAAGATTGATAGAACATTTGGGAAAGTTAATGATCTAACAGAGTCTCTAGTTGCTAAATTTTCTAGGTTATTTTACTTTGAAATTTAGTTTTATGAGGTGACAAATTAGAGACTATTATACTTTCATCTTTAAATCACTAATTATTCTAAACTAACTTTATCTCTGAAGGCAGGAAATGAGCATTTCTCCCCATGGTTTGAGAAGTGGCAGAACTCTTTCTGCTTAAAGAGGCATACATACACCTATGTTCCCTTGGTTCTTCAATAAAAGCATGCCTCTCTGGTACGTGATTAATATATCTCAATATAGATACCAAATACGGCTGTATATATTGTTTATTGCCTCCATTTCAAGCCTTACTTGGAGAAATAATGAGTGAAAGGAAAGTTCTCCAGATGATTATGATAGATCACAGTGCTTTGCTTAACTGACTTTATCACTTTGGGGAGGCTGATCTGCTTGGTTAGAAACACTAATAGATAGAAACATAATTATCGCATAAAACCTATAAAACTCAAAATGAGTCAATCTTAATATTGCTGTCCCCCCATAGCCAGTAAGCAAACCTCCATTTTACCAGAGGAATACAGAATAAAGCCATCTGGATTATTGGAGAAAAGAGCAATCAACTGACTTAGATTAACCCGAGCCTTATTTTCTGAGGGAATAGTTCTAACCATCCAGCTAAAAAAGATGTCAATTTAGAACTCAGTTTGATGTGAAGGGAGAGAGAAGATTAAGATAATTAATTGGCATCTGACCATGTTTAAAGAGTGGCAAAGTTTGGGATGGAAAACAATCTCAGTAAATTGCATTATAATTATAAGAAGAAAACAGGGTCTATCTCATTGCCTGCAGGGAGCAAGAAATAGAGTTGGTAGATGCTCAGAGTCTGCAGAACATTATTGCTGTTGTCATCAGTTGAGGAGAAAGTGATATAGTAGCAAACACTATAAATTTAATTTGTTATACTATGTACCTATAATAGCTTCAAAGCCATATATTTGTTTCCTTAAAAAAAGTACTTCTTTGAGAAATTGCAAAAACAGCTACCAATACTTCCTTTAGTAGTAAAGCCCCTTTTAAGTTTAGAATTGCCATCTCTTCCATCAAGAGTGAGTATGTGTCTCCATCAGCACATTCTGAAATCTCTATGTCTCTATGTCCAAAAGAATTAGGCAGGTGTGACCTCGGGTAGTTGCTCTTCTGAGAGCTTGCAAATTTCTGCTTGTAATGTGAATATCACTATGCCATGAGAATGAGACTTCCTGAAGGAACAAAGATTGAGTCATCATCCAATTACCTACCCAAGGTACAGACAGATGGATAGTAGCACACAGCTAGAATCAAAGAAACTAACAAGAATCGATCTCCAGATAACCACAAAAACATACTGATTCTCACTGGTAATTCATTTTGTCACTTATGATAAGAACTATCCACTTGACTTTCTGAATCTATACTAATTAATAGTTAACAGCTTTAAGCCACTAATGGCTTGGTCATTTATTAGGCCTCAATAGCTACTAATTAGATCTAACTGAGAAACTACAGAGCATGGTCCAAAATTATATGAAAGGTTTAAACTATGTTGTTTATATTCAAGGAAATCTACTATATAACTATATTATATGAAAGGGTTAAACTATGTTGCTTATATTCAAAGAAATCTACTATGAAACCATTGGATATAAGCAACTGGATACATTATATGTATAAAATATTTCTTGATACTTTGCCAAGACCATAGTTGTCATAGGTATTGCTGAAAAGATCCAGTCCTCTATCAATTACAAATATCAAAAGTAGTTAACTCCATCACAAGAACCATTGGTACTTCAGGAAACTCAATGTCAAAATTCATGTAAGTCAATTTTCTATGTTCATATCTCCACTAGACCACAATCTTAAACCAAATTGTGAACTTGTAGTATAGAAGTTAGATGGGATAATAAAGTATCATTATTTTTATTACTTCAAACATAGAAATTATATGTTTCTTATACTGTGTTCTTTGATTTTACCATTTGTCATGTAATAGATTTTCTTCACATCTCTAATGTTTCAACTAATAGTAGCCACATGTCCTATATTGTGCATTGTATCAGCACATACTATGGAACTAGACATTTATCTTGTTTTTTTTTGTATACATAGTAGAGATTCCTCAAACCCCTCTAGGCTATGCATCAACAGTTTTACTAAATATGAGAATCAAGATACATTAACAATTACAGTTTTTATTATTGTTGTGAGACAGGCTCTCACTATTCAGCTCTGGCCAGCCTGGGCTCACAAAGAACAACCACCTCTTTGTCACCAGTTTTAGGATTATAGACATGCACCATGTAGACTGACTAATATTAATGTTCTTATTTTTTTAATTATGTACCTATGACTAATGGTATAATTCAGTGATAGAATGTTTGCCTAACATATGTGGTGCCCTGTGTTCCATCCTCAGCATTGATACAATACAAAAGACACATAACACTGAATATCTGAAAAACATATTTGATAATTGCAAATATCATAGTTTATTTCCTTATTTAGTTGAGACTTCATTGCATGTAGTAACTATAAATTCTATTTTATAGATTTATTGTAAATAATAATATTAATATATAATAATAAGGATAAGTATAATGGTAAAAAGGTACAATATAAACAGAAAGAAAATTATTTTTAAAGATCTTATTTTAAAGTAAGAAGTTTGATTGTTTGCTTGTAGAAGGCAAAGGGCAACTATCAGGAGTCATTTCACGTCTACTGTCTTGTGGGATCTGCGAATCAAACTCAGGGTGTCAGGCCTTTTATACAAGGCTCCTAATCACTGAACTACCTTGCTAGTTCAAATTCTCCAAATTTTAAAAATACATTAATGTAGCTGGAGTTTTCTCCAGTCCTGCTCGGGCCTGTAGCCATTCAGACTCAAGTAAACATACAGAGGCTTATATTAATTTTTTAATATTTTTTTCTCCTTTTATTTTATTTTACAATACCATTCAGTTCTACATATCAGCCACGGATTCCCTTGTTCTCCCCCCTCCCGCCCCCCTCCCCTTCCCCCCAGCCCACCCTCCATTCCCACCTCCTCCAGGGCAAAGCTTCCCATGAGGACTGAGATCAACCTGGTAGACTCAGTCCAGGCAGGTCCAGTCCCCTCCTCCCAGATTGAGCCAAGCGTCCATGCATAAGCCCCAGGTTTCAAACAGCCAACTCATGCAATGAGCACAGGACCCAGTACCACTGCCTAGATGCCTCCCAAACAGATCAAGCCAACCAACTGTCTCACCTATTCAGAGGGCCTGATCTAGTTGGGAGCCCCTCAGCTTTTGGTTCATAGTTCATTTGTTTCCATTCGTTTGGCTATTTGTCTCTGTGCTTTATCCAACTTTGGTTTCAACAATTCTCGCTCATATAAACCCTCCTCTTTCTCACTAATTAGACTCCCGGAGCTCCACCCAGAGCCTAGCCATGGATCTCTGCATCCAGATCCCTCAGTCCTTGGATGGGTTTTCGGGCATGACTATTAGGGTGTTTGGCCATCCCATCACCAGAGTAGATCAGTTCTGGCTGTCTCTAGACCATCGCCAGCAGTCTATTGTGGGTATATCTTTGTGGATTTCTGTGGGACTCTCTAGCACTTTGTTTCTTCCTTTTCTCATGTGGTCTTCATTTACCATGGTCTCTTATCCCTTGTTCTCCCTCTCTGTTCTTGATCCAGCTGGGATCTCCCACTCCTACAGGCTCTCTATCCCTCGACCCTCACTATATACAATGGACAAAGAAGCTGAGAAGGAAATCAGAGATACATAACCCTTTACAATAGCCACAAATGACATAAAATACCTTGGGGTAACACTAACCAAGCAAGTGAAGGACCTATATGACAAGAATTTTAAGTCCTTGAAAAAAGAAATTGAAGAAGATATCAGAAAATGGAAAGATCTCCCATACTCATGGATAGGCAGGACCAACATAGTAAAAATGGCAATTTTACCAAAAGTAATCTACAGATTCAATGCAATCCCCATCAAAATACCAACATAATTCTTCACAGACCTGGAAACAATAATACTCAACTTCATATGGAAAAACAAAAAACCCAGGATAGCCAAAAGAATCCTGTACAATGAAACAACCTCTGGAGGCATCACAATCCCTGACTTCAAGCTTTACTATGAGCTACTGTAATAAAAACAGCTTGGTATTGGCATAAAAACCGACATGTGGAACAATGGAATCTAATTGAAGACCCTGACATTAACCCGCACACCTATGAACATATAATTTTTGACAAAGAAGCCAAAAGTGTACAATGGAAAAGAGGCTTATATTAATTACAACTGTATGGTCTAATGGCTCAGGCTTCTTGCTAGCTAGATCTTACATCTTAAATTAACCCATTTCTATAAATCTATACCTTGCCATGTGGTTTATCAGTATCTTTACATCTTGCTTCTCATGGCGGTGGCTGGCAGCGTCTCCTCCCTTAGCCTTCCTGTTCCCAGAATTCTCCTCTTGCTTGCCCCCCCTATACTTCCTGCCTGGCTATTGGCCAATTAGCATTTTATTTATTAACCAATCAGAGTAACGCATTCACAGCATACAGAGCGATATCTACAGCACATTAAGAAAACACCCCCCCACACACACACACACAATTAAATGATAAGAAAGCAACCACAGGAAATACTGTAGACATGTCTAGGTTGGGACTTATTCTCTTGATGTAATAAGAAGATAAGGCAGCTTCTTTCAAACACTTAATAAAACTCATCACAGAACTGTGATTCCTGGCCAAAGAAAAACAGTGTTCAAAGCTTTAGGCATCCAAGATTTCATACTTAGATACCAGGCATATTTGGAGAGGATATAAAACCAAGCAAAGGGTAGGGTATATGGCTGAGTAAAGAGAGGAGGGAAAACTGGTTTGGGTGATTTCTAGATTTCTGGAATGTGTAGAATAGAGCAGAGCAATGTTCTATATCAATGAGGGATGTGTTTCAAGACTCTTAATGGGTGACTACAGCCTGAGAGAGAACTCCATTTCTTAGACTAGATATATGATTGTGTATAATGCTTATGGTGTCAACCTTAAGGTCTTTGGACCAATATGAATCATAGGAACTTTTCAATGTGCAGTTACCTGATTTATCTTTTCTCAGAGATATTTATTCTAGATCATTACTTCATTTACTCCAAGAATCACAAACCTGTACTGAGTCTTTCTCTTGCATACAATATAATTGCTTCTTATTTTTTTAGATATCTAGTCATGTACAAAAATAGCATAAGTCCAAATGGGAACATGTCAATGCAACAAGAGGCAAAAGTCTCCCCCATGTTGCTTTAATTTACAAGTTAGACACAGTAAGAAAGTAATTTGCCTAATATGAAAATAAAGAAAATAAAAAATACATAAACTAATATTGTTCATTTCTCTAATTTTCCATTTAATCTTTCAGAACATTGTTGAATGTGGGTAATGAAAACTATAAAAGGTAAAACTTAAGTAAGAGGTACTAGTGTACAATAAAGGGGAGACTACATAGAGAAATCATTCTAGATATCATAAAGAAATCTTTGTCCTTGGATGAATTGTATTTGTGGATGCACAGAGTAAACCTTCATAGAGCCTGGATGAAACAGCTCTTCAATAAAACATTACCATTGAACTATAAGATGAAAATTTTCCATGACTAGTGTAGCTTTTCACATTGCATTTGACTGAGATAGAGAAAGATCTCTAAATACAAAAGCCTTTCTAACACCTGATATGAACCACAACCAGTACAGCGTCTCAAATAACTGTATTATAATGGCTACCAAAGACTTCGAAGGAAATGTTTAACAATGTGAAAGATCAAACTGTGCCACATGGAAATTAGTCACCTGTCAGAACAAGTTCAGCTTCCTTAGGATAAAATTACAAAATCATAAATAGAAATACAACATTCACACTTTAAAAAACTGAGAATTGTTAGGCATACTCATAATTTCTGTAAGAAGGGGTGATCTATGATGATGCATAAGAGGGCAGCTAACAAAGTTGCCTGGCTTTGACCCAGAAAGCTCCCACTAAAGTAGAGAACTTCATTAAATTTAAAGTTACATTTTAAATAAGAATGTAGTGGCAGGGTCTAATTAAACAGGTCTAATTTATTTGCATGCCTCATATCACAAAGCAAAAGATATAAAAATATTTGTTTTTTATAATATTTAGCCAACTATTATATTTGACCTTGTTGATGTGAATTCATATTGTTACCTATCTATGACAAAGCTTTCCATTTTTAATAGGATCACATAACTTCTAAGTGGTCAAAAACACTGATTCAAAAATTAATAGTTTAGATTTAATTTAGTTTTTTCTTTCATATTAATACTTTTGCATTCATACATATGCACACTATAAAATCAATAAGTATTAACAGTAACCTATACATGGGCAAAATGGTATATTTGCTCTAAAGGAAATATTTGTACAAGAAAAAAGTCATAATTTTGAAATTTGGCATAAAGAAATATGAATATTTTGGGTTTCAGGGAAAAGTCTGACCAATCTTTATTTGGAAACACCATGTGTGGGCAAAATAATTTCTCAGTGCTTCTTCACAATCAGAATTAGTTATTAAATTCCCTAAGGAAGCCATAATTTTTCTGCATTAATTCTCAAAATACTAACTTTAGGAATGAAGGGGTTATGCTAATAATGATTAAAGATGCAGTTAAAATAAGGATAGATGTTTCAAGACAATACAACTAGGAAAGTCTCTAAACAGCACTGAACTGCACAAATGTCTGGGGAAATCTCTGAATTAAGTATAGATCATCATCTCACAGTAACCTTTGATAGTTCTCATTAAGACTGCGGCAGTAGAATCTGTTAGAGGCCTCCAGAGAGATATTATGTGTAAATGCAGAAATTAAAAAATGAATATTGAATGATTCTATTGAGAAATTAAGGCCATTCAATTGTGTTAATGATGGTAGAGTATCAGATCTATGTTTTTCATCTGTTCTTCTAAAAAGAAAATGAAATTCTGCATCTAATTTACAGATTTAATAAGACATAATTCAAATAACACCAATGATGCATAAAAATCAGTATTGGGACCCTTGAAAAGCATTTCATGTGGTATGTTGTATATATCACACACATGTGAAATGTTACCTCTTTGAGCCTAGGCATCTTATAAACGTAAGATGATCTTAACTTTCACATTCAATTCAAACTCAACTTTATCAAACTTGATCAACATAAATTGTTTGTATGTTTGCCCACTCTTAGAATAGAGCAGAGATTTATTTATTACTTGAAAGTAAATTATATATATATATATATATCAAAATATACTATTTTAAGTAAAGAAAAATAGTTATCACAAATACCTATTTGTAATTTCAGAGATTAAATATTATCATATATAATAGCTAATATTCACAGCATTTTCATCCAGTGCTCTTTAAGTGTGCATTGGACCAAGTTCAGAACATTGAATCTATACAAATTCTGGACTACTGAGATGAGGGCAGAAGATTGATTTAAAGAGACACTAGAATTACATCATATCTACATTATTCAAACTCAAGAAAAAAGCAGGAAGTTCAGAAAGGGAGGTACGTGAGAATATTTTTGTAGAGACTGGAATACCAAGAAAATTTGACTCTAAAACACAAGCTGCTTTGAGCTTCTTTTTTTGTTCCTCAGCATTTTAATTTTGGGATATAACTGACTGGGTGAGGAAGTGTTTGTGAGGATTCTTTTACCTGGAGTTACTCATGGGAGACATGTTTCTGACACTGACTCTGGTTTTGCCACAAGCAGTTCAGGAAAATGATCAGCCCTGAAGCAAGCTGCATAGGTTTCCTGCTTGTTGGCAACATTACAAATACAGCCATAAAGAAGGAAGAGAACACCTTGAAAACTGCCAGGCAATTATTATGTGAATAAAAGTGGCTCATATTTTAAGGCCAAATTATTCCTCTCATAACAAAATCTCTTTATGTTCATTTTATGAATTCTAGCTTCCAAAGCAAGTTATATGAAAATGAAATGCTTATTTTTCTTTTTATGTAAAAGCACTTGGATTGTCATGAAGCATCTCTTACTTTGTTGTATTTTTGATGATGCTAACTTGTGGAAAACAATTTTAGGCCCAAAGTATGTGTAATCATACTGATGGGTAATAGTAAAACATCAGTCAGGCTTTGGGCCAAAAGCAATCAGTGAGATAAAGGGGAGAGCTGTGACTTTTCATGCCAACATTGCTCTCTCTCTCTTCTCCACCTGAATAGTCAAAGCCCTCACCACTCCACCCACACATAGTTTCATGCCTGTGAGCAGTTCTGCATGGGCACTGCACTCATTATTTAGGCTACCTGCCTGAGTACCACATCCATACTTAGTCAGATGCTCAACTTATCAAAACATCATCCCTCAAATATTAGTAGAGCTATGATTTTGTTCTTAAGTACTACAAACACAAATGTTTACTGTAGTGTGTAGCACTGTTATAAATGGAATGCATTTTGTGATATTATTGCCTTCTAAAAGGCTGATTCTGCCTTACTTATTTTTTTCCTTTCAGTTATCCATATCTACTATGTACACAAAGTTGTTCTATATTTCCAGATTGTAAAATCCCCAAAAGAGTTTTAAATTCAGGAGTCAAGAAGTGTTTTCTACATAGAGTGTATATGCTAGACTTTATATACATTATGGTACCTAAGTCAACTACTCAATTTTGCCATTAAAAAATACCAAATATAAGCTAAAGGTGGTTTCATCCAAAACAATATTATTTACAAGGACATGGTGCAGGCAACATGCTAATGGACTAATTTATTAACTTTCTTCCATATCTAAACTTTCTGTGACTAAACATTGAAGATATTTCTGATTGCTTTGGCTTACATTAAACTATTGTGACATTTCTTGCTATTTTGTAATCTTTGTTTCCTGTACTAGGCTTTTTAGTTTGATTTTTTTCTCCACAGATCTTTAACTACTGATTAACATTATTAAATCTATTATGTTCTGTCCAAATTGTCTCATTTGTCTTTTACCTATTGTGTGTGTGTGTGTGTGTGTGTGTGTGTGTGTGTGTGTGTGTGTTATGTCATTGCCAGCCATTGTGGGTCATAGCATGCTTTTCAAGGTAAGAGGACAACCTCAAATGTTGGTTCTTACTTTCCACCTTGTTTTAAAATAGTCATTGATTGCCACTGAGCATCAGGATATGTGGCCAACAAACTTTGGGGAAGTCCATATCTCTGACTACAATCTCAGCCTACAAGCTCTAGTATCACACATGCAAACTATGGCTTCCACTTTCAGCTAGGATCTCGAAATCCATATTTAGATCTTCTTCATGCCTGTATAGCAAGTGCTTTACACTGTACACTGAGACATCTCTCTACAGACCCCAAAATTGTTCCTAGTCACTAAAAGAGGCTATCAGTTCTACTGTACATGTCCTTCACAAAACAGTCAAATGACCCTGTTACTCAAGGTGGTGGTTACCTTTGCTGACTCCTGCTTTCTTGGAGGCATACAAGACATTCTACTTACAACATGTAATCTCACCTCAAATAACAGTAATGCTTTAAATAGTATATAAAGGATATATTGACTTTGATTATGAAGAATTTAATTATCCTAACATGAAGTCTAAAGGTAACTCTTTCTAGGTTATATTAGCTCATAAATATAATCAAGGACCCCAGGTTGCTTTCATCTCTCTGTTGGTTACCACATATACTTAGATAGTTATTGCAGCTCTAAGGACCCACATACCACCAGACAAAGTGGAATGAAGAACCATGAAATGGTAAAGTTTACTTCAGGGAGGGAAGTCCTCCAATTCATTTGCATCTAATTCTCATTAGCTGTAACTGGGTTATATGCTTACCCCTAGAAAAGCCATCAGCATGGAGAAACTGGAATTATCAGTGCACACTCAGACCAATTAGGAGTCATTTCCTAATGTTAGCAAGCAGGTGTCTGAGAAAGTGCTTCCCCTACTACCTGGCTAAAATAGATGTGACGGTTACCAGTCAGGAGAAGGTAACGTGGTGACAAATGGTGTGCATCAGATCATCATTTGTAAGCAAAGAGAAGCACTGAGAAAAAGACAGGGACATATCATATATATTAACTCCTAACTTTCAGCATGACCTTGAATATACTGCTCAACTTCCCTCTCTCTCTGCTTGAACTCCCTCCTGTGGAAAATGAGCTTGATAAAGTAGCATCTTAGTTCTCATGGAAGTAGGAGGTAGAGGAATATATCACTCAGATTTAAGTACTTAACTCTGCAAAGACTGGGTATAGTCTGTAAGAAGCTTGATTATACAGTGTACTTAAATGACACTTCTGGTGTTGCTGAAAGCTCAGCAGAGGATGCTGTGTCTCCTCTGCAACCCACTGATTTTCTAAATTGCCAATTTATAAAAGTTCTCTTTTCAGAGACACTCTGCATAATGTACCTATTGTTCTACCTTCTCCTACTTTTGAAATGAATCAGCAGCAAAGAGACTGATTTCATTTGCTTCCAAAGCAGGTGCGTTGTTTCGCAGACTGAATGACCTTTAGGTGCTATGTGTGGTGGCAATCTAGTTATGGTAGAACTGCCTTTGTTCGGAAATCTTCTCAAGCAAGCAGGGTTGACCTTGGAGAATTCCTGAGAGGAGAAATGTCAGAGAAGATCAGGATACAGTGTTTATGGATAATTTTACCAGTAACCAAGTCACCATTTTAGTCACTTAAGAAAGAGAAACTATTGAGGACAGTAGTGTGCAAAGAATCTCAAGAGATGGCTCAGCAATTAAGAATACTAGTTGCTACTCCAAAGGACCCAGATTCAATTCTCAGAATCCACACAGCAGCTCACAACTACCTATAACTTCAGTTCCAGGGCTTCTGTCACCCTCACATAGATACACATCCAGGCAAAACACCAATGAACATAAAATACAAGTAAATTTCAAAAAAGAATTCTGTTCACGCCTCAACTATGTCACTGAATTCTATGTGCTACTCCATCAACAATGAAAACTTGATTTTGCTTGAGTACAAATCATCCCTTTAGTGATTTAAGACAAAGATCTAAATCCAAAAACTGAATTTCATGACAAGAGGTTATATGAATTCCCAACTGTAACTTCTGATCTTAGGGTGAGTGGTCAGAAATGATGAGATGCCCTTAGGAACATCTTAGCGGATTTTCTGGACTGGTGGGCCAGCATATGCCACTTGATTTTGTCAGGTTGTTAAGTAGGTAGAGGAATTCTGTCTAATAAAGCTATTCATGTTAACAGCCCCTCAGAGCGATGGCAGCAAATTTTCCTCATATTTGCAGCCATTCCCCAGTCATGGATTGAATGGTTGATTTCATCTAAAGGGCACGCTAGAAAATACAAATGAAGGGATATATCTAACATGAAGCTTACTATTGGTCCCTGTCCCCCATGTTAATAATTCTGACCTGAAAAGGAAATATCACAGGAGGAGTTTCTGGAGCTAGTTTTGAAGGATAAAGAAACATCCCTTGTTTAGAGAGGCAGAAAATACATTTAGTTTTTAGCCTTGGAGATGGTGGTTACTGTCTAACAAATCCACAGGAATTTCCACAAAAATGAATCTTTGCAATTGAAATGAGTAATTTACAGAATTCTACAATACTCCAGAAAAACATTTGCACATATTTTGGACAATAAGCTTATATAAAACAAAATAATATTGGTAGCCATAGACTTGTGATAAATGATAAATAAAATTACATTTGACATGTGTTTTAAAGTAAACATCCCTCATTTTTTTTAAAACATCTGGTACCACTACCACAATTTACAGGGCAATATGCTTGATGTAATGAAAAAATCTACAACAGATAAAAGACCTCAAGAATGGACATCTTATTGACACCACGTTGCAATTATCAATACCTGTATTTTTTTTTTTTTTTTTTTTTTACAAATTGTGTCTATGACAGTCCGAACAACAAGTGTTTTCTTTTTAAGCTGTGGTAACTATTCTGATTATGGATCATTTTTGCTTGTCTGGAAGATTTTTATAGTTCCCTTTTTATAGTTTTTATAGTTCCCTTAATGTATCTGTCTCAGTGTAACCTACAGCTTTTCTGACCTCTGCTTGCTCTCTCCTACTAAGAATTGTGGAACTTTTCTACTCATTTTAAAACCTTCTGTTACCATATCCATTACTTCAACAATCAGATCCATAACCATGACTATAGGGGCGGCCTGAACTGCTTCCCAAAACCGTGCCACTTTGTGGGCCCATAATTTGATTGTTGTTGTCCACTATAATTTCCAAACTCTTTATAGTTCCCACCGCCACCATAGTTACCTCCACCAAAATTTCCTTCTTCATTGTAACCATCATCTCCTCCTCCCCCCCCACCATATTCCCCATGTTAGTTTTCATGTACTGGTCCACTATCACCACAACCTCCTCTACTACTCTAAAAGAAGAAAATAAAAGACATTTAGGAAGACCAATCTGTCTTTAAATTGTGTTAGATATCCTTGAGAAGATGGAAAGCAATATGATTTGATACACTGGGAAGTTTTTCAGGAGAGTGTATGAGGTGTGTTGGGCATTAATTGTGGCTCATATTATCAAGGTCATGAGAGCTTTCCTGATAGCAATAGAAAATTAAACAATCTTTAATTATCTTTTACCACTATTAGGGTATGATTTTTTAAATTCATCTCCCTCTGTCTACAATGTCATTGCAAACAAAATAGTGAAGAATAAATCATTTATTACAAGGCAGTATATGAAGGTCTCTTGGTAGTCTAGTTTGAGTTATCAATTTTCAAAAGCATCAAAATAAGGTAATGAACAAAGTTTTTACAGGTTAAGCCTAATATTTAGCTAATTCCAGATGAATACAGTACAAAGGCTTTCAGAAGAAATAGGATTAATATTTTGTTAAAAAAATGGCCTTTTTGGTTTTGATTTAAATAGAACATTTCCTCATTTTATTAAATTTGCATTACCAAATACCAAAACATTTTGTGGATAGAGGTCTAGATACAAAATTAATACTTTACATGAACACAAACTACTTATATTAGAACAGTATTAAATCTCACATTATTAGACAAACCAATTCCATAAAATAAAGAGGGAGCAGGTGGGGTGAAGTAACATATGTCATCATATTCTTTAATTGTCAGAACCATAAACTTGCTCCAAGTAAGAACCCAATTAATGACAATCACTTTCTTTGTACTACCTGTTGTACAGCTCCACTAAAATACCTTGTAAATTGTTAACCCTTCAAGTAGAAGGAAAAAGAAAAAAAGATGTTTTATGTATCCTTTGGACAGAAAACCACAAGATATTAATGTTTATTCATATTATGACCATTGGATTAAATTAGAAAAAAAACAGAAACCAGAAAGGGGCTTGAATAAATTTTTTATTTTTTAATAACAGCTGCAAAAAGGTTGTTTATCTTCTGTGATTCAAAAGCAGAAGAGGTGATAGCAATGTCTCCAGGGACTTTTAGATATGTAGATGTGTCCTTTATTTTGGTTATCAGACTATTGAAAGCATATACCCCAAGAGACTGGAATAGCCCCGATATTGTATGCTGGTAGATGAGAAAGTGTAATGTCTGGGCTGACCAGAAGGAAAAGGAAGAGAGATGATCTACCATTTGGTAGGCCACCTGTTTAGAGATATAATGATGGATCAGTGCTGTGTAGGATAACACCTTGTTTAGATATGCATTAACACATATTTCTATTTAATCTGTCTACATGCAACAGGATCCAGACATAGAATTGGGGTTAGGGATGAGTAGATCTCTTTGTCCCTCTTCTCAAGATGGCCACAATAAAGATTTTTTTCTGGGTATCACTATTAATTTTAGTGTCTTTAGTGTTTTATTGATGAAAAGTGACTGAATTTGGCTTCTTGGGAAATATAGTATGATTTTAAGTCCAGTAACACTATAACCATACATCAAAACATTTTATCAAGTGAGTAACACTTGAGTCTCTATTCTCTTTGGCTAGCATTCATAAGTGATCCCCTCACTGTTACATACTGAGCCCAAGAACCCTACCTCAGTTAATACTCAGCTAGCTTCTTCATATAGACATATTTCATTTGCATTTGTAATCTGGAGTTACTGCTATTTTTGTCTGTCCGTACTTCATTAAACTACAGGGAGACTTGAACTCCTCTTTAATAGTCAAAAGACAGAAGTCATGTAATGTTTGGTCATTTGAAAATATGAGCCTTTGAGACACAGCCGTGGGCTGGAGAGATGGCTCAGCCGTTAAAGGCTAGGCTCACAACCAAAAATATAAGAGACACAGCCGTTTAGCCTGAAAATATTCAGAAATTATCTTCACAGGACTCATAGATACACCATTGAGCATATAGATAAACACCATGAACATCTTACATACTCTCAAAGAGAAAAACTAAGCAAATAATATTCACAAATATTCTTGTCAATTTGGGATACAATCTGACACCAGAATTTGTAAAGAAATAATAGAATTTGAAAAATTAATGTGACCAATCTTGACACTGTCATTATAGACTACATGAATACTCAAATTTCTTTTATCAATTCTTCATAATGTGGGCTATCTTTAAATCTATACACTATTAAGTTCAAAATCAAAACAACACAATACTGTCAGGAACCGTAATTTGCTAAGGCAGCATCCTTTTCAAGACCTTGTTCATTTTTTTTTCTTTCAAGTCCATTCACTTTAACAAATACTATGATGAACATGTCTGTGTTACCTACAAGTCTAATAATTCAAATGATACCCTACATCAGAAATTAATAACCATAATTCTTTCCCATGTAGATATCTCCTAGAGACCCTTTGTATTTCATCCTTTTACTCACCTTTCAGTACACTGTCCTAGATGCACACGCGTGCGAGCGTGCACACACACAAACACACACACACACACACACACACACACACACACAACTCTGCTGGAGTTTATGACTTCTGCATGGTTCAAGGGAATTTAGAATTAAAAAAAAAAACATTATTGTGGTGTTTCATCATCTGTTATGGACCAAGGTAGGGAAAGAAATTCTAGATAGAAAGGGAGGCGATGGGGAGAGAGAGAGAGAGATCAAGTCCAAAATACATTAAACAAGGCCAAAATTTGAGGGTTACTTTGAGTTCTAATTTTGAGGTGCTTACAAAAACTGCTATTAATATAACCCCTCACAAATGCATGGCCTTCTTCTTCCAGCTCCCCTATCTCAACACTTAGAACCTTTGAAAGATCCTTATTCAAATTAAAGGGTTTGGAGAGAAGGAAGAAAAATCACATGTAGAATCTTGGTGATATTAGAAATGACTTATTATTCCTCTTTCTATGGTGCAAATGAGAAAACTGGGAATAAGGTAGTAAAATTAATCTTATAATAGTAGTAATATTTAAGATATTATATCTCAATTTATTACTACAATTGTCTCAATTTCTTATCTTGAATTCTTGCCAACCTTCTACTGCCACCATCCCCCTTAGAATTACTCTTCAATAATAGGAAAGCTAATAGGGCTCCCAGTAACCCCTGCTTCATCCTTTCTCAAGTTTTCTTTGACAATGAACAAAAATGTAAGTGATTTTTTTCCCTTATGTCATATCACACCATATCATTTGTACTTCCTAAAAGTTTAATAATATTAGACCAAAGTAACAAAAAAGCTAAAGCAGTCTGTGTTGTCCACAACTGAGAGAAGGAGAGATAAAGATAGATAGATAGGGAGGGAGTTAGGGAGAGAGATAAAGAGGAGAGGGAGAGAGCTAATATAAATTATAGAGTTACTAGTGTAAAACTAAGAAAAGCATGCCTTGTAAGTTTAGGACAATACTTTTGACTTCTTACTTACCTTTAAAAGGTGTAATATATTAAATTTCTGACAGTGCTATTTTTTTCCTTTAGACTAATGATCCTGCTTTGTTATTTGAACAAAGTACCTAGCTACTACATTTTCTCAAAGAAAGGCTCTTTTATCTTGATCTCAATAGAAAATGTTGCTTGGCTTTCCCCAAATCCTATGACTCCTAATATGGCATTGTTCTGCAGTCAATCCCACAGGTACCCATTACAGAAGCAGAACAATCTATTTTGAAAGAGCCCAAAGGCATCTTTCTTGTTCTCCAATGTAAAGGGGAAGAGAAAAACAATTACCTTGACTATGTAACATCTACAAGGCAATTTTTGAAAAGGGTATTGAATACTCGCCAACACTTATGCACTCATTTTAAGTGTTGATTGGAATATTGCAGTTTATAATGTTAATTTGTTAATGTGAATAGCATGTAAAGCTGACTTTATTCAAAAATTGCTGGTGTAAAGACAGGAAGCATATGAGTCTTGGGAAGAAGTTCACAGTTGAAGAGTTGAATCTATTACAGTAAAATACCCGTCCCCAAATATAGAGTATTAAAACAGCAACGTTCACTAAAATTCTGCATAATTTACCATGAATATTGTCATGTGGTTTTTTTTGTTTTTTGTTTTTTACTCTTGGCTGGAGTATCTCATACATTGGCAGCCAGCTCAGGGTTGATAAGTCAAGGCAGCTTGAGAAGAACTGAGGATTATGTGTTGAGTGGAGTCTCCTAGTCCTTCAACTTCCAGTGTCCTGGCTTGTTCTTTTTTTTTTTTTTTTTTTTTTTTAACTGAGGACACAACAATGTAACAGCAAATGAGCTAAGTTAAAACCAAGAGACAGAAGTGTACGAATCCCCTTGAGGTTTAGTCTTAAAGGATGATGCTATACAACAATAAGGAAGACAATAGCAACAGTTGGTCTGAAAGGAAACTGAAGAATAATCTACTTCAATGAGAATGAAAAAGCTTCAAGACCAGAATTTGGCCTTGAGGTGGGAGGGATAGCAGTAGGCAGAAACAATGTATTATATGGAGAATCTAAACATGGTGCTGAGAGACTTCCCTTTAACTGGGTAAAGGCATCATAAAGAGTAAAAATAAGAGAGAGAGATTGAAAGATAACCATTATGAGAGGGATTTCAGAGGAACTCCTTCAGGGAAGCTTTTGGAACATCTTGAGTAAAATTACTCTGAGGAGACTCCAGTACAATTCCCCAGAACAAAGGAAAAGCCTGACTTCTTCTCACCTTTTGTTGGGTGGCTGTGATCATGTAATTTACTTCAGCATAGTACACATCACAAGGAGTATGGAGGAACTAGTTACCATGGATGCAGAACTGAATAGTTACAGCACAGACTGCTTCTTCGCTCTGTGTCCCAAAGAGAACTGAAAGGAGACATGGCCTGATTCGGCCTGTGGGGTGTCGCCTAACAATGAATACTGGTGTTATAGCATATAACTTACATCACGTTCATCTCTCCAAAGCCAATTCTCAGACTGGTCAGAATGCAGAAACAATGAAAGCCAGTAACAATCTGGGAAGATGATATTCGAAAAAAAAAGCAATTGTGCTACTAATCAACTCTATTTATCATGATATAATATTTGCCCAAATTATCCATACCTCTTTAGTATTAATAGTGCATGTAGCCTTCCACAAATCTAGAAAAAGAAATACTCATCAAACACAAGGCTATAAGTACAAGGTGATAATAAATAACAAATCTCAGTCTGTGTTGTAGGAGGAAACTTTGTATTCAGAGATGCAAGCATAAGTAAAAGGCCATTTATCTGCCTCCTGAATGCATAATGTTCAGTAGGAACCTATAGACAGGACAATGACAATGCACAATTTATCTTAAAAGTTATAAGAAGAAGTAGGAGACAGAAGCCCACACTAATCCCACTAATTCTATGTAATTCAGAAATAAGTGCTCAGATACACATGTCCTCATTAACCCCTTATACACGAACACATGCTCACTTTATTGTATTTTATTATTGTCATTAACATATATTAGTGGGATTTATTGTGCTATTTCCATATATATATATATATGTTGCACATTGATTATATCTATGTATACATCTGCCTTTTCATTGTTCCTCTCACCACCCTAACAATGACTTTTCTTGACCTTTATACATTTTATTCTATATTCATGATTCTCATTTTTAAGGTTCCAAATATGAGAAACAATACTCAATATTTGTCTTTCTTTGCCTGAGTTATTTCACTAAACATGATGTCATACGAATTCATCAGTTTTGCTAACTAAAGCAGTATTTCAATATTCTATAAGAATTGATAATATATTCCATTGTACATAGATAACATATTTTCTTTTTCCTCACTATTATTGGTCAGTACTTAGGGTGGCTCAGTAATTTAAGCATTATAAGTAGTGTTGTGATAAACATAGGCATGTCCCTATATATTTTGTACAATAACTCAAGTTTGCACAGATATGTATTTATGTAGCCAGAAGTTTGATAAATTGATTATATAGTAATTCTAGTTTTAGTTTTGTATGGAAACTCCATAGTCTCTTATAGAATCAAACTTGATTTTATCCATACCACAAATTTTGAATCTTTTGTCAGAGACCCAAGATTCAATGCATAAATGATTCTCTCAATTTTAGGAGGAATTGCAAATTATAAGTGCAAGATGATTAATGCAGACCTTCATGGTAAAGAATGATTCTCATGGATTAGAATATAAAGTCAGTATGTTAGTTTTTACTATACAAGTTCAAAACCAGTTTCCTATGGATCATTTGGGATTTGTAGCAAAAAGTGTTGATGTTTGTTGAGCAACTCAAATTTGAGAATGTGAAAGAGCTTTATTTGTAGAACGTAAGAATTGCAGCTTAGGATACATAGGTTCAGAAAGAACTAAATCCATATTATAGTGTGGCAAGAAAAGTGAGAGATTTTTTAGGGAGCATTGAAGGTTGAGAAGGAATAGCCCACATGACTGGTAGGAAATAAAGAAAATAACTTGTTGATTAAAAGGTTGGCAAAACAGGAATTTAGTACTATTGAGGTACATAAGCTCTGCTATTTCATGTTGTGGTCTTTATAAATTCATGCATCAAAAATTCTTCTAAGGTTTAATGTTATTTACAAGAATTTAGCATACACATTCTAGGACAATGGGTAAAAATGATCTATTGAGAGTATGAAAACATTTGCAAATGTGCACACTTAAGAAATAGAAATTCTCATATATTTGATTATAATACAGATATTAAATATCTCAAAATAATAGACATTTTACTGAACCAGTA
Organism: Peromyscus maniculatus bairdii; assembly: GCF_049852395.1. Lineage (NCBI taxonomy): Eukaryota > Metazoa > Chordata > Mammalia > Rodentia > Cricetidae > Peromyscus > Peromyscus maniculatus. Next base: position 4,734,276 of record NC_134856.1, read on the forward strand.
TAAAGGTACTGATTTTAGAAAAATTTAAAAATATAACTTTCTCTTATGAAAATATCAATAGAAAGAAGTAATATATAAGCATATTATATATGTCATAATCTTCAGTGTGATAAGTTTAATTATAATACCATTTTGATCATGAAATGGAAAATTAATGTCTGCACACATATATTTGTGTAAAATAAGTTCTTGCCATCACCTACAGACACAGTTAGAGTGGATGCCTCTGTTTTTACAAATTAATAAATATGTTTTAGGAGTCTGGCTGTATAATTATGAGAAGCTGTCTTTGTATTCCCAGCATCCATATACAAAGCGAGGCATGAATGCATGCTTCTGTAATTCCAGTGCTCGGATGGTGTGGTTCTAGATACAGGAGGATTCCTGGAGCTCTTTGGCCAGCCAGCCTAGATGAGTCAATAAGCTTCAGGTTCCATTTTGGCAAGACAACCAGTCCCAGCCCAAGTTCATTCAGATACGAGAGAGAGAGAGAGAGAGAGAGAGAGAGAGAGAGAGAGAGAGAGAGAGAGAGAGAGAGAGAGAGAGTATTATACACTTGTAATATGAGGATGATTTTATCAGCCTTGAAGATGGGTATAAACTATTATTAACATTTTAGGGTAACTCTATGTACTGAAGTGTGTCCTTCTAAGACATGTACATTGAAGTCTTAACTTTCAAAGTAACTATGTTTGAGGATAACACCTCTAAAGAACTAATTAATAAGGTCATACACATGGACCCTGAATTCATTATGACTGGTATCATTATGAGAAGATGAAAGGATACATAGATAATGGACCATTTGACAACACCCATGTTGTAGTAGCTTTAGCTACAAGTGAAAGAGAAAAGACACAGGAGAAAGTTAATCCCAACACATTTACTGTGGGGTTCCAGCTTCCAGACTGTGAGAACACGACTTTCTTTGTGTTAGACTACCTAGTCTATAATTTTTTATTGTGTGGATAATACAATAGATAATTAAGATAAGTGGCATATATATATATATATATATATATATATATATATATATATATGCCAAGAATCTACTGCTTCCCACAAAAAGGAACAAATCATGGACAATGATATGCAAAGGTCTCATAGTTACAATCATGGAAAATTTTTACATAGATGAAAACTGGAATCAATGATTATGTCTTAGAAACTGAGATATCAAATAATTAAAACAGGCTAACAAAATAAAGGGGCCATGGCCTTGCACACTGCAGAGATTGAGTACTTGGGATGAATTTTCATCATTTCACTTGATAAACATTCTCTAAAATCATTACATTTTTATGTCATTGTATCACTTGTGAGAATGGAAACATCTTTCCCCTTAGGTATTTGTGGGAATACAAGTACTTATAATCTGAAGAGATCCCAAAGCTCCACAGGTGAAGGTAGTCTCGCTTTAATGCATCTATATATAACATCCGTAGGTGGAACTCACCAGACTCAGACACACAAGGATCCCACCTGAGAGCACTGGAAATGGAGACTAAAGCAAGGACCTAACCACAGCTGATAAGAACACAGTCACAGACATTCTTATCATCCTTGTTGGGTGCAACCATAGCACAGTCAGAGGTTCAGAACACGAGAATGAGAAATGGAGCTAATATTGCTGACTCTTATGGAAAGCAGAGTGGAGTTTACACTCCACACCTTGGTGGCAATTTCATCTCACCACGTATTCATTATTTTAAGGTCTCATTATTACCTGTTCTATTACTCCTCACTACCTAGTCCTCCCAGTCCTTGAGAATTCTAACAACACAAAATAATTTACTGAAAAACACTTGTATTCTGCAGGCATCTTGTATTCCAAGTTCTTTAGTCAACAAATGGAACTTAATATAGATAATTTAAAAACCTTATTTCAGTATTTTCATCTTCAGTCTGTCCCTAATGTATTCTCAGAATTAAATGAAGAGCTGTTTAGTTTTTTCTTCCAATATGAGAATTTAAATGTAAATGTTAAGTGCTATGATGATAAGATTGATGATTGTCATGTCTAACAACTTTATTAAAGTTCAGATTAAGAACCAGAGTCTTTATTCTACATAGTAATTGTTGACATGTGTTAGTCAACATTATGTAGTAATTTCTATCTCTGCTCTCACACATGTGCCTGCATATTTGTGTAAGCTTTCACTCCAAGCCACATTCTAGAAGGGTCATCTAGTTCCCGTCATAAACTATTGCAACATGCATTTTAATGTGGCATGGATGTACTCTGTAAAATTAATTTTTGACACCAGCTATAACTGAGGCGTCAAGTCCTGTTAACAGTCTATGCCTTGGTGGATATTTGTCAATCCATTAACAATGTGTGTAATTAATAGCAACAGAGAAAAACTATTGCCATTAACTCATTGCATATTCCTCACAATTTTTAAGCATTATGGTAGTGAGATGCCTTTCTCCTTGTCAAACAAATTTGGTTTTTTTATACTTAGTCATATTAGGTAAGAAAAGGAACATGAGGTTAAATTTTATACATTAATTAATATTTAAACTTAATAAGCCTTTACTAGGGTGTCACTTTATACTTCATTGGTAGCAGACTCTATATTTTGAATTAATTTTCTTTTTTAAATCTTTACAGTGACATTTGAAATATGTTTCATTCTCCCTAATGCAAATAATACATGTGAATGTAAAAAGAGATCTCAGAGATCTTGGAAGAAAACAAAGCTCAATGATAACTTGCTAAAATCATATGGTTATGACAGAAACAAGATGTTCCTTGTTCAGTGCTCTTTATCTCAAGTCCTCCACACTTTTCCCTGATGACAAGAAGACTCTCAAACAAACAAATATATAAGCACTATTTTCATAGATTCTCAGAAGAACAGCATATTCCCATTAACATTTTCAAAGGCTCACAGAATTTGAATTTTAGCACATGAAAAGTATTCAACCCAAGTTTTCCAAATATTTATAGCTTAAAAAAAATCATTGCCATGTGATACCCATACATATGTTGAGAAACTGAGGTCTTGTACTTCCTTCTTTGAGAAATAGTGCCCCTAATCCATTATGACAAGGAGTAAAAAATTATTCTAGGTACAAAAAACGATTGTCTACCTACAAGTCAGATGGAGGAAGACATTGAGATGCCATTGTGACAAGTTTTACAAATTATGACCTTTGAACTTTTTGAACCCAAATTCTCAGAAAATGAAGTCTTCTGGGTTTTAAAGATTCTACAAGGATGGTTAACTGGAGAGAACTTCTGTGATTGTGCAGAGCTGGAAATTTCCACTTCCAGAACCAAACCATCTTTGGCTACCTTGACTCCCTTAACTAATTTACTGCCTGCTTTAATGTTTTAAGTAACATCCATCTTTTGACAATTAAATAGGCCATTTTGGACAATGTCATGCAAACAGACTTGGTGCTTCAATCAAATCCAATTCTAAAATGTCCCTAGATAGCATTGAACCTCATAGCAGAGATTTCCAAATAGTCAGCTCCTTCCCTGACTGTCCCACCTATGAATACTAAAATTCCCTTGATTTAAGCAATTCTTTTACTATTCTCCAACTTCCAGGAAACTGCTATCATGTTGGAATACTTTATTCAGGATAATCTAAATTTGTGTTACTAGGTCATGAAACAAACACATCTTTAGTTCAGAGTGAACTCTCCCTTTTCCGTTGGAATTGAGAGCTTTTTATTTGCACCGGCAAACTGGTTTTGTGATGAGAGTCCCTTGTTAAAGGCTCTTCACCTGGCTAAAATGTTATTTTTTTTTATTCCTCAAGAGTACTCAAATGTAAACAGCAACATTGCCTATCATGCTTTAGGTCAAGTGCAAGGTTTTTCTGGGCTTTATTTTAAATCAAATAATAATAATAAGGATGTTAGCAGCTTCAATTTATCAAAGTGCTGAAATGATTAAAGAAACATTAAAATCCATGCCTGGTAAAACGAAGTTTCCCGGAAGACTGAGGTCCTATTATGGTTCATATTACAAATGGTCTCCAGTTGTGAGAAGTATAGAAAGAGGATGGATGAGTCTTCCCGTGCTAGAATTTGTAAGAAAAGACCAAGAGTCATGTTGTTTAAGAATATGGTAGACATATGTAAAGAAGAAAAACAAAAACTCACTACAATTGCTGAAGCTTAAACTGAGCTTAATTAGGAACACAAAGAAAACAGAGGAGCACAGCTTGTACCAGGGAAATGGAAGCAGAAGAGACAGGCACAAGGCACAAGAGCTTGGATTACATTTTCAATAGCCCCAAATAGGAAAAGTTAAGACTAATGCATATGGCACACCTGCATTTGTCTTCAGAATTAAATGTCAGCAACAACTACAAACACTGCAACAAGACATGCAAATTCCTAGATTCCAGGATGTAATGATTGACTGCCAAATTCATCCAAACATCCAGATTTTATTTTATCTATTTGTAATTTTTTATTTTTTATTTTTTTATGTTTGTAGAAAGCAATCCCAGTGATAGGCTAAGCAAAGCAGCTATGCATTGTAGTAACTGCTGTGGAACTGCCAGGCTTCGTGGCCTCTGGTAGTTCCATTTGCATGCTAATGAAGCCAGAGGCCACAGGCCACTAATTACAACCCAGTCTCTCTGTCCAATACCCCACAACCAAGTGCTCCTGAATGGACCTAGTCATTCCATTATGCAAATGCTAGTTAGGAAGAGCAGGAATAAATTCTAAACAGTGGCAACCGGAGCCATATATTGGCAGGAGGTAAATTAATAAATATATTCAAGAAATGGAAATTAAAAATTATTATTCAACACTAGATTAATCATGGCTGAATAAATATGGAACAGCACAACTCCTCTTTTTTTTCTTCTTTTTGTCCCCTAGTGTCCTGTTTAATTACTTTAAAATTCCAGTAACTCACTAAGGTATATAGCAAATTGTGTTTCCAGAAATCAGCAATCAGTGTCTGAAGGGTTAAGTTTTCATATACTCAAGTTGATCCTTCTACTGAAGAAGAAAAAAAGCAATAAACAATAAATCAAGGCTAAAGGGCATTTGCCTTCTTCTGAATTATAAAATTGTGTTAATTAAAAATCAAAACAAAGGCAACAATGACCTTGCATTATGCATTAAAGTCCACACCCAGCTTAAAAAAAAATGGAGCAATTAGAAGCTAAAGACTACTTGCAGTGAAGACCATTCAAAACACACGCTTTCTGCAAAGTGCCTTGCCTGAAAGCGAATTGAACAGTGCTGCCCGTTATTAAGTTCCAAAACCTTCCTCCCCGAAGATCGCCTTAGGAGGGATGTGTGAGCCAAGAGCGGTTCTCCCTAAGGCAATGTCAGAATCACGGCATCAGTTTTCATGAAAATCACAATGAGTGTTTCAAATATGTTTCCCACATCTCTATTAGCAGTCTGTCCTCTCACAGAACATTTCACTCACTCCCAATTGATTGGACTCCTCATTTTGTCCCCGTATACTTTCAATTTTCCAGCAGTTTCTGATTATTTGCATTCTAATTCATAATTAAGGTGACTTATTGTATGTTTAACCAACTGTGATAAATATGTTATATAGTGTGGCATTTAGCTTCCACATCAATTCACAAATGAAGGCTTTGTGTGGCCAGGTGTGGAGGTTAATATTAGTTATCTACTTGACACTCCTGAGAGAAGAGGACTTCAACTGAGGAATTGGCCTCATTCAGATTGGCCTTGTAGGCATTCCTGGGGTCCATTTATTTAAATTATTACTGATTGGTGGTGGAGGGCCTAGCCCACTGTCATGCCTGCATCACGAGTCCCCCAAAAAAGACCACCAAGGAGCCAACTTCTGATGCAAAAACAAAAGGTTTCTTTATTCAAGCCAAGCCTGGGCAGGGACCTCATCTGACACCCCATTATTAAGGAAGACCCCCGCACTTATTACAAGGGGTATATAGGGAAAAGTTTACAAGCAGTGGGTTACAAATCTTAGTGTCTTAGGATTGGACGAGGGAGCTAGGGGTGAGGTAGTTCTTTGAAGTTATTGGCTGAACTATAAATGTGAAATTACTAATGGCTGACAGGATGTAGGGTATCTATAGAGACATACATTTTTACTCCCATATCCTGTTTCAATGGATATATATATATATACGTTCAGATGTATTATTCCCAGTTCAGTCACTGGTCAGCTTTAAGTTCTCCTTCTGGTCAGCTCTGAGGTCACCTGCAGGTCAGCAGATACCCTGAGCTGGGGACTGACTCTCAGGTGGGCTATTGATTTTTCCCCTTCTCTATCCCTGGGAAAGGAAGCTGTACACAAAACCTGGGAAGAAGCCAGCAAGCAACATTCCTCCTTTACCTCTGCTCTGGTTCCTGCCTTGAGGTTCCTGTCTGGAGTTCATTCTTGGGCTTTCTTCAAGGAAAGTCTAGAACTTATAAACCAAATTACACCCCTTGTCTCCCCAAAGTTGGTTTGGTCAGTTTTTTAGCACATCAAAGAAACCAAAATGAGAGATGGGTAGGTATTGCTGATATAATCTGTAAACACAGCTTCTTTGTATTTCTATCAATTTTGTCACTAATAAAGTTAATGCATATCATGTTTCTTTTTAAAAAAAAATTTGTTTGTTTCGCTTTTTTTAAATTTTACTTTATTTTATTTTACAATACCATTCAGTTTTACATAACAGCCACAGATTCCCTTGTTCTCCCCCCTCCTGCCCCTTCCCCTTCCCCCCAGTCCACCCCCTATTCCCACCTCCTCCAGAGCAAAGCTTCCCCCGAGGACTGAGATTGACCTGGTAGACTCAGTCCAGGCAGGTCCAGTCCCCTCCTCCCAGACTGAGCCATCGCTTTTGTTTTTTGAGGTTGTAGGTGTATGTATGTAAAGATAATGTGTGTGTTTGTGTATGTAAATGTGAGAACACACATGTTCCACAAAGCATGCGTAATGGTCAAAGAAATCCTACTATGTCAGATCCCACCTGCCTTTCTCCTTGTTTGAGACAACTTCTGTTGTTCACTCCTGTGCCACCCGGCCAGATAACATACAGGCTTCCTCAGATTCTCCTGTGTCTGCCTCACATTTCCCATTTGGAGTCCTAAAATTACAGAAAGCACTGCTGTAATAGTAATAGGTTCCTGAACTCATGTTTGCTCAGCAAGAGCTACTTGCCTCAGCCTGAGTTAGTGAACATTCATACTCGGAGAAATTCTTTTAAAACCACTGGATCTAAGAAACTGGAGGGACTTTCCCATGCCTGACAAAAGAGTTACTGGTATTTAGCCCATGAATTTAACTCAGGCTTAAGTGATTCCTATCTGTAACATGATAATAGGTTTCTCTGCCAACGCAGTAAACCAGATCAAGCCAAATGGAAAAAGTAAAAGAACAGGTTTATTTGAGCAAAACAACTTCTGAGTGAGTTCTCCAGCCCCAGAAATGGGGCCAAAGAAGTCACGCGGCCAAACTAAAGCAAGGATCTAATATACCTCGTAGGCAAGGGGTGATAATGTGTTCTCCACAAGCTGGATTTGTACACAAGTATGGTAAAAACAAAACAAACAAACAAACAAACAAAAAAAACCCTGACCACTTTAGGCAGGGTCTTGGACTACTGGAAACTTAGGAAACCAGCATCCACAACCACCAACAATGGTGAAACTGGGCTTTTTGGTGCCTTTTCTTTGTTGGAGATTCTCTGAGAGGGTGCGGTTTGGGGCAAGAGGAATGGAGCTTTCCAGATCAAGCAGCAGTGATCTGGAGGTTCCAGCCAAACAATAAGATTCTTGAAAGATAAGTACAGACTGGAAAAACAGTGGAATATGCAGACAGTCTCTTCTCAAATAGCAGACATAAGGCTCAGTGATTTAGAATATTTCTCCCAAACCACATGGTTCCTAAGTAAGGAGACTGGAGCTAAACCCTTACCCATTGATTCTGATGCCTGTGTCCTTGGGAAGGTGGTACAGCAACTTTCTGTACTCATGTTTCATTTGTTCCTCATTTTTCTTCAGTTAAAGAAAAAGCCAGCATGCACAACAGTGTCAGTACCTCTCAATATTTCTGTATCTGGCAAGAACATATTTAAATAATGAGCTAATCATTCAACACAGAAAAATTAAAATTCAAAATTCTCCCATAATAGCAGCCTGAATGAAGAGTACATGCAGAGTTTTACAAGAAGTGTTAACTTAAATCTAATGCATGCAACTATTTTAATATAGATGCACTGAGGAATTTATTAGTTAATGTGAACTAAATAAATATCATTTAGTTCACCACATTTATGCAGAGGGATGCATGAGAAGGGGAAAAAGAGAATTAGTAGAGAAGACATCTAGCTATCAGACTGAAACCTACATGGCCACAGAGGTTAGATGAAAGACTCCCTTTGAAATGAGTGGTTAACAGAGCATGTTAGAGAGAACTCCAGAGCGGACAGCCCACCCCTATGACAGAGAAGAAAAGCAAAGGAAAAGAACAGCAGAGGTTTTAGAGGATCACTAAACAGGCATAAGTTAATAGATGGAGAGGAAGGTGGGAGTGTGACCAAATGCAATGGGTTTGCCTTTTGGTACATATAAAGCTAAAACTGTGCACAAGACAGAAATGAGAATGGAGAAAGATTTATTACCTTCAGCAGGCAAGGGGAGCACATGAGTTCTTTCCAAAGCAAAGTCCCCTTGATAAAAGAACATGGAGTTCCTCCTCCAGGATTCTCTGTGCAATTCACTCTTAACACACAGAGTTAAGGCATATTATAGGCAGATACACTCCTGAGTGTGATCAGGTGAGGATTGAATTTCTGAGCATTTTCAGAAGCATAGATCAGGTGAGGGAATCTTTGGGGGCATGCTTAGGTCAAGGTCAAAGATCCCTGGTTAAAAAGGTTAAAACAGTGGACAGGATGCCTCTGGACATACTCAGCTTTTTCGAAATAGCTTTAGATGACAAAAGGGAAGAGTTGAAGGTACATTACCATAAGTTTGGCCCTAAGGCTTCCTGCCCACTTCCTGAGTAATACAAGTACTAATAGAATAATTCCCATATGCAGATAACCGGATATGTGCCTCAATCCCCTCTCCATAGTTAAGTGTCAGAATAATCCAATACAAAACAGTTAATATTTGAGAAAAAAAAATGATGATCTACAAAACAAGAATAGGATAATGGCTACAATTTGATACAGTTCTAAATGCTAATTAAAATAAAGTTTCAAAGCCCTCTTGGTACAGTCATTGTGAAATATTGGACAAGTCTTAGCTAATTTTATTTTAATGGTTACAGTGGAATTGTAGAGACTCAATGGCAATTGTCTTCTTAGTGACTTCATCACAAAGGGTTATGGGGCCCTTTCAGACTTTGCAAAGACTTTTCAGAATCTGCTCATGTTTCCAGGGTACTAGGTTCCATCCTCCCTCGGTACCTTTCATTGTCTCCATAGAAGTTTTGTTTGGTGAAAATTGGAACTTTGTCCCTGATATCCTACAGTGATACTGAGAGACAACTGACTTGAGGAGGCAGAAACAAATTTGTATTTAACAACAGAGTCAGGACTACATTTTTAAGAGAACCCCTAAGAGAATGTCTTGGCTGAAGCAGCCTTCTTAGAAACACTGCTGTCCAGTTAATGGAAACGTAGTTGTCCCCACTGCTTTTTCCCATCAAGTCAGTACCACAGGGGTCACCCTCATAGTAGTGATCCACGAATTTATGACGAATCTTTGATCTTGCTGAGCTGAGAGGCCACTAACACCCAAGTTCATTGCTCATTCCAGCAGAACGCTGTATGTGAGCACTGCATCTGCTTATGGAAAAACAAACAAACAAACAAACAAACAACAAAATCTCCCAGAAATCTCAGGCTCCAAAACAAATGGAACAAGTATTTTTCCTGTACCCTCATCCTTCACAGAACGAGAAAACTTATAGGCCAGATATCCATACAGGTATGTTAATAACTACCCTTTCCATTTCACCCAGGCTGTTTTATTGTACACTAGTGAATTCAGTCCTCACTACTAATGATGTTCTTATTATTACCTCCATTTTATGGAAGAAGGAATTAAATTTCAGAGAGGTTAGTTGGCTTACCCAAGGGAGCACAGGTGTGTTTTACTTCCCAGAAAGGATTGTCAGGATACTCATGCCTGCGTTAGAAAGCAGGGCCTGGCATACTCTCTGTAATAGACTATATGGTATATAGTTTAGGCTTTGCAGAAATATGGTGGCTTTCTGAACTGGTTGACTCAGCTACTACAGGGTCAGAGCAGCTATCCATAATTCAAGAAAAACTGATTCAAGGAAGCTGCAGCAAAACCAGTTAAAAACCATTGACTAAACAATACTGACCTCTAGAATATTGTTGTAGGACCCCCTACCATTTATTGGGAAGCTGATTGTAGGTATGCTACTATCTTATTATATACCTTTAGTACAGTTCCTGAAAGTTTTTTTTATTAGCATTTATAGAATCAATGCATATGGCTCATATGATCTTACACATCTGTAACACTATCACTTGGAAGGCTGAGATGGGAAGTTCATTAACTTTGATGCTTTCCCAGGCTACAAAGCAAGATCCTACCTCCAAAAATTAAATAAAAATAAATTAATAAAATAAATACATAAATTCTTATGATTCTCCAAATGTGATCCATAAGCCTATCATGTTGTCATGACAGCAGGCCTTTAAAGATTTTGTTGAAAGAAACTCTTCTAGAACCCCAAACAAGTGACTTAATGTAGTTAGATGTAAGACCTTGTCCACCTTGTGAAAGCCCTGGATTCAATTCCCAGTGGTAAAAATTAAAAGGACATAGGACTTAGGAAGGTGTTGTACACGTTAAATAGACTCAGATATTAGCAGAATTAATGAATAAAAGCAATGAAGCAAGTGTTTGCTGTATTTCAGACTTCAGGTGTGCACAATGACATTGCTCCATTTGGTCTTCACTGTACCACAGATGCTTAACTGTGGCTTGCCAACCAATAGGGGTGAGATGTATGAATAGGTCATGAAGAATTTGGCTCCAGTAAAAGCTTTATTAATGTGCAACTGCTGAAATGAGATTCAAAATCAACTGTTTAAGGAATCCGATGTCTTGTTGTCAGTGATTTCCTGGGTTATATCATATCAACTTAGTCTGGAAAACATAGGTGAGGAAACAAAGTACCCCCATTTCAAGCAAGCCCCTCACCCCAGCTTGAAACAGGCCTGAGTTTCAAAATTCTCAGAGCTGCTGACATAGGTCCCAGGACAAAGTCAGGATGTTTGAGGGACTATCTGGTGACAATTAATTAACCACAGAATGCTCCAATGCCAGAGGTAGTCTATAAAATCTGACAAACAACTGGTCAAAACTACAAAGTAAGATAACACAGAAATTCTGAAAAGCCCCTAAAACTTGAGCCAATCAGAATTGTACCCATACTAGCACCCCTAACTTGATGTAACCTTGTGGTTTTTGCCTTTAAAAACTGAGCTTGTAGAGGGGTGGGCACCTCCTCCAGCCTCTACTGTGTTGGTGTGATGAGGTCCCTGCCGCGCAGCTTGAACTGCTTCAATAAACCTTGCTTTTGCATTTCAGTGAGTTCCTGTCTCTGGTGGTCTCTTTGGGGGCTCTCGTACCCAGGGAACAACAATAGGCACACATGGCTCACCTGTCACACCACTCAATGTCAAAGGATGTGTCCTGAGGCCACTCAGCTCAGATCTACGACTATCACTACATGTGAAAAGTTACAGTGATTTCACTGTGCATACAAGGTTATCTGATGTTACAGTAGCAGAGTAAGGGCCTTAAAAATGACTCAATGGGTGAGGGTGCTGGTGGTCAGGCCTAATGAGTTCATTTCTTCTCCTAGAACTCACATAGTGGAACAAGAGAATTGACTCCTTCAAGTTGTCCTCTGACCTCCAATAACTGGAAAAGAGAAATGCTCAACTTTACCAAAGAACTGGCTTATACCTTATTGTATTCCAGGTGAATTTCTGTCTCCCCTTACCCCTTTTTGCCAGCCTTTTTATACCCACACTCAATCTTCAGTGTGATCCCAAGACAGGAGAAGAAAACTAGAAGTTTAACTATTTCCCCTAAGGTGAACAACACAAAGAATACATCTTCAACATCACAAGGAAATAGAATATTCTAATTAGCAAGTTAAAAATCTGGAACCTAACAGGGTAGAGGTTCAATAAATGAAAAAAATAGGTCAATGCATAAAAAAATAAAAATGCATTTGGTAATGTGCAGATTCTCACCCGTCTGCTGTTGCTTTCCAGCCTAATAGAATATGATCTCTGCAAGGGTCGGACTCCTATGACCAATATATCTCAAGTTAACTAAGTATCAAGATCCTAGCTGACTTCTGAGCAAGAGCTCAGTCGGTGGCAGTAACGGCCTATGTGGACTTCATCTACTGTCTTTAATGCATGTCTGAATGTGAATTTCCATTACAAAAGTATCAGACTTGCCTTGTTACCAACATCACAAGGACAATAACTGCAAAGTTGAACAATGGGCCTTTTAAGGATAGGAATTTGCAAGTTTCTGAATGCCACACCAGGAGATATTCAACACAACCTGAGAGAATTCTATTTCAAAGGGAAGCTCATGTTTGAAGCATTTTCAACCCCATTTAAAATGAGAAAACAAAGAGAAATAAAACTCCTTGGAGAAGGTTTTGCTCAAACCCAAGTCACAGACCTTATCAAATGTTCCCACAGTAATCAATGAGCCCCTACCAACTGCTTTAAGGACTGGGGCAGTGGGAGGAATGTAGACCATTTGCTTTGATTCAGAGGTTTTTATGAGAGCCATTAAGGGGAGATGGGCAAGTAACTATGCTGATCAGGGCAAAGCCCCACAGCTCTCTGATGGAAAAGTCCAACCAAACCCTTAAAAGAGCCCTTCAAATCAAATCACATCAAACATGATACAGGTCTTTGGTGGTGGTTGGTGAACTAATATTTTCATTTGTAATAATCTTTTAAAGATTAGAAAATGATCTCAATACCTTTGAGTTATTATATCTTATAGGACAACAGAGATTAACAATCAAAAGTTATGTATGATTACCTTCAAATATCTTAAGTATTTAGACTGAAATTTGTACATTGCACAGAAAACAAAATCAGTAACATCATTTTCAAAGGTTTGTCCATGTTGTCTATAACTGAGAGTAAAACATGGTTCAGAGAAATGAGGCATTTTGTAAGGAAATGAACATTTTTCGTAGCGTAGATGCATGCACGCTCCTTCTTCTGTGCTATTCTCTCTGTTGACTATTTCTCTCATTTGTATCTCATTGCATTGCTTTTAAACTCCTTCAAATGTTTCTGTACCCATTTTCTGGATTCCTTACTGTTTCAGTAAAGTTTTTTCAGATAATGACTAAAATGCATTCTATTTATTCATTTTCCTTTTTTAGACACACACACACACACACACACACACACACAGAAAAGAGAGAGAGAGAGAGAGACAGATAGATAGACAGACAGGTAGACAGGGAGATGATGAGAATATGGAAGGAGATGGGAAAGGAGAACAATATAATAAAATACATTATATGAAAATTTTTAAATGAAAAATTTAAAGAGAAGCGAACAAACAAAAAACAACTTCTCTGCCCTCTTCCTCCACTAATCCATTTCTTGTAACATCTCCATCTTTTTGTATATATTTTTTTAGGGTAACTCTTTACGAGTACTAAATAAAATAACCTGCACTTTTGTTTTCCCTCTCTGACCCTGATAAAAATTTCTGTGTTTCTATGCTCAGAAATAAATCCGAGGATCAGAAAGCACAAGGGGATGGCATTAGTTAAATGAAAGAAGAAACATTTTGATTCTTAGCTCCATTTTACAAATTTCTAGTAGCAACTGCAGGGTAAACACTAAGCTGTCTGCTCAATTAAATTTATAAATCACCTAATAATGACCAATCAATGCATCACATGTATAGAGGCAGGAAACACCTAACAGCATGGATATGTTCTAACAAGACCTAAGCAGATGATTTTCTTGTAGCACAAACACTGTAGATGACATTCACACATATCCAGATGACACATTAAATAGCTTAGGAGAATTTGCAATGAAAGACACTGGATGAAGAAAGCTCCTGCCAACATAGCAAAACACCCCCACCTTGCAGTAGACTTCATTTGGGTAGGTAGAAAATACTCTAAACTAAAAGATCAAATAATTACTAATATTATCACATGCAGTATTGCCTGTGTTATTACTTTATATTTTTGCCAGTTTGGTGAGTCCATTTATACCAGTTGTACCACAAACAACACATAAACAATGAGCTATTGTAAGAAGATTATTGCAATGGCTGACAAAATGATTTTAGTTCCATTACGACCTTGATAAGATTACTATCCTAAGCATTGTTCTTCATGGACCAGAACTTGTTATGCCAAGTATAACTTTATGATGATGATTTCAGATTTTATAGTCTAACAAGGAACATCAGTTAATCAATTTCATTCAGATATGATGGGGTGACATCATATTTCACCTCTGCTTAGAGAATTTAACAATTATCTTAGTATTATAAATAAGCATTAGTGAGAAATAACTTAAAATACAACACTTTTTAAGCCTAGAGATCAAGATATTTATATTTTTATGAAAGATATGCAATTATATTTTTAAATCTTATTTTAGTTTTTTTCTAGTTATGTCAATATACATATTTTCTCTAATAACCAACTGAGTGAATAAGAGATTTCATCTGATATTTTAGTATTCCTTTAACAAGCAAGATTATCATATAATTTCATCACTTACCCCTTTTCTCCCTCCAAATCTACCCACATAACCTTCCATGTGCTTTTTCAAAGGCATGGTCTCAATTTACATGAATTGTTATTATAATGCACATATATATGTATATATACGTACGTATGTATGTACGTATGTATGTATGTATGAATATTCCAAAGGACATAAGTGTAACCTGCTCAATTTGTATAACCTTATTTGTATGTATGCTTTCAGGACTGACCACTTGGTATTGCATAATCAATTGCTATGCTCATCCCTAAGGAAGACTATTTCTCCTATTTTACATTCCCTATGTGCCTGATAGCTAATAAAAGAAACTTAATTGATTGAAGTCAAGATGGAAGCTTGGAAGGTTCTGGTAAGGTACTTTAACAGATTTTTATTAGGTTAGTTATGAAGCCAATCTCAGTGGCCTTCCAGAATGAAGACAGGGCAGCTCAAAAGATGATGATATGTATGTAGGTGGAGGTTTAATGTGATATCTACACCATTCTTTTTGGTTGTTTTTCTGTAATATGCCCAGAACAAAAATTTGGGAAGAATAACACTAGTATAAAATTTTACAGTGTTCTCATCATTTATTTTCTAAATTAAGTAAGTTTTAGCTTATGGAAGTTAGAGTAGCATTAGATATCTTTGCCATAACAAAAAACTCAGATGACTTTAGCTGTTAGTGTTCTGAAATTTTCTGTCAAAGTTCATCAAGTTAAAGAGATCATATGTGGATCTCCACCCTAATTTATGCAGAATTCAGATAGTATTCAAGGTAAAAATGAATTTATCATTATTCTTTACATTCACACTACCTGCCATCAATTATTTTCATCAACGAATGTGGCACAGAAACTGAGCTAAACATGGCATGTACATGTATTTTTATTTTAATTGCAATTAGGCCTGTTAATACAAATCCAAATGGAAGGCTTTACTTGATTTTCTTTGAAAAAAAAAAAAAGTTTGGAAGCAAAGGCTTTTATAAGGAAAGTAGGGCATGGAGCTGTTCCCTGGTTTCGTCCTGTTACCCACAATTAAAGCAGGGCCACAAATTCTTATGGGTATTATGGGATGGCTGTGTGAGTCCCTCCCTCTACATGCTTTTCCCTGCTCTGCTCACAGATATGGCTGTGTGTTTGTGGTATGAGAGGAAAAAGTTGCCCTCAAGAAGCTAATTTCAATTAGCCATTGTTGAACAGTACCCATCTCCTGCATGCCAATCAGGAATATATGTCAAAAATGCCTTCTATCTTATTAGTGCTGACTTAGCAGAACTGGGTGAAATTTAGGACAAGTCAGAATTCTTATTTCATTGTCCTATTTTCAGTATGAGAAGGAATTTAGGACAAGTTAGAATTCTTTCTCTTGCCCTATTTTATTGTATCTATGTTTATTCATATTCAGCAAAAAGAATACCAATTTTAGCCTTGGTATCTTCGTTTTAAAAAAAGTATTTCTCCAAATTAATTTTGTTTTTCATTCTAAAGTTAGCATAATGATGTAAAACAAATTGAAGTTATATAAACTAGAACACAATTTTTAAGTGGATCAGAGTTTGAAAGGTAAAGAAACATTGATTTTGATAAACTCCTGATACACTCCATTTTGAAATGCTTAATAGGTTCATTTCTTATTTGTGATGACTATATATGTGTAAGTTTATTTTTATTTTGTATGTGTGATTGTTTCTCCTGCCTACATGTATGCCTGGGACCAGCAGAGGACAGAAGAAGGCATTGGATCTCCTAAACATGGCAGCATATGTAGTTGTGAGCATCCATGTGGGTTCTGGGAACTGAATGAATCTGGGTCCTATACAAGCCCAGCAAATGCTGTTCGATCTGCATAGCACTGAGCCATCTCTCCAGCCCCTCTTATCACTTACTTTTATACTACAGACTTTGCTTCTATTTTTGTAAATTTCAATAGAGACAAGTGCTACAGAATATCTATCTTATTTATAGGCATGTCGAGTTCCTAGCCTATTAATGGGATGTGTGCTCAACACTTATTTTCTTCTACTATCATGTATATAATTATGTGTTGCTTCTATTGTCATGATTTTTCCATTTCTATTTATATAACAGGATCAAGTTCTGGAAGTAAAAATGCTTAAAATTTAGAAAGATCTCTATATTGTGATATTTGGCATATTAGCATATATATTGATCTGATGGAATTTGAGGATCTGTGTTGAGAATCTATCAAGCTCCTTGAATGACTGAAATAAAACATACAATCTTCAGTACATGCCAGAGCCACTGTGAAAATGATTCTGGCATAGGATCTGAATATAGACTGGGTCAGTATTTCCTTTTTGATGATTTTAGAAGTCCTTCTAACTTTGAGCTATCATTCATCTTGTATACTGTGTGTGTTAGTTTCTGATCAATGGAACCAAATTACTGACCAGAACAACTAACTCAAGGCAGGAAAAATATTTTTTTTGACTGATGGTTTCAGAAGGTTGTCATTACTACTTGAATCAAACTGTTTAATTACAAAAACAGAAGAGGGAAATAAATCATTTAGACCCCTTTCTTATGGCGATACTTTTCAACAGTGTAGTTTCCTTCTTAAAAAGGTTCTGTTAAAAGTAATAGCAAAATGGTCACCAATTGGTCTACTTTTGATGTTGTTGTCATAGCATATGCAAACGAAGAGTTTGCTCTTCATCCTCAGCTTCCAAAAATCTCCCTAAATTTAACCTATTCTCAATCTCACAAGATTTGAATAAACTTGAATTTTAATCTCACATTATCCTTAAGGAACACATGCAATAAATTTTATGATTATTTGAGAGCATGTAAATGTAAATATGTGTGCCAGAATAAGAGAAATGAATTAGCAGTGGTAGAAAACATAAAGAGTTAATCTGGGAGTACCTATACCTTAGAAATTTTACCTGAATATTATTAGAAAATAAAACAGATTGTACTCTTTTTAAGATAGAGGAGATAGTAAAATGTATTCTAATAATATTTTAAGTGAATAATCGACTAATTAATTACCATCTGCAAGTGAAATTTGAGGAAGCAGACACCATTCATCTTCTGTGATTAATGAGTAGAAAGGAGCTGAATCGGGCATTTGTCTTCCAGTGTTTTAGAACTCATAATGAAACCTCAGCCGCACGTGGTCTGTGATGAAGCGTTGCCATCAGTATCTGCTTCTGAGCCTTATGCCATGTCACCTGTGATGTCTGTCTGTGATCATTTTCTCTTTCGACCCAGGTGTAGTGAGGGGAATGTACACCAAGGAGTAGAGTCTAAGTGCAATCCAATTATACCACCTGTCATTTTCCACTACTAAGGCCTGAGAAAGGTGGGTGGTATTAAGGACCAAAGAAACCAATTTTCTACCTTCATACATTTGGATGCAGCAGGACATATTGTTGACCATCTGTTGTTCAAAGCTAACACATATAGGAGAATTAGACCCACTAAACAATGACTGGCAGACCCGCACCTGCTTCATCCCAGAGCTGAGTCCTGACAAGCACTGACCTGCCCTTACTGTGTTTAGCTTATGAGAAGTGACAAGATCACAGGTGCTGGCTTGAGGTATGTTTCCCTATGGAAAAAAATAGCCTAAAACACATTGATCTATACAATGCTACATGTATTTTTCAGGTTTTCTATGTATGAAAATATTGTTGACTTTTCTGAACAAATTTCAGTGAAAATATTGTGAAATTATTCAGTGTGCCAGTGAAAATATTCAGTGACAGTATCAGGCACAGCAATCCCTTCCTTACTGACCACTGTTGAGCTTTCTATGACCTTATCATACACCTTTGTTAGAATAGCATACAAATTAGTGAGAAGACAATTTGTATTTGTAAGAATCACCATTCTTATTGAGGCCAAATTCTGGCTTTTAACATCTGCCAAAGGACTGCACTGGTAATACATTGAATTAACTATTTTCCTTTAATTGTGTGTAAAATATTATATTTTATCTATCTTAATATTATCTACCTTAAAGAATGTTTTTGGATTAGGGAATATGTTTTCCAAAGTTTTTAGTTGTATTTCTTCAGGATGCATTGGTTGACAGGAGATGCTGATGCTGATGGTGAAAATGATAATGAAGATGAAGATGATGATATTGCCTTCCCAAATCTTGTGACAGTAGGTGCCACAATTACTCTTTTTCCTGAAGATGAATAGTGAAATGAAAATTGACATTCCTTTACCGGTTCAGCTTGTAAGTGAGCAGTCTGGAATTCTGAGCACAATCAGATATTCTTACTTTTCCACTGTATCTTGTGCTTACAAATGACAGTATTTTGACATAAAACAGCATCTAAGAAATATTATAGTGCACATACAATCTTAGATGAAATATTGTAGAACTATAAGTTATACTAAAATATAAGATTGAGTCTCTTTATGGATTGGCATAGAAAGAAATTCTTGAAAATATGGCTATTAGTTGTATTTGAGATGAAACAATACTCTACATATGAATCTTGAAAACTGTAGTGCCTTGCAGAAAATCAAGTAGGCATGAGTACACTTGGATGAGAGGTTCACCTTACCTCTGTGGCTAACTCATTTTGCTAAACATAAATATTCTCCCTCTGTCTCCCCTTCAATTCTCTTCTAATCCCTGAGACTCTTGATTCCTTCCTTGTGTTTTATCTCAGGCATGAGATCACAAATGTGTTCATATTTCATTTTCACTAGATGATCTTCCCTAGTATGTTTCCTTTAGTTATATCTTTACAGTTTCCAACTATCAATTTTAAATTTCTTTGACATCATCATGCTTTATAAGCCATTTGTTCTAGTCTGTTTATTACAGCAAAACCCCTTTATATTTACACCTAGCTATTTGGTTGTAATTTCTGTGATTGGGTGTCCCATCACTTTCTTATGTGCTTTCTAATTGCTTTTGTCTGAGTTTCCATCAAAATTTGGCAAAACCTCAAGGCACTGTTACTTTAATTTTATTGTACCTCCATGCCATGCATGCAAGCCTAGTTTCTCTTCAATTATAATGCAAGGACAGCCACACTGCTTGCTCCCTGTTTGACTTAGCACACTTACTCACTTCTACGCCATGTTTCTACTTTCTCATTAGAAGTGATGTTACGTGCTCACAATCAGCTGAAGACTTAAGAAAGTAGAAGTAAATGAAAATAATTCCCACATTTAGACTTATTGCTATTGCCAGAGATTCTAAAATGCATTCTTCATGGTCCTACGTGAGAGGAAACCCTCCATTTTAGAATTTCTCATTTACAAACATACAAGAAAGATATTTAATGAATTGCTTTTATTTTATTTTTGTTTTCATTTTATTTTTGTGTGGGTTCATCAGAAAGCAGAACTTACATATTTGTAGATTGATTTAGCAGGGGACATTTCTCTCTCACGCTCTCTCTCTGTTCTGTTTTGTTTTTCAAGACATGGTTTCTCTGTATAGCCCTGGCTATTTTAGAACTCACTCTACAGACCAGATTGGCCTCGAACTCAGAGATTAACCTGACTCTACCTCCCAAGTGCTGAGATTGAAGGTGTATGCAACTACCATCTGTCTATATATGTTTCTTTCATTTTAAACATCATTTTATAGTAAGTACTTCTCTGAATACTCATCATAGTATAATTCCAAATATTCCCCATAGACCACAAACACATATGTACCCTCCTTTCTGACATATAACAAACCCATTGTGAATCTTTGGTTTTCCTCAAAGTTTGAGTCATAACTTGATTTGATATTTATTAATAGCATATACATTTATTTTGTTTTCATATGGAGTGCAAATTCAACAACGGCAGAGATTTAATCTGTCTTCTTTTATGACTGTGTCTCCTGTGTCATGAACATGTCCTGCAAATACCAAGGGTATAAAATGTATGCATTGGTATAGAACTTTTACTAGCTCTGAATCCATGAACAATAACTATTTAAGAGTATGTAAGAGAAGAGAAAGGAATGAGAGTAATGGAATGGTATAGTAAAAGAAAAAGTAATTGATAGTAGGGAAACAAAACAATAAATAGAGCACACCATTTGTAAGAAGCTTAATATGTTTTCTCTGGGGTGTGAGGGCTCATGTGTGCATATGTGTATGGAGGTGTTGTTCCTCGGGCGACATCCACATTTTAAGGACAATGTCTCTATTTACTCTAGAACTCACCCACTGCACTGGTCTGGCTGACCGGTGAGCTCTACAGATGCATGTATGCCACCCTCTGCAGCCTTGAACTTACATGACTGCTTTGCCATGCTTAGAAATTTTAATCTGACATGCTGATGATTGCGTTCAGGTTCTCATGCTTGCACAGCAACTACTGTATTGACTGAGCCATCACCTCACCTCCGAATAACGTGTTTTTCATTCCCGCATCCTGCTCTTTCTTTCCCTTACTTTTTAGAATACAGGCAAAGGAGTGCAACTTGGCATGATTAAAAAGAAAACCAAGGACTGGAGAAATGGCTCAGCAGTTAAGAGCACTGGCTGCTCTACCAGAGGATCCATGTTTGATTTTTAGCACCCACATGGAAGCTCACAACTGTCTATACTTCCAGTTCCAGGGGATCTGATGCCTTTATCTGGTCTTTGAAGCACCAGACATGTACATGGTGCACACACATACATAAATAAATATAAAGCAAAAATGAGGCAGGGGGAGAGAGAAGAAGAATGACGTGGCTATTATAAATAACACCCAGGAAAACATTTTTTTTTGTTATGAGGGGTGAATATTAGCAAATAAATGTTGATGGACTGGTCTTCCCTACTTCATGGAATCTGAAAGACTTAAGAGGGTTTTTTTGTTTTGTTTTTGTTTTTGTTTTTTTGTCTCACACACTGAAGAATCTAGGATAGAGGCTAAGACACACAGCAAGCCTTAAGACTAAGGCAAAAAAACAGATGAAAGCTAATATATATTCCAAAAACCAAAAAAAAAAAGAAAACTAAGAAAATATTTTTGGTAAATAAATAACACTAAGCAAATCACGAATAAAGTAATAAGCCATGAACCCACTATAAACCAATAGATACCATACAAGTAGTAGATATACAAAGAGTCCAGTTTTATTGCTACTCACATATTTTTCCAATTAAAAAATACACTCTCCGTACCTCTTTTAGAATACCTACATATCTTTATAAATGTCCAATGATGTGACATCTACAGTATAATGGACACATTTCAGGCAGGAGTACTGTTCTCGAGAATGCTAAAAATATGGCTGCTTTCTCACTCAATGGGTAGAGAAGTAACTGTTGCTATGGTTCTAATTGAAATGGAAGCCTGAAAAAGCATAGAGCAGTTTTGTTTATAGACACTTAGCTGTCTTCCAGAAATATATGGACATTATCCTCGAGGAAACCTTTTTGTTTCTCAAGCCTAGTATATAACTGAGAGGCCAAACTTCAAGAACCCTGGGATTTCTTTCAAATACTGACAAGGACATGCTGAAAAAAGACAGGAAAAAGAAAAATTCTCCCAAAAGATTCTCATTATGGGATGCTTAGTTTCAAAACATGTCTTACTGCTTTACTTGGACAGAGGAGAGATTGGAACAAAATGAACTTTTGCCTCACTACTTAGCAACTGGAACCTTGAAAAAGACTCACACTCCCTGGTAGTTGTTATTTAAATATGCTTGAAAAGCTGGTACTAATCTCTTTCTCACATTAGCACTCCCAGTGACATAGATGATGTTCATTTGCCTCATTATTTGAGCCTCTCCTTCCCAACCACTGAAGTCCTAAATAGATCAGGGAGCCAGAGGGATATTATCTTTTCCTTTCAACTCCTGTTAATTTCCCTGTGATAATTGACTTCTAAAGGGAGCACAGGAAACAGAATTAAAAATATCAGTTGACTGCCTAATGATCTCACGTTGCAGAAGGTCCCATTTGATTTGGAACACACTTGACATCCCTATCAAGCGACCTGATCTGAGCCTTGTAGTTAAACTTGAAACATGCTCATATGCACCTGTTTTCTTCCAGGGAGAAGAATTTGACACAGAGCCAATATGATATACAGAAAGGCTGGTATGGGGAGGGAAGTGGGAGGGGTCTGCGCCTGTACAAATCCTCCCTCATACACCACAGAAATAATTCTGTCTCCTGAAATTATCTGATGAAGGGGAAACCGGTGACATTTAATGTTCATAAATAATGTAAGCATCCCATTTCAGGTTGGCAGCGTTGTCACAGGCTGTCAGTATTATTTTGGTATCACCAATCTAATCTCAAGACTTTGTTTCCATTGTTTCTTTATAAAAAAGGGAATGGGGAAATGAAAGAGATACCAACGAGCCAGGCTTTTGTCAAAGGAATCCAGTGGGAGATATAAAAGACAGAGCTTGAAAAGCTGGACTCTCCAGAGGCCTCTGCTTATTAATGGAATGGTAATGATTCCTCTGGTGCCCAGCCTGAGCTATTGGATCTAAGAAAAGGGATATTTGTCACTCATGTAAAGAATGAAATGGGACAAAAACACACAATAATGTTATCAGTTGTTCGTAGACATTGAATGATTATATCTCAAATAGAATGCAGGTGGCAAAGATTGCTCAAAAAATAAAAATAAAAATGTGCTCTGGGATTAAAATGACAAAGAAACACTACTAAATTAGCACCAAATAGAATAAACATAACATTATACTCATTTTCTTATTCATTAGTGTTTTAAAATTGGAAACCTATTTTCCTGTTTAAATAGAGGTTTATTCAAATCAAATGTAAATACAGATCAACTTTGAAAAGTCCAACTCTTGCCCTGTTTCTCCTAGAATATTCATGTATGCAAAGGAGCATGAACAATGCAGTCATGAAGGGGAGGAATCTTATATTCAGAGACACTATTATATCAATACTCTTGTTACTATTACTCAAAAGTTGCTGGAGAAGTCAGCTCAGTTAATGTGCCAACTTTATAGTTCTAAAAGTGTTTCTAAACAGACATTCTAATACCAAGATCAGTTATTCACCAAACTGACTCTATCTTAAACTACTCAATACATTAGATCCACTGGTAATTTTTATTGGCTTTTGAAGTATAGAATTCCTAACATAGGTATACTTGGAAGACTGAAAATATGGACACTTTCTGAGGTCTCAGAAGCTGACGAGATGATTCCAAAGCAAAACTACCATTGTGTTCTCAAGAGAAAGGTATTTGCTATAAAGTCATACCTCTGCAGACGCAATTTAAGTTTGGCAGAAAAAAAGATGACCTAGAAACTTAGAATTCTTAGAAAAGAGCAAAATTATCTACTCTTTGAGTTTGTTTTTTTCTGATCCTGCTTCTAAGTCATTGTCAGGCACTGGATAAAGTGTAAAAGAAAGAGAAGTTGGTTCTGAAAGACAGTCCAAAGTTTTAATGATTGAAGGAGCTCTGGAATGGTAGTTCACAGCATTGGGGACTAAAATTGGCATGCTTTTTATATCTTAAATTATTATTGGCTATGAGTCAGGCCTATCTGGGAGTGTTTTTTTAAGTATATGATGATAAATATATATTAAGATATATTTACATATAGTTATATATTACATCTATGTGCTATTTTAAATAGGATACATATATACATAAACAAAATTGTTTTGTTGTAATGTGAGAAGAAAAGTATTTTTACCAAAGAATTAATGGAATAAGAAAGAAAGAAAGAAAGAAAGAAAGAAAGAAAGAAAGAAAGAAAGAAAGAAAGAAAGAAAGGAAGGAAGAAAGAGAGAGAGAAAGAAAGGAAGGAAGGAAGGAAGGAAAGAAGGAAGGAAGGAAGAGAGAGGGAGGCAGGGAAGAAAAAAACAGAAGAAGTATAAAGGAAAAAAAATAACAGAGGGGGTAAAGGGAAAGACAAGGAAAGACAAGAGAAAAGTGGGAGGAAAGAGATCAGGGATGTTGGAAGGGGGAAGTGGGGAGAGGAAACGGGTAAGAAAAGAAGAAAGAAGAAAATGGCAGAGAAGAAATAAAAAGGAAAGACACATATGGAAGGTGATGGATATAGATATGCTAATTAGCTTGTTGAAACAAATGTTTGACAATGTATATCTATATCAAAACATTGTCAGTAAGTTGCACATTTTAAGTATATATACATATGTATATATATGTTTGTTAGTCCTACTCAGTAGAGCTGGAAAAAAAAAAAAGGCTCCAAAGGGAGAGGGAAGGGGGAAAAATACAGAGGTTGAGAACAGAACAGTGTTTATCCAGGATGAGACTGGCAGGGAAGAAATAAAAATATGTTGGTCAAAGGCACTAAGTATCCAATGAGTAAGATGAACAGTCTAGAAATCTAACGTACTATATTAAATTATGTGTAAGAGATTGTTGTTAAGGAAGTAGATTTTTCACTGTATTTCACACATAGAAGATATGTGAGCTGATATGTTGATTTGGAGCATGATGGTAACCATTCCACTCTTGATCCATCCACTAACATCAAACTACAGACCTCAAATTTACACAATAAACTGACTTAAAAGGAGAGAATAAGGCTGATATATGGATGCTTCTTTTAACAAGTGAAAATTTCAGGGTTAATTGTGAATTCTTAGTAAATTTTGTTTTATATGTGGTTAGTACTTGGTTGATAGAGTGAATGGGAGGAAAGAGAGATTTCTTTACAAGGAGGGAAGGTAAAGGTTCCAAATGTTGATTAGAAAAGGGATATCTTTTCCTCTAAATGTACAAATAGCCCATTTATTAAGCACAGGCTGAGAGGAAATAGAACTCAAGCTCTGATTTCAAATCTCTGAGGAATTTGGGCTTTCAAATAACCAACACAGTGAGGAGGGATACAAGATTCCCACAGTAAGGTAGCCATATTCCCATTATTCTTGCAGAAAGGGCTCCTGTGACAGGACAGAAAAGGGTGTGTGTTAGCAATGTGGAGGCCATCGAGGGATCATGAGGTCATACATGGGCTGGGATATTTTCCATAGCTTCAATAACACTAAATAACCACTTAAACTGTGTTGTACCAAATGGAAAAATAAAGCTAAACGTTAAAGTATCAGAATGTCTGCGTTTTTCCAAAGATGTCATGTGGGGCATACATGGACTGCAAAGAGGGTGCCGAAAGAAATTCAGATAAATAGAGCTTAAGCTTTAAGCTGTTTACACAGAGAGTAGATACAAATGGTACCAGAGGAAGTTAGTTTAAGCTGTTTGTGCAGAGAACAGATACAAAGGATGGCTAAGAGGAAGTTAGCTTGGGGTGTTTGTAAAGAATAGTGAGAAAGGAAGTTAGCTCAAGTTATTTATGCTATGATAAGATACTAAAAACAAGAGATGATGTCAGCTCATAAACAAGTTGTAAATAGGGTGACCTTTAAAATGATTAGTTGGTTCCTTCATCCCCTCCTAGGGTTCTGAGGTTTTCTGGTGTAAAAGAAGTTTATGGCCTATCAATAAAGGAGTTCTTGCTTGACTTGACTCCCCGCTGCGTCTGATTGTTTCCAGGTAAGAGGTAGGCTGGGTAAGAGGGAGACTGGGGAACAGGCGATTGGTGCACCTTGGTTCCAGGCCACCTCTTCACAGGTGACCTAAGTTCCCGGTGGGGCAGGTCCCCATAATGTCAAGTCATTCTAGAAAGTATATCACTGAACAAACATAAAATGAAATATTCTTTTGGTTTTGCGATCATATCCAAATTTGGGATTGAGTCACATCAGTCACCCCACACTATTCTTTGGAGTCTAAGGATCAAGGAAATGCCCCTTGTTTCTCTGCACCACCAGTTTGATGTATTATTGCTTCAGTCACAGGGTTTGCTTTTAAACAATTTAATTACAGTTTATGGGCTAGAAGTCAAACTGAATTAAATAATTGATATCAGTTTATATCACGGAGTCTCTAGTTTATGAACTTATATGAGCAATAATTTCTCAGAAAAGAAGTAAATGAAAAGATAAAATAAGGAAGAAGGAGAAGTGGAGAAGGAATTCAAAATAGCACTTTCACCCTCTCTTTCACACACACACACACACATACACACACACACACACACACACCCTTTTTTCACGGGTGTTAAACTTACTAAACTCCCCAGTAAGGATATGTATGGCCCAAAGATTATGTATGGCTTATTCAGAAAATAACATTCTACCAACTCCCATCACTGCTGTTTTCTGCACTTCCTATTCCTTCCTTTTCTTCTTCTACTTCCCATTCCAACACACACATTTCCTGTGTTGTACTTTCCTTTACTGTTTCATTTTAGACTTATCTCTTATCTTGTGGAACCTGATTTAATGAATACTTAATAAGCTTTGATTTTATACACTTAAGAACATTGTTACTAATTTATTCCATGTGTAAAACTATAAGAAAAAAGGATTCTACAAAATTTGTAAATCCGACTAAAATATCAGTATATCCCCTGGTGATCTGTTACCTCTGTCTTGTGGGGCGTTTTGTTTGTTTGTTTGCTGTTGGCAACAGTAAGTTTGCTGCCTTAATTTTAAATGCCCTTTTTTGTCCTGTCCCAGTTAAGTTGTTTGTGTGAAATGTGCAGTTGGGTTCCGGAGGTTGCTGGGAATCAGTTCCCCTGTGGTTTTTCCTGTTTGGAAAAGTGTCCAGCTTGCCTACTGATACAGAGTAACCATTCCTTGACTCCTGCTGTTGGAGGGGTATATAAGCCCATGTTGGTAAGAATAAAGAGAGCTGCTTCCCGATGAACTGAAACTGGGTGTCTAGAGTGCTGTTTAACCTCGGCGCCCCTTGCCAGATTTCGTGCTCCAGCTGCGCAGGTGCAGTAGTTTACTTATTTTGTTTTTCTTGTTTCTATTTCTGAGACTCAGGATCCTCATATGTGCAGAAATTTCTGTTGTGGTATTATTGATTGGAAAGTTATTGTAGACAATCTTACCATTTTCTCCTTTGAATCTATAGCACAGGTGAGCTTTTTTTTCCCTCCCGGCTACTCAACTGAAACTCTTTCCCTCTGTTTTCTTCATTGCTTTTATCATTATTTAGAGTTACTTTATTTGATCACTTCCATGTCTTGGTGACCAGAGTAGCTCTGTAATAAAAGGTGATGCATGTAGATTGTTAAGAACGTACACTATTTATCTAATGCTGTGTGATAGATTTAGTTACCTGAATCAACATTCATTATCTCTGAGATTCTGTGGTTCAGAAACAGTATGTTGTGACTAAGTCCTCAGCTTTAACAGATTTCATGATGATGAAATCTCTACCTCCATCTGAAAGTTCAACAAAGCTAGAGTCTTTCACGCTTATCTAGGTGGCTGTTGGCATGGTTCACTTTCTCGTGGATCATAGGACCAATGGCCATGGTTGCTCACAGGTAGCTGATGAGAGGCTTCCTTCCCTCCCCACTATGTGGATCATCCTACAGGACAGCCTATGGTCCGGAAGCCTCTTCTCTCTGAGCAAGTATGTAAAGACAAGTGCAAGCCAGGCAGCAATGTTATAATGCCAGCACAGAAAGAAATCAGAGTTCACTAATTTTGTAGTATTGTACTGGAGAGAAGTCATCTGCTAGGTCCAGGAGCCCATCAGTGGATGCAAAAGAAATAAAAGTAAAGTCTAGAAAGTGGGCTTTGTGTGAAGCTGTGTCAGAGGATGCCCACATGCCACTCTGCCTTAGGTCTATGAAAGGAGGAAAATACCTGAACCTAAGTTGGTGTGAAGTTTTTTTTAATAAGAAAAGCCTTACAAATCTTTTTTTAAAAAGTTCTCTGCTTAAGAAGCTTAATCCTAGTCTTAATCCTAGCAGCAACTGGTTTGAGGCCCAGCTGTCTGTCAACAAGCCCTGCTGGCTTACATGTCCCATTAAGTGTGTGCCATCTTGTCTCCCTGTCCATCACAAAGGTTTGTGTTTCAAACCTACTATTCTGACTTTAAAGAGGCATTGTTGAGAAGCTTAGTGCATCATAGAATAACAGTTTCTTAGAAGCATGAAACTTATTCATCATCTGTTTGGAAGTTATTCAGATTCCAAGAATCATTGAGGTTTGTTACTCAATATATTATCTAGAGCCCATGATAAGTATCTACAGCAGTTAATATTAACAAATAGAAAAGTAACTGAAAGTCAAATGTGCTAGGTGAGTTATACAGCTACAGTGCACAAAAGCCTAGACAGTCAAAATATTCAATTTTTTTTTTTTTTTTTTTTTTGTATTTTGGCTGTAGCTGCAGCAAACGTTAACATTTGAGAAAGTAGCTGCATGGTTTTAAAAATCTTAGTGGAGTTTCTATAAAATTTTTGCACATCTAAGATCATTTCAATGTGACAAGTTTAAAAACAACTATTTACCATCTCCAAAGACAAACAAATGAGAGCGATGACTTTTTAAATTCTCCTCATAAAGTTATCCTCATATGCAGTGTTCAGTACAGAATGCTCCTTAGACTTTCTGTCATATCCTCATAGACTGCTGTGCACCTGTGGCCAGTTATTTCCATTCATTAGAATATGCCACGTGTCTCTGATGCTGTGCTATCGTAAGGAGAGTCTGCAAACCCTTAGTATAGCATAGCGAACTCCTGCTTCTCTGTCAGGCCAGGTGCTACAATCCCTTCTTGAACACTCTGGGCAGAATAATGCACTTGCTGTCAGGGTATTCCTTACTATGTGTCCTCCCTTCTGTGTAGCTCGGGACAAATATCGCTGGGCAACGTTTTGCAGTAAAACTTGGTCCATAAATTCAAAAGCTCTAACCAATGTGGACGCAATTGTGCTAATTCACAAACCAGCCCTCTCACCACTGTTCTCCTGTCAAACAAACACTCCTGTAGTAGCCTGGCTACCCCGATGATGGAATGGAAGATTCCAGTAAGTGAAACTAAATTTAACTACAGTTGGGTGTTGGCTGTAGGCAAAACCTGGCATCCATGATCAGCTCTCCAAATGACTGTAGGAGATAGACCTTATTGTGTCTTCATTTAATGGATAAGGTCATAAGACTAACAAGGAGGGGAGAGGAGACTTGAACCTAGATTGACATTACTTTATTTATACTCTCTGTTAATGGATCTGCTGTAATGCCAGTCAGCCCAGCCCCACCATTTAATAGAGACATGTATCAATCAGCTATCATGCAATATTCAGTTGCATGTCTTTCAGAAAAGAAATGAACAGTTTTATCACTTCCATTGTTCCTAGTCTCAAATTTCCAGTTTGATAGACCTATATGAATTCTTCCAAGCAAAAACACCATGGGCATACAGCATGCATTCTTTTTTTTTTTTTGCATTCATAAATAGAGTGGCTTGGCTATTCGTATTCCTTTGCCACATCTGACTATTAAACATTTTTCTAAGCTCTTAGTACCAGAGGGTAACCTTAAATGAGTGACATTTTCAAGTTCTTTATACTCCAGACCTCAGGATCAGATGTTGCCATTTTCGGAGCCAGCTGTAGCTCCACTCAGAAAAGGCCAAGAATCTTATAAAGGGAAGAGGCCTTGTAAAGGAAGCTGTTCAAAGCCATATGCCCAGTTCTTTTCAGGTGCCTTAGGAACAAGACCTACTCCTGCACTTCCCTATGATGAGAGTTGCTTAATTTTAAGTCCTACTCTAGAAATCATGTTGATTCAGCCCATTTATTTTTTAACTATTTATCAACCTTTTTTTTTATGTTTCACATATATCTCTTGTGTTACCCATGGAGTTTACAAAGATGATATAATAGTGTGCCCCATGTCCCTCAAGACTTTCTGTTCTACAGAAGACTTTAATCACCCCCCCCCCCTTTTTTTGGTTTTTGAGACAGGGTTTCTCTGTAGCTTTGCACCTTTCCTAGAACTCACTCTGTAACCCAGTCTGGCCTCAAACTCATAGAGATCAGCCTGCCTCTGCCTCCTGAGTGCCCCCCCCTTTTTTAAAAAAAAGATTATTACTTCCAGAAACATCGTCTGTGTTCTACCTAAAGAAATGTTCTTATTATATTTCTTTTGATTTTCTGATTGTCCCATTACTTCTGCCTCAGTGGGAACATGGGCTTTAATCATATACCTTAGTCTTTCTGTTCATTTTAAGAATTGATTCTGTTCTCTTTCTTGATCCTATTCTGTGTCATACAGAATGTTGGAGCAGGCCGTTGGTCTCCTGATTCAAATGTTCATGTCTTCTAAAGACATCTCTAAAAGACATAAGCAGAGGTGGTGTTTTATTTCAACTGAAAACATTAAAAGTGCCCTATAAAATTAACTTTAAGGCTATGCATCCTTGTTTTTAATGCTGTGTTTCTCAAAATTATTAATTCACAACTTTATTTGTTTTGTATTTCAGCATCAGACAGTGTTGTAAATGTCCAGCAGATACAATGTCAATCCTGTATCTGGAAAATGTGTAGAGGTTCTCCTTTCTCTAGTCTGTGAATGACAGAAGGAAATAGCAGCATATCCAGCTCCTTTGGTGTTTGGATGCTGTAATTATTACCATTCTGCCCTTGCTGCATGTCACTTTCTCTTATACAAGTTGTCACAGTTTTAATAAGTTCTGTATATGTAAATTGACTAGACTACAGACATCTGGCCAAAAATGTGATGATGATGATGACGATTGCAGTAGCTATCCTACTTCTTTTGGTTTTTCATCCTTGACCACTTGCCAATGGAGGGATCTTAGAAATTGAATGTTTTGTTTGAATATATTGCTAATATGTCTGTGATCTCTTGTTCCAGCTCTGTTCTATACCCAGGTCTACACTGTGTGAGATAGCAGTCCCTTTTAGATGCTGCCTCATTGTACTCTTTATTATCATTGGCTATTAACTATCCAAAGTTGGGATCCTCTTCTGTCAAGTCTCATGTTATCACTAAATCTATTTGTGAAATGAAGTCCCTTACTATAAGTTGTGGCCTGCATGGAGACAATATGTAGTGATAATTAACTTTTTTTTTTACAGCAATTTATTTATTTTTAGTGTATGTGTATGAGTGCTTTGCCTGGTGTCTCCTAGGCCAGAAGATGGCATCAGTCCCCTGGGACTAGAGACACAGACAATTGTAAACTGTTCTGTGGATACTGGAAACTAAACCTGGATCTACTGAAAGAGCTTTAAGTGCTCTTTAATCATCATCCCTCCAGCCCCTCCTTTGACCCTTTTTCTTTAGTAAATAATACAGCATTCAGGATCCCTTTAATACTCTTACTTACTTGCTATGATTGTTCAGAATATCAAGAACATATGCAAGCATGCATTCACACATATGTATAAACATGACCCTCTTCCCTTGCCCACTGCTATCCTGACAGATTCCGTGTACTTTTTAAGACACACAAAGGAAAATGCTATTCATTTAAGAACTAACACTTAAATGTATCTTTGTGATAATACACTATCCTCAAGTCTTAAAATTAGAAACTATGAGCTGGGTGATGGTAGCGTACACCTTTAAAACCCAGCACTTGGGAGGCAGAGCCAGGTGAATCTCTGTGAGTTCGAGGCCAGCCTGGGCTACAGAGTTAGTTTCAGGAAAGGCACAAAGCTACACAGAGAAACCCTGTCTCGAAAAACAAAAACAAACAAACAAAAAAGAAATTAGAAACTACATAGTAATCTATGCTAAGAGATGTATAGGTAAGTAGATGGCATCAAGGTCAATAGATGCCACTAATGCAAATATAGGTATAGATTTATAATGCTAGATAACGGGGTGGGGGGATAAATAGGACATAAAATTGGGAGGTTGATTACAGCATTATTGCATTGAAACTTTTGGACTTTAAGTGACAAAAACCATTGAAAGGAATTAAACAGGGAAAAGATGAATTCATTTCATAGTATAGTTTAAAGTAGGGTGGATCAGGAAAAAGGAATTACAGAGGAAAGATAATAAAACTTTGCACCACTGTTCTTACTCTAGGAATTATTCTTTACTGTTAAGTGAAGTGTGACTTACAAAAAATGTCCAAAGCGTTGTAAAGGTTTCAGCCACATTTGGATCGAGCTACTGAACTTACAAATGCAGAGATGTAGACAGGAAGGGGAACAGCATTCCTGATTCATTTAACAAGGGCTCAGAGATCATGAAAGGGTAGGAGTGGCCAATGGCCTCTGTAAAGCTAATTGCACAGTGTGAGAAATTCAGGGGAGGGATTTAGCTGCATTAATCCCCTTTTAAAGTTGCTGTCTGCTAAATGGACACTGTTGAAGCCTTCACTTCCTGTAGAGTCATGGGGAAAGGCTCATGCAAACTGAGCAGGCCAATCTAATAAATGAATGTACATTAATAAATCAATCCTGATATTATGTAGATTGATATGCTTATTTCAAACTCTTGAGAAAAATGCAGGAATTTGGGGGGTAATTTTTAAAGAACTGTTTCAGTCGCTTGATTTAATGATCTATTTTTTTGAGCTTGAAAGAACAACTTCAGAGGCCCATTTCCCTTTCAAGAGAAGGATTAAATAATCTTAAAGTAGTTTGATGTGCAGTTTATGTTTGCATTTTTTATCTAATCAGCCAAACAAATATAATTAATTCAGACAGTTGTCTCTATGGTTCTGGCGCTTGGTAGGAGCAGTATCATTACAAATGCAAATATGTTCCTAAAATAATGAGAATGTCATTATCACCCCTTACTCATTTATGTGGTCAGAGAGAAAACTAAAAAACTATTTATTATGGAAGTGACTTTCGCATGCTGTGGAGAGAACATTAGCTTCTTTGACTAAGCAGGATATAGCCTGGCTGTGACTTTCTCTAATGTCACTGTGCTGCTAATGGGGCATGCACGTTGGTGGTATATTGTAATGAACTAGGCACCTGACCAGCCATTTTCATGGAATAGAGATATTATTCTGTCTGCCTCTGTGTCCAATACACAGGCTCCTTAACATGTCTGTGGCTAGAGTCCTCATTTTTCCTGCATTGCCTGCCTGAAAGGGATGCTATGGAGAATAAATGAAGTCTATGGAACAATATCCATCTGTAAAGTAGAATTGCTGCTAATTGCATACCAGACTGAGTGTCTGTGTGTTCATGAACTTCTTTTGTGTTTTCTTGGGTTGATGTTCATCCAATCAATGCTCACAATCGCATTTTCTTCTGTTCTCTATACAGATATTAGAGCATCTTTTTTGCCTTTCTTTACTTACATTTCTATGTGTGGAGTCTCCTTTTGTGTATTTCTGCTTTTTCTCTCCCTCATACTGGAACTTTGATGCATCTAGGAAGCACCCCCTTTATTTTAAAGCATACACAAACTTGCTCATACTAGAGAAAGGGGCTCGTGACCATTCCTGCTACAATATCCTTGTTTCTCTTGAGGTTTAATCATTATCCATGTGAATTTGTCACCACCTTCTTAGTCGCTTACTGAGCTGAGATATTTCTTGGAATCACCCTGACATTGTTTTATATTTTAATAATCAGAAGCCTGTGGTTTGTTTGTCCTTTTCTAATCCATCCTTCCACAGCAATGAACACATTAGACCATCTTTACCTCTACAAAACCTACACCGAGAAGTATATGGTAAATATTGAGATAAACCACATAAACCATACTTTTTACAATTTTGTATATGAAGCACTTAATTCAGGAGTCTAGGTCGAATGAAACCTTAATTATAATGACTTTCCTCTCTATAATTTAGAACATGAATATTGTTGAGAAATCTTCTCTTTCCTTTTGTTTCCATTTTCCTGTTTGATTTCAACTGAAGCCTGGGAAGAAGATGTAGAGTAACTCTATATAGAAAATGGAAAAGCTCCAAAACTGTGTTTTTATAATTGAAATGGTGTTGAAGGGAAAAAGTCTTACGTGGTAATGAATGTAAAACCCAATATGATTTAGTGATAGGTAACATTGGAAAACACTGTAGCAAACAATACTCAACAAATACTGGTTCAATAATTTTTAAAATTACAGAAAGGAAATGTAATTCAAAAGTTAATAAAGTATACTTTATAATCATAAAAAACTCAATTTCATGACCTACTTTTTGATGTTTTAATCCTGAATCTTTGGATCATTTACAAAGCCCTTTTACATTTTATGTTTGTTCCCTCTTGAATGCAAACAAATAATAATTATTATCATACATTAGTATGAAAATTAAATATAGGATGCAACTTGATAATCATTGTAATAAGATAACAGTGATAATTAATAGTAATAAATAGCAATTAAATCATCATTGTAAACACAGTACAATAAACATTCAAGCTTAATGATGCTTTCTCAAGGGGCCAGCCATCTTGATGTGATGGGGGCTGCTGATGAAGACCATGTTAATGTCCATGGTCCATGCTGCAGTTGGCTGCTATGGGTAAGGAAGCTTCTTTTGTAGTGGTATCAATGACTACGGACACAAAACTGAGAATGAGAGATATGGAAGGCTTCTGTTACAACCCCTAGGCCCTTACCTCCCCTCCCCCTGCCCAGGTAAAAAATAAAGAACAGTTCAGACAGGAAGTTATTGAAGAGAGTCCTTAAAAATTATGATAAAGGTGGTGAAGTGTTGTAGACATAAGTTTAGCTCTTTACAATTTATGGCTCTGACAATGGGGTGAGGATAGGGAAGGACCCAGTTTTCTTTCAAGGGCTGACCACTGGGAGTTTGACAGTGCTCCAATGAGTACATGGACAACACAAGTTGGACTTGATGCATTTTTTTCTTTCTTTTGAGGAGGAGGGAGCAATGGTGGGAGGGTGTGCCAGGGAGGAATTGAAAGTGAGTGTGATCAGGGTGCATTGTATGTAGTTCCCAAACCGTTAATTAAAATTTTATGTTGGGGAAAACAGAAAGATGCTTTCTCAAATCAATAAAAATACACTGTATATCAAAAGAAAATACTGCTCTCTAACAAACCTGTTTTAGCTGGGTCTGGTGTTACAGGCCAGTAATCCACCTACTTGGAAGAGGGAGAGAGAATGTTCAAGACCTACATGAGCTGAAGAGCAACTTCAAAGTCAGTGTAGGAAACAGTAAAACCACGTCTTAGAATAAAATATAAAATGAGGTGAGCTTTAACTCCCCTCATACATGCATGAGGGAAGCTTTGGTTTCAACTTCTAGAGCTGCCTTCTAGAATTTTAATTATTTAAAATATTTCACCTGTAATTTGGGATATATATATATATATTCAAGTATTTAATGAGCTTTTAATACAGTATTCATATTGCTTTGGTTATTTCATGATTAAGTAAAAGCTGAATCTTTTCTAAAAAATAACTTTCATATATTACAATGGAGAGAATGTTTCTTCATAAAGCTAAACATTTAGGCCTTTGTGAAGAATTTTCCTATCTGATTCTGATATGGGTACCCAGGTAAAGAGCCTAGGTTCTGTGTCTGGCAATATCAGTGGAAGATTCTTAAAACCAAGAAGTAGAGATACAACTGGAAAAGTAGTTAATAGAAGGATCTCTTACCAAAGAGGTCCACTATGCTAGTTATAACCATTATGAAGAAACACAGGAGCAACTATGAGATACCTAGCATAATAGATTATAATTAGTTTGTTCCTTTATTCATTATTCTGCTTTGTTTGGAAATGAGATGAGGATTTCAGTTTTTGTGACTAGATGAATGGTGATTCCCCTCAACACAAGCAAGAGAAGAGAAAATATAACAAATACATTTTTGATCCAGTTTAAATTTTCATTTGATTTATTCTAGTTAAATAAGGAGCAATTATCTCAACAGAGCTATACCTTCAAGAAAGTATTGTGATAGAAAAATATAAGTTGAGAAATACTGGACTACATTATATGTAATTGTGTGTCTGTGTGGATCTGTATATTTGCATATATATATATATATATATATATATATATATATATATATACATATATGCTTCAAGATTTTGCTTCAATTTAAACCTTTATATATAAATCATCAACTCTCAGATTACATCTTAATATACTTGGTATTTTAGGAAAAAGGGAAATATTTCTCAAAAATATTTTTATAAAATATTATTAATATTAGAAGAGAGTGAAGGCAGTTTGAAAGACTCAGGGAGAGTGAAGGAAGTTGATCCTCAGCAAAAAGTAATTGTATGTTATATCTTTTTATCTTAAATTGTATAAAAATTTATCCTCTACAATATAACTCAAAAAATTCCAATTACTTACTCTCTGAGTGTCAAGTCCAATAACTTCTTCAGGTATACTTCACATAAAAATATATATGCCATACTTTTCATGACCTTGGACAATACTCAAAGAAAAGATTTGCATAGTAATAACTTACTGAATGAGTGAACTATTTCGTGCTTTTTTGCATTTTCATTTCATAAAATATAGATTAAAAAAAAAAAGGCTAAAAGTATACAGTGTATACCCACCCAGTTACATTAGTGAGTATTTATTCCACAGATTAAGCTTTTTCTTCACAGATCGTGAATCCTTTGTATGTCTGATTTCAGTGGCCATGCTCTAACTCTCTGAAACTTTGACTTTGAAAACTTCTTTTCAAGAAACATTAAATAACAACTTATTTCCCCCCTTTGACATTATAGGGCTTTGTGGCTATATACTTTTTTAATCATTTGCTTCATGTCAGACATTTACATTTTATTTAATATTTGACATATAACAAGCAACATGAGAGTATAGAATTTTATTTTGAATTATAAGATTAAATATCACTGAACGGTTTAAGAGTCAGATATATTGAAATATTCCACGTTTTCTCGAACGAAGCCTTAAATAGTATCTACTCAATCATGATAGTAAAATAAAAATGCAAGACTTGGGAGAGATTTTTCAATATTCAATATAGTGAAAGACACTGAAGATTCTGGATGACTCCAGAAAAACAGCAGTCAAGCAGATTATGTGAGAGGACTATGTCAATCACAATGAGGCATGCCAGAAAAAGAATATTCTAACAGAATGAGCTGCTACTCATGAGCACCCCACCTTGTGTGCTTTGCAAAAGCCTGACCAATGTGTTTCCTTTCTTGTACATGTGTCAAAACATGAACACATATGTATGCACTGATTAAACACCTAAATCTGGACATGTTTTCATATTAGCAATGTGTGTGTGTGTGTGTGTGTGTGTGTGTGTGTGTGTGTGTGTGTGTGTGTGTGTGTGTGTTTTACACAGGTGTTTTACAGTAGAAGACAGGCTGGTTTAGAATGTTAGATAAAAATGTTTCATTGTGTTGTGTGTCCAGGCTGTGCCAATGTGTTTGCACACATGATCTCATTACATAAAAAATTAGCATCATTTTACAATTGGAATGATGATGCCATAACCAAGGTCAAACTGGGATTTAGAGAAGACTGAGAATCCAAAAACAGACCAATGAACAAAATCATGGCTTGCCAAATGAGTCCATAAATACCAGAATTCTGATGAAATCAAGTGAGAACACTTTACTTATATGACGATTTGAGACATCTTTACACAAGCTTTAAAGTTTACTAGAAAATGTGAAGGGCTAATTAGTGCAAAGTGAAAGTGTAACCTGTTAAGAAAGTAAGCCTGATCCCATTATCATGTCAAGTGGGTTAAACATGAAGCACTCTCCTGAGAAGTGAGCTCCCTGTCTCATTAGTACTTTGGTATATGCGTATGTTTGCTTGTTGGGTGCCCAAGGGGAAATCTGGAAAAGTTGGTGCATAATGAGGTTCATATTACTGAAATCACTATTTCTGGGACACACTTACTAACAAACATTTTTTCAGTATGCTTCTGTATTTGCATTTTTTCATGTGAGCATTACAGCATACAAAATCCACATTGATATTTTGTGCACACAGTAGTGTGCAAAGTGAGTGCTTTATCAGTGCTCTTCAATGCTTAAAATGCATGAGAATTCATGAATATTCCCCTGGCTAGATGACAAACTAGTTGGGATTGTTGACTCCTTTCTTCAACTCCAATGTTATACCAAACTGTACACATTCTCTCAAAGTGTTTCTCTCCTCTTTCTTTCTTTCTTTCTTTCTTTCTTTCTTTCTTTCTTTCTTTCTTTCTTTCTTTCTTTCCTTTCTCTCTCTCTCTCTCTCTCTCTCTCTCTCTCTCTCTCTCTCTCTCTCTCTCTCTCTCCCTGTCTCTCATTTCAGACTTTAAACAAAATTTAATAGATTGAAGATAGACATCATTTCAGTACCAGTATGTGTATATGTATGTACATATGTCTAATGGGAAGGCACTTTGAAGAAAAG
Source organism: Peromyscus maniculatus bairdii (assembly GCF_049852395.1). NCBI lineage: Eukaryota > Metazoa > Chordata > Mammalia > Rodentia > Cricetidae > Peromyscus > Peromyscus maniculatus. The sequence continues at coordinate 4,773,123 of NC_134856.1, forward strand.
TATGTCTGAGAAAAGAACCTGTGGCTCCAAATACTACATTAGCATATTAAAGATTCACTTCAGACCTCAGTTGGGAAAGGAAGTTGTGAGGTATATGTAAGAGCAAGCAATTCACATTTCATTTATCAGACTTAATATTTGAAAACCTAGATAGAAAATAAATTGAGAAAACTAATTGTAGAAACATAATAATACTAGAAAAAATTAGAAATAGAGATCTCTGATGAGAAAGAAAAACCAATTGTTGGAATTTCTTGAGCTGGCACTCCTCCCAAAACTCAGAAAACAAGTCTTAAACATATCATCCAAGTAGAGAACAAACCCAAGGAACTGTAATAGCTTGGAGCAAATCTGGATGTACATAAAATGAACATAAGGGACAGAATATCAGAATTATAATGAATGTATGGAATTCTACACACTTAATGTTAAAAATCAATGTATGAATTTAAAAAAACTTAAATATTAGAGAGCCATACCATGTTCATGGATAATTCAATTTAGTGAAAGGTTATTCAATAAATGTTTTAATTTACTCAAAATTAATACAGCTACAACAAATATTTATCATACATTTTACAAAAGACCTGGATATATTAATTATGAACTCTTATAGAAAAAAAGTAAATTAACAAAGAAGCACAGTTAAAAACTATTCTAGAGAAATTTACAATTCTGACCACTTTTCATGAAAATATCTATAAACTATACTGTCTAGGATGCCAGCCAACTGATTTCTTGGGCTTTGTCTTTGGGAGATTCTGTTAAGTGTATTCTGATGTCATTTCTTTGCTGCAGACCAAAGTTTCTGTATATAAAGCTCTTGAAAATAGATAGAACTAAGTAAAAGCGTTCACATAGTAACATTTGGCTGTTCACTTTATAGTTTCCTATCTTGCCTGATACATTTTCCCCCAGATTACTTTTATTTTTTTATTAATTACTACCCAAGAATACATTCTGCAATATATTTTAAGCCTGCAAAAACACAATCTCTAGCTAACTTTTACATATCCTTTATACTCAGAATTGTCTTATCTCCACATTAATAGTTTAATATCAAGCCATCTGTTGAGAAAAGGAGGGCTCTCTTTTGTTTTAAAGGAAATAAATGAACAGTGAAGAAAATTCTACTTCAAAACAAAGAAAATGTTAATATTTATAGCAGTTGTTAAATAGAGATAAAAATCCAGTATCAGTACAACTTTTAACCTGTTAAAGCATAATTTGATAACACATGTAATAAGAATTCACTGGAATAAAACTATTGCCTGCAGAAGCCAGAAAGAGGCTTTGGGTACCCTCATGCTGGAATTAGAGGCAACGGTGAGTCTCCTGTTATGAATGCTGGAAACCGATCTGGGTCATTTGGAATAGCAGTAAGCACTAGCCACTCGGTAATCCTGTCAGCACACTGACCCTATTCTTCCCCTTCCCCAACCCTTTTGTAGTCATCTTTTTAACTTTTTCTTTGATTTTTGAGATTGTAGTATAATTACACCATTTCTCCTTTCCTTTTTCTCCCCCCAAATCCTTCCATTTGTGCTACCCTGCTTTCTTTCAAGGTCATGGCCTTTTTTTTATTTGTTGTTTAGCCATGCATATATCTGCATATATGTGCAAAAAGATGACCATTTGGTATTTGACAACCAATTGGTGTGTTCTTCTTTGGGGAAGACTATTTCTTTAGCTCCCAGTATCTCTTAGTGGCCTGTAGTTCTTTGCGGACTCACCACCTAATTTTATTTTTCATTTTACTTGTCCTATTCAAAATTATGCCACAGATGTTTTATATTTAGAAGGTTTTGACAGTTTGTAGAACGGTTTGTAAAAAGAATACAAATCCAAACTAAAAGTACTTAGCAGATTTTAGCTGGTTTTCGATTTTAGTACTGGCTTCTGTAAGTAGTTGCTGCATACAGTATCAGCATATGTACCAAAACGGAGTGCTACAGGCAAAGGCTGAGCCACCACACCTGATGACCTGAGTTTGATCCTCAGAAGCCACACAGTAGGAGAGAACCAACACCTATATGATGTTCTCTAACTTCTGTACATACACTATGGCAAGTTCATGTCCTCCACAAAAAAATATCACTCACAAATAGACACACACACACACACACACACACACACACACACACAAATACTCACAAGCATACACACTCATGCACACTAAACAAAATATAAGAAAAACATACATGTATTTTTATTTTAAAATAAAATATAATTACATTATTTTCCCTTCTATTTCCTTACTCTAGACCCTTCCATATATTTCCCTACATTCCTTTTCAAATTCATATCAACTTAAAAATTGTTATTGTTACATATGTAGAAAAATGTATAAATATATAAATACGACATTCTCACTTCATTTACTGTACCTCTATGCCCATGAGTTCAGAATGGACCATTTGGAATTGGATAAACAATTAGGGAGTTCCTCCCTGGAAATGATTAATACTCCCTCTCCCAGCAGTCCCTAGTTGCCTGTACTTCTTTGCATAGGAGTGAGGCCCCATGCAATGTCCTCCTCTTTTCTAAAGATAACATGTCTCTTGGTGTTGTCATTGTTCAGGTCCTATTTAGACAGCCATATTTTGAGGTATCATGGGTGTATTTTCCCTCTTAGTTGTAAAAGAAATGACCTCCCAACAGGTTTCCTGGCCCTGTGGCTTTAACAGTCTTTCTGCTCTCCCTATCAAGATGCTCTCTGTAGATGCATCCATTGGGTCTGGGAGGCCCATGATTAACTGTTCTCTGTCTTTTGACCAGTTGTAGTTTTATGTAATGGCCTCTTTCTTTCTGCTGCTTCTTTGATTAGAGGTGAGAGCTACAGTACACTGTGAGTTTAAAGATTTGAAAGTCTCCTCCCGGAGGACTCGCTTTCAAATACCAAACAGGTACAACACAAGCTTCCAAGGGAATAAAGGAACCAATAATCCCACCTGGCTGTGTTGTGATATGTATGAACCACAACAAGGATGAGTAATGGGATCAACCTATGGAGTCTATTTAATGAGCAAAGGGATTTATTTGGGGATTAACTCACAACTAGGGGAGATTTATCATAGGGTCCCGGAAAGTTGAGCTATGTCCCTCGCTGATCTGCCAGGTCCAAGATCTTAACATCAAAAACCACGAGGTTGCAAAGAGAGAGCCACATATATGCATCCCAGGTCTTAAGGGTGCCCCAGGTCCATATGGCTCAAGGTCGTAGACAGGTATAACAGTTACCTGGTACCTTGGGCATGGCTCAGACAGCCATCCACTACAGACTAGCATGGCATAATATGTGTAATATTACCCTAAATGTGTAATAGCAGCACTCATATATTAGCAGTAGCCAATAGCTATGTAATTGGACTTAAGGCCTGCTCAACCAGAGGAAATTATGAGTGGTGTTGGAAACATACTCAACTTCTTTGGGGTTAGTGAAGTTATGGGTTTTAGAGGAGAACTTTCTACTGTCACTTTACTAAACAAGCATAATTCCTCAAAGTAATGATTAAACATTAGGTTAATTCAAAGTATTAAACTCTTCCAATATATTTTTTAATATATGATACTTTTATCAAGATTAATGTGTGTGTTTGTGTGTGTGTGTGTGTGTGTGTGTGTGTGTGTGTGTGTGTGTGCAAGTATCTACAGAGCAAAGAAGAGAGTACTGGATCCTTGGAGCTGGAGTTACAGGTGTTAAAACATCTGCATTACATGGATACTGGGAATAAAACTGTAGTCCTTTGAAACAGCAAGTGTTTTTAACTGCTGAGCCAGCTCTTCAGCCCCAGATATTTATGGTATTTTCACAAATGTCTTTAAAGAAAAAATACCTTTTGTATTGATTCTTTGTGGTTTTTGTATCATCTAATCCCACTCATCTCCTTGTCCATTCATATCTACCCCAAAATAAAATAAAATTCAAAACCCCAAACTCAAAACCAAAACCAACCAACCAACCAAACAAAAAATCTCAGGGTGGAAGCTGTAGTATGGTCCAGTTGGTCACACAGCACACCCCTTTGTCCATACATCTTTACTTGTACTTACTTGTAAGTGTTCATTGCGATGACTCTTTGGTCTGGTTAGGGGACTCTGGCTTCTGCTACACTATCAATAGTGGGCCCTCACTGGGACTCCTCTTGGATATCCTGTTGTTGCCCTGTGTCATGAAGATCCTGAAGCTTTGGATCTGCAGGTCCAGCCCGTTTGCATGCTCCAGCAGTTCATAGATGCAGTAGATGTTGGGGTGGGCTAACTTCATAGACCTTATTTTGAGCCTGGGCAGTAGCTTGGTTGGTTATCCCACCAGCTTTCCCTCATCCTCATCATTACCACCCAGGTGAGTTCTTCATCACTATCTGGGCTAACACACCCAATGCAGCAGGCAACAAGTGGGGCTAGTTCACCTTCTCTCATACCCTTAGGTCTGGCTCATCTGCACCTACACTACTAGGGCCAGCTCTACTGTTTTGCCCAGGAGTGGTACACAGCCTGCTCTCCTGAGTGTTGCAGTTGGTGAGGGGCAAGGCCAGCTCGTCCACTCTCATGACCTCATGACTAGCTTTCCTATCTGCAATAGGTGGAAAGGGGTGAAGGGCTAGAGGGACATCTCTCCTTCAGCCACTCCACCACATGACAGACAGGTCATGGGGCTAGCTCTCCTACTCTCATGACTTCACAGCCGGCTCATCTGTACCCCTACAGTTGGTAAGGGATAGGGCCAATTCACCCTAGTGATGCAGCCAGTGATGGATAGGGCCAACGCTGTGTAGCCCTATCCTTGCTACCTGCAGTGTCAACAGAGCCAAAGCCATCAATACAGACCACAGTTGCTCCAGGGCCACAGACTCAGATATGGCCCTTGCCTGCAGCCCAGACCTAGACAACACCATGGACCTGGGTGGCAGTGTAGGCCACTCATATCTGTATGGCTCCAGCAGCAGCATGACACTCAGATAACCATATGGTCCTAGGTGGCAGCCCCGACCCCTAATGTCCCTGTGGCCCTTGGTGACAGGGATAACTACCCAGACCCCAGTTGCAGTTGGACCACAGACACAGACATTGTTCTTGGCAGCAGCCCAGATCCAGATATCACCATGGTTGGCAGTTCAGGTCACTCAGATCAGCATGGATCCAGCAGCCGCATGGCTCTGGAGCACCAACATGGTTGTAGCTGGTGGCCCAGATCCTGGATATCCACATGGCCCTCAATGGCAACAGGTGCCTTGGACATCAACACAGCTCAGACACATACAATGCATGGCCACTGGTCACAGCACATGTCACTCAGCTCTGTATGAACCAGAAAGTAGCAAGGCCCTCTGATACCAACATGGTGTCAGGTAGTATCCCAGATCTTGGACATCTGTGCAGCCTTTGATGGCAACATGGGCCATGGACATCAACATAGATCCAGGCTGTGGTAGGACCACCAATCCAGACATAGGTTTTTGGAGGCAGTTGGGGCCCAAATGTCATCATGGCCCTAGTTGGCATAGCAGGTCACCCAGATTGGCATGGTGCCAATCTGCATCATGGCCCTTGAACACCAACATATTCCCAGGTGTCAGCTCAGGCCTTGGGTATCTATTCAGCCTTCAGTGGTAACAGGAGCCACCAACATCAATACAGACCCTGGCTGCAGTAGGGCCATGGACCCAGACATGGCCCTCATTCACAGTTCAGGTCTAGACAACATCATGGTCCTCAAGTGGCAGCACAAGCCACCAGGTATATGTTAGGGAATATTATTTAAAGGTGTGTTATTGTTTATGTTGCATTTGTTTAACTCTGCCGGGCTGTGTTACTTTGCCTGTCTAAAACATCTGATGGTCTCATAAAGAACTGAACTGCCAATAGCAAGGGAGGAGAAAGGATAGGTGGGGCTGGCAGGCAGAGAGAATATGTAGAAGGAGAAATCTATGAGGAAAGGAGAGATAGCCAGAGAAGGAGGATTCCAGGGGACAGCCTCCCAGCTATACAGCAAGCCATGAAGAAAGAGTAAGATTTACAGAAGTAAGAGAATGGGAGAAGCCCAGAGGCAAAAGATAGGTGGGACTAATTTAAAGTTAAGGAAAGCTGGAAGGAAACAAACCAAGCTAAAGGTCAGGCATTTATAAGTAAGAATAGGCCTCCATGTGTGATATATTTGGGAGGGGGGCCCTAAAAGAGCGAAAAAAATCAACAACAGGTATGGCTCTGATGGCAGCTAGATATTGAAAGACTAACATGGACTTAGGTGTTGGCCCAGATTATGGACTTCTGCATGGCCCTCGATGGCAACAGGAACCATGGACATCAACACAAAGCCTGGCAAAAGCAGGGCCATGAACCCAGATGGCCCTTGGCAGCAGTCACCATGGTTCTGGGTGGGAGTGCAGGTCTCCTACACCAGCATGGTCACTGTGGGGGCACATCCCTCCCTGACATGGTCACAGATGGTGACCCAGATTCCAAGCTTCCACAAGGCCCTCAATGGTAAAAGGGGTCGTGAACATCAACACAGACCATTATTGCTAGGTTAGGGCCATGGACCAAGACAGGGCCCTAGGCAGAAGCCAAGGCTCAGATTTTACTATGGCCTTGAGTGGCAAGAAGGTCACCCATGTCAGCCCATTCCTCACCACCCTCATCTTTTCAGATCTACCTCTCTCCCCAGCAGATACTCCTTGCAGCCTCTCTTCCATTTCCCCACCCTGTACTCACCATAATGGTTCCCAGCCCAGGATTTCTGCCAGCCTAGGCCAAGTGACCTGGGATGGAGTTGTGGTTGTCATCCTCATGTCTGCCTGGGACTAACTAATGTCTTTTTGAAAAAAGAATCTTTCCATAGGTACATCTTCAAAGACAAAGTTATTATTAGTCAGTCTTGCCATTAAACTATAATTATAAATATTATCTAAGATACTCATAATTCCTGAAAAGACAAATTTAGTTTGAACTGAAATCACTTTCAAACAAGCAACTCAAAAATTTTCAAAGTACTGACCAATGCACTGACATGTAAATTAAGCATCTACAGATTATATAATTTTCCTTGTGCTGACTTCATTCTCATGGTGCCTTCACTTTAGAGAATTTTGCAATGAAGAAGACTGACTATCAAAATAAAATGAGTATTGGCTCACTTTATCTCCAGCCACTTAAAGAATAACATACTGTCCTGTGAATCAAAAAAAAAAATTGCAGTGGCTAAGAAATGCAGGTTACCAACCTTGCTCTGAATAGTTTAGAAATTTCTCCAGATTTTTACTGCATTAAATACTAGTACCTTATGAAGCCCAAAATATGTGTGCAAAGGAAATAAAATACAAAGCTACTATACCTATCTTAACTGAGCTCCCTATTCACTCTGCACTGCCTGTATGTTTGGATTATTTCATTTGTGAAGATCGATTCAACCAATTGTATCACCGATATTATTTGGTAATTAATTTCACAAGGTATGTAGGAATGTAAAAATTAAATGTATTCCAGTAGAATAAAACAAATTAGCATTAATTGAAGCACTCTGAAATATATTTTACCAACTTACCAATGTTTTAAAGGAAATGAGTTCAACTTAAGAATATGATATATGACACTTAAAGATCAATCTATAAAATCTAGACATGATGGCCCATTCCTATGTCAGCACATGAAAGGTAGATGCAGAAAGATCAGAAGTTCAAGTTCATTCTTGTCTATGTAGTGAGTTTGAAATCCTAAAAGCCTCAATGTTATTTGAGACCCATTAATGATAAATATTCACTTTTTAACCCCATAAAAAGACAAGATAACACTCTGGAGTCAGAATATTATTATTATCCATGCTTAACTCATGAAGAGCTGCTGTAACATGAAGTTAATCAACTTGGCACACATATTAGACTCAGACATGGGGGCAAACTCCATAACCCATGTTCTAATTTTAAATTTATTTTTGAAATAAGGACTTTACTGTAACTCGTGTTCTGTTTTTATTTTTGAGACAGGTCTTGCCAGTATTGAATTTGAGCTCACTTTTTCTCGTCTCAGCTTCCCAAGTAATGAAAGATCTGTACTGCTGTGCACAGCTCTACCTACCATTATTCAACCATGTTGTCCATAGAGTTTATCTGGTGTTAATCATAAGCTCAGAACAGAGGTCTAGATAAGCGTAGCATAATAACCTATTGCTGTTCTAATGAAAATGTAAATTATTAATTCACTAAAATGTTATACAATCATTGAAAAAACTCTGTACTGGGCATAGACACATAATGCATAGCTTGTGCTGTATGAGAATTTGTATCAGAATTTACAAAGAGAATTAGTATAAAGGGGGTTAAGTTAGGCAATTGAAAAAATAACATTGTAAGAGGAGTCTCCCTGAAGCTCAGTGTAGCCACCATAGAAAGACCTATAAGCCTGTGTAAGGGATGAGGTAGAATTAATATATATTTCAGCATGAGAGCAATAAGAAGGTCTTGGCTTGAAGGAAGAAGATGGTAGGGTGGGTGAGTGAAGCCCTGAAGTGCTAGGTGCAAACTGCAGATACAAATCAAAAGGTATGTCTGATAGAGCATGGCACATTTGGAGAAATCAGGTAACTAGCTTATTTAAATTATCTTTTAAAATTTCAACTGATACAGGTGCACTTTAAGATTCTGAAACTATTGAAAGGGAGAAAAATGCTTTCTGAATGCAATAATCACCTGGATGTGAGGAAAAGAAACACTGTGAGAGGTTTAAAATGCCTCAGTAAGCTGCTCCAGACCTGGTGACAGCCGGCTCTGAATATGCAGGAGACCTGACGTTCCTCCTTTGTACTGGGTTGGCAATTTTAAGCAGCATATTTTGAGGTAGGATTGTCTCAAAGGAGGAGGCATGGGGCCATTTGATGAGTCAACATGAAATGTGTCTTAATTTTGAGAAAACACATAGAAAGTTATTGGAAAGGTGAGCGTTATATTTTAAAATAATTGCCCCGAAGTGCTCAATTACATGTTTCTTAGTATCAACATCTGTTAGTAAGAAAATAAAGATCAGGTTCCCAGACTCTCTAATGTACCTTTAAGTGATGAATAAACAGATTAAAGCATTTGAAGAAAGTGCATCTTGTATTTGGCAGTGAAATTCTGCTGTAGAGGATTAATCAAAGAGCATGAAATAAAGAAATGAACTTTTAAATTTCTACTATTTCCACAACATTTGACATAATTCTATAGGAGTCAGAAAAAAGACTTGAACAGCTAGGGAGGATAGTTGAAAAATGACTTTTCAATGGTTTCATACCTGTTTTCTCTATTATAAAAGAATAACAAAAACACCTCCGTTGTGAGTTTTAATGGATTAAATTAATTTTAATTCACATGGAGTTAACTGTAAAGAGACTGCACTTACCTAACATTCTCCACTCAGAGTGTGCTTTAACCAATACTTACTATCTTCTTTTACTGATTTGGTTTCAAGGAACGTGAGTCTCCAAACACCAATGTAAATTAAACAGCCATGCTCAGGAGGTGATCTCTCTCTCTCTCTCTCTCTCTCTCTCTCTCTCTCTCTCTCTCTCTCTCTCTCTCTATTTGTCTGTCTCTGTCCATCATGCATCTATGTATGTATGTATGTATGTATGTATGTATCTATCTATCTATCTATCTATCTATCATCTATCTATCTATCTATCATCTATCATCTATCTATCATCTATATGACTTATATACTTCAAATTTTCTACATATGCACATATGAGTTAGAAACTTGATTGTAGAGAGATTATAAAATATAGAAATATTGGAAGAAAAATTTTGCTCTATTGATATTTGGACAGATTTGGATAAGAAGTTGTAATAGAGGAAAATAGAGCAGCCATTCCTCCATCTTATATTCTTGCTGAGGTCATTTTAAGTTTAACTAGAATTTGATCTCCTTGATAGAGAATCCTAGAAAATTACCAAGCTCTCTTCTAGGAACCTGAGGTTAAGATTTCCCAGCTAACTTAGCTTTGGTTAAACTGCCTGCTCATGTAAAACCTCCTCCTGTAGCTTTTTAGCAAGATATCAGGATGTAGTTTTTGGCTTTAAAAATCACTTATCCTATACACTTCATGCTATATTTTGGTCCCAAATACTTGAGTGTAGTCCCAACTGGCTGGAATAAAGACCTTCAGTTGGCTGTAAACTGTGTCTGAGTGATCATCTTTGGTGGGCTTCCTGCAACAAAATAATCAACAGCTCATATGTTAATAATGTGTATATCGTTGTGGGGAATAGGAGTCCATATAGTGTGAACCAGTAAAGAAAGAATAGTTTGTTGGCTTCTAAAAGAGAAAGACATGGAAGACACAGAGAGGTATAGATGAGAATATTTTCATGGTTCAAAACTCATCAAAATCTAAAAGTTATGAGGGAAATATTTGCCTCCACTCTCTCTCAGATATGTAATTTTCCTACACAATTTTCAATTGTTCCATTGAGCACCATTCAAAGGATATTAAACAACTACAAACGAACATTTTTTTTTTGCTTTTATTTGTACAATTATAGCATATCCTGTAGTTTTTGTCCTTCATCATACATAGTGAAAAATAAGACTTGGGAATCATTTGATTGTTAAAAAACATATTCATAAATTTGAAGAAATATGCCCTCCTTGGAGTTCATAGCACACATGAACATCCCAGGTGTCATGTTGAAATAGTAAAGCACAACTGAAATATTCATGGATTTTACCTTCACATTTTCATGAATGCATCTTTACTCAGTATGTTGTTACTTCATTGCTGAATCTACCATAGAGAGAGCTAATAATATCAGATGAAGCACAAGTCATCTTAAGCGATTGATATAATTGAGGAAAATGGACTATTCTAATCTTGCAGAATTAGCAGATGAAGCACAAATCATCTTAAGTAATTGGGGGAATTAGTCTATTCTAATCCTACAGAATTACCAGGAACACTTCTACAAAATTTTAAACATATTTGCAAAAATTGCTGATACAGTGTTCACAAATAATTATGAACATTCACAGTTTTCTGATCCCATTGAGTCTCCAGAAAAACAGCAAAGCTTCTTTCACAAAAAGCAGGCTGTGGGATGCTGACGTCTTTTAACATGCACAGGTGCATGGAGAAAGAAGACCCTGCTGGTTGGTATTCTCAGGAAGTTGGAATTCCCAGTTGGCCACATGGGGATGCAGTGTTGTCATGGAGAACTTGAGTTCTGTTAGTGTCACTGAAAGAGAGTTATAAAGAAGAGTTCCTGAGATTTTATTGAATGTGTAAGGAACCATTACTCCCAAAACAGGTAGGGAAAAGACAAGTCTAGTTGAGCACTACATAAGGAATGCTGACCTTAAAATTTAATCTAAAAAACATGCTTGTACTGTGTCATACATCCTGCATACCTTTCTGAAGACCCAACATCAAACCAAAGGTGTCATTGAATCAAACAATAGAAAACATGTGTTAATGACCTATTTCAATCTGCAACCTGTCAGGAGCGACCAACTTCCCTGCAAGTCAGCCAAAGGGAATTTAGCAAATATGATTATTATAAAGCAGGATCTTGAAGAATGTATGGAATATCTCTGACAAAAAATGTCAAATGATGAATTCCTTCTTATTATATTATAACTATTGATGTCTACCAGAGAACAAATAGAAAGGAATGCCAGGGAGAATGCCTGGAGGGGTGATACCTCAGTACATGCAGAGATTTAAACACAACAAATAAAGGAAGTAATTTCTAGAGATAAAATTCAAAAAGCAAAAGTAGAAGTAGAATGTGACTTACATTCAAATTTATTCCCATATCATGGAATAGACAGATATTCAAGGCAGTAAGGTATGTGATAAGTAGGCGAGTCAATAGACATGCTGAAATAGATAGAAATAAATTTAAATATAAATTTAAAAACTACTTCTGAGTACTTTTTGACAAATAGAAAGAGGATGACTATGTTTAAAAGATAAAGTTCATTATAAATAAACAAACAGAAAGTCTATAGTCAGATCTTAAGACATTTTTCTTCTTAAGGAAAATGATGAGGGACACTTTTGAAGTTGCCTTTCATGTTTAGGACATGAATGATATCTTGTGTTCCAATAGCTCATACTGTTCAGTTCGTGTTTATTATATGTCACCAGAAAAGAAACTCTCTTAAGGACATGACCTCTTCTACCTGGTGTGCTGAGCATTGCCAGCTGACACAGGTACCCAGGACTTCCCTCAGGGTGTTAGGAAATTTGAGGACTGACACATAGGGATTGCTGAGAAGAGCAGGCTCAATTATTTTTTTTAAACTCCTTTTAAAAAAATTATTTATTATTTATATTTTATATATGAATGCTCTACATGTATATCTGCATGCCAGATAATGGCATCAGATCCTATTGTAGGTGGTCATGAGCCACCATGTGATTGCTGGGAATTGAACTCAGGATCTGTAGAAGTGCTTAACCACTGAGCCGTCTCCCCACCCCCAAGAGCAGGTTAAAAATTATTAAAGAAGGAAACAGACATACATCTTAGCATCATTCCTCAGTGAGCTTTCAATCTCATATTTCAAGCCATTTCACAATCAGGAAAATCAGTTCTATTTTAGATTTGCATTACATTTCATTTTCCAGAGCAATAAAATGACAATTTCATTTTTTAAAGTCCATCTAAACTTTAGCATATAACAAGTTGTCATGGCCCACCTGTCAATTTCAGAAATAAATTTTGTCTGATATAGTGAGAAAAAATATGTTGTGAATAAAAGGAGAGAACATGGTAAAATACATGCCCAAATGCCTGAAATGCTACTATTTCAGAGGCTGAGATATGGGATCAGAAGTGGGAGGGCAGTCTGGCCTCCACTGAGAGCTCATTTGAGTCTGGACTAAATAGAAACCCTTACCTCTATGAAAAATAGAGTAAATAGGAACACCCAGTGTAGTGTAACATGCCTTTAATTCTAGCTCTCAAGAGGCAGGTGCAGGTGGATTTCTGTGAGTTTGAGATGAGCCTGGTCTGTGTCTTCAGGCTCTGGGCTAGCCAGGGCTACATGATCCTACTTCAACAAAACAAAACTCTATAAAATAAACATAAAGAAATAGTCAACAGTGAAGAATAATTACTCTTAAAACACTACCAATCATCAGGCTTTTAGAGAAAACTGATTTACACTGTATTAAAATATAAAAATTAGGAAATTTGTACGCCTGAAGATAATAGAAAACAATAAAGACATTTAAAGGTAAAAAAAAAATATGGTGCCAGTATGAATATCTAGAATTTACAACAAAAATGACAGATACCATGTATCTGGGTAACTTTAAATCAACAATAAATATGAATATTCAGTCACCCATTATGTATCCATTTCTGGCCAAATGCCACTTTTGTGTGATTTTTGTACAAATTTGTGAGTTCCTTCATACAAGTAAATAGACCATTATCATCTGCCTATGACTCCTCACATTTTCTTCAACCTCCTGGATCCCCTAGCATCTTTCTTCCCTGACTTCAGAGCTCAGACTTCAGTCCTAGTATTCCTGTCCTGATCCTTACAATTTCAAAGAGAAGCCTGACTTTTAATGGAGAAGGGCTCTTAAAAACATTCAGAAGGGTGTACTTTCCATCATATGAGAACACAGCTAATGGACAAGATCCAAGAATCAGAAAAACAGGTACCCCCAGATTCTAAATCTTACAGTAACTTAATTGTGGATGTTCTGACCACCAGAACTGTGAAAATTAACATCTATAGTTTATAAGCTTTTCAGTCTGTGGTATTTACTTATAGTAGCCTAATGGACTGAGATGGACGGTCCTCTTCCTTCCTTTCTTTTTTTATTTTCCTTCTTTTATTATTATTATTATTTTTTTTTAAGATTGAAGCTTGAACAAGTCACACATTGCTTATAAAGTATTTCAAAGTGAAATGTGGCTTTGTAAGCCAGCCAGATTTGCCCATTGCTCTGGCTGTTATCACAGTTTACTCTTCCTCATGGCTGATAAGTGTGTGTCAGCTCATTTCTTGCTAATTATAAATAATTCATTAGATATTGTATGTGATTCCCAGCCTTCCCTGAAGATTGGAAGTCACAGGCATGTCCTTGCATTGTGGTTCCAGCTGCTATTGAATGTTGATTTTAGGTGCCAAGGATATGGTTCAGGAAGTTATTCAGTGTGTATTAATTAGCTGTTTTTCATTAGGCAGTACTGTGGAAAGATAGGCAACAGCATATTAACTTGCAGAAGATCTGATTTACCACACATTATATAAAACAAAACCAAACAAAATTGGGAACAAGTCTGAAATCTCTGCTGTACTAATTAATTTTAGTAATTACTAATCAACTCTAATGTTAATAAATTAACATACTCAGTAAACATAATGAGTGTGGGGTCATGATATAATGTTTTTATTCTATAGAGTTTAGAGCTGGAAAAATATTTGCTGTCGTCTTGTCTGATCTGGTCTTGTAAGAATCGCACAGCTAAGGCACTGAATGAGATGGGAAGTAACTTGAACAATGTGGGATTTCTAAATACTTAAGAACAAAATTACAAACACAGAAACAAAAAAGGAGATTTTAGAATTTATGTACCTGGGAATGACAGAATATTTTATTTGTTATTATCTGTTCATCTTTGAACTGAATATAAGAGTACAAATAATTGCATAAAATGTGGAAGGCCAGTTTCTTTTTCTGTCTCAAATTGTCAAAATAGATTTTCTCAAACCAAATACATTAGAAGTACTTAAGGAGCAAGCTAAAACGAAGATAATTAAAATATTATAACTGGCATTTTGGAAATGATGATTATTCATCATTGGAGGTGACATTTGTGCAAAAACTGGGCTTTAGAGCTCAAAATAAGTATTCCCATCTTGTTATTTTATCCTACAGGCTACATTTCCCCCCTTCAGCTCAAAGAAAGTTGAGGATTACTTTGTTTAGTCTGTTTCGCTATCCTAAACACCATCACAAGACTCAACACCATTCATCTAAGATGTATTTATAAAATAAATTACTGAGCAGATTGAAGAAATGAATGAGTGAAAAAGTAAATAATGTTCAAGTAATCATTTTTAAACTACAAAATTCTAAAATATAAAACCATAATCTCATGAATATTCAAAGAACATAATTAAAGTAATTTATTCAGCCCATTAAATGAACTGACCAGTACAATGAAAAAGAACAGAATATAAAAAGACATTCAAGGAAAAACAAATAAAAAACATGGAATGAAGGAAGAAAAATTTTACTAACTTAGATAAACTAATTTTCAGAGAAAGAAAAGTGTTTTTATATTATCATTTCTACTAGACAGCAGTCTGTTAGTTAGCATGTTTCTTTTTAGTATTAATATTTTAATCAAGTAACAAATAGAAAAACAAAACAAGGTGCATTCTTCCAGGAATTCAAACAGCCCTTGGGTTAGTTCATGCTTACTTGATTTCTATGTTTTAAGCAATTCTCATTTATCTTATTTTATGACATAAGTAAAAAGGGCACTATATGTAAATACTATGAGTTATATGGAAATAAATCAATTACCATAAAGTGAAATCTTCATAGAGCAATAGTTATCATTTTAGTAGAAACTAAGGATAAAGAGCCATTGAGATGGCTCAGTGGAAGACAAGGCTTGTCTTGAACTTTGTTGACCTAAATTCAATCTCTGATATCTACATGATGGAAGGAAGTACTGACTTACCAAAGTTGACCTATGACCTCCATAGGCATGCATGTACGTACATACATGAACATAGACACACACACACATACATACAATAAAAGAAACATGTAATATTTTATCAATAAAGGAAGCTAAGGGTAAAGACAATGATGGTGCAGAAAGGATGGTGACACGTTTGTGAGAGTAGTATGGCCAGAATGTGGAACAATAACCTGGCGAGCTCCATTTCTCTCCTGAAAAATTATTCTACCCCAAAGACTGAAAAATCAAGAGTGTACCAATACAACTCCAGAACCAGTAGATATCAAATCCTGGATCCATCAGTTCTGTGTTGCGATGGGCTGCCAGTTCACATCTTTGGAGAAAGGAGAATGGGACAGTGCATGCCGCAACAGCTTAGTTTGAGGAGTAACTGAAGTAGAGTAAGCAAAAGGTTCAATTTGGTAAATTTATCAGTGTGGGTTTATATCTCCATAATTATTCTGAAAATCATATGTAATATCAGAAAACATGATTGTTGGACAGTGGCAGAGTCTCAATTCAGTCAGAAGCAGAGCCAAGGGAGCAGCCTTTGCTACGAGTGACAGAAAACAAGCGAGGTTCCTCCTGTATTACTGGGCTATGATAGTCTCCAGTTAGGTGAGCAGTTGTTTCCTTGAAGAGATAACCCAAATTGGAAAACAAAACTTTGATCTCCTGCCAGATTTTTATTGTCATTTGTTCTCACCATGAAGCAGCGGATTTCCATAGATTATAAAATCAAACAGACCAAAGGCCTTCTCTCTCTTGTGAGCTCTTTGATCCTAGTACACCGTATTGCTCTTGCATGCATATAATAGAAGTTTAGTAATTACCAAAATATTTTATTAGCATACTAATGATTAAAGGATAAAACTGTATATACTAATACCCACATTCCAATGAAGGCTAGTTAAGTACTTTTGAACATCCTCTCAGCTTCTCCCAACTCTTACAGTAGCTGAAACTTCACTCTTGTATTTACTGATAAGCTTCCTGCAAATATCACACCCCATCTATACATCCCTGCTGTCCCTGCATTGTAGGATAAATGAGAGCATCCTTAGCACTCAAGGCATTTCCAAAAAACTAGAATGGCACAGCAATTGAGCACCATGGGGAAACATGTCTACTGACCAAGTTGTATCTCTCCCTTTGTATACCAACACCAAGAACAAAAATGATGGTCTTGGAATGAGTTCCATGTGTTTTGCAGGCTGTTCCTGACCATTTTTTTTTCTGCCGTGCAGCTGCCTTTGACACATGACTTGCTGCATCAAATTTTCCAGCAAAGCATTCTTTTTTTTTTTTTTTTTTTTTTTTTTTTGGTTTTTTGAGACAGGGTTTCTCTGTGTAGCTTTGCGCCTTTCCTGGAACTCACTTGGTAGCCCAGGCTGGCCTCGAACTCACAGAGATCCGCCTGCCTCTGCCTCCCGAGTGCTGGGATAAAGGCGTGCACCACCACCGCCCGGCACCGCAGAGCATTCTTATAAGAAAATCTGTTACAGTCTCTGCTGCTGGGGAAGCAACGTAGGGGACTGCTTACTAATCACTAATTGAGCTAATGTTTTTCCGATGGAAATTCCAATCTGTAACATTATGGATTTCCTCTATAATATAAATTCCCCTACATTAGAGCAGTAGAACTCTTCTGTGAAAGTTGTAGGGAGAACCAGAGCTGTGTTAAAACTTCCCTCTTCACTCACCCAAAGGAACAGCAGGCAAGTTGTTCGCTCTTATATAAATTTAGACACTAAGGACAAAAGGAGAGGAAGAAAGACATTAACCTTTGAAAATATCAAATATGTCTCATCCAGTGTAAATATTGCTCTTTTCATTCAGTATTCACAAGTGCATTTCAAAGAAGACACTCAAATCTATGCATTATAGATGAGGAAACTGAGCTGTCATATGGCATGTTCTCAGATCACAGCTGGGAAAGGACACCACAGGGTCATGGATATGGCTTAATGGCAAGAACGACTGAAGGTTATGTTCTTCCCTTAAGACCACACACCTGCTAGAAATAAAACACCTTTTTTCATATCTTTAATAGCCCAGAACAGGTTAAAATTAATATGTGTACATGTTTATGTTTCTGTGTTTGCCTATGTGTATACATGCATGTGCCTGCAATTGGGGAAAAATAGGATGGAACAAAAAGATGAAGAAATGATTAAATGAAAGGTACTTTAATACTTTTCAAAGGACAGAGCGATTTATAAATATAAATAGAAAAAAACAAAAATATGATTTTGTCTCTTGGGAAAAAAAGCTCCTTATAGGTTTTGCTTTCATTCTTTTTGCCTTGCAATTTCAACTAAAGTATTTTAAAATGAGAATGAGAAGTTTAAAGTTGTAGATGTTCTGCATTTGCTTTACTAAGAAATATTACAGAAAGGCCACCAAATTAGAAGGGATATTTATTTTTAATAATCTGTTATTGATGAAATATAAAAGCAGACCGATAGTTAATTCTAAAGGGCATATATTTGTGAAAGCATAAAGTGTTTGATAAAATGCGTCCTGTTCAGATGAGAGCAGGGCATCCTCCCAAGCAGAAAAAGACTGCTTTTGCTCTTGATTTAGCTCAAAGTCTCAATGGGCTTATATTCAATGGTGTGACTCATTCATCTAAGTTCCTCCAACTATCATAATATTAGTAACAATATCTTGTAAATATCTTGACTTAAGTTTGACAAACATAACAAGCAGTTTGTGTGTATGTCTGTATGTGCATTCTTGTGTGTTTGTGTGCACATGCATATTGTGTATTTACCTGTTAGTGTGTGTGTACATGTGCATGTAGGTGGGTATATGTGTACTTATATGTATGTGGATATATATATGCTGTGTGTATGCAGGTGGAGGCCAGATGTAAACATTGAATCTCTTTCTTCACTTTTATTTTTTGAGACAAATTTATTTTATTGAACCCACAGCTCACTGAGTCAGCTTGGTTGGCTAGCCATTGAGTTTCAGGGATATTTTCTGTCTCTTCCCCTCCTGTCCTCAGTGCTGGGGTTGAAGGCATGCAACACAACACCAGCTTTTTATGTGTGATTTAGGGATCCAAACTAATGTCCTCATGTGTGTATGGCAAGTTGCTTTTGTGGAACATGATAAAGTTGTTGTATATCATACAAATAACCCCTATATTTAATCTGTTAAAGTATCATAGAACTACTCTCTAAATTCCATGACTATATCAAGAATCCCATGGAGAGCTGTTTGAGTCTAGTGTTTCTCTAATGGGGACATTTTGTTCCCAACTCATTGGGCATTTGACCATGCATAAGCAAAGTTTTGCTTGTCAGTACATCTTATGATGACTAGGACACTCATCACAAATAATTTCTCAACCCCAAATTTTTGAAGTGTTAAAATCGAGAAACTGTCTAATTATATCATTAAAGATTCTTAAGATTTTTCAGGAAAATGTTTGGGTTCTATGCCATCATCATTAATCCCAGACATCTACTCTTTCTACCAGTTCATCATGTCACTCCCTTAGTAACTGTGATCTCATTGTAACCAGGTGCTTGAATGCTTAGCAGTGTTACACAAATTCACATTGGTTACATTGTTTTCCTTTGGAGTTGCAAAGGGAGAGAGGATATAAGCAAAAGACATGGACTGATGATGGAAAGGACTGCTCTCCAGCATGATGTCAGCTTGAATTGACTTTTGCTTTTGTTGCTGTCTTAGGACTGAGGGACAGGAGTTGCTGTAGAAGAAGCTAGAGAAGCGCAGGAAGCTTAGTTAACAAAGTAAAACTGAGGCCGGGCGGTGGTGGCGCACGCCTTTAATCCCAGCACTCGGGAGGCAGAGCCAGGCGGATCTCTGTGAGTTCGAGGCCAGCCTGGACTACCAAGTGAGTTCCAGGAAAGGCGCAAAGCTACACAGAGAAACCCTGTCTCGAAAAACCAAAAAAAAAAAAAAAAAAAAACAAAGTAAAACTGAATTAGATGAAAGGAGAAATGGAGAATAAGGAGATGTGTCCAGGGAGGTAAGAGAATTGATTCATGAGGACATTCATGTGCATGAAGACAGTCAGCCTGGGGCAGTTCTTTGATTCAAGTTCAACTGCCCTGTGGATTTTAAGTGATGCCTGCAGCTACTGTTTTGGGTTTGCTAAAAGCAGTGTCAATGAATCTCAGTCCAATGAGTTTCAGACTTATGACGGAAGTTATTTTCAAAGCACAAACTCTGACCTTTTTTCCAAAAATCCTGATTCGTTAGCTGTGGGCTGGAGCCTGAGCAATGTTCCTTTAGTAACCTCAGCTTATTGATTCTGAGTCTGAGGGTCACAGTAAGTCACACACTGAAGGTAGCCAATCCTGAAACAAAGAGAAAGCATACCTTGATTTCCTTCTCTCCCATGGTAATGTCTACTCCAGTTTCATGAAATGTTGGTGATTTATTTTTGAGTTTGTTAAACTAAATATTATAAAACTTTTTGTTGATACTATAGAAAATACTTGGATATAAAAATTAACGTTATAAATTATAGTAAGCTGGAAATAATTTCTGACTAAATTTTCTTTCCTCCAGAAAGTTGATATTTGAGTTTAATTTTAAAGTGTATAGATCTTTGATCTTTTTCTATTTCATCCAACAGCTAAGGGTACCTAGACATACATCTTGAGCCTGAGCTGGACACTGTAGGTGCCTTGGGAATCATATAACCTGTGCATCCCTGGGTTACTAGCACTTTTACATCCTCCAATCAGGATAGCTGAGAGCTTCATGCTTGGATAGGTGTCTGCTGTCAGGTATCTGGCCTTTTGCTTCCTGTGTCTGTTCTCAATTCCTGGGTATAGCATACTAAACCTCTGAAGACTCTGCTGTCCACTTTGTGTCCTAGTTGCAACCTTTGCACTGAGAGCTTAGCTGTCCCTTATCCCCCATAGAACAACATCCATGATGTCTTGTTAATTTCCATCCATTTCAAATTCATTTATATTTATGTCCTGATTTCACATTTTAATTGATCATCTGTTTCTTTATAATTTTTTCCAACTGACACCTCTGCTTCCAGACAAAAAAGTCTGCAAATCATATTTACACGCAAAGCTTGGGCACATAGCATTTATAGAACACAGTTCTGAAACTGGAATATTTTGCCATAAATGATAACTCTTTTCACTCCATTGTTCTTACTACATCCACATTTTATTTATTTGTTCATTAATTTATTTATTTGTTCATTTAATTATTGTGTGTGTGTGTGAGAAGGAGTGTGTTTACGTGTCTGTGTGTGTGTGTGTGTGTGTGTGTGTGTGTGAGAGAGAGAGAGAGAGAGAGAGAGAGAGAGAGAGAGAGAGAGAGAGAGAGAGAGAAGCAGGGTAGTGTGTGTATGTTTACATTCTTGTCCTCATGTGAGGTCAGGGGTCATAAGACAGCCTGAAGGAGTTGTTTCTCTCCTTCCAACATGTGGCATCTGGGAGAGAGCTGAGTTTGTCAGGCTTGGCCTCAGGTCCCTTTAGCCACTGAGCTATGTCAGCAACCTTCATGTTCTATTTTAAAGTTCCAAGGTACAAGAATCTTCATAGACATAGAAGCATCACTTTACTTCCTACCTCCATGCCTCTGCTCACATGCTTGCCACTGCCTGGGATATTCTTCCTGGACAAACTCAGTCCAGACTTTAAGATTCAATTGACAGCTTACACAGATCATGTAACTTAACTCTACATTCTCCAGTGTTTTATTCCAGAAAAATTATTATCTTCACCTGATATGTAACATATTGAACAGAAAATTTAAATAGATCATACATAGTGTCAATATGTCACTTATATAAATATGGGGTTGATATCACATTCAAATATTATTAGAAAATCCTCATGCACAATGCACATATGCTACACATTTGTTAACATTTTTACTGCTCAAAATAGGTATGTTGAAATACTCAGAATTTATAATGATTTCTAATTCTAAGTAGAGATGTGGTTTTATAGAGGAAAAGGATAATAGACTTCCTGTGGGAGACAGAACACAGTCCAAAGCAAGGCAAACTATAATAGGAAAGCAGAATCTGACTCGACTCTCTCTTGTTTCTGTTCTGTAGCATAGCCTAACATCTCTCCAATGGTCCTCCTGAAGAACACTGTGACCCAAGCAGTGCTAACATGTTTTAAGTGGGTTCGAATGCTCTTATGAATCAACTTGTATCTCCATCTGTTTTTCTTCTCCATGTGCATAGAGTTCATGGTAATCAATATCTATTCTTTCTTTCCTCATTTTCTGAATGCCAGCCCTTGGCTCATTAATATTTTTCTTCTGCAAAGATCTATAAATGTTTACAAAACAAATAATTAAATCACTCAGAGACCTTAATTCCCCACTTCAAGTCATGAATTCGTCTGGACTTTCACTATGGTTACCATGTCTCCAGTGACTTGAAGTATCTCTCCGTAATTTTAGCTTAAAATAGTCTGTCCTTGGTCCTTTCTGGAGCCTTTAGAAAGTTAACTTATCCAATTAACTCAAAAAAAAGGATAAAAACAGAATGGCTAGAAAAATCACCCATTTGACCTACCAAGGCTGTCTTTCTTTAAAATTGCCAAATGATTTCTTTCAATGTGGATTCTCTCCTAAATACTTTCTTGTCTTTTTTTAAATTAATTAATTAATTTTTCTTTATTAAGAAATTTTCTACTCACTCCTCATTCTATCCACAGACTTCCCCTCTCCTCCCTCCTCCCATCCCCCAGCCCTCTTTCACAAGCCACCCCGCATCACCACATCCCCCAAATCAAGGTCTCCCATGGGGAGTCAGCAGAGTCCAGCACACTGAGCCTAGGCAGGTCCAAGCCCCTTCCCACTGCACCAAGGCTGTGCAAGGTGTCACACCACAGGCACCAGATTCCCAGAAGCCTGCCCATGCACCAGGGACAGATCCCAATCCTCCTGCCTGGGAGCCCCCCAAACAGTTCTAGCCAAGCAACTGTCTTCCATGTCCAGAGGGCCTAGTCCAGTCCCATGGGGGCTCCACAGCCACCAGTCCACAGTTCATGGACTTCCACTAGTGTGGCTGGTCATCTCTGCACATCTTCCCATCATGATCTCCATGTTCCCTGCCTGCAGTATCTCTCCTCTCTCTCATCAATTGGATTCCCAGAACTCAGCCTGGTGCCTGGCCATGGATCTCTGCATCTGCCTCCATCTGTCACTGGACAAAGGCTCTATGATGACAGCTAGGTTATTTGCTAGGCTGGTCACCAGAGTAGACCAGTCCAGGCACACTCTGGACCACTGCCAGCAGACCAAGGTGGGTGGTCAAACTTGCGGATTCCTGAGAGCCTCCCCAGCAACCTGCCTCTTCCTATTCCCATGATGTCCTCATCTATCATGATATCTTCCTCCCTGCCCTCCCACTCTGTCCCTGTTCCAGCTTGACCCTCCCATTTCCCTATGTTCTCATCCCCCACTCCTCACCTTCTGCCACCCCTCCACACCCAGTCCACTCATGTAGATCTCATCCACTTCTCCTTCACAGGGTCATCCTTGTGTCCCTCCTAGGGTCTTTTCCTGTTAGCTAGCCTCTCTGGAGTTGTGGGTTGCAGTCTGGCCATGCCTTCCCTCCCATTTAATATCTACATATGAGTGAGTATATGCTATGTTTGTTCTTCTGAGTCTGGGTTACCTCACTCAAGATGCTAAATCCTTTTCAAATGTCTTTTCTCTGACCTGTTTGCTTCAGATGCTTGTGCACTTCTGTTGAAAGCATCCTTAATGATTTCCTCTAATTCTGACTAGAGATTCCTGCCTCTGGTTTCAGCATTCCTGAGTCTTCTTTCCTCACATGCCTGTTCAGTTCTTTCATCATGTCATATTTCAACCCATCTGTCAGATGCATGAAATCCAAGCTACATTTGGTATTTTTATAGGGCTACACGTGCAACTTTTGCATTATCAGAACAAAATAGAATAGAATTCTGTGCCATGTTACTTCCAAAAGGGAATCAGCTTTATGAATGATCATCACAGAAATGATTTTGGCAATTTTTTTTTTCGTTAAAACTTTTATTCTGCCTATAAGAAGTAAAAATGGAATCAGGGTAAACTAAGCTTGCTAATAAAATCAAGAAAGGAAAAGTAAGAGGACAGACACCAGAGAGTTAATTTTAAATAGAAATTACCAGTAAATATTTCAAAGCCCCCAACATAAAAATGAAAAAAAAAGTGAAGACATTGACTTAGGGTTTTATTTATATTCTAAACTGACAGCTAAAAGCAGGTGTGATGCTGGTTGAGTTACTAAGTTCATTAGAGTCTCTGTTTACTCATTTATTAAATACTTATCCTTAGGTTCGCCAAAGATATTGCTTGTGAATTCTTCCATAACCTTTCTATTTGTTGAACATTCATTCATTCTCCAATCTTTCATCAACCTGGTCCCTTTCAAAGGTGCTTTTTGTATGTGCTCTTTCCATTTCTCTATGCTTCTATTTATTGTATTGTACTCTGAGATCATTAGTTTTACTTAATCCATGATGAACTGATTACTTTGAGTGTTAATGAATTAGTGTGCAAACACATCAGATCTATGCACCCTGATGCACAGGATTATGTGAATTGCAGAGTAGGTACTCACTATTTGATTTTTTTTTTTTGGTTTTAAATTAAATTACAAGGTAAATTTCCTTTGTACAATACATCTCAGCCTTGCCCATTTGCTAGTTACTACTGTAATAACTGAATTCACTAGCTTTCTACTAGGTTGGCTAAAGAGTACTTTAAAGCCATTCAGCACAAATTTGTGTCATATGTCTCTTACTTTATACTCTGGTGATTCTCTGAACACTGTTTGAGTGAAGTTGTAGAATCCATTAAACATTCATACAAGAACAAGATGAGCAGGTATGGAAATTAACAAGCATATGTTCTAGTCTGGCATCTGTTGCTGTGATAAAGACTGTTAACCAATGCAACATAGGAAGAAAGAATTTATTTCACCTTACAGGTTATAGCTTATCAAGGGAAGCCAAGACAGAGGCTGAAAATGGAACAGAGGCAGGCATCTGGGACTGCCTTGGTTCCAGACTCATGATCAGCTCTTCCTTTGGTCTTTACATTTTTTTTGAGATTTTCATACATGAATATTATATTTAGATTATTGCCAACCTTGCTTTTCCACCCACCAATGACCTTCATCCACTCCACCTAAAATTTGTGATTATATATATGTATGTATGTATATATATATATATGTGTGTGTGTGTGTGTGTGTTCATATATATATATTCAGGTAATATATATATATAAACTTAAGAGGAATATATATGTATGTATGTATATATATACATACATATATAAACTTGAAAGTGATATATATATATATAAATTCAAGAGTTTATATATATTATACATACATGCACATATACATACATACACACACATGAACATATGTATTCCTCTTCTGGTGCAACACAAAACAACGAACTTCAAATGGTTGTGATTTTGACTTGCTCAAGAGTAAAACTGATGCTCACGAAGCAAAAGATAGACATTTCTGAAGGCCCTCACTATTTTCTGCAATTTCTTTTTATGTGACACACTGTACATTTTCAGGTTCTCCATGATTTTCCGGAGTTCTCTTTCTCCTCAGGTTCTAGAGTGTGTGCTTCCTCCCTTTTCATTTCATTAGATCTTTGTGACTCCCTCGACCAGCTGATGATATATGAATCAATGCTGCGGAGCTCTCAAGGACAGATCAGAAAGTGTGATGCTGCTCTATCTTCTCTTCATTGAGTTGCATGAGTCTATAGCCCTAAACTTCCATTTAATCAATCCAACCACTTTAAATCGCCGAAACTGAAGAACTCCTATTCTGAAACCACATGGAGATGGAGATGCTGGGAGAATCCCAATTGTCTCAGTTCAGAGATACTGGAATCTTATAGCTATTTCAATCCTATCAGAAAAGAAGATGGTAAAAGGTCACTAGCCCAGCTACTTTAAACACACACTCATCAAAGACTGCACCTGAATATGGCAGCTGGCTTCTCTCAAAATTGTGAATTAGAGAAACTGTGAAAGATAAAGTGATTATTGTTTTTCAAATTCATCAATTAACCAGTATTATATGGTCGGAGTTATGCTGTGTATGCTCATGTGTGTGCAGGTGTGGAAGTCCACACACACACACACACACACACACACACACACACACACACACACACACTTATTTTTATTTTTGAAGCAGAGTCCCTGGATGAACCTGAAGATCATCAGTTCAGCTATCCTGTCTTGTCAACATGCTTGGGAGAACCCTTTGTCTTTGTCCTGCAATGCTGGAGTAACAAATATGTGTGGTCATGCCCCAGCTTTTACATAAGTCCTGGGGAGTCAAACCCTTGTCCCTTTGCTTAATCAATAAACACTCTTACCCACTGAGTCATATCCTTATAGTTCTATTATTGTTTTAAGATATCAAAATTTAGAATAACACTTATGAGGGTTAAATGTATTGGTTCTAAGTGACAATACATATTAAACATTCTATAACTTTGTACACTGTCTTAAATCCCACATGAATAACAACTGGTTGACAAAAATAAGAATAAATATTTTTTGAGCTGGCATGAATGTTCACACCTGTTTTCATAACATTGAGGAAGCAGCAAGAGAGCTAGCAGTTTAAGACCACCATGCAATGTATCATTCTAAAATATTCAGTGATTCTATCCTTCAATATAAACTGTCAAATTAGGATATGAAAGAGTTTTATCCTGTGCTTTATTTTCTTATTCTGACAAATTAATTAGCCATTGTGGTGGAAGTGATGAAGACCATACAATTATTTTATCATATAGAATAACAACAAAATAAAATGAAGATAAGCTCTCCTTTTCTTACTTATTTGATAAATGGTTCACATGATAGGATTGTGTGTGTGTGTGTATGTGTGTGTGTGTGTGTGTGTGTGTGTGTGTGTGTGTATGTGTGTGTGTGTGTGTGTGTGTGTGTGTGTGTGTGTGTGTGTTCTTATCTGTGCAGGGACATGTATATATTTACGTATGTGTGTAAGCCAGATGACAGTATCAAGTATAATAATAATATAATTCCTCAGGCACAATCCACAATTGTTTCAGAGATAGTCCCTTATGGGTAGACTAAGCTGGCTGGCCTGTCTCCATCTTTCCTGTGCAGGGGGTGTTGGATATTGAACTCAGGTCCTCATGATTACAAGGCCAGCATGTTTCCATTTGAGCCATGCCCTGTATCCAAACTGAGATCTTGTGGCATTAGGTATAGTTAAGTATCAGATTTTGATAAACTCCCTACTATTTTATGTTAAAATTGTTTGAAAATACGTACATTATTTAAAGCATTGTAGAGGTGCCTACACTAAATATGCTAAAGCACACCAAAAATATAAAAACAATGTAAACCTCAAGGACAATAACAGTGCTGAAGTGAAGTGATAAAGAATTCCTTTAAGAAAATATCTCTCATCAAGAGTTCTCCTCATCTTTTCAATAGTGGCTTGGCAGTGGCATGTTTCTGACAGTGAAATAGAACAAATAGGAATTAGAAGAAATAAGAAGACCCTATGCTTTGACATTTGTCCTGACTGGATCCTGGAAGTCCTTTAGTTATATCTAGAGACACTTCAGTGAGTTTTCCAGATGATGAAAACTTCAGGAAAAATGGCTCACTCCCTCTTACCTATTCCAATTGTTTTGGCTGACATCCCAAGTATTCAAGCTTACCATCCCAGAAATCATTCCTCAGTGTGATCTAGAGAAGGCAAGGCAATGCACAGATTTTTTTAAACAAATGCATAATAATTCTCATGTTAATTCATTTTAACTTGGAGTTATTTGATGTATTTTACAAAAATCCCATGGATACAATTGGAAATGTTTTATTATGTCTGTCACATAAAGTCCACATTTCAGATTCACCTTTTCAGCTTTCGTGAAGTCTAATGCTTCCAGGGAAAGTTTGACTCCTTTGCAATGTTCATTCCTGGAAATCACTTTCCTGCTGTAATTACAGGCACGATGGCAGTGCTTGATTCTCAAGTGAGCCAAGCTGCTGAACCTAAATTCACTTGACCAGCTGGGTCAGTGGAAATAAATGGCTTTCTCTGACCAGACTTGGCTTCGCTCCCTTAATAGGATCATTTTATATCCCTGGTTCAAGGACACAGTTTTGCAAGGCAGGGACACAGCTCTGATAAACATGCCACATAGAAATTGCTGGCTTGAGCAGAGCATGTGGTTTTATTCCCATGCAGTAGATCTCCAAGTTTCATTCTTCTGGATCAGCTTGAAGGTCATGCCCCACTAAAGGTTAAAATAATGGTTTGGCTAAGTTTGAGAGGAAAATTGCTTAGACTCTTCTTGTCAGAAGCAAAAGAAACACATTTGAAGCTGGATTCCTGATTCACACTCACTGTGATCATTTGTGGTATTCCGGGAGGGAAATTGTTTTTCTCCCATTCTTAAATCGTACAAGGGAAGATAAGCATGTTTCACTGTGGGCATCGTACTAGGGAACATGTTTCATTTTTTTTTTCTACCGGTTCATCTTCAATCCATAGGTACATGGCATAATGTCAAAAATTCATGTGCCTTCTGAGTTTTCAGGTGTCACAATTTATCAACCATTCCATTGTCTATTATCTACGCCCACTACCTTTACAATGGCTATTATGTAGCTCACAGGCATGGCACAGTTAACATCACAGTTTGGGCTGAATAATCTGACAACTTTT
The DNA here is from genome assembly GCF_049852395.1 of Peromyscus maniculatus bairdii. Taxonomy (NCBI): domain Eukaryota; kingdom Metazoa; phylum Chordata; class Mammalia; order Rodentia; family Cricetidae; genus Peromyscus; species Peromyscus maniculatus. Next base: position 4,801,545 of record NC_134856.1, read on the forward strand.
CATTTAAAAATAATAAAGGGCTTGCAAGGTATATTTCCGCATACATGCTTTATTTCATTGCACTTCCATACTTCTACTCTGTATTTTTCTGTCTCTGACATTTTGCCTGTCATATGGAGTCTTTCCTCAGGGAAAGTAAATCAGATTTTTGCCTGGAGTGCAAACTGACTAATAATAATCATCACCATAAAAGAGTCTGTTGTGTTTGGGACCAAAAGTGCTATCTGGTTGTTATGGCAACTAGGATTGAAAAGGGCTGCCTGGTTGTGAGGGGCAGGCACCAGTATCCCAAAACTGATTCTTCATCCAAGCTTTTCCCAACAGAATAATTTCTAGCCATTCCTAAAATGGATACAGAGTGACAGATTGTCAGCTCATGTGAACTAAACCCATTTAGTAAAGGGACTGCATTTTCATCAAAGAATATGGCATTTCCTCATCTTTGTTGGACTCATTTTGACAGAGGTGGTGCAACATAGGATATGGCCTGGTTAAGGGCGTGAATCAGCAGGGCTAATTGCTGTAGCAGAGAGTGGATCCATGTGATAGGCATCTCTTCTTCCATAAAGTTTATTTCTATTTCTTTATTAAGTACAAATCAAGCCTTTCACTAGATAATATAAATCATTTTATGTCCATGTTAAATCACTATACCGACTCTCACTGATAGATTACTTCAGTCATGCTCATCAAGATATTTCAAGCATTGGCTGGGCGGTGGTGGCGCATGCCTTTAATCCCAGCACTCGGGAGGCAGAGCCAGGCGGATCTCTGTGAGTTTGAGGCCAGCCTGGGCTACCAAGTGAGTTCCAGGAAAGGCGCAAATCTACACAGAGAAACCCTGTCTCGAAAAACCAAAAAAAAGATATTTCAAGCATTGATTTACACACCAGCCTACCCACTAGATGAAGAACAAAATTTTGTTCTGATTCATTTCCTTTTCTTCCAAATTTGGGAGCAGGACACACACACACTATATTTTTTATCTAGTGAATCAAATTATAAATATATGTATATTTATATATACGTATGCATATATAAATATGTTTATATATGTATGTGTTGGGGAGATAGAGAGAAATTGTGAAATAATATCATTAATACAATAATGTGTCAAACCTAAGATTCTATAACTATTTTTATTTATTTTAGAGACCTTTTTGTAAAGCAGAGAATACATAATCAGATATGAGTTGGATTTAAGGGCAGCAGGAATGGAATTTGATTAAAAGTTTACATACACCTCTATAATTTTTCTTTGCCTAATTAATCTCCTTGAAATTTAACTTTTCTATGGAAGATGAGACATAAATTTTTTCTTAATTGCAGATGATAAGAATATGACATGACATGTGCAGTTAGTGCACAATACTGTTGTTATTCAAAATGACAAAGGATAAATCTACTTACTTTTGATATTTAATTTTATGTCAATCATTGACTCTGTGGCAAAGCTCAGACCACTTACCACTGAGTCAGTATTACATCCTTTTTCTGTTCATTGTGGCTATTTGGCATTACTTAATGGTTAAAGGATTGACTCTTGTGAATTACACAGCACAAAAACTCAGTTGGAAATACGTAATATTTCCTTTCCTGCCTGTGAAAGCAGGGCAGTTGCTTCCACATTTATGCTTTTGTTGGACAATATGGAATTTAAATGTTTTTACTGATGTGAAAGATGTGCTGTGTTCCCTCTGCCGTGTTAAATGTGGGTAGCTGTTAGGTGAGTCTCAGGTACAAAGGAAATGCTGGGAACCTGAGAATGAGGTGAAGCGATGCTATTTAGAAATGTGAATCTAGTATCCACCGACAAATTAGTAGATATGTCCTCATCACTAGTCCTCCTTTATAAAAACCTGTTTCACATATTTCTCCTTTCAAAGGACTGCATTGAGTTTTCATGGTTACCAAGATGAACAACTTGAAATTTATATCTACCCACTTTAGCCATATCATCTTCCAAACCCTACTTGAATTTGTTATTCTATTTTTCTCTTCAAAAACACGCCTCTGGAATATACACTTCTTACTCCGGATAGAGGAAAAGCATTCTCTCAGCATCAGTTTATTTGACATCTCTTTGGTGACTTCATACTATTTATCCTGACCTATTAGAATATTCCAACAGTCGTTCTCTCACTGCAGCGATGCACCAGGTCATTACATCATATAATAATTGGATATGTCTCGATCCCTTAATTTAAGCATTCTTGAGGCAAGAATAATATAGATTTAGTACTGTGTGGAATTCAGTTTACAACTGATTTATATAAAATCATTTTCATCATAATAAAACTACAGTTTAAATCCATAAGCCCATGTTTATTGCTGCACTAGTCACAGAAGCAAGGAAATGGAACCAGCCATGACGTCCACGAGAAGAGGAATGAATTATAAAAATGTGGTGTATACACAATGGGAATTTACTCAACTGTTAAGAAAATTTAAATTATTAAACTTTCTGGAAAGTGGATGGGACTGGAATGAATTCATTGGGGTAAGATTTTTCTCAAAAAGATCAAATAACCTTCTCATACCCTGACCCTAAGCATAAGCGTTTGTGTGTTTGAAAATAAGGGTATGTGAGAGAGTGAATATAGGCTACAAAACTAGGTAGGAGACTCTGGCGGGGACAAGAAATGTTGAGGGAGTGAGGAAGGAGCAACAGTTATGTGACAGGAACAAGGAAGGAAACCAACATGCAGAAGGAAGGCATGATGAGGGAAACAAAACAAACACATTCTGTCTATAAAACACCATTGTTAAATGAAATGTTTTGTAAGCTAATAAAAAAAACCCTCAAAAACATATAGTATATATATTACCAGTAAAGTACTCCCTGACCCATTTTTTCATAACATATCATAGTCTATCCTTATGCACTCATCTTAAAATTGTGTATACTTGAAGACATTACCCATGTATAAGTATACAAGAATGTTTCACTTATTATCTCAGTACAAACACTTCCCACATACTGTACATTTACTTTCAGTGTTCATTGCCTCCCTAATAAAAACAATGCAATTCTTCCTTGTCTTCCATTGGGAAGTATATTCAGTGGCTGGATATCTCTTTCTAAAATCTTATTTATTCTTGAATGAGTTCCCTGGAATAAATTCCATGAAACAGTATCACTAGCCTAATGGACCTACATTTTTGTGTGTGTGTCATAATGCATATTGCCAATTTTTAAAAAAATCCAAAAAGCAAATATCCACATTTACTAATAACATACATGAACTTCTTTGCTATATTCATGCTCATAGTGGCTGCCACAGCTACTCATTTATAATTTGATAGAGATAATTGCCTCATTTCATTTGTCAATATATCAAAATTTCTAGTTTGCTTCAGATATACAAGTATGCAAGTAGCCACTATTCCTCAACAACATGATATAATAATCACAGAGAAGGCAAAGAATGAATCAGCCCTGCCTTGGAGAAGTGGCTGTGTTGATGAGAAATGAATAGCTTCAAACACTCTAACTCAGTTCAGCAGGACCCCAAAAGTAGGAGGGAAGCAAGAGAAAGGATTTTACAAAGAGTAGCTGGAGCTATTGACAAAATTCATCATTTCCTTCATGAACTTACACTCTTTCCTTACTCCTGCTGAGCTTGGCCATTCCTATCATAGTTCCCTATTCCTCCAGAAGAATTTAAAGTGGATATGATCTTCATCTTAATGTGGACATGGTCTGTCTATGGTCATCTACAGCTACCTCACGGTTTAGAAAAAGACAATAAATTATTTTTCACCAACTAGCTACTTTTCATTTTTTAATTAATTTATTTTTTATGAATTTTTTTCATTTTACATACCAATCCCCATTCTCCCTCCTGCCCCTCCTCTTGCCCCCTCTCCCCACATATACCTTCCCCAATCCCACCACCCATCCACTCCTCAGAGAGAGAGTAACGCCTCCCTTGGGGAATCAACAAAATCTGACATAGTAAGTTGAGGCAGGACCAAGCACCTCCCCTCTGTGTCAAGGCTGAGCAAGGTATAGCACCCTAGAGAATGTGTTTCAAAAAGCCATTTCATTCACTCAGGAAATGTCCTGGTCCCATGGCCAGGGGCTGGCTCTCCAAACAGATCTAGCCATATAACTGTCACCCATATTAAGAGGGCCTAGTTTGGTCCCATATATGTTCCCCAGCTGACAGACCAGAGTCCATCAGTCACTGGACAAAGGCTCTATGATGATAGTTAGGGTATTTGCTAGACCAGTTATCAGAGTAGACTAGTCCAGGCACCCTCTGGACCACTGGCAGCAGTCCAAGGTGGTGTCATCCTTGCGGGTTCCTGAGAGCTGGATACGGAAGACGGTTGTTTGGCTCGAACTGTTTGGGGACCACCAAAACAGGCAGGGGTATCAGGATCAATCCATGGTGCATGGGCAGGCTTTTGGAAATCCGGTGCCTGTGGTGTGATGCCTTGCATAGCCTTGGTGCAGTGGGAAGGGGCTAGGACATGCCTAGGCTCAGTTTGCCAGGATCTGCTGACTCCCCATGGGAGACCTTGATTTGGGGGATGTGGGGATGTGGGGATGTGGGGATGTGGGGATGTGGGGTGGCTTGGGAGGGAGGGCTGGGAAATGGGAGGAGGAAGGATGTGGGATCTGTGGGTGGTATGTAAAGTGAGTAGAAAATTTCTTAATAAAGAAAAATGGGGAGAAAAACACAGAGCCAAATATAGTGGTGAAAGCCTTAGAGATCATGGAAATAGGAATAGCCACTAGCCAACCTTACCTCACCAGCTCTTCAGCTTCCAAATGTGAGCTACTTCCTGTCTACCCATGCCTTTATTGCCTTGCTTTTCTGCCCTCTCATTGGCTCTTAGCCTAGCTACTTCACTTGTCACTGCCTGTCTGTATAGACCTCCAGATCTCTATGGTTGGTACTGGGATTAAAGGCGTGTGTCACCATGCTTGGCTCTGTTCCCTAGTATGGTCTTGAACACACAGAGACCCTGCCTGATAAGTGATCAGATTAAGGGCGTGTGCTGCCTGACTTTTTGTTTACTTAAAATGGCTGGCCTTTCCCCCAGATCTCCAGGCCAGCTTCCTTTATCAAAGTACAAATAAAATATCACATTTTGGGGCTGGAGAGATGGCTCAGTGGTTAAGAGCACTGGCTGCTCTTCCAGAGGTCCTGAGTTCAATTCCCAGCAACCACATGATGGCTCACAACCATCTGTAATGAGATCTGGTGCCCTCTTCAGGCATGTAGGTAGGATGCTGTATACATAATAAATAAATGAATCTTTAAAAAAAAATATCACATTTCAGCACAAATGAAATATTACCACATGTGTGTGTGTGTGTGTGTGTGTGTGTGTGTGTGTGTTACTGAAAATGGAATCCTAGACCTTGCACATGCTTTATCACAGAGCCATAGCCCCAGTCATAGATATGTTCAGCACAATATTGCTGATGCTCCACAGGTTATTAATCCAGCCAGAATATGCAGTCAATATTGCCTGAATGTTACAATTAGTAGTTAGTCACAGCACAAGGTGTTGCTGGACCTATTGTTGTCCTCTTTATGCTTGAATGTAAAGCTAAAATGTATCCCCTTTCAAACTATTCAGTGCATTCTAGAAAACTCAAGTTATTTTAGAATACATGGAGCCCCAGTGCCCAAAGAGAATAGTTTCTCACCAGGATCTTCATTCTGACCTATGTTTTCTCTACCAATTTAAATACTTAGCAACAAAACTCTAACAGTCCAAACACTTTAATAAGGCGTCATTCCTGGCAACCCACGTTGCAGAGAAAAGAGAGTCAGCATGTTCTAATAAGCCTTGCAGAAATACCCCTTTTGTAGTATAACTCCCATGCTGTCATCTTTGGCTCAGACGATCTCTAAGAATACTTTCCCAGTTCTCAACACTTGCCAAGGGCCTAATTCACGGGAATTCTCAGAGAGGAGAACCACTAGTACCTATAAGACACAACTGCATTCCATCCCATCTCAGAATGTATTGCTGAGTTCCCATTCCTGCACCAAGGCATGCAGGAGGGAGACTTTTTTCCTCACAGCTGCATCTTGAAATTAAAGTCCATTTCATTTACCTGACCCTGGAGCCTTGTCCAAACAAGCTCACCTGAGCTTTACCCAGATGGTGATTATTTACTTCTGTTCATTCATTACTAGCCTCCTAAATCTTGGACCTGGGCCATCCAGCATACCAATATAGCCTTTTCCCCCAACATAATATTTTAGTTGATTATTTGGGAATTTCACATCATGCACCCTGATTACACTCACTTCCTAGTCTTTCCAGGTCTGCCCGCAGCCTTATGATCTCCTCTGCAAAAACAAGAAAAAGAAAAACACAAGTCCAATTTGTGTTGCCCATATACTGACTGGAGTATGGCCAAACTTCCCGTAGCCAGGCCCTTACAGAAAACCGAGTGCTTCTCCACTTGCACCCTCAGCAGCAGTCCTCAATTGTGGAGAGCTACACTTCAGCATCCACATCACATTTTTTAACAGTAGTCTGCAGCTATTTCTTGTCTAGGCTGTTACCTTTTTTTAGGGTGTGTGTGTGTGTGTTAGGAGTTGTCACAGAAGCCTTCTATGTTCCTCTTTCTCAACAGTGAGTCTGAAGTCATCCATATCACTGGAAAAGTAGTTTCCTTGCCCTTTATATTCAGGGGAGCACAGAGGAAGGATATACAAATGGTCTCTGGTATCAGCACATGCCATGGATATCAGTCTGTCTTTGGTGGCAGTACAGACCATGGACACCATTATTACCCTCTGCCACAGTCCAGGTCACAGACACCATCATAGACCTCAGGGGCAATGCAGGCTACCCACATCAACATGGCAGCAACCTGGCCCCTGGATATCAATATGGATTCAGCCAATATAGCTTTTTAATGGGAAGATTTCATACCCTTATCCCAAGTTTTGTAAATATAAAAAGTGGCCTGAAAAACAGCAACTATAACTGTGTTTTCTTGGTTTCCCTTCTTATGAACCTGCACTATACCTATCTAATGCTTATTGAATTAATCAACTGAGTCAACATGTGTTAATAGCAAAAAATGTCATTTATACACATAATAAAAGTGATGTGTTGATTAGCTTATTATGTTAATTGCTATGGACTAAGAGTAATGAATAGCAAACTTGCCACACTAGATGTCCTATATTCACATATGTTTACACAGTCTTGTTAGCTTTCAGGTCAGTAACAACTTGGCTGATGATTACTGCACAAACTACAGCTGGATTAGGGTCTCTCGTGTCCACTCACTTGTATGTCTTACGAAAGGGACAGTGATTGTCACGTATATTTCTGTTTGGAATAGGAAGTCTATTTCAAATTACATATTTGTAATTACTTTACATATTTACAACTTTTACCAGGATCATTCCCATTCATCAGTGTGCATTAGTTCTGAAGGTACCAGCTGAGTGTAGACAGAATTCTTTCAAAACAGTAGTGCCTTTCAAAATGGATAAGGTTAAATAGCTTAACTGGATCAAAGGTCAGATGTGTATATCCTGTGTATGTTGGGGAATGATGAGTCTTATGACACTCCAAACACAAAAAGAGAAGTGGACTCTACCTCATGATGGGAGAATAACAGAATTCTAAAAGATTATTTAGGGATATGGCAGTTTCTATTTTTCATCCCTATTGGCCACAGTATCAATTGATTAAAATTTTGAGTATTCAGACGCTATATCTAACTCTTAAGTGACTAACTATTTACTTACAACTATCTTAGTTTCTGTCCATGTTAGAAGGAGAATGAATGTTTGTCGAAAAAGAATCTAATTTGAGGTCATTGTACACAAATTGAAAGGAACATAGTAATATTAAAAAATAATTCTAACTGTGGATTACTAACAATTTAAAGGAAAGCGTACATATAATACATAACATTTATTCAACTTATATAAGATTATTTTATGCTTATATATAAACCAATATTGAAGAAAACTAAGGTAATAACAGCCAAACATATAAACCTATAACTTGTCACAGAGTAAATCTACTAATTCATATATAAAGAATGTTTAATTTTAATGTAGTGGAAAATTCAATTTTACTTAGCATATTTGAAAAACCCAAAGAAGTTCATTCTGTTATAGTAAACAATGGACAGGATTATTTTATCCTCAGCATTTTCAGGACACCTAAAGTAAATACTTAGATCATAGATTAATGGAGACATGAATATGAAATATATCCATTATTTCTGTACCAAACCACTTGAGTTAGATATAGTATTTGAATACTCAAAATTTTATATATCCCAAAAATCTCAAAGAAATATCAAGAAAAAATAAAATCAATGCATCTGTTTTAAACCTATAAAGTATTTAGTAGATTATAATTGTAACTAAAAAACTCAACTTGCAAGTATTTCTAGAAATATTTCAAAGAATTTGCCTCAATTTGAGGTGATAATTTAAAATAATTTATTAAGCACCTTCAATATGCTTGTATTGCCTTAGGAGTATTATTGTCTTAACTTAGATTCTAATCTATGTTATTTATTTATTTACTTGTCATGAGCCTGTGTGTGTTTATGAATTACCTTAAAATGAGAAATGGCAATATTAGAGTAAAAGAGACAGATTAGAGAAATTAAAGCACCATTTAATAATCAGTCTTTCAATGTATTCTTTAGAAATTCATTGGTGTGGAGATAATTTTACTAACACATACTGCTGTGGTTTGAGTATGTATATCTATCCAAAGTCTGGTTTGGGAAATTAAACCACCAGATGATTAATTGAGATTTGTGATTTACCCCCTTTAGCTTGGTAGTCACATAACTAGTTGAAGGAGGGAACGATAAAAATGAGGAGGGGGCCTTTATCTGGGGAGTGGAGAAAATCAATACAGTAGAAGATGGGGAGAAGAACAAATAACAATAAAGATGTCTGATAGAGCATCAAGGGATTATTTTTATATTTACCTAAAATTATACTATATAATATATTTTATATGTATATAAATAACATCATACACACACACACACACACATATATATATATATATATATATATATATATACATATATACATATAAAGTTATGCCACTAGTGCTGACAATGCTCTCCTCAAGAGCCATAGACCATCTAATAAAATACCTGTGCTAGGCATGAGGAATCTCCACTAGAGTTATTGATCAGGATAGTCCAAGTGACTCCCAATACAACATAGGCTATTGTTGTTCCCCTTGTTTGTCTCTTAGAGGTTGAAAGCAGTTCCCACCACATATTTCAAAGATAGAACTAGAGATATCAGAGCTGAATACAACCTGAAAGCCTCCTTCTACTGTCTCACTTTCATAGTGCCAGAGATGCTTTGCCAGCTGCCTAGGGAAAGGATCAGTCAATAGTCTTATCCAGCTGTCTATTTCTATAAGAATCCAGCATGGCAAAATATCCCTAAAGCCACAAGAGTGACACTCATATCTTGGCAGCAACCAATAACTGTCTAATTGGACTTAATGACCACTCAACAGGAGAGAAATCATGCCTGGTACTGGTAATCTAGACAACTACAGGGGTTACAGAGGTCATAATTTTAGAAGAAAGGCTACTGTTGCTACTTTATTAGACCAGCATAATTCCTAACTGCATTAAAAAATTTATACCCACAGATAAGTGTAATGCTCACCCCTCATCAATAATGTTTTCTTTGTGGAAGCAGAAGAACATTACAAAAAACCCACAACTGGTCAAAATGCAGAGATCAACTGACCATGGGAAGCCCTGCCTCCACAGATACAACTACAATTCCTGCATCCAAGTCTCAGGAACATATCAGAACACCTGGTAGAAAGATGTTAAGAACCAGAGGAACAGAGTCTACAGTAATATTGTGTCTCCTAGAAATGAGAGGAAAGCCACATACATGACCCTGAATGATATGGCTGATTAAATAAGGTCTGAACAATGGCAATATCAAAGACAGGCTAATGTGGAAGAAGAAATCTCATGTGGTTCCTGCTCTAGAGAAAGAAATATTGGCAACTAATAACTGCCAAGAGAGGTGGAATTACTCTCTCTGAAGGATGAACCCCCAGTCATCCAGAAGAAACACTAAATGGACTTTATATGCGACAGTATTAAAGAAAAAGAGGCCATCTATTTGAGAGGGAGTTGGAGGGAACACAAGAGGGATTCTGGGGAAGGAAGGAAAGAGGTAAGAGATGTTTAAAAAAAAACTATGGGACTCTTTGAAAGGCGACTAAAGCAAACACCTAGTGTCTTTTGTCCTCTGCTTTTATGCCATGACTGCCCCATTGTGATGGTTAATGTCGAGCATCCATAAACACTTGATGGTTGGCCTTACAGGACTGACTTGATTTCATCAAGTCAGGTGGAAAGAGGTTTCCATGCTGGGTAGCAATGTTTCCTGGCTGGAATTCTGCCTGTGTAAATGGAGAAATGAAACTGAGCACATTTAAGCACCCAGTCTTTCTGCTGCTTCCTGACTGTAGACACAAAATATCCAGCTGCTTCAAACTCCTGCTCCTTGTTTTCCCTGCTATCATGTGCAGACCTTGAACACAATCCAGAATAAGTCCTTCCTTCCTTAAGTTGCTTTCATCAAGGCATTTTATCACCATAACTTGGAAAGAAACTAAGATATCAGTATTCATCCCATTTGCAACATCTTAGAAGAAAGTAGTCCTCTCAGAACTCAATCTGCCCATATTGTACCTTAAGCTTTCCTGCATTCAAAAGTATAAGAAAATAAGTTCCTGTTCTTTGCAAATTACTCAGATTTAAGTGTTTTGCTATAGCAACATAATGAACATGATGCATAGGTATTAAGCATAACTTGTAAAACGATTCATATGAGAACATTTGATTTAACAAAATCACATGTACAACTTCATTTGGCATATCATTTTATAAATCTTCACTTGAAGAATATTAATCTCATGTATTCTACTATTCAAAATGTGTGAATTATTTGTTTCCCCGAAGCATAAACCCTAGAAGAAACTACTGTGATCATATTTTGGGAAACTTTTCTCTGTGTGCTTAAGTATTTACCTCAATAAATTTAAAAAAGTATATGCGATTCTCACTGATTTTTATTTTATTAAATTATTCTTTCATCCACACATGCATAGAGTACATTCTGGTTACACTTCATATTTCCCACCTTCTCTTTTCTTCCTACTAAACCCTCCAGGGTTCTAACAAGACCCCTCTGATATGCATGTCTTTTGGTATTATTCTTAATTTTGCTTTCTAACTTGAGTTTAACCAGGACCACCTAAGTGGGCTTGAGTGTGAAACATGGGAGATTTATAACTAGCTATACCACAAAAGACAACAATACCTTGTAGAAATTTTTAACTGCCAACCACCAGAAGCTTGGGGGAAGGGTGTGATGGCCAGGAGACCGGTCACTCACCAGGAATTAAATGGTAATGAAATCAGGTTTGTGTCAGCCCTTTTCTGGTAGCCACATCTGCTATGGAGAGGTCATGTCATGTGAAGAAAACAGTGTTTCACCAACATCATCCCTACTGTCCAATTTTACATTCATGTGTGATTTTACCTGAGTTTAGGAAAGAGTGATACAGATGTTGTACTCAGAGAACTCAGTAGTCACTTATTCTCAGCACAGTGACCTGCCAGGAGTCTCTGAATTAACTATGACTTGCTACAAAAAAAAAAGCATCTCTAACTGAGGCTGAAGGCAGCATTTAATGTACATTTACGTATATGTGCATTTATGGTTAAATATGACTATAAATGTACATATTTAGGAGACATATTGACAATGTGTTCTTGTAGCAAAAAGGAAGCAGTGAGTTAATTCCTATGGCTTCTGACCTCCCCATCAACAGCCCTTAAACAGGTACAAAGTATTCTGCGTGGACTCTCTCCTGCAAAGTAGGACTCTGATCCAGAAAGAACGCAGTTGGTTACCTCTGTAACAATCATGCCAGCCCACACAAGTGGACACATTTGCCTAGAAGATCTCTACTGCAACAAGGGAGACCCACAGCTGGATGATGCTGATAAGTTTTCTCCCATAGCTGGTTGCACAGCAACTTCAGCCATCATGAAAGCTACGCAGCAGAGAGGAAACTTTCAGTCCAGTTCCAGCTTGATTTTTCTGTATTGACTCCCTGATTTTGTGCTAAATATTTTCTTAGAGACTTTTAAAGTAGTATTATTACTATAGGAATCAATTTAAACAGTAAATGATACTCTGTAATATGAATAATCCCCTAAATGAAAATCATTTAAACTGTCATTTTTTTTATATTAATATGATTGCAATGAATAACAGGTTTTCTCCCCTTCATTTACAACTAACTCGAAGTATATGGCTTACTGGATCAGAATTTAGAACATATTGATGTATATTGTAAAATTATATACCAAAAGAATGTTTTAATATGGGGAAGTATGTTCATATAGCCCCAGAACATTTCTTTGCATGGCTGTGGTAAAGGAAGATCTACCTGTCCTGTGATAGAAAATTGTTACACCAGTTAGCAAAAGTGGTAGATGTCATAGACATCCTCTTCAATAACCCTGGCTCTTAGGGAGACAGCCAACCACAAGATTATTGTATACAGATTATTTATGGATAGTCTGGGAAATAAGAAAAAAAAACATTTGAACACTTAAGTTTAAGTCATTTAAATGTAATAGGTAACATTTCCATGAAACTTAACCTTTAGAACACTCATTTTTGCCAATGTTTAGCAAAGACTGAAGATGTATTTTTCTATTTTTCCAGGTTAAACCACTAATGAGCAGCATAGTAACAGGTCAGATTTGCATTTGTTCCATCTGTATCAAAATATGTCTGAGGAAAATTTCTTTGAGAGAAACACATCACATAGCATGTATTAACATATTATTTAAAAATAATATAATTAGAAGAATAAACTTAATTCCTATGTGTCCCAATGAGTATCTTTCAAAAATTTATAACTGTTCAGAAAGTGTTTTCCTTACCTTTTTCAATTGAAAACAGATTCTTTTCTTATACAATACATCCAGACTTATCACAATCCCTCCTCCATCCCTTTCTTTCAACTCCTTCTTACACATCTACCCTCTACCCCAGATCTATTCTCCCCCTCTGTTTCCTCTTCAGAATGGAACAGGCCTCCAAGAGACAACAGCCAAATACAACAAAGCAATACACAATAAGAGAAGACAAAAGCCCTCATATCAAGGCTGGATAAGGCAACCCAATAGAAGAAGAGTCCCAAGAGCAGGCAAAAAAGTTAGGTACACACCTGCTATCATTGCTAGGACTCCTACAAAAATGCCAAACTAGCAGCCATAACATATTCACAGGGGACCTGGTGCAAAGCCTTGAAGGCCCTGTACTTGCCACTTCAGTCTCTGTGAGCCCCTATGAACCACACTTAGTTGATTCCGTGAGCCATGTTCTCCTGATGTCCTCCATCACCTCTGAATCCTAAAATCATTCTCCCCCCTCTTCTGAGGGATTCTTAGAGCTCCGAGGGGAGAGACCTGATGGATACTTCCAGTTTATACTCTCTCTGTATAATGTCTGGTTGTGGGTCTCTGAACGTACTCCCATCTGCTCCTGGAAGAAGCCTCTCTGATGACATCTGATCTATGAGTTCAGCAGAATATCATTAGGAATCTTTGAGTCTTTTTTCTTTTCTTTTTTCTTTCTTCCTTTCTTTTTTTTAAAAAAATGTTTATTTATTTATTACATATACATTGTTCTGCATGTATGTCTGCATGACAGAAGAGGTCACCAGATCTCATTACAGATGGTTGTGAGCCACCATGTGGTTGCTGGGAATTGAACTCAGGACCTCTGGAAGAGTAGTCAGTGCTCTTAACCTCTGAGCCATCTCTCCAGCCTCTTTTTTTTTTTTTTTTTTTTTTTTGTCAGTGGTGTTTTGATTCTACCCTAGGTCTCTGGGCTATCCTGTTTCTCATTCTTGGCCATTCAGCTGGTGTAGGGCATGGCATGGGCTGCATCTTGTGGTGTGTTTTGGCATGAAGTTAAACCAGGCATTGCTTGGCCATTCCCATGAGTCCTGTGCCACCATTGCCCCAGCACATGAGAGCCCAACATGGCACCCTCAAAGTATTCTTGTTTAATCTTTTAACTTATTAACTGTGTTTTCTAGAGAAAAGGCCTCTGGAGCTGACTGCAATATGCCTGATATCCAGAATTTAATAACACTTTAGTTTTTCTAATCATTTAATCTTTCGAATGGGTGTCTGTGCATGGAAAGGCATGCTGAAATTCACAGAGAACATTCTCAAAGACAATGATTTAATTCACAGGAATTTCTATATCTAGAACCTGAAACATATTATCATGAATTAATTATTGGGAAACACACTAAAAGACTTCAATATGCAATGCAACCAGAATTTATTTAAAACCCAAATATTCAGATGTTTTATTGTAATTTCATAGTATAAACTGAAAATAAAATAAGTCCTGCTGTGATTCACATGGATAAGCCACTCTCTTTGTCATTTTCTAACAATTACCCAACTGTAAATAATAGAAATTATTGCATGATGATTTCACCAAACCACCTGTCAAGGGCTGTAATTGTTGTAATAATTTAGATGGTAAGTATATGTTGTTCTGTAACTGCAGTTACCGATTTATATCAACACCTGGAACCTTAGATTCATTTACATATAATCAGCATTTAGAAGGAAAATTCAGGTCCGAGTAACCTCTGCTTTTTACATATTTACAAAAGAGCATTTGGACAAAAGAAGTAGGTCTGGTGGAAGTTTGTTGGATACATGTTTTGCCACGAGAAATACTTATGGTTTACTGTATTTTGTTCTAATTTTAATATTAAAATAAAAATAATATTGGTTCATATTTTGGTATAATAATAAACAAACATACATGAATAGTCTAGTCAACTCCAGTATTTTACTTTGGGTCCAGAAATTTGTGAGCATCTTACCTCATGCCAACCAACTCAAGTTGTCAGTAAGAATAAAAAAGACAACATTAAATGAGAGGAAAGTATTTAACTACATTGAGACTACATCATAAGACTTTTTAAATGATAAAAGAACTCTGAAACTCTGAATCATGTTATATCGTATCCTGCTGATTTATCTCAACCAAAAACAGTTTTGAAATTAAGAGTAGTAGAGAGTACACTTCCTTTTAAAGGAACTATTTAAGCTTTCTGCTTGCAAGTTGCAAGTTTGAACTTTGTTGGACATGTTCTGTGTGGCAGCTCAAAAGTTAGCTCTGAGATCTTAGGAGAAATGCAAAGCACTAAGCTCCATGATAGAGTCCATAAGTCAGAATCTGCATCTTAACAATATCCTGAGGTAATTTATGTGAAGTTTGAAAAGTGTGGCTTATTATTTTTACCATCACATTCCCCAGTCTCACAGAGAGATAGAAGATCTTCATTTCATGGATGAGACTACTGCTATTTCTTCCCAATGCATCAAGTATGATCTTGATTTTCTCTCTTTTGGAAATTTGTTCTAAGTCAAGGGTCTCGTTTTATTTTTTTTTTATTAAAACAAAACAAAACAGCAAATTGTCACCTCTCCCTTCCCTCTTCCAAATTCAACCCCCCAGTCTCATCCCTAGCTTTGCAGAAAAAGCAAATCACAGCTTCCCTTCCTCCTCCCTGGCCCCATCTCCAATGGATCACATAGATCTTCCCCTCCAAATTCCTTCTTCCCACTAATTGCTTTTGCCCAGTCCCCTACTCCAGCAGGCAATCCCTTGGAAACCACAGGCTGTTCTCTATTGTAGCATGCACAAGGCCCTGAATTGGAGCAAACATACACACAAGCGAATATATATTTTGAAATGCTATCACGTTACATTCATGAATTATAGGAAGTATTTGTCTCCATATAATTACATAAGATTTAACTCATTGTACGGCATGTCATTAAATGTATGCCCCTAATAAACTGCTACTTGTTATTACATAGTTTCTGTAGGTCTAAAATCTAGACAAGGCTTATTTGATCCTTTTTTTTTTTCTGTCTTACTGGGCTCGGGGTAGTAGGGAGTACTGGTCATCTAGGAGCAACTATTAGGATGTGGTGCTCTCTCAAGCTCACAGGATACTGGTCAACTCAATTCTGTTTTTGATCCCTGATCTGGGACTATTCACAGGAATCCACATATAACAGCAAGGCTTTGTGGTATGCACTTACAATCCCAGCATCAGAAAGGGCCTTTATAGGACTTGGTGGACATCTAGACTAACCTATTTGGTGAGCTCCAAGCCAATGGGAGACCCTGTTTCAAATAAATAAATAAATAATCACTGAGGTAACTTGTTCCTGCAGAATGGCAACAGGATTTGTCTTCTGGCCTGCATATCTATAAATAAACATGCAAGTTTTTTTTAAACATAAAAATAAAATGGGAGATTAATAACATTTAAAATATTCAAATACTAGATAACCTTCGTATTTTAACAATATTGCCATAAAGTGAAGTGAAAGCATCACCCATTTTGCAACTGTTCATGTATGCATGTATATATATATATATATGTGAATTTTGCATAAGGTTAATGTAAGTATTAGTATAAGTTGTGCTGCAGTATGCACAAAGGTAGAATATATGCCCATCGATAGCAGTAGCTGCAGAGGAGCTGATACATGTTACCTTTCATTGACATCACCTGTCATGATGTCAATGAAGTATTTCATAAACTCCCATAGACATAGTAAGAGCCACAAAGGAGCCCTTGTTGTGTCAGTATGGGTGACTGAGATGGAATAGTCTCAATGGAAATGTTATTTTAATGTCAATGGAATTACCCACATAAGTGCTACTGCCACCACAAAAATAAAGGATGTGAAACACAGAAAGTATGTCATTATCCAGTAAGAGTAGCCTAAATCACATCTCCAAAGCTGAGCAAATCTGCCAACAGATGTGATTTTCTTCAACTCTCACTCAGTAATTCACATATTGTGATAAAGACAGTAAAGTTTTCAGGCAGACAGTCCCAAAGATGGTCAGTTTTAAACAGTTGCCTGACTTAAGAGGAAGTCCTTGAAGGTAGAAGCAATGAAAATCCTACCAAGTATCTGTCGGCCACAGCCACAGTCCCTGATATTGTCCTTTCATAATCACATGCTACTTGCCTGTCTGATGCTGACCTTAAGACTCAATATAATATCATGTTTAAACATCTGGTAAAATTGTGACAACTTCAAATGCCTTCACTGAAAGATCTGGATCAAAATGCAGTGAATAAGGACACCTAGTCAATAGTTCTGATGTTGAAGAGATGGCATGGATCGCTTATCTACATGGAATAGGCTTCACTTCCTGGACAAGCTGCAAGTTTTCAAACCCAAATGTACTCCTATTTAAGAAGCAAGACTGACCTTTCCCCTTGTGCTTGCAATTTCTTCCTCCCATGGTCTCTATGTAGCTCACTGTTCCTCATTGCAGTCCCATGTGGCCCTGCATGCTGCAGGGTCTGCCTGTGGGCTATGAGCCTGTGTGACTACATACAGTGCATGATGTCATCTGGCTAATGTGAGGCTGTATGCTCAGTGATTCCCTTCAACCCTAGGCAAGAATTATTCTTTCTTTCAATATTTGGAGTAACCAAAATAGTGTGTCACCCTTTAACAGACTAATTATGCCAAGAGCCAGCCCCTTCTTAATTCTAAACTGCTTTTATCCTAGATTATTGCTAAAATTTTGGTGTGAAAAGAAGAGCTTTCATTACAGATTCTAAAATCTGCATATTTAATTCCCCAGTCGTGACTCATAATATAGATGTGAATATAGTACAATTATGGCACATACTATTGTCAATTGCAGAGGTTATTTCTAAGGAGGTACTGAGATTGCTCGTGCATATTTCATGGTATCTTGCATACTTTTGGCTCTCTATCACCTAGTTCTTTTGTCACCATGGTAGTATTTTATTACTGAGATACAGCAAGGGAGGTTATGGGTATGACAACATCCAAGTCTCAGGCTCTGCTATGCTCTGTATACTTCAGAGGATATGGCATTTAAAAACAACTGCCCCCCCCCAGCTCCTGTTACTAGGAGGCAGATGAAGAAAGAAACAATCTCATATCAAAGTGAGATGAAGACTAAAGTGTTAGCAAGAAACATCTTTTGGTAATCTTGTAAGATATTAAAGAGAAGAATGAAGTTTTCTCTCAATTCAAATTCTAGGTTTATCCATAGCCATTTTGCTTTAGCAATTCAGAGAACAGTATTTCTCACTGATGCCCAGTAACCATTAAAGACAAGAGATTTAGAATGCAGATGGTGTGTGGAAGAACTGAAGAATTCTCGTTTTGGCAAGTGATTATAAAGAACATGATATTTATTAGATAACTGATCATTTCTGTTCACTTCAGAGTTTCAAGTTGTTTCAAAATCAGAAATATGTATGTTTTTACAATAGGCATCCAATGGGCAATGCTTATGAAATAGGTCATTTTGCAAAGCCTTCTACATATTAATTTAAAAATAATTCCTCTGGTGATTTCTTTAGTGATATTTCTGTTTTGAGTATAATAACATTTTTTGCCTGACTTAATTTGGGGGCCTAATTAATTGTTGTATCACGTCTCTAATTGCTAAAGTACTTGGTGTGCTATATATCAAGCATTAACAAATTGTTGCCTAACCAGCTGGGCTGCACCTGTAATTGTGAATTTGGAGATATAACTAATTGCCACAGTTTCACCCATAGAGAAGTCAACATTTGTTCTCTTCTCTCAGTGATAAAGGGTGCTTTCAGATAATGGGTCAGAACGCCACATAAACTCAATTTCCATTTATAAGATATTAACCTTTCTCATACACAAATGCCTATTTAATAGTTTGATAAATATTAATACACTGTGGCTGTTTTGTCAACATCATCTGTCGATAGTAATGGAAGTATCTTTTCTGGCCCCAAGTCCTCTAAATGTGTTGCCATATTCAAACACGGTTAGAGTACATTGTCACCTCCCCTGCTTTTAGAAATCTTGATGATGAAAAACAACAGAAGGGCAGAGAAGTTTAAATCTTCAAACTTGCTGAAAAGTGCCTGGCAGCAGTATCTCAACTTTCAAACCGCTGAAACCATACAAAGAGGAAATTGACAAGTGGGGCAAAAATGTCACCAAGAGGCCATTTTTAGCACACTTAAGATCTTCCAAGAACTTTACTTTGGAAAGATATTTAGGCTTATGTAGTTTTTTGTTACAATTTACTTTTTTCAGGCTAAAATAGAAAACTGTATTGTCTGCATTTCATCACGCTCAGCGCTTTTTCCTGCCTTAACAAGGCAATTTTTTTTTCTTGGAGCTGGCCATTTCTTCTGTTACGCTGAGGAACATAAAAACACTTTTCATATAAAACTAATTTCAATATTTACATACACCACATTACTAGACAGTTAATGAAAGCAATAAAGGAAATCCTTTAATACAAAGAAAAGCATGTGTGAACAATAATTTCCATTCAAATCTATGGCTGATCGCCTGGTATCTGAAAAGTAAGCATCTCTGTCATTATTTGTCACTTTTTTTCTGAGTATTATTTCAGCAAGACTATAGGAGTTTATTTCAGTGATTGAAAATTTAACAAGTATATATGTCTTATGGTTTATATGTGAAATGTCCCCATTGACACATGGTATTGAATACTTTGATCTCAGCTACTATTGCTCTTTGAGAAGGTTACACATGAGAATTTAGAAGACAGAGTCTTTTGGTAGGAAGTATATCACTGGGCATACTCCCTGATCCCACTAACTCTTCCCTCTCTTTGCTTCTGATGCATGTGATGAAAAGTGGCAGACAGGCTCATGCCTCTGTATCCATGCTTTCCCTTACAGGATGGCCTGTATTCCCTCTGGAACTATATGTCAAAGTAAGTCCTTTCTCCCTTAAGTTATGTTTGTCTGCCTATTTTATCACAGCCACAGAAATGAAACTAGGTGAAATGAAATTGGTGCTGGAAGAGGGCGTCATTGCTATGGTAAACTTGACATAGGTTCATAAATTGGAAACTTGTTTGTAGGGCCAGTGAGGAAGAGTTTAGAAGTCATGACTGTAAAAGCCATGGAATGATCCAAGCAAAGCTTAGATCTTTTTGATGGGAGTTTAGGAGAACAGCAGCCTGAACAAAATTAAGAAATCAGAGGCTTGGTTTAGGAGGTTTCAGATGGGAACAAAGACTCTATAGGAGGCTAGGTTAGAGGTCACTGGGTAACATTGTGGCATAGAGTCTGGCTACATCCACCCTATATTCTGAGAAGGTGCATGGTGGCTAAATAGTTAATTGATTAATTTATTTGACACAAGAAATTCCAAGACAACAAGACAATGAATCTGGGACATTGTTTCTACTGACTAGTTGTTGCTGGAGAGCTTCTCTCCAGGTTCCCCAAGCCCCGCAGTCCCACAATCCACTTATAAAATAATCACTCAGACGCTTATATCACTTATAAACTGTATGGCCGTGGCAGGCTTCTTGTTAACTGTTCTTTTATCTTAAATTAACCAATTTTTATAAATCTATACCTTGCCACGTGGCTGGTGGCTTACCAGCGTCTTCACATGCTGCTTGTCCTGGCGGTGGTTGCAGTGTCTCTCCTCCTTCTTCCTGTTTCCCCAATTCTCCTCTCTCTTTGTCCAGCCTATACTTCCTGCCTGGTCACTGGCCATCAGTGTTTTATTTATATAGAGTGTATCCACATCAACTAGTATTATGCATATTTACAATGAAAAAAAGGATAAGTGGGGCAAACAGAAGTAAAACATGTACAGTTGGGAGTTGAAAAGGACAGTAGGACACTTAAGTTTGCAGACAAGGTATATACTGAAAGGAGGCTGTAATTGGTAAAAATGTTTACACTTTTAAATAGAAATCTTTTGTTCTGTACTAGAAAGAAAGAAATAGTATCTTGAGTACAAACCCCATTTATCAAAGACTTCACCTATTTAAAGAAGAGAGCCTAATGTGTTTTCAGCTCCAGAAAAACAAAAACCTAAGAAAGTAGAGAAATTTTAACAACTATGTTCCACAGATCACACTACATACCAAGCTGTAGCAGAATGTGGCATTGTCATCTGTGTGGTACTAAATTTAGAGATATGAAAGATACACAATTAAGGAGTTATACATTCTTCATCCATGGTTTGGAGAGTTTCTGAGGCCAGGATTATATTGTAGGGTCACCTTGAGGGATCACTGCATGAGGATATGAAGGTAAATCCTGGATTGTGGTGAAGACAACAAGTTTTGGGGATACAAGGACTATGTCTGCTAAGAAAGGTGGCCTGTAGGACTGGAACCATCTCAAGAGTGATTTGTATTGCAGGCAGTGAAGCTGGAAAAGCAGAGCTACTTACAACTAATGCAGATTCATCAAGAGCCTCAGATGCCAGACATAGTTCTACAGGATTTGGTGTTTTGCCAGTGAGGGTTTTTATATTATTATTAAGAATTTTTTTAATCATTTCATATGCCAATCACAGATCTCCCTCTCTTCCTCCTCCTGACCCCCGAGTCTTCCCTCCCTCACTCAAGTTCCTCCTTCAAAAAAGTAAGGCCTCCCATGGGGAGTCAGAAGAGCCTGGTACATTTAGATGAGGCAGGTCCAAGACCCTAGCCCTGCATCAAGGTTGTGCAAGGTGTCCCCCTATAAGTAATGGGCTCCAAAGAGCCAGTTCATGCAGCAGGGATGGATCCTGATCCTATTGCCAGGGGTCTTCTTCAGCAGATCAAGCTACACACCTGTCTCGTCTATGCAGAGGGCCTAGTCCAATCCCATGGAGGTTCCACAGCTGTTGGTCTAAAGTTAATGAGTTCTCACTTATTTGGTTTGGTTATCTCTATAAGTTTCTCCATAATAATCTTGATTGCCTTGCTCATAGAATCCCTCTTCCCTCTCTTCGACTGGACTCCTGGAGCTCAGCCTGGTGCTTGGCTGTAGATGTCTGCATCTGCTTCCATCAGTTACTGGATAAAGGCTCAATGATGACAGTTATAGTATTCACCGATCTGATTACCAGGGTAAACCAGCTCAGGAACCCTCTCCACTATTGCTAGTAGTTTAAACTGGCGTCATCCTTGTGGATTACTGGGAGCTTCCCTAGCACCTGATTTCTCCCTATCCCCATGATATCTCCCTCTATCAAGGTATCTCTTTCATTGCTCTCCCACTCTGTTCTTGTTCCAGCTCAACCATCTCATTCTCTTATATTCTCAACCCCCATCCCTTACCCTCTACTGCCCCCTGCTTCATCCCTAGTTTACTCATGGAGATCTCATCTAATTCACTTTCCCAGGGTAATCCATGTGTCCCTCTTAGTCATACTTGTTAGCTAGCTTCTCTGAAACTGTGGGTTGCATTCTGATTATCCTTTGCTTTACATCTCATATTCACTTATGAGTGAGTACATACCATGTTTGTTTTTCTGAGTCTGAGTTACCTCACTCAGGATGATATTTTCTAGTTCCATCCATTTGCCTACAAATTTCATGATGTCACTGATTTTCTTTTACCTCTGAGTAGTACTCCATTGTATATATGTAACACATTTTATTTATCCAATCTTCTGTTGAGAGATGTCTAGTTTGTTTCCAGGTTCTGGCTATTATGAATAATGCTGCTAGGAACATACTTGAGTAAGTGTTCTTAGTCTTGTTTTGGTCCTGTCTTTAATTCTTTTCTTTGAGAAAGGGAACCTTTACTGTTTTTAGAGTTATTGAATGTTTAAAATATGTCTTTATTTTAAATTCTTCACCAAAGAGTGGGCTGTCACAGTTAAGAGATTGCTTTGATTCTCAGAAGGAAACTTTGGACTCTTTTGAACAAATTCCTGTTCTTTCCCTCTGTTTCCTATCTGCTGTTGAAATATGATAGGCAGTTGACCATGACATCCCTACTATGATGGACTGCAGTAACTCTGGAATTGCCTGTCAAATAAACCCTTTATCCTTTAAGTTGTATTGGTCTGGATATTTTGCCAGCAACAAAAAGTAAAGTGATACAACATTTTTTATTGCCTAAATTTCTAATAAAATTTAAAAGTACATAAAAAATTATAATTGGTCAAAATAAGGATATTCTGTGTGGCCCATACACTAACTTCAAAACTATGAAACTAGAAATGAATGGAGTTCAAATGTAGAATTAGATGAATAACTACATGGATATAATCAAGTATATTGATTTTGATGCAATAGTTACATCATTAAAAAGAATGAAAAAGGAAAACTTGGGAGTTGGTTCAGTGGTTAATGTGTTTGCTCTGCAAACAAGAAGATGAAAGGTGAGATTGCCAGAAACCATATAAATGCAGTGTGGTCTTGTCACTCCATTTCTACCTTAGTCTCTGAATTCAAAGATAACTTCATGCAGCAAGGTATCTATGGAGAATAGAGACATTGCATGTTCTGAGTTTGACTAAAGGCCTGATTTCAAAGACTGAGGAAGATTCTTGACATCAACTTCAGACTTTCACCTG
The DNA here is from genome assembly GCF_049852395.1 of Peromyscus maniculatus bairdii. Classification (NCBI taxonomy): domain Eukaryota; kingdom Metazoa; phylum Chordata; class Mammalia; order Rodentia; family Cricetidae; genus Peromyscus; species Peromyscus maniculatus. The sequence continues at coordinate 4,825,030 of NC_134856.1, forward strand.
TCAATCCATCCATGGGGATGTACAATTGGACAGACTTGGACACACACACACACACATGAACACATATACATACATGCACCTATACCACACACCTATAAGTGTGAACAGAAGAGTGAATAAAACAACAAATAAAAATAAATGACAATCAAGTCAATAACAAAATAAGTAGACTAAGTACTGTATATTCATGGATGAATTTATTTACTTTTTTTCCTTTGAGAGGCTTGTCAGTCCTATAAAGAACACTCTATACTCCCTATTAGAAGAAGACAGCCTTGACCTTGACATATAACACATAGTATTAATATACATTTAATATGTGTCAGAGTTATAGAATTGAATCCATACAGACTAGAGGTCTGAACACATGTCCCACATTTCAGGATTGCATTCAATAAATATATGGAATTTTTGAGTGCATGGCAATTAATCTGAAAATAATTTACTAATTAACTCATATTTTGATTCATTATTAGAGTCATATAGAGACACATAGATGTATATATAAGTATACATGATTATATCTAATATACAAATATTTTACAGTTGTTACAAATAAGTAAAATCATATGTATTAGAGTTTGCACATGAAGTAATATCTGTATCTATATGTAATCTATATTTTTACAATAAAGTCTTTGTATGTTTTTATCAGCTTTATGGGTGTAAAAAGAACACATCACTCAAAGATATGTGCTAGTAAAGCATTTATCTCATGCTCAAATCCACATAATTTCCATTTGGGACACATGAGACATCTTACTGAAAAAAGGATAGGTCTTAATTTTCAATAAAAAAGATTACAATCTTCATCTCATGTATGAATTGCTCTGAAATGGATGTAAGTATTTAACATTTCTCTTCTTCAATGTTGATATTTGGTAAAGGATATATAACTTAATAATTTTAAAAAATACTTACTGAATCTACATTATGTTATATTAATTTTTTAATTCAGTAACTATGTTCTAGAATAGAATTCAGTCAAAACACCTTTGTTTATGGAGTTTACATACAAGTAGAAGAAATGACATAAATAATAAATACATAGGTAAATAAATTATTTACCTATTTGAAGAGTACAAATAAAGTGAAAAATTATACTAATGCAACCTATTATACAGATGCAATTAAGTTAATCATGCCACATGCCTACCACAGCAGCTAGTACAAGGAAATCATAATGCTCGTGGGATTAGATCATGTCAAGCCTATCAGTTCTGAATTTCTTTCCATTTGCCATATTTTCTCCATAATAGCATGACAGAAATTCAATTCTTGTCAGAATTGCTCATCTCTTAACTACAAATCTCTGAATCCTCAAGTATCACTAATTATTTTTCTTTTTGAAATTATAGTTGTTGTAAGGAACAATGGAGTTAACAACCCCAACTTAACCTATAGAAATGTGAATACAAGAAAGAAAGAAAGAAAGAGAGAGAGAGAGAGGGAGAGAGAGAGAGAGAGAGAGAGAGAGAGAGAGAGGGAGAGAGAAAGAAAGAAAGAAAGAAAGAAAGAAAGAAAGAAAGAAAGAAAGAAAGAAAGAAAGAAACTCCCCTACAAGAAATTCCTGCATATGTTTCCCTATGCCAAAACCCAAAGCATTGAGAGAGACAAGGTTCAACACAAGGAAATTCATAATTATCCCAATGTGGGATAATATACCATATGCCCTTCTATAACTGGTCACAACAGGGCACTGCTTAATGTACTCTGTTGGGTCTAGGTACAGAGCTGGAAACCATACGGTGCAATTCAGCCCTCCACATGAACTTCCAGGTTTTTATTGTGTTCTGTCATATTATTTTACTGCTATTTTTTATTTGAATGTGCAAATTGGTTTTACAGTAACAATCAAGACCTCACTGAGAACCACACAAAGAAAAGCAACTTCTGTTTGACTTGACACAGGGCTGTGTGGGCTCTTTCAGTCAGATTGCTAGCTTTGGATTGTGAAAATCCAGAGCAAGTAGAGAGATATGCAAACTGCTGTGTATCTAATGAGCTTAGACACATTGAAAAGTGTCCCTGTGAATAACAAATTAATACAAATATTGTAGCAAATCCAGGTTTAAAGACACATTTACATATCTCAGTCATAGAATTTCTGTCAAATCACGTTGAGATTAAGAAGACATTGGGCATGCATTCATCCATTCATGATTCACTCAACAAACATTAGCTGAATATCTCTTCTGTTTCCAACATAGAGCTAGTGTAAGAAAAATTGTAGGAGATATATCACACACTCTCGGAGCTTTAAATCATTACATCATGGTAGAAGACACTGTTGTATTAAGAAGTAGTGCAGGTGAATGTCAGGTCTAGCAAGAAATCCTGCTGAAAAATCTTGCCACAAGAAGCTAATAATTAATGAGAAATGAAAAGAACTAAAGAGTTCCAAATAAGGGATAATAGAAATTGATGTGGTCTCAACAAATAAGAATTGACTGGGGAGAAAAAAATATTGCAATGCATTTGAGGACAAAGAAATTAAATTGTGGTAAACATGAAGGCATAAAAATTCATACCGTGTTTCAAACCCTTAGCAAATTCTTTAAAGTTTGAAAAATTGTTTTGTGGTTAGATATTGTTGGGAAGGCCTATTTAATAGGTTTCAAAAAATTTGTAAATGCTAGGATTGTCAGATTGAAGAGTTTAAACCTTAGGTATTGGTGATGTGGGCCTAGGAAATACTTAATAATTAGGAAGAGAACTTAATAAAGTCTGGGGTTTTTCTATGGATGCATAGAAAAAAATATTATTGAATTACTATCCACTACATTTATGGAGATAAAGACCCTAATATACCATCATTTTATTCACTTACTGAACAATATACTCATGTTCTCTGTGAAGCAGGAGCATGTATTTATAATCAGGTTGTCATAATTTATAATTCATAGACATTATGGGTTCTATAAATTTAATACCACTTTTTGGCAAAGTCAAAAGGAAGGTATAGTAGCAAGGATAGTCAGGTTAATTTCAATGAAAGTTTATGATGAATGACATTGAAAATGGTAACATAGCATACACAATCATGTAAATGATGAAGATAGATGTGGAATAACCCCCTTCCCCAATTCCTTTTTTCTCTTTGACTTGATGAAGGTATATAAGTAGGGTTAAATTTTGGGAAGTGAAGAGAACATATCTTTGGGAAAGTCACAGTCTGCATGGTGTATCCAATTGATTTTCAAGCCATAAGTACTTGAAGACTCTAAGAAGCTCTCACCAGAGAGATCTGAGTAGAAGAAAGGACAATGTTATGGGACTGCAGAACACAGTTTGGAGTAGTTACAGACAAGTACACAGCAACCGACATCATAATGCAAGAATATAGTTCTGGAAGCGCCCGAGGCAAAAATCTGAAAAATGAAGATAATTCTGAAAAAGTGAGTTCTGGTGTAATAGCAAACTATCCATCTAAAGATGAACCACATCGCTAGAAGACTGTTAAACCTGACTGTGAGAAAAATTATATTTACCAATATGATAAAGATAAATATTGCCATGGACAAAGGTGACAAGATTTCCAGGCAATTGATCTAAATTTCAGCTTCATGCAACTTTCTTCAACCCAAGTTCTGAAAAAGTCAAACTTGTGTTTTCTGTAGAGGGTGTGCTCAAGTCTTTGACTTCTCATGAGTATACTTGCTCCTGAATATTTCCATGGTCTTTTCATATGCAAGGGAAAATGCTATGTAAGCCATGCTGCATGTCTAATGTGAGAAACAAATGTGTCTAATAGCCATGACAGTAGAAACAGACTCCAAAAGCATTCTGATATTGTCTTATACAGTATTTTCATATTGTTATTTTTGTAAATATTTCATTTGACTTCAATCTCACAGAATTGGCTATCAGAAAGAAACAGAGTTTGGATATTTGTTCAATAGCCATTCATTCTAGGGACTGTGATTGGCACTACAGAGATTTACAAAACATCTTTAACAGCAATCTTAAAATAACAAGGCAACAGTTTGTTTATAGGTAATAAACTGAGACTTAAGGGATGAAGTACTTTTCTCAGGGGTAAGCAACTGTCAGTCTTAGAATGAGAGCTATGATTTAAGACTCTGAGACAAGACCTGGTTTGCACTTGTTTTAATTCAACATTTCATGGTACTAAATAAAGGGGGAGTCATTTAAAATAATCTGCCTTTCATTCAGATGTTTCAACTTCATGATCTGGTTTCTAGCCAAGTACATAGAAGGTAGAACAGATACCCGACCAGGCTCTTACAGTGGTATTGATGCAGCTTTCATGGGACTAATTTTACCTGTGAAATTCTGTCTTTCATCTCTGAATGTCCAACCACTTCCCTGAAGCAGTGATGGGGTTTGAATTATGCAAGGGAAGGCAGGGAGTTCAAAGGAGCACTCAGTTATTTCCATTCAGGTTCGGTATTTTAAAAAGTTTACTGGGTTAAAAGTGGACTTCTTTCAGGAGAACATTGGTACAAATAGTCATTAAAATTTATTTCACTCTTCACACTGCCCAGATCACCACCCAATCATCTTGACATTTATCAGCAATTGTGAAGTACTTGACTTAGAACATTCTTCCATTCTTCTTTGGAGTACTTTATTGTCTTCTAAAATGCAGAGTTTGAGGTAAAACATGAGGAGTTTTACCTCAAATTTAGATTTGGAATTAAGTGAGGTGGGTTGCAATGTCCCAGGTGAATATTCTTGTGTTGGGAAGTCAATCATCAGCCACATATTTTAGATTATCTGAACTTTCTAATTATTTTTAATGGGAAAATATATTGTCCAAGTTTGACAGTTGAAATGTAAACCTCAGATAACCTATCTACAAACACATTATGCATACCATTTGTTCCTTTTGCAATATAGTGACTTGTAGAAAGGTTACATTCCAGAGAATAATGGTGCTAGATAGGGCTATTCACAGGCATAGTGGATTCCAGTTGGTGGTGCTTTCTGGGTGCTTTGCTCAGTAGGAAGAAGTGTAGCAATCTACTTTTGGATTGAGATGGAATGTGATGCTTTTTTTTTTCTGACAGAATATGAAAAAGTCATGTGATGCATTATATATTTAGAGTTGAATCATTGTAATATACACCCGCTATACCTAACCTCCCAGATGACCAGTCTCCATTCAGGCAACTGTGTCTATTACATGCTGACTTCCTTCATACTTTTAGTAATTTACAGGTGCATTATTGCATAGCATCTCCATTGATCCCATCAAATACCAGCCTACGTGTATCTATCATGCATTTTCATTGGTTTAATAGAAAACTAATCCAATATAAGTTTGGCTTCATTAGAACAGTACAGGAATAATTATAAGAAGTTAAGCAACCATCATCTCTTGTGCAAAAATATTAAGCACAAACGTCCCATAAATTTTACTTAAAACTGCAAATGTTAATTCCAGATTATTTTCTACCACAACAGACAATATCTTTTGTAGTTTTCCCTGAATACAGAAGTGAAGGTGTATAGATTATATCAAGACACAAGGACACTTATGTATATATCAATATCTACACTCACAAAAACAAATCTCTAAAATGATTTTATTCTTTTGTCCTCAAGATTTTGCATCAGGTTAGCAAGGATTCATGTGTCATATAAATGATTTTACTGGATAGTTTTTTTTTCAAATGGAAACTCTCAATACCATCTATTTAGCCTTGTGAAGTTATCTTAAATATGTACACATAGAAACAAAATAAATATATTTAAATGAAATTATGAAGAAAACAAAATCCAATGTTGAACATTTAAAATTATGTAACTGGTAAGAGCCAAGGTGACTAAAATTCTAATCCAAATTTTCATATCCTGATATATGTTATTTTCTATTTATACAATGTTACATGCTAAGCCAAGGATAGGTTTGAGACAGGCAAAAGATTCCTATATAAATGAGATATTTGTATTCTGGGAGACTTAATTTGTCAATGGCCATGGTGATATTTTATTTGTGCTGAAATGTGATTTTATTTGTATGTTAATAAATAAAATAGCCTGGGGATCAGAGCTAAAAGCAAGCCATTTAGCAGAAGTCCGGCAGTGGTGGCACACACCCTTAATCTGATCACATGGCACTCAGAGTCTCTGCATAGTCAAGGGGACACAGCCAAGCTGTGGCCCTAACCTTTAATCACAGTATGAACCATAGAGACCTGGAGGTCTGTATAGACAGGCAGTGATGAGGAAATCATGTGGTTGGGTTTAGAGTCAATGAGAAGGTAGAACAGAAAGGAAATAAAAAGACAGGTTACACAGGTGAAGGTCTCTCCCTTAGGAGAAGAACAGCAGCGAGTGGTAAGCTAAAGGCTAGTGCTCAGATCTCTTGGGCTTTTAACTCTGTATTTGGCTTTGTAATTCTTATTTAATAAGACTGTTTAGAATTTCGTCTACAAATGGCCTGAGAATTGAAGCTTATTTCATGTATGCAGATGTTCTATAGTATATGATGAAATTGTCATCCAAGAAGGTATTATTTATGTAGTTATAAAATTAATTACATAAACAAACTAATATTGAGGAAGAAAGAGAAAAAGCAGAAAAATAATGTATAATGAAGAAAATCTCTATATTAAGAATTAATGGAGGGCAGGCAAGACGTCTCATTTCTTGAAGTTTTGCTCAACAAGCCAGATAAATCCTAGGACACACCTAAAGGTAATGAAAAGAATAGACTCACGAAAGGTATTCTCAAACCTACACCTGTGCATTGTGAGAGGGGGCATCCTTACATACCTCATACCTATACACACACACACACACAAACACACACACATACATACAATAATAATAATAAATATTTTTTAAACTAGAATTAATAGATAGCAGTGAACATATTTGATTTTAGCTTTTTTCAATCTATGCATTTAATATTTGTATTTTGTAAGCTGGGTGTCATTCTATAATCTCTCCTTTAATCACAGTAACAATTTCAACAAAGACTGAGAGGAGCTTTGAAAAAGGGAAAAGGGTGACAATTCATACTTTCCCACAAATTACTAGTAGAAAAAAAAACTACAACAACAAAACATCAACTCTAAATTAAATAGATGCTTCCCTTCAGAAGATGTGTGTTCACTCATCACTTTTTAACACCTTTTGGAACCTTGGGAGGAGGCTGGCTCTTCAAAAAGCTTAATTGGCCTCTGCTTAAAAGCAATAGTAAATTATAAACACATGAGAAGCAGGATATGCTGCTGAGTGACCTTGGCAGGGAATATGCCTTCAGCATTGGGGATATTCACATCATTATCCAGGACTGCGAGAACTTGGCTGCTGGAACAATCAGATGTCGGAGGACATTTTCTCAGTGCCATTCCTAGGTGCCAATCTCATGCTCAATCGTGATGGCGCCCGGCGCTTTTGATTCTGAAAGAACAAGTGAGAAGTTCCTGGAGGCGTCTCTGGACTCCGGTAGGAGGTTTGAAGTTCTTGACAAGGTAAATCTGTGTATGAAGAACTCCACTGCCTTGGGGCCTCGTCACAAGGGGCCATCCACAATTGCTACTGCGCCTTTCATTCCATCAGAGACATTAAAAGTGCTGCTCTCATCAGTGTGGCTGCAAAGTCATTAATTTTATGTTTGAAATGGTGGGATAAGAGATACATTTTGTGAGCTTTTCAGATGTCAAGTGAATTTCACTGAACCCTGAAAGAAACAGTTCACGTTTTCTCTTTTAAGATTTAAGATGTTATGAGAGACTGACTGATTGACTGGCATTGTTCAGTGTTACAATTATAGGAACTCTTTAGTGTCATGGTCTTGAATCAATCAAAGTAATCAAGAAACGTTTTAAAAGTCCCCACTCCAACAAAAGTCAAAAAGTAACCCTTCATAAGAACATGGACAGAGTAGATTTCATAAAAAAATGATATGTTATGTTAATCAAAACCTCTTCCTAATCCACTTTTGCTCAAATCTGCATGCTCTAATGCCGATGTGAATGCAGCAACAGAATTTTTTTGAAGGATCCGTTTGTGAAGATATTCTGCTAACTACATTGTGCTCCTTAGAAACTTTGGCAAACTTTAAGCGTGAAAGGTAGATTATCATTACCACTATTTACATGAGGTCATTGAGACTGAGATCGGTGGCACACCTACTGGGCAAATGGCAAGACTTGGGACTATTTACTTTTCTCATGGCCACAGGTAGTCAAGTACAATTAGGACAGATGTCATAAGGTCTATCTTTATGATTCAAAATCCAGTTTTCAGAACAAATGTTATTTAAAAGATATTTTATTTAGAAACTCTTTGCAAAGATATAATCTTAGTTCCTGTGGTGGTAAAGATAGATTATCACCAGGGGAGATGCTTCTGAATATGTCTGTCAGGGATTATCTAGGTTATATTAAATTAGGCAGGAATATTACTCTTGAGACTGATCAGTAGGATTTCATGGACTGGAGTCCTAGATTAGACAAAAAAGCAACCTGGCTAAGGATGCAATTTGACCAGATGCCTCAAGCTTTCTACTCACAGAGCACATTCACCATCAAATTGTCAGGTGAAATAAACTCATCTTTCCTTAAATACATTTTCCAAATATTGTATTAGATCCAGAGTAAAAGTAATGAATACAGTTACCCAATTCAAAATATTTAATATTCTGTATTTAATGTATTCACTAATATTTATAAACATATATTTACACTTATATAGAATTATATTTATAAATAAATAGACCTAATATAATATTTTTAGTTAAACAGAATGCTATCATTCTTTTACAACTATGGCATACTTTAAATTTTTCTTTTTTATTGAAAAATAGATTCATTTTTTTCATACAATATATCCTGATTACAATTTTTCTTCCCTCTACTCTTCCCAGTTCTTCCTACCTCCCCTTCCACCTGGATATACTCCATTACTGTCTCTTAATAGAAAGGCACAGGCTTCTAAAAGATAACAACCAAACATGACAAAATAAAATATAATAAGATAAAACAAAACCATCACATTGAAATTAGACAAGGCAAACCAACAGAAGGGAAAGATTCTGAAGAGAAGACACAAGAATCAGAAACTCACTCATTCACACAATTCAGGAGTCCCATAAAAATACTAAACTGAAAGCTATAACATATGATCAGAGGACCTGGTATATAACCCTGTGCTTGCTGCTTTAGTTTTTGTAAGTTTATATGAACTTTGCTCAGCTGATATAGAGACTGTAGTTCCCCTGGTGTTTTCCATGCCCTCTGGCTCTGATACTGTTTCTGTCTTCTCCTCTGTGGAGTTGCCTGATCTCTGAGTGAAGGATTAGATGGAGACATCTCATTTAGAGCTATGTGCTCCAAGGTCTCTCTCTCTCTCTCTCTCTCTCTCTCTCTCTCTCTCTCTCTCTCTCTCTCTCTCTCTCTCTCTCATGAGTGTGCGTGCACACGCGCGTATTGTCTAGTTGTGTGTCTCTGTATTTGTTCTCATCTGCTTCAGGAGGAAGCTTCTCTGATAATGGTTGAATTAAGACACTGATCTATGAGTATAGCAGTATATCATTAGGAGTCATTTTATCACTACTTTCCCCTTCTTTAGATCAGTAGCATTTGGTTTTATATTAGGTCTCTTGGTTATCTGTTCTCTAGTTCTTGGTCCTTCAAGCAGTGTTAGCTATGGGTTCTGTCTTGTGGAGTAGGCTTTACGTGAAATCAGACATTGGTTGGTTACCCCCACAAGTTTGTGCCCCCATTGCCCTATTTTCAGCCAAGAAAGATTGTAGATCAGAGGTTTTGTGACTGTGTTGTTATTTATGTTTCTCTTTTGAAAGCCTGTAGGGTGCTTTCCTATGCCAAAGACACTAAAATATAGGGTTGAAGACTCAATGTAGGCACCAGCTCTAACTATCTGAGTTTAATGAGTTTTATGTGGGTGTTGTCTTCAGCAGTTAGGGCCTTGCTCTCAGTTTGTGGAGGGCAACCTATTGTCTTGGTAACTGCCTGGGTTGTTTGGGGATTTCCATAGTACCCCATTGGCCAATAACTCAATTAATGTTAATCCAGTCCCAGTACTGGAAGCTTTATTTGGTGACAAGAGATTTCTATCTTGGAAGCTGTCTCTCTCATTATTTAGAGACTTCATTAGGACTGCCATCATATATTATAGGAAATTTCCCCTGTAATAGGTTTCCATACAACCCCTCAAATGCCCCTCAATTCTGTTTCTTACCACATTCTCTACCTCAGCAACATTTCCCTCCCCATGCGACCCTCTCGTCCCCATTCTCCTGGCCCCACTCCACCTATTAAAATCTGTACTATTACTATACACAGACACTGGGAGATCCATGTGTCTCTAATAGTCCTTTCTTCTATATTGTCGCTTGGTTATCATTTCTTTAATGGTTAATATCTTCATATAAGTGGATACATACTATATCTTTTAGGGTCTCGAGGATTTTTTCTAGTTCTATCCATTTGGCATACTTTCTTTATGACATGTGAAGTTTTAGTTTAATTCATTGGAGTTTGATAATTCTTGTCACATATTGTAATCTGTTCCTTCATTTGGCTCTAGTCACATTTGAAATCTTTATTTCAAAAGCAGAAAATATGTTTAAAATTTTGGCATGTTTCTTCTTCCATCTATAAGTATATTAGTTACATTTTTCAAAGTGCATATGGCTATTCCAGTTACAGACACAGCATTCCTGATTCCAATATTTTCTCTGCAATCTCTCTGAACTTAAAAGCAGGTGAGGGAGTTGGAGATCACATGCTGGTTTCCATAACTGATTCAAATTATAATTTAGAACTCTGGGGGAACAACAACAACAAAAAAGTAGAAATGTGTATTCTACAACAAATATTAAATCCCTAAATACTACTTTACATCTTTCAGGTAATTTGGGAAGGAGGCTGTGTATATATTAAATGTGCAACATCTTATAAGCAATCCTTATATGCTAAACCACGAGGGATACTCAATAATTGCTGAACAAAATGAGAAGTATGTTTCCAATTTAGAAGAACAGAAAAACTACTGTAAATAAATAGTGTAAGATAATATAAGAAAATTTTCACAGAGCTATCTACTGACATCAGGCAAAACAACACAAAACAAAAAACAGCGAAACACCAAGCTCAGCTCCCTCTAGGTCATTGATTCAGTCTGCAGACGTGGCTGGGAATTCCATGTTCTTATATAGTGAGTTCAATGAAGCCACTTTGCAGAATGATGAGCCCTGTGCAGATACTTTAAAACTCTAACCAAAGCCTAGATGTCAAAAAGAGAAGATCATGGGGGAAAATCCACTTTTTTTTTTTTTTTTGGTGAACCTCAGCTTCCTATTAGTAAAACTGAAAACATTTCTTTTTTTTTTCTAGATGTGGAGGGATTTCAAAAAGTAAATGAGGTTACAACACAAAAAATGTCACCATTTTCTTCAAAGCTCAGTAGCAATTGTCAATGAGGAAAAGTCAGCAAGCAATATCATAAAGCTAATTAAAATTATGTCAGAAGATAAACTAATTAGGACACCAGTGTACAGAGATATGTCATTGTGTCATTCTAGAAAAAGGAAGAAGTAAACATTGATATACTCAAAAACATTACATGAAAAAGAATTTCGTACAATACCAGGGAAGCAAATTAATTACTGCCTCACTCAACACTGGCAGAGAGCTCAAAAATAAAACCTCTAGAGATGTGTTTAAAGTTTTAGAAATACCCATAAATAATTATAATTTTATGTATCAGTTAAGATTTTTTTAAAAGAGAAACCTTGTTTTCCAGCTAGGATTCACTGCATGATTAATCCTTTAGCAAAGTGACTTCTTATTCTCTCTAACTCACCAAACGAAGTCACTTAAAATGACATCTATAAGCATATATATGTGTGTGTGTGTGCGTGTGTGTGCGTGTGCGTGCGTGTGTGTGTGTGTGTGTGTGTGTGTGTGTGTGTGTGTGTGTGTGCTTCTCTGTGCATTTTGCTGCTCTGGCTTGTCTCAAACTCTTAGACTGAGGTTGACTTCCTATCTCACCATCTGAAAGACTTAGGGCTATAGGAATGCCCCCCTCCTGGCATGGCTATAGTTCCAGGCCTGTGTAAGAGGGCAAAGCCAGTGAAATCTTGACAGTGGTTTTATCTTCAAAGGTCTAAGTCTTCCCATTATAAATTCATTTGCATGAAGTGCTGACAAGCTTCACTGTGAGAAGAAAGCACATTACAGCTCTTCCATTTCTGAAATCCGGTATTGTGCACAAGCTATGGGCTGCATCTTTGCACATTTATCCAAATGTTCCACATTAAAAAAAAAAAAAAAAAAAAAAAAAAAAAAAAAAAAACAAAATCGGGTACTGTCAACAGAAAAGGAGCATTTTGAATACATCATTCAGAATACAAGCACATTTGAGAAATAGACTTAAGAAAAGGTCAAATAGGAGGTTCTCAAAGCAGGCTGAAAACTCTCCGGTGAATGCTTGTGTCTGTTTAGAAACTGATAGACTGCTGACGAATGCAAACCTGCATTTCACATTGTTTCATCTTCTGTAACAAAAGCTAATTAAACATTCCTACATTTGACTGTATTGTGTGCTTTTAAACTTTTAAAATAATTCCCTTAAGCCTTTAGTACTACTGAAAAAATGCATTTATGAGTATAAAAATTCTGCTAGAAGTCACCATGGTTAATTACAGTAAAACAATCTTTGTGATTGGTATCATGTATAAAGTTAATTGTCTCATTAACCTTAGGCATTTCAATCTAGTCCCATTATAAATGAAAATCAAAAGGAGGGCCAGATATGAAAAAAATAAGTAATGACTTCAAAACAGTGTACATTCCTCATTGTGATCATGAAGATTAAAATTTGTCTCTTTAGGTTTCAAAGCAAAATGTGCTAGAATGTCAAAATGATGTTTTGATAGAGAACTGGCCTTCCTGTGAGTGGCATCCTCAGAGATCCTAGCACATCTCAGGTTTCTATAGTTATTTCTCTTCAACAATTCTATGTATAGGCAAGTTGAAAATTAAATAATTACTTGAAAGAAAAAGCCCCTTCAATATCTGAGAAGTCCACAGGTAGCTAATAGAGAACTTTTGCAAACTTCTTGTAGCATCTGTTCCACTAGGCTGCCTAAGGAAGAATTTAAAATGTCTAGACTCAATGGTTAAGACATAATAAAATGGCAGGCATTGGGTAGCATTCAGAAGCAATATCATGTATAGGCAAAGATTAATCCATGCTGTCACCAACATCTAAAATATGAAATCTATGGTCATGAAGATGATTTAAGAATGCAAATTATTGATCAGTAATTGAAATTATCTGGAAGAAGTAAGATATACAATAGCAGTGACTCAGATAAGTCAAGCTAAGTAGAATCATTTATTTTTATCATATTTGTGCTTGTTGACTCAAAAATTATGTTGAAAGACAACACAGCACAGTATTCAGATGACAAAGCTATCATTACTTGAAACTTTACTGAATAAATAAATACCACAGTATATTTACTTGTAGATGGGAAGTAGTAAGTATTTGCTTCTGTTGTCTACATAGTATCCTACTAGGCAAAATTTGTGGTGATATTTGTAATCTAAGAAATACAGCTTTCATGAAGATCAGAGGACAGAGCCAGACACAGAGTTAGCCACAGAGGTCAGGCAGTGTGGCACATACCTTTAATCCTAGCACTATGGAGGAAGAGATCTGTCTGAATCTCTGCAAGTTCAAAGCCACCATTTGATTAATTAATTAGATTAATCACAAGATTAATACAGTTTAAAAGAGAAACCCAGGCATTGGTGGGCACACACCTTTAATTTCAGCACTTGAGATCACACAGCTGTAATTCCAGTACTTGAGAGTCACATGTCTTTTATTCCAACACTAGGAAGGTTGAGACAGGAAGTGATATGGTCGGGCAGAGAAATAAACATAAGGCTAGAGGAGATAGGAATTAGGCCTTTTTGGCTGAGGACTCAGAGGAATTCAGTCAGGATTTGTGGAGATAGGATCTTCTCTTTTTGGCTGAGGAGTTGGAGAGGTGAGAAGTGATTGTGGCTTGTTTCTTCTGATCTTTCAGCATTTACCCCAATATCTGGCTCCAGGTTTTTATTATAAGACAATTTAGGATTCCTGCAACAGTAATTGATTTTTTTGATTCTCATGGATGTTGTTGAGACTGAAATGTCCAATTTGGCTTCATGTTTTCTCATGTGAAAAAAAATGTATTTCTTGGAATTGGAATGTTGGCTCAGCAATCAGAAGTATATATTGCTGTTGCAGAAGACTGGGATTCTGTTCCTAGAATCTGTATCTTGAAGCTCAGAATTGGCTATAACTCCAGTTTTAGGAGATCCTATGTTCCCCTTTCTTTGACTCCTCAGGCATCTACACACACAAACAGTAAAACACTTAAGTAAAAAGTAAAGGTCTGTCTCAAAAAAGAAAAGAAAAAAACAAGAATGAAAGGCATTATTTACTTGTATAATCCTACCTGGGGAAAAAAGGGAGAATAGTATGACCAATGTGTAAGAACACTGGTCTGTTCTGCGCACTGGTTCACAGGAGTGTACTGGTTGGCATCCTCCCTGTAAGGAGTATATGCAGTTGCCTGAGGAAGATGAAGAACATCTGCACAGGAAGATTATAAGATCTGAGACAGATAAACAGGAGTTCAGAGGGATTCCTTTTTCAGTTGAGGTAGAACACTTGAAAGGAACTTTGTTCTCTTACTTGGTTTTTCTGTTCAAAACAGTGAAATTAGTTGTTGTGTACTCCCCATGATAACAATTCTTTGAGATATCTCATGTGAAAGTTTTTTTAATTAACTTAATTTTAATTAATTTTTATTGATTATTTCTGGTTTTCACATCATGCATCCTGATCCTGTCTCTTTCCCCATGTCCCCCACCGTAACCACTTTCTGCCCTTGCAACCTTGTCTCCAAAGCAAAACAACTTTTAAAAGAAAATCCAAAAGCCATTTCAAACAAACAAACAAACAAACAAACAAAACAGAACAAGAAAGAAAGAAGGAAGGAAGGAAGGAAGGAAGGAAGGAAGGAAGGAAGGAAAGAAGGAAGAAAGGAAAGAAGGAAGGAAGGAAAGAAAGAAGGAAGGAAGGAAGGAAAGAAGAAAGGAAGGAAGGAAGAAAGAAAGGAAGGAAGGAGGAAAGGAAGGAAGGAAGGAAGGAAGGAAGGAAGGAAGGAAGGAAGGAAGGAAGGAAGGAAGGAAGGAAGGAAGGAAAGAACCTCTTTGTGGAAGCTGTGGTGTAGCTCAGTGAGTCAGACATTTCACCCTTTATTCCTTTCATCTTCATTTGCAAGTGTTTTTTTGCCATGAGTCATCAGTCTGTTTTGAGACCTCTGGACTTCCAGCTATTGTTCTGTGTCATGGAGATCCTGCAGTTTTGGATCTGTAGGTTCATCCCCTTTCCCTGCTCTCACAGTCCATAGATGAGGTGGATGTTGGGGTGGGTCAACTCACAGCACCAGTCTTGGGCCTGGGTATCAGCCGGATTGGTCAGCCTGCCAGGTCTCAAACCACCTCCCCAAACACACACTGAAAGTTCTCCAGCACTGCCTTGGACTTCCCATCTAATCTGTTCTCCTGTTCTTAGGCCATTGGTCCATCTCACCCATGCTCACATCACCAAGGCCAGTCCCACTGTTTTGCCCAGGCAAGGTACAGAACCCTCTCTCCCAATTGCTGTAGCAGGAGTACTATGGCTGTGTGTGTGTGTGTGTGTGTGTGTGTGTGTGTGTGTGTGTGTGTTCTATTCTCACACCCTCAGGAGGTCTGGCTCACCTGGACCTGTGACAACAGAGTTAGTGCTAGTGTGGTGCCTGAGTGGGTTGCAGGGCCAGTTCTGTGTGCCGTGTGCTGCAGCTGATGAGGGACTCTAGTGAGTATTGCACTCTAGTGATCATGGGGCCAGCTCTTTCACCTACCACAGAAAGCAAGCGGTGGGGGGGCATCTTTCCCTCACCCATGCCACCATAAGGCAGATGAGGGGGCACGGGGTCAGCTCTCCTACTCTCGTGCCCTCAGGGTTGGCTTGTCTACATAACCTTCAACAGAATCAGCTCTAGTGTACTGCCCAGGTGGGACGCAGGGCATGTTATCCCGTGTGCCGCAGTTGGTGGGGAATAGGGATAGTTTTCCACCTCTCTGGATCCCAGGGCCAGCTCTGTCACCTGCTGTGGATATCGAAGGGTTGAGGGTGAATGTTTCTACTAGTAATAATAATTATTTATAATATATAATAAATTTTACACACACACACACATATATATGTATATATATACATATATATATATATATATATATATATATATATATATATATATATATATAATGAGCGACCCCTATTGATTACATAGTCAATTAATATTACATTTGTCAAAAGATACATACACACAGGCAACTCCAACTATGCATTTGACCTAAGGAGCACTGAGCCACTGTGCCTTGGGTCCAGAGGCAGATTCTGTTTTTCTGG
This sequence comes from Peromyscus maniculatus bairdii, assembly GCF_049852395.1. Taxonomy (NCBI): domain Eukaryota; kingdom Metazoa; phylum Chordata; class Mammalia; order Rodentia; family Cricetidae; genus Peromyscus; species Peromyscus maniculatus. The sequence continues at coordinate 4,841,491 of NC_134856.1, forward strand.
TCTCTGTCCTTAGAGCAGGAATGAAGAGGCTATTGCATCTAGACTCCAAAAAGGAAGGCCAGAATACTTGCCTAAGAAAATAGGTATGTGCTGACAGAGTTGATGGCCCCAGCAAGGGGCACTAGCATACCCTTTTATTAAAAAGTATTAAAATGTATTATTACATTTATTAAAGGGCTTTCCTTTACAGCTGTACCAGTCTGTAATTAAAAAACAAACAAACAAACAAACAAACAAACAAAAAAAAAACCCAGTAAACTCTACTCCAAGTATTCGAGGAATAATCCCAAAATACAGCTCTTCTAAAGTAGTATTCAAAATAGAAACCCAAGCCAACAAAGGCAGATAAGGACCTGATTCTGGGACCCTGATCCTGCACTAAGGCATTTAATAGCAATATAAAAGACATTCAAAAACACTAATTGAAAACCATTAAAATGTAGTATGCTTATTTATTTTTTAATAACCATGGCCATCTGCTTTTTTGGAAAGAAGCAAGAGAATTTGCACAAGGAATGTTGGCTGGTAAAAGGGTTATTCTTAAAAGAAAAGATGAAAAATCCGGTCAACAAAAGACATTCTCCAGGGAATAAGAGGAACAACCTGAGATATGTTATTTTTTGTTTATTTGTTTTGTTTCTGTTTTTCCTTATTGGAATTTTTTTTTTCAGTGAGAGAGAGAGCAATACTGAGATCTTGCGGACAAAGGTTCTGGATGGACAGATGAACATGAGCCACTGGTGATATTTTAATTGTACTGAAATGTGATTTTATTTGTATGTTAATAAATAAAGTTGCCTGGGGGTCAGAGCTAATAGCAAGCCATAGCAGAAACTGGGAGGTGGTGGTGCCTTTAATCCCAGCTCTTGGGAGGCAGAGCTAGGCGGATCTCTGTGTGTTCAAGGATACAGCCAACATGGAGACACACGCCTTTAATCTCAATACCAACCATAGAAGACCTGGAGGTCTGTACAGACAGACAGTGACAAGGAGGTCATGTGGGTGGGTTTACAACCAATGAGAAGGCAGAATAGAAAGTCTATAAAAAAGACAGACAGGAAGTAGGTCTCTTGCTGAGGAAGATAGCAGTGACAGTGAAGGGTAAGTATTTTAGCTCTTAGCTATCGCTCTGACCTCTTGGGCTTTCATCTTTGCATTGGCTCTGTGTTTCTTATTTAATGAGATGGTTACATCTACATGAGCCAGATGCTGTAGAACTGATTTTATACTGTACCAACAATACTTCAGATTGTGAAAGAAATAGTTTAAGAAAAGTCTGCTATTATAACCTGGTGATCAAAATCTCTGTCTGGGCTAGGCTGTCTCAATAGGTAAAAGTCCTTGTTGCTTTTGTAGGGCACCCAGGTTTGGTTTCCACTACACAGATGGTGGTTCGCAGCCATCCATAACTCTAGTCCCAGGGAATCTGAAGTCCTTTTGTTGATTTTTCAGGCACCCTACACACAGCTATAACATAAAATACATTTAAACAAACAGTCATATACTGTAGATGGATTTTTCTCTGGGCTGACAGCTCACACATAATGACACAGAGACTTCTTATTAATTATGAAACCTTAGCCATAGCTGAGGCTTGTCCCACTAACTCATATAACTTAAATTAATCCATTAATACTGCTCTATTTTCTGCAATGTGGGCATGTCCCTACTTCCCAGCCTGCTTCCTCCATGTCTTGCTGTCAACTCTGCCTTCTTCCCAGTGTTCACTCTACCTGGAAGTCTTGCCTATACATCTTACCTAGCTATTGGCCACTCAGCTTTTTATTACACCAATCACAGCAATACAACTTCACATAATGTACAAGTATCCCACAACAGTATATGTAAATAAATGTTTAATCTTCTGGTCTTCCTCACTCTCTTTTTAGGTTTGGGCTACTCTTTGGGAATATTTTTATTCCCTTCTACACTTTTCTCTTTTCAGATTCTGCAAATATTTTTTTTATTAACTGTGAGATTATGAAGTTTTTCCATAGCAGTTCATCAATCCTGTGGGTCCTGAATACAAAAAGGACTCATTTACGGAAATAAAAATCTATAAAGAATGAAAATAGCTGTTAAAAGCCTGCCCATGGCTCATCATATGTGTGAAATAAGGGATCTTAATTGCTTTCAGGAACCAGCACCATGGACGTGTTACCAAGCTCATCAGGACCCAGTTACTGTTCTCTTCACCTGTAGCTTTGACTGTGCAGTTCTTTGAAAACCCACACTTAAAATGAAAACATACTAAAACTGTCTATGAATACTATAGCTTTATTTCTTCCTAATTTTTACATCTTTTTGTTTTCTTCTCTTTGATGGTTTGGTTTCTGTCAGCTTAACACAAACTGGGGTCATCTGGGAAAAGGGAACATTGCCTCCATTAGAAAGGACTGTAGGTATTGTATTGGTTGAAGTGGAAGGATCCAGCACACTGTGGGCAATGCCACCCCTGGTAGATAGCTCTGGTCTGTATAAGAAAGCACACTGGATAAAGAGTAAACAGCACCCTTCCATGGTGTCTGCTTCAATTCCTGCCTCCCAATTCATGCTACAAGTTCCTCCCTTGGCTTCCTTGATAACAAACTATAAACTGTAGTCCAAATGAGCCCTTTCCTGCACAAGTTGATTTTGCTCAATGTTTTATTTCAAAAATAAAAATCAAACTAAGACATTCTCATAAATGTAAGAGTTTCTGATTGTGAGAGGGGAAAATATGTTAAAACTACTTATAGTGAATAGTAATTGAGGTAAAATTCAATTCAATAGATACCATTCTCAAACAAAAGAAAGAAAAGCATCACTTCCAGATAGTGAATCTTATAGTATTTTCATAATACATTGTGATCTCCCTTTTTTTTCTAGGTATATGGCTGTGTGAACTTACTTTCTGTGTATGTCTACTTTCATGATAAAGTTTAATCTGCTTGCCCATACTCTTTTTTTTCTGACCCCATATGGTTTTACATTCTTATTTTTTGAGCTTTATCTTATCCATGTAGACAATTCTACTCACCAGTAGTACTATCTAAATACACAACTTTATTCTTTTATTTTAATTTCCAAGTGAAAAATCAATTAATTAATGAGATACACAGGTGATTCCTTCTGAATTAGTCAGTGCTTGTCAGTAGTTCAAGTTATAAAAATGTAAGTGAACAGGTCTAATATGTTGGCAAATCTTATAGGCACAGTAGTGTTTTAAGAATGCATGATACAGCCCAGCACTTGGGAGGCAGAGGCAGGCAGATCTCTGTGAGTTTGAGGCCAGCCTGGGCTACAGAGGGAATTCCAGGAAAGGCTCCAAAGCTATCCAGAGAAACCCTGTCTCAAAAAAAAATGCACAATACAGATGAAACATGTGCTTAGTGTTGTATATGTTATTGCACTGCATTTATACTGTTATGCAATCAATGTATATGTATTCAAATTACCAAAAGCCACATAGAATGTTCTGGATATTTAGAAGTCACATATTGTGTTTTTATTCAACTACATCTTAATTTATACTGTTCTTATAACTATGCTTAACTTTTCTTAAAGGTTATTCAATAAACAAATAACATACAAAGACACATCATTATTGGTTGCAAATCATCCCCAGTGCTGTAGGGGAATAGAAATATCTTTTTAAGAAGATGTGTAAGTAAATGAGCATGTTACATACCAAAGCAGAGCAAAACCCTATAAAGTGCAATTAAAATTTCCAATGACATTCATGTAATTATCTTATTAGTCTCCTAAAAATAGCACGATTATGATTAAATGACAATTCCATGTATTATTAAATTACCAAACATACTGAGCAAACCTAGAAAATGTCTTTAGTAAATAGATGATAACAGTATTATTTGTTGCAAAAAACTGAAGAAAATTTGTAATGCAAATATATACATATTCTACTGGATCTTTTATGACTTAAGAAAAGCACACATGAGGAATGACTCCTTTTAAATTTTGTATACCATACTTTACCTATATACAGAAATTAAAGAGTTTATACATTAAAACAAAATTGATTTTCATAAGGAAGATATAAATATAAGGCTTCAAGTTTTATAATGGTTCTGTAATATTTAGTAGGAAAGAGATGGCAATAAATATGCAATTATTTCACCAAATGTATTAAATGAATACATATACAGAGTTACTTTTTAAAGCATGCCACAATTCCCAATTCATTAAATGAGATGGAACAGAAAATATAGTGTTCTATTCAAGAGCTCTATTAAAATTCTTATTCTCAAATTTATCTGAACCCTATCTCTCTAAGTAATCAACATGATAATTATTTCAAGAATCCAGCTTTTTTTGTAATTATCTTTAGAAAGGCTGACGCTTAAAATAAATGGATAGTATCAGTCATATAAATGCTTACTGTATATTATTATACTTTAAAATTTTATTCATTGCAATTTTGTACAACCCAGTTGCTTATAATTTGCTGTAATTGCTCCTCAAATAGAGCATTAAGGTTTATGGCTTCATATTTTCCTTGACTAAAAGGCTTTATTACCATAACAATGCATAGAAAATGGAAATATTGATACCCATAACCTCTAAGTAATGTTTGCTTATTATTTAATGTGGAGATGTGCAGCTTAATTTTAAATGAATCAGAAAGTGCCAAGGCATATTTTTTTCTCCTTTTAACATATTGCTTCTGTCCTAAAAATCTTAGAATTTAAGAAAAAATTCCATTTTATTATACATTTTGATTACAAAAAGACAGGTGTTTCTCTTAATATCTGAGATAAGGAGAATGATATTCTAATTTAAACCCTAGTTTTTCATTTTTCGAACAACTGATGCCCATTGCATGAGTGTAGAAATTTATCGCCAAGACTGTATCTATTAGGATCTAGACATAAAAAGGAAAAAAAATGGTTTTTAGTGCAGAGGGAAATAACCTTTTACAATATTAATAAAGACTCTCTATACTTACTATATATCTTTGACCTATAATGTCGGAAATATAGATTGCACTCTTAAATCATGCACTTCTAGCTTCATACCAAATTTGTACCATTCGACTTTATCACAAATGTGTCCAGATTTTTACAACATCTGGCACATTCTTAGCAATTAGTTTTGGGCAGGCTGCAGTGCCTCTAGTCTCAATTGCACAGTCCATGCACATGCACATATTGTGATTAGTAATGATTTATTCAATGATGAAGTCATTCATCTTAGTCTGTTAAATCCTAGAACTATGAGAGTTGACACGTACTATTTGTGCTGTAGTTTCATTGATAATATCAAATTCTTTCTAAATATAAGCCAAATAGAGATGAAGACTCAGAAGCAGTTGGAATAAGTACTATCTTAAGGTGGAACATGCTCAGGAAGCCAAATTTTTTATGCCGGTTGGATAAATATAATGAAATTCTGTCAATGATTCCAATTCTTTTTCAAAACAGGTAAGTAAAGTATAGTGTTCAGAATACTCGGAGGGATCTTACAAATTTTAATTCACTTCTATCATTGAATGGCTAAACATATCCTTTTATTTCTAGGGAGCACTATCTATGAACAGATTATAAAGGAATTCACTTTTGATAAATGATTGTGATTTTTGGAAAAGGCTAACGTGATTTATAGTTCACTACTCCCCATGTGATGAATTTTCTCATTCTTTTACCCTATCTAGTTTTTGTGCTTAAGCTCTGCAAGGTGGCTTCCATAGCAATTTAGAGATCTTTTGAGCTGACTATGGTTGTTTACATTTATTTTAGTAATGCTGCCTCCTTGTTGTTTGAGTGTTCACACCTTGCGTATTAGGAATTCCTTATAATGATGAATACAAGAGAAGGCATGCTTACACATTTAAATACCTTCCTCTTCCTCTGCATTGAAAACAGTAGAGGTTTTATATTTAAATTAGATACATCTACTACATCTAAGCTGACACTGTAAGTATTATCCAGATTGGAAGCAATCGAACAAAGAACTGCATTCCATGATATTCAATTCTATGAAATGACAGTCTGCATCAATAAAGGAGATGTTTTGCCTCCATTCTTTCTTGTTCTAGGAAACACAGATTGGATTTAAGATCCTAGAAGCTGACTTAAGTGTGCAATGTCAGAATATTTGAACCAAGCATCAGCTATTGAAAAGAAAAAGAAAAGCAAAACCACCACCATGTGTGGAGCTGCTGAAGTCCTGAGTGAATATATAAGAACAAATGAAGTCCTGAGTGAATATATATATTTTTCATATGAAGAGACCATGTCAAGTACTCCAATGCCTTGAATCCACAAAAATAACAAAGCCTTCCCCTGGTCCATGTGTAGCTATGGACAGTAGGAACAAAAATTGTCCACCAAAGCTCCCTCTCTGTGAATGTATTCTGAAACTGCACCCTTACAGCACTCTCCTATTGAGATTAGCTCAATCTGCCTCCTTGATCAGCTATATACAACAAACCCATCTCCTTAATCAGATCTATAAAAATAAACACACTACATTTCTCAGCTGCAGGTGGTGTGTCTCTATTGGAGTGTACTGCCTGTTCAGTGTCTCTGTGTGCCTCTTTTCTTCATTAGCCCTATACTCAATTAGATCACTTTCTAAATTGTGAAGTTCATGGTAGATCAGTAGTATCCACTCTGACACTGAGGGAGAAATCTCCTGTTACTTCAAGTACTGAAATGTGGGAGTCTCTGTCCATGCTTGAAATAGGAGTATAAAGGACAAGGTATTTGATTGTGAGCACTGTGCATACATGTATGTGCATACATTGAACATATTTAGCATTGAGGAATTGAATTTATTAAATTTTATTATATGATAAATACTAATTGATAAATTAATAATACTGGATTTTAATTCAATTCTTTCAATGCTACATCTCTTAAATAGACATGTAACTATTTTTAGAGACATAACCAAATATCTTTAAGACAGATAAAATTTACATGGTACAGATAATTAAATCAATATTCTTTTGTTACTGGGATATTGTTGAATATTTATAGCATTTCTTCTTTTTGCCTCACTTAAATATCAACACAGTCTGTTTTTAAATGATGGGAACAAAGACAGTAATTTATGTAATCACTGTTCTCTTTTGGTTTTCATTTATGATATCAGATTTGTCTGATTAAAGAAGAATAACATTTTTGTTAGTTTGAAATTTCTTTGAGATCAATCTGTGTAAAGCCAAAAGAAGGACATTTGTAGAACTATTTTTAGAATCCTATTGATCAAACACCACTAATATATATACATTCCTGAAAACTGCATAGAGATGCCAATTGATTCATTGAGCCATTATAGAGTTAGGTGCCAGGAGCCTTTTCTCACCTCATGCAAAATGAAATCCTCCTCTTCATTTCACCCTTATTCCTGTTGACATTGTCACTTCCTTCTCATATCCATAAATATATTCTTAATTATCTCCTTCTTTTGTTTTATATGTGTAATCTAAACATTTTATCTTAAATGTAACATGCTGGGGATGTCTTTCTGTATGCTGTGAACATGCTGCTCTGATTGATAAATAAAATGCTGATTGGCCAGTAGCCAGGCAGGAAGGTATAAGTGGGATGAGCAGATAAGAGAATTCTAGAAAGTGGAAGGCTGAGTCAGGAGATGCTGCCAGCTGTCACTTCCTCCATGAGAAGTAAGATGTAGAGATATGGGCTAAGCCATGAGTCATGTGGCAAGGTATAGATTTATAGAAATGGGTTAATTTAAGATATAAGAACTAGATAGCAAGAAGCCTGCCACGGACATACAGTTTATAAGTAATATAAGTCTCTGTGTATTTACTTGGGTCTGGGTGGCTGTGGGCCCTCATGGGACTGGAAAAAACTCCAGCTACAGGGATATATCTTTTGCTGGTAAGTTTTTCAACTTGACATAAACTAGATTTATCTGGGAAGACAAAACATCATTTATGTAATTGGCTCAACCATATTGGATTTTGAGTATTGTAAGTAGAATCTCTATGTGTGAGACTGTGAGCAATGTCTGTGGGACATTTTCTTAATGACAGATATAACAGGTCCAGCCAACTGTGGGTGGTGCTCCCATTGGGAAGGGGGTCCTGGACTGTATAAGAAATCAGGGTGAGTGAGCCATGTTCAGCAGGCTAGGAAGAAATGTTACTGCCTGCTCCTGCTATTACTTCTGCTTGACTTCATGTCCTGACTTTACTCAATGATGGACTGATTGGGGAGGTCAAGTCACTAAACCCTTTCCTCCCAAGGTGGTTTTGTTCATGGTATTTTGGCAAAACAGCTAAAACCTAACTAAGAAATACTTATATATCCCAGTGCAACTTGATTTCATTCAAAGTTTTGCTGATTCTCAATAATATTGCTTTCCCTGACACCCATTTAGATTAATCATAAAGATAGTGATCAACTTTTGAGGCATATAGGCTAATAAAAATGTGATGCAAAATAGTCTTGCTAATAATGTGTTTAAATGACCTCTTCTTGTGAGCTTATTGGCTTCTATAACATATCACACTTTTATAACTTTATTTGATTACCACAGTTTGACTAGCACTGTCCTTAGTATTACCAGTGAATATAGAAACTCTTCAAAGGGCAATTGGCAATATTTTCTGTCAGAACTCAATTATAGCTCCTTTACCTTATGCCCTACATGTCATAAAATAATTTACTTCATCACTAAGAATGTTGAATGGTTCCATATCTACACTCTTGCATTGGCTCCTATAGATTAGGAACTACAGAGGGGGTTCTCTCTGATAAAAGTGTAGCTTGACTTTTTTTAAATTCATATTGCTTCCAGACTTTCATTTCTTACCTTTAATAGTTCACTTGGATTATGGACAAATGAGCTTCTCTCTAATTGAATGGCTTCATCTCTTTACTTCCCCCCCCCCCGAAAGTTGATGTAAGCTATTTATAGAGACCTTGTTGTATAATTTAATCTTTATTTTTTATCTATTAGAAGACTATATAAATTGCTAGTTTTACTTAGACATTGTCAGTCCTAGATTATTCCATAACAATTATCACTACTGTTGCTAACTTTATCACAGAATTTTGATCCATGGTAGATGATGGGGGAAGAGAGCACATACCAGCTGCAACCTGAAACTGAGATTGAGTAATAATGGCTGACTTCTATCATATGAATGCCCAGAGTTTTAAAAGTACCTTCCAGTTATATTTCCAGACACTGCTAATTGTAATTATAGGATATCCACAGCATGTTCCTAAACTGAAAATGCAATCTTGAAATTCAAGCCATTGGGAAACCACAAGGACAAAAACCAATGTAAAAGAAAAATAGTCTTATGAACACTAAGATGAATCAGTGGTAAAGGAACATACTGGCAAGCTTGGCAAGCAGAGTTCTATTAACCAGCAAGATGAGAACTAACTCATACAGTGATCCTCTGATCTCTATATTCAAACCACAGAATTGAAAAAAATATATTATACATGCATACATACATATATTATATTACATATGTATATATTATATATGAGAGAGAGAGAGAGAGAGAGAGAGAGAGAGAGAGAGAGAGAGAGAGAGAATTAAGGTTAAGGTTGTAACAAAGAGCCATATTAGAAAGGTAGGACTGCTGACCAAATTCAAGGTCATAAGATTAATGTGGTAAGAGTTTATCAGTCAATTTAGCATAGAGGAATAATATATTCTATGTGTTAGGGAAAAAAAAAATGAGAATTTGTTTCTTCTCATTTGTTTTTTGCCTATCCTACTAAGGATTTAAAATATAATTACTGTTAAAAAGAATACATGCAGTAAGAGCCAAAAACTCCAGTATGCAAAGCAGGGTCTCAATAAAATCCATTCCAGAGGAACCACTAACGCCCCTAGAGGAACAATGTAATCACTATAAAGTCTTTGATTTAGATTGTTTCCAAATACTTCTCTCACATGTTTTAGTGGATTACCATCACTTGTAGCAACACAGAGCTAATTCCACTCATTTTCTATTGTTTGATTTTCTGATATATGGACAATAGAGAAAAGAAGATGGTTGATCACTAAAACAAAGCTGTCTGGTGAGCCTCTGCCATAGGAGGAGCCATTCTCCTGATAGGAAAGGTTGCCTGGAATTTATTTCCATAAGAAGTGTATCATATGCACATCTTCAGAGGATCTATTGAAAATATGCATAAAGGTCTAACTTGATTTTTTTCTTCTATTTGTGATTGTTCACATTTATAAATCACAGTTGAAAGGATCTTTTTTCCTAGTTTCATACAGCAATGAGTATATTGTCAATAGGACATAAAAATTCTTGCAACTCCTTCCCTTTCCATTCTTCTGTCATGCAATTCATGTCAACATAGTCAGTGAATGAGACAAGTTAGACATACTACATCAGGAGACAAATTCTCCAGGGCTGTTTATAGCCTTAGGGCAAGGCGTTCGATATCCTGACAGGTGCCTTTCTTACACTAGACTTTTCCTGTGTGTCACAGTCTCTTTAGCCACTCAGGAGCAGAGAGGCAGTGGCTCCAATTGATTTTTGGACTGTTATCAATATAAATAACAATTAACTCTTATGTCAGCTGCTAGGAAAAAACATAAATATAGAATCTCTATGCTTCAAAACTGAATGAAAATATATGTCTTTGGGATGAATGATGCCACTGCACTAAATATCATAGTCAAATTAATATTTTTACAATCTCATTAAAATCATTTAGGTATAAATGAGGCAGGTTTCTAATTTAAGGCCACAGGTTACTTCCAACAGATAGTTTCTTTAGAATTTAGTTTGGAGTGAATTAAAGGCACCACCTGATACAAATCTATCTCCAACTATGACACCACAGAACTTTGTGTACACACACACACACACACACACACACACACACACACACACACACACATTATGTGTGTGCATGTATATATTATGTTTTTGTCTGTTTTAGCAAGGTTAGTAAGGTTCAAGACGAATACATCTGTAACAAACATATTAGCATGGGAAAATTTTAGAAATTTATTTATATAAAATTTTGTGTGGTACTAGGAACTTCCAAAATCAAGACCCATAGATTCATACAAATTAGACAGCCTTGGACAACCATTTAGAAAAATGATTGGTCACAAAGATGAAATAACCTAATCACAACAAACTGGGAGTAACTTGGTAAATTTTGTTTGTTCAGATATATTTGTATGTGTGTGTGTTCTTTTTTTAAATAGTATTTTTATTTTATAATTAACTTAATTTTACATATCAGTCACAAATTCCCCTGTCCTTCCTCCTCCAACCTCCCAACCGTCCCTCCAAACCACCCCTCCATTTCCCACCTCCTCCAAGGCAAGGTTGGGCTCCCCTGGGGAGTCAGCCCAGCCTGGTAGACTCAGCCTAGGCAGGTCCAGTCCCCACCTCCCTACACCAAGGCTGAACAAAGTGTCCCATCATAGGCGCCAGGCTCCAAAAAGCCAGCCCATGCACCAACACAGGTCCCAGCTCCATTGCCTGGGGGCCTCCTAAATAGTTCAAGCTAATCAACTGTCTCACTTATCCAGAGGGCCCAGTCCAGTTCCATGGGGGCTCCTCAGCCATTGGTTCACAGTTCATGCATTTCCACTAGTTTGGCTATTTGTTCCTGTGCTTTTTCCAGTCATGGTCTCAATATCCCTTGCTCAGATATTTTTGACCTTTGACTATAGGGTATGTCTCTTCTACCATGGTGTTCTAAGGACCCACTTGTAGGTGTGTAAGAAAACAAGTGTCTGGATGGAACAATAATGACAATTCAGATGACCTTTGTTCTTCTCAGGTATTCTACATTATCAATATGCCACATTTTTTGTATCATTCAAATATTTTTAGTGATTGTCTCTTTAGTACATATCATATAATTTCTTACCCAATCCTTCCAAATGTTTGCCCAAGCTCCAGCCTCCTAAATTTAAAAAAGAAAGGGAAAGTACAAAAACTTTGAAGTGCCTTTTTTGATCATGAATATAACACTTAAATTTCATGTTTCTTTACTTGTATCAACATGTATAATATACTAAACATTTTTATTTTACATGGTTAATATATTTCTATATTATTATTGAGAAAGTAAGTAAAGGTACAAAATTAAAGATGATGCCATATGATCATAAGTTTAAGAACCTTCACCAGCATTCTCTGGACCATAGACCAGAGAGTGACTCAAACAGTCTCATTTGCCACCACCTACCCCTAACACACACCTCTTCTTTTCTCATTTTTTGGATATATAATGGTAACATTAGACTCAGATATTTAAGCACATGGTCCCACACTGGTAGCACTAATATGTGAGTTTGTGGAACCATTAGGAAATCCAAACTCCTGGGCGAAATGAATATATAGAAAAAGGACTATGTATGCTTTTTTTTTTTTTTTCTGGCCATGGTTTGGGCACCAGCTCTTTTTACTTCCTGGTGGGTGCCATGTGACAAGACTTAGCATCACATTTCAACCACTGTGAAACCTGCCATGTATTCCCAAGTGGGATGGACTCTATCCCACATGAGCCAATATAAATCTCTCTCCACCTGCTTTATGCCATAATCTGCTAACCTAATGAAAAGGGTAACTAATACAGAAAATTGTTACTGAAAAATGGTTCCATTGCTGAGACAAACCTGACATTCCTGTTCATATGACCTGGGAGCTGGTTTATAGGAAGACGTTTTCAGTTTAAAGTGAGATAATTAATGAAAACAATTAATTGCTTCTGAAAATAAGGGGTATGTTTATATTCATAAATGATGAACAGGAAAAGAATACACTTTATGAATGATAACTAACTGTAAATCTAAATTTGGAATTCTATTAAATTCTACTAATTCACCTTATATCAAAAGACTAGCATTCAATGTTTTCAGTTGCCTTCATTTATGATATAAATAATTACAAGTCTTGGTTATATATGGAGTACTAACTTGGAACCAAGCTACAGTGAATACCAAGGCATAGAATTCTTAAACTTGGGGAACTTATAATTGAAAGGAGAGCACATGTTCAAATAACAATGATGAAATTAGGAGTAAATTATACTTTGAATGAAAGGTAATACATGCATGTGTAAAAATGGCATATATAAAATCATAGTGGTATGTAGGAAGTTACACTTTCCCAAAGCTATAACATTTAAGAAGGAAAAATGAGAGCTAAGAAGGAAGTAACAATACAAAGAGGTAAAAGATCAGAGAAAAAGCAAATTGTAAATAGAGCAAGCAGCATGTAGTAAGAGGTTGGAATGAAAAGATGAATGAGATGCTGAAGGATTTTGTAGCACTAATTTAGCTGTTCTGAGCCTTGGATTCCTAGTTAATTGAACACAAATAAGAATGTAAGTTCTAACTTGTTCACAGAAACTTAGTAAAATGAATGGTTTGTAAACATTGAAATGCTACACAAATAATTATTATCCTGCTTACTTAATATAAGTAATAAAGCTCCTACTAGTTCATGCATGTTTTGCAAACCTTCTACTTAGTCTTTTGATCATGTTCAACAGTTCCATGTCTTGTATTTAATAGAATGGAAAATAAATATCCAAGGCTGAGAAACAAAGTAATAGAATCTTACCCTCCCAAAACATACATAGATGCCCTATTATTAGAGTTATCTGAAAAGAATCAGTCTCCAAGCCTTAAGCAATTCTGAATTCCTTGATTATTTGAAGATGGTCGCAGGAATATAATTAAGTATATGAGGACCATATTCCATGTATCTATTTGTACCTGTCCTGTCCCTATTTGATGAAGCACAATCAGATAATGGTGTGATTTCATCCCATAAACCACACTTTTACTACTTTGAAGAATGCATTTTGTCACTAATGAGTACTATCTATGTTTGTTGGTCACATATAGACACGCAGCATGGGCCGAAGACCCTTATTTCACAGACAGTAAGTACTACCTTTTAAATTTAATAAAATCTGTGGTGATATATTGTGTACCCTAATAAAATTTGCCTAAAGATCAGAGAACAGAACAAACCACTAGATTAAACATAGATACCAGGCAGTGGTGGCACACACCTTTAATCCTAGCACTTGGGAGGCAGAGATCCATCTGGCTCTCTGTGAGTCTAGGAAAGAAATAGAGCCAGGCAGTGGTGGAACACACTGTTAATCCCAGTTAATTGGGAATCACATGCCTTTGTTTGGGAAGTCACATGCCTTTAATTCCAGCATTAAGAAGGAAGTGATATGGCTGGGCAGGGAAAGGTATATAAGACATGAGGAGACAGGAACTTAAGGCTTTTATGGCTAAAGAGCTTTCAGCTGAGGACTCAGACGCATTCATTCAGTCAGAGGATTCATGGAGTTGGAGAGGTGAGATGTGGCAGTGGCTTTTTCCTTTGTCTCTCTCATCTTTCAGCAGTTACCACAACATCAGGTTCCTGTTTTTTTTTTTTTTTTTTTTTTAATTAAAAGACCTTTCAGCAATTTGAGTTACAAAATAAGACAAATAGAAATCCTTAACAAGCTGCAGAATTCAATTTAAAATTAAGCCTGGTATTCTAAGCAAATTTTAAAGTATGGGTTCTTATGAAGGATCAATAATTTGGAGTACCATCTACACAGAAGGCAAAGTGTTAGCCACTTCCGTAGTATATCATTTAAAATATTCACTACTACACTACCAATGGCATTCTTTACAAAAGTAGAAAGTGAGATTCTAAATGTATATATACACAGAAAAACATATTAAACTACTTGCTACCTTGAGTAACATGATAAAGAAAGACAAATTGCATTGACTTCAAAATGGAGCACAAAGCTACACAATGCGAACAATTTATGATTGATGTAAAACAGATACACAGAAAAATAGGAGCAAGTAGAAAGATTAGAAGTAAACTCCTGTATCAGCCAAATGATTTCAACAACAGCAGGCCATGGAGAAAGCATAATATCATGCTCATCTTGTTTGTCAACTTGAGTGAATCTGGAATTAACTAATGATAAGCTGGCTGACAGACCCATGAAGGATTTTCTTGGTCAGGTTACTTAAAAAATGGGAAGACCATTATAAATGTGGGAAGAAGCTCCCAGTGACAGCCCAGATAAAAAGAAACTTGAAGAAAAAAAAATCTAAGGTTTGTGTGTGTGTGTGTGTGTGTGTGTGTGTGTGTGTGTGTGTGTGTGTGTGTGACTTGCTGCAAAATTCATCTACACTGGTGCTACTGTATCTTTTCCTAACATCAGAATCCACCTTCTTTGAGCTTCAGATGCTGAGGCACCCAGCCTCAGGAACTGAGCAGCTCTCAGATTCTCAGCCATGTCTATGTGAAAAGAGCCACTTTTCAACCCTCTAGATCATATTATATAAGCCAGTCTAATAAATCATATCTTAATATATGTATACATGCATTATATCTGTTTTATAACTTTAAAGACCCCTTACTCATGTAAATTATTCGTTCAATTTTTACTCTAAAATTTGTATATCTAATGCAGAAAAATAAAACAGGATACCTGTCTCTCACCAGTTACAAAATGTTGGAAAGACTTAAATGCAATACATGAAAATACAAAATTTCTAGACAAAAAAAAAAAACCATCAAGGAAAAGATTCTAGACAGAGATATGAGCAAGGAATCTTATGGAAGAAGATGCTAAAAAACAGGAAACACAAGTAAATATACACAAGTGATAACATAGTAAAGTAAAAAAATCTCTGTACAGAAAAAAAGAAATCATGAAACAAAGCAACTAATCCGACAGAATGGATGAAAATATTTATAAATTGCATATTGGACAGGGTTGATAGATAGAATATATCAATAATTAAATATTCTCCAAGGTAAACCAAATGATATCATTTAAAAATGGGTGGTATACTGGCTAGATTTATATTAACTTAACAAAATTCTAGTCATTATAGAAGATGGAGCTTCAGTTGAGAAAATTCTCCATATGAATTGACTTTATCAATTAATTATGGGGAGGAGGACTGCTAATTATGTTTGGTGCCAGTCCTGGGTTTGTGGTCCTGATTCTAAAAGAAAACAGACACATAAGCCGTGGTAAGCATTTGGCTCTGTGTTTCTTATTTAATAAGACTGTACAGAATTTCATCTACAGGGATCTCTTGGGTAGACTAGTGCCAGGTGGGAATGGGACCTTCAGGGATCAAGTTGAGGTGTGGCTGGAAGGGGAGGGTACTGAAAGAGATGACTGGAAAGGGGAGACTTTTGAGGGTCAGGTAGAAACCTGTGCATGGGAAAATCCCAGGAATCTAGAGTGATTACCCCAGCTAAGACTCCTAGCAATAGTGGATACATAACCTGAACTAGCCATCTCCTATGATCAGATTAGTGACTATCCCAGTTGTGATCAGAGAGTCTCCATCCAGTCACTGATGGAAACAGATGCAGAGACCCATAGCAAAACAGTAGGCTGAACTCAGGGAATCCTGCTGAAGAGAGGAAGGAGGGATTGTAAGAGCCAGAGGAGTAAAAAACACCACAAGAAAACCCACAGAAACAACTAACCAGGCTCATAAGAACCAGGGAGCCAGCATGGGACCAACCTAGGCCCTCTACATATATGTGACAGTTATATAGCTTTATCTACTTGTGGGAATCCTCACAATGGGAGCAGGGGCTGTCCATAACAGTTTGCCTGGCCCTTGGGAACCTATTCCCCATACTGGATTGCCTTGCTCAGCCTTAATACAGGAGGAGGCAGTGCTTAGTCTTACAGCAACTTGATATGCCATGCCTTGCTGATACCCATGGGAAGCCTGCCCCTTTAAGAACGGAAACAGAGGAGTAGATGGCGGTGTATGTAAAGGGGAGATAAGGGATATTGGGGAAGAGGAGGGAGGGGAAACTGTGCTCAGGGTATGGTGATATATTGTGTATCCTAATAAACTTATCTGGGGATCAGAGGACAAAGCCAGCCACTAGATTAGACAGAGGCCAGACAGTGGCAGCACATGCCTTTAATCCCAGCACTTGAGATCTCATGCCTTTTCTGGGAAAGCACACATGCTTTTAATCCCAGGAAGTGACATGGCTGGGTGGAGAATGGTATATAAGGCTTGAGGAGACAGGACCTTAGCAGCAGTTCAAACCGAGACCCTCAGGGTGAGGACTGAGGCTTTAAGTCTGAAGATTCATGGAAACAGGATAAGCTAAGGAGTTGGCAAGGTGAAATTGGCTGTGGCTTGTTCTGCTTCTCCGATCTTTCAACTTTCACCCCAATATCTGGCTTCAGGTTTTTTTTTTTAATTATAAAACCTTTTAAGGTTGGTGCTACATCTGGAAACCCAATGTTTGTGGCATGAATTCACGTAAAAGCCCCTGCCTGTGGCCTTGGAGTCCCTAGCCCATGTCTGAGCTGCATGTGGCATGCAGGTAGGATTTGCTGAAGGAGGCAGAGGCAGGAGGATCCCAAGTTCGAGGCCAGCCTGGGAGGCTTGCTGAGCAGAAGCTGTGGTCAGGTCTAGCCCAGTCCACCAACGGTGGCAGTGGGACCATGGAGATGCTACTGGTTGCTAGCTGCTTCTCATTATGTTGGTGGCAGCAGGATCACTACTATCAGGGAGGTAGGATTTACAGCTGCTTGTTCAGAGAACAATTGCCAGGATTGTTGTGTTACAAGAAAACTTTGGCAAATGTCGGTTTGGAGAAGTTTGGTGAGGCAAGTGGCAGGGAAAAGAAATTGCTGTGAAGATATTCTCTTCTAGGAAAGAATGTTCATGGTTCCGAGAGGCAGAGATTTATCAGACTGTGTTGTTACGCCATGAAAACATCCTATGATTATAGCAGCAGACAAGAAAGACAAGGGCACATGAACTCAGCTATGGCTGGTGACAGATTACCATGAGCATGAATCCCTTTCTGATTACTTGAATAGATACACTGTTACAGAGGAAGGGCTCAAACACACTCTGTCCACAGCCAGCAGTCTTGCCCATCTTCACATGGAGATTGTTGATACTCAAGGAAAGCCAGTTATTGCTCACAGAGATTTGAAATCAAAGAGTATCTTGGTGAAGAAGAATGGAACCTGTTGTATTGCAAGCTTGGGACTGGCTGTGAGACATGATTCTGACACAGAAACTATTGATACTGCTCCAAACCACAGAGCAGACAATAAAAATTTTCTTCAGTGATCTATGGCCACACCTAACAGTGACTTTGAAGTCTCCAAAAAGATGATGCAATCCCGCAACGACAACTGACAATTCCATCAGGATGATTATAATACCACTAAGCTCACAATGACCACCCAAAGATCAGATTTGGGCTACAAACTGTTCAAAACAATTTCGAGATGGCTAGCTGAGATGATGCAGCCTCACAGACTACTCAAGCAAGCACTTGAGACAAGCCCTGTACTTTCAAATTATGCAGAGACTAGACAACAAATGATATAGCTACCTCTCCCAGGACTTGACAATTAGCCCAAAATTTTTCTTTTCAGTATCCCCTAAAGATGCCTTCACCCCCCAGACAGCAGGAAGTAATTTTAAGAACATGATGCTCACATTCCCAAGAGGTGGGGCAGGTGGTTTTTTGGTAATTCAATGGGTTATGGATAATTGTCATTGTTTAAGATGGTTTGTTACAAGTTGTTAATTGTTAATGGTCAGGAAAAATGCTAAGCAAAGGAAATTAGAATTGGGGTTCTTGAAAAAAAGAAAAGAAAGAAAAAAGAAGATATAGATAAGAGGTTGATTATTGAATCTACTCTGAAGAGAAAAAAAGAGGTTATAGATATAAGGTAAAAGGTAGATTATTGAATCTATTTTTTAAAAAGATATAGAAATGATAGAATAGTTGTTAATTGATATTGGTTAGAAAAAAAGCTAAACAAGGAGATTAGATTCAGGGTTCTTGTTTCAAAAAAAAAGAAAAAGAAAAAAGGATATACATAAGAGGGAGTTATTGAATCTATTCTTTAAAAAGATGTAGAAATAATAGGAAAAGAATAGATTGTTGAATCTACTCTAAAAGGAAGAAAAATAGAATATGGATATGAAAAAATAAAAAGTAGGTTATTGAATCTAGTTTTAAAAGGCAACTACTAGTTTTAAATTGGATTTACATTGGATTGGATTTTTGTATATTATATAGTTATATATATATATTGATACAAATTTGAGATTGATTTTGTTAGAAGATACTGTGCATATATTTCTAATCTTGTTCAAAGTATTGTACCTATACAGTTCATTTGACAATGTAATGCAAATTGCTAGTCCTTGAAAGTTATTATTACCAACTAATTAGGATATAAGAAGTGCAAGTTAATAGTCATTACAATCAAACTTGTACTCTTATTAGATATGTTTTCAAGGTTAAACAGAAATATATTTTAGATAGATAGGTCATCTTCAAATACTTCAGAGATCTATAGAATATGGCATTTAAGATGTTTTAATAATATAGATTCTTTTTTATGACTATGAGATGTGTCTACTTCTGGCAGTACCTAGAATCTACTTTAGAGAAGATGATGGGCATTGAAGAAACTTCTTATGGAGTTTTCTTCCATTGTAGCAAAAGTTAGCCACTGGGTAAGAAAGTGCCCTTGCCTGAACTACAGACACTATGCTGTCCAAAATAGATAAGCAGAACATAAAGAAAAGGACTGCTGATCCTTGCCAAGACAAGATAGGAAGGCTCTTTAGAAAATCTTGCTTCACAGATGAGACTGTCAGATATACTAGACTTGCAGGCTAAAGATGAATGCCTCAACATTGTAAAGAAATCTTGGGGGACTGTCCAGGCAGTCAGGTATTTTTGTCATTTCTCATATTTTTTGCAAGTCACTTGTTTACGCTTCCTGCTTACTCAGTTAATATTATTTCCTTCTTGGGTCTCTGAGGGAGTTGAAGATTAGATAGTTATAATTTTCCTTGTTAACAAATTCAGAAAAGAAGCTCACTAAGAGGTGTAAAGTGTATAAGTTTGAAAGATATCAAAAGTTGTCTTGTGTTGGTGATACAAGTTAGGATACAAAATGAATTTGGTACAACATTTTGGACTCACCAAAGTAAGATGAATAATGGAATTTTTTTCTCTGAATCTGTCAAATGTTAATGGACTAGACATTGTTAATGTAATTCTTGACTGAATATATTGTCTATACTTATTCTACTTATTATATATAGTTTTTCTTATATTAGTTATAACCTTCTTTTATTATTTTAGACAAAAAAGGGGAATGTGATGATATATTGTGTACCCCAATATATTAGGTACCCTAATAAACTTATCTGGGGATCAGAGGGCAGAACCAACCACTAGATTTTTCATAGATGCCAAACTGTGTTGGCACACACCTTTAATCCTATTGCTCAGGAGTCAGAGATCCCTCTGGATCTCTGTGAATTCAAGGCCACACTGGGAACAGAGCCAGATATGTCGTACACACCTTTAATCCCAGCACTTGAGATCTCATATCTTTGCTTGAGAAGAACACACGCCTTTAATCCCAAGAAGTGATGTGGCCGTGTAGAGAACAATATATAAGGCACAAGGAGACAGGAACTAAGCAGCAGTTCAACTAAGACCCTCAGGGGTGAGTACTCAGAGGCTTTCAGTCTGAAGATTCATGGAAACAAGATCAGCTGAGGAGTTGGCAAGGTGAGCTTGGCTGTGGCTTGTTTGGTTTCTCTGATCTTTCAGCTTTTACTCCAATATCTGGCTCGGGATTTATTATTATTATTTTTTTATTAATAAGACCATTTATCAACCTGTGTTACATCAGGATGTGAAATAAGTTTAAAAAATAAAGAAAAAAAAGCAAAATAAATTGAGATTATAAAGGTGATTATAAGAGGTTGGTGAGTTTAGGAGTTGTGAGAGTTAGAGAAAGATTTGTTGATGAGTGCTAAATTACATTTGGATAGAAAAGAAAGTCCTACTTTATGTTTCTTGTTAGGGTGACTCACTGATAATAATAATGCAGCATACATTGCAAAAAGCTGGAGAAAATTATTTTAAAGAGGTTTACCTCAAGTGAGTGATCAATTTTGGAGAAGATAGTTAGATTTTAACTTTGCCTAGCCATAATACAGTATATAAATATATTTTAAAAAGCTACTCTACTAATACATTCACATTTTAAGTTTTAATATATCCATTAAAATCAATTTGCTTTTTAATATGCAGATTAAATAAGTAAACAACCTCTCACCCTTGTGATTGAATTTGTCATGAATATTTATCCGGTTTTGCCCTTAGGAAAACATACACAGCTGGGCAGTGGTGGCATGTACCTTTAGTCCCAGCACTAGGGAGGCAGAGGTGCGTGGATCTATTCCCAAGTTGAGTTCCAGGACAGTCAGGGCTTTTACACAGAAAAGCCCTGTCTTGAAAAACAAAAACAAACAAACAAACAAAACAAAACAACAACAGCAACAAAAACAAAAAACCCACAACAACAACAAAAAATGAAAGGAAGAAAATAAAGCAAAACAAAGAAAGCATACACTATTCTTGCATTCTCCCTTCTCTTCTGGAAAACTAGGCAATGAGTTGTCTCTACCAAATATAAAACTGCTTGGTATGCTTGTTCCCTGTCACCCTAACCCTGGCTCATTTGCCATTACCTTACTTGTGTGCTCACTGCTTCAGAATTGATCTCCTGCAAGAGCATCTCAAATAATGCAGTCATGCTTGATTGCTAATGTCCTTCAATTTTTTTTTTCATCTCAACTCAGAATGTATGCATATACTGTCTTCCTACTTGTTTCATCCTCTTGACTTGAATTTTCATAGAGGAGACCTGAGAGAAGATAGACATTCAAATACAGAATAGTCTGTTTTGGAGGTGATCCCATTAAACAAAAGAGAATAAAGCATAAGAAATAGACAGGAATATGGAGGAAGATAAGAAAATATAAACCAATAGATGCTTTGTGAAAGGTTGTTAGCTTTAGTCGACTAATCAGAGCATACAAAGCTTACGTTTATGAATCTATTGGCTCACCTGGAGAGCTACAATGCAGATATTAACTTCCCTATGGTTGGCTTGATCATAAGCATTACTAACATCTACAACTATAGAAAGATAAGCAGAGATGAGAACCTATGCCACATATGGTACAGGGAGAGCAGGTAAGACTTTACAGATAGATACTTCATATGTGATAAGACCAAGTGTGCCAAAACATCAGCACTCACTGCATCACAAAGCTATGCCTCATAGTCTCAAAACACTGGATAATTCTGTCACAATCTTTCTGAATAAACTCTGCTTAAAATTAGAAAAGTACAGCCTGTGTGTTACAGTTAGACGCTGCCCATGCTGCACTTTTACAATATAATGCAACCACCAAGACAATGCTCAAAATATCATACAGTAGTTTTATTTTGAAGTTTGTAACTAGATTGGATCCTGGAAGAAAGAAATACATTATTATTTAGACTACACAAACTAAATCTATTATCAAGCAAATTATCTCTTACCAAAATGTGTGAAGTCTCTTCTGACACTTTTTCTAATGAGACAAGAATTTAGCTCACAAAAGAAACCAACAACATACCAAATAATAACCCCACCCAAGTTCAGTTTGAGGAACCTGCCAGCATCAGTGGGACAGGAGCCACCTACAAAAGCCTGGCCTCCGTAAAGACAGGATTCTTGAGTTCACCTCATAAAAGTATTTTAGTACAAGTCAGAATTAAGTGGAATTACAGTATTTTAGCATCACTTTAACCAAGAGAGCTAATAGTTTTAGGTCAAAACGATTGCCAGAGGAGTTAGGGAAGTATGTTTTTATTGCAAAGTTGATAATCTCGTTTCTGAGTCTCAGAAAGTTACAGGTTTACATCTGACGAATCTGTAAGGATACACTCAAGATTTATATACTCGAAGGCCTCAATCATGCTTCCTTATTAGTTTAACATTTTATTTGAAAATATATGTATGTGTAAAGGAAAATGTCTTAATGTATACAATCTTACAATAATGTTGTGAACTCTGTTGGAGTACTTGACACTCACCTGATGAGAGACGTGAACCATTCTCTAGGAATGAATGAAGGAAACAATGAAACTGAACAAGTATTGTTTGAGGAGCCAAGAAGTTTAACTGAGATCATATGAAGAAGCATCAGTAATCAGAAAACTAAGGGGGCATGGGCAACTTACCAATGACTACACCAATGAAGAAAAAAAAATATTTCTCTCTCTTCCGAAGTAATTTTAATTCTACATCTTTTTGAGGATGGTGACATTATAAGCACTCTGCATCAACCAAGATGCTAAGAGAGGGTTGGGCCTGGTGAGCCACTCCATGGGTAACCACTAACTGCCTATGAATCTCAAGGGTCTCATAAACCCTTTCTGCAAGTAACTCTTAACTATATAAATTCTAGATGAAGGACTGGCCTCATGAGCCTCTTCCTTTAGCATGGGAAAGTTAATAGGTCTGATATGATCTTATAGAGATCTCCTTCCAGTAGTCACAGCTACTGGAAGTTCAAGAGGGCATCACCCATATCATGCACAGAGGACATCATTCTACAACATATTCCCTTATTTTTCCTCTGCCTTTCCATTCTGCCTAAAACCACTGAGGTTTTAGGCTTCCTCAAAGGAGCATGTTAGGATATTACTTATAGGAGCATGTGTAATGTAAAAACAGCTATTTTTCTGAAAATTCCCACCCAGTTGATTCCCACTTTCTGTTATCTTGTTATTTCAATTGCAGACTAGCACTTCCAAGATCACTGGCAGCTGGGAGAGAGGAGGCAGGAATCCCAGGTGAGGGCCCTGTAATCCTTTCCCTTCTCCTCTATAGGGAGGATTAGTAGCTCCATCTCCATATAACAAACCTTGTTAACACAGACTTGTTCTGCTTATTTCATTGGGAAGATTACCACACTAATAATTCTATAGGTCACTATAACAGCACATGCTTTATGATGCCAATAATCATGGTGTATCAAGAGAAACCGATTTACCCCAACAAAGCCATCACCTCTATATACCAAATTTACTTACTAGGAAACATTCATTGCAGAAATGATTACATAAATTCAGATGCTATATTACAGGAGGTTGAGCCCTTAATCCAAAGCAATTAGACTCCATGGGCAAAAAGAAGGCACAAACAAATGAGAAATGTGGCTGTTTAAGGGAAAGACAGATTGAAGTTATGATACCACAAGCTAAGTACTGTCTGAGGTGACCAGCAGCTAGAAAAGTCTGGAAAGTGCCATCTGTAAGTGTTCAAGGAATGAACGGAAGCCAACATCTTGATTTCAGACAACTTGTCTCTAGAGATCAAATGGGACATTTTTTTTTTTGTTTTAACCCACTTAGTTTGTGATAGTTTTTATGCAGTTCTGTGAAAATAACTCAGATATTTACAAGTGTATCTTAAAATCAGTAGTCTTCATTAAATTGTAAGTAGTCCACGCAATAGGAAAGAACTGAATTGGGTTGATGACACCAACACCAAGTTGTGTGTTTTACCTTTTTACCGCACAACAAAAAGAAATGAACGATTTTATTAATAAATAAACAAACAAAAACACACAGCAATTTAATGGCCAAGGCAGAGATAGTTCCTGTGGCAGGTGCATTATGATACTGAGTCTAACATGGCTTCTATTCAGTTAGAGAAGTCCTCTTTACCTGAGCATCATTGGCCAGCATGATCTGAATATAATTAGAAATGTCTGCCTCCTTGACCAGGCTGGTGAAGGTTGACCTAAACACCCAGTTTGTAATTGTCACAGAATAGAATATACCTTTCCTTCCTCGATGCTAGAATGCAAAGTCTAAGAATATTTAATGCAATAGTTACCATGGTGCTGATGTAATTTAATTACTGCTCTTTTGTGAATAATTTATAAAAGAAATTGTTAAAAGATCAAACAGTACATTCAACACATTATAGCTATAGAAATGATAAGTAGCTTTTTAACTGAAAAGGTTCTGTTCCTGTAGGGAGTTGATTACCTTTTACAAGTTAAAATTTAATTATGGTATTGGGTACATAAGTGTTTCTTTAATATATTACTATGTTACAGATGTTAAATATGTCAGAAATATTTTACCTTTAATTTATATCTCTGACCAGTCACTTTGCAAAACTGAGCTACAATTTCAACAACATATTTCATTGCCTATTTTAAAATAGAAAAACCCATGTATGTATAATGTTAAAGGGAATCTATGTGAAGAGTATGAGAATATACACTGTTCTTGGTAGGTCTAGTGTGAAAAACAAAAACTTGGGGAAGTCACAAATTATACACTATCCACTGGGATGTTTCAACATCTTTCAAAGTAAAAGCCACCTTGTAAGAGGGACTTTGTACTCCCAATATCCAACCTTGGAAGACAACGATGTAGCCTAAATTTGTCAAGATAGTGTATTGAGAGTATTATGTTCTGAAGGTTCAATAAAGTCCAAATCAGTGATTAAATGAGCAAACTGTGCTGACTGCTTTTCATAGTTCTGAAAAGAGCATTTGCACCTGTTGTCTGTAGATGTAACCAATCGTCTTATTAAAATAAGAAACACAGAGCCAATGTAAAAGAGAAAGCCGAGAGGTCAGAGCTCAGAGATAAAATCTTACCTCCTGCAGTGCTCCTAGCTTCCCCGAGAGAGAGTTTCTTCCTGTTTGTCTGTCTTTAAATAGTCTTTCTGTTCTGCCTTCTCATTGGTTGTAAACCCAACCACATGACTGCCTCATCACTGCCTGTAAGTACTGCCCTCCAGGTCTTAAAGGCGTATGTCTCCAATACTGGCTGTATCCCTGAACACACAGAAATCTACCTAGCTCTTCTAACCACCATGCTCTTGCTATGTCTCTAATAGCTCTGACCCCAGGGCAACTTTATTTATTAACATAAAATTAAAATCACATTTCAGTACAAATAAAATATCACCATAGTTGTCCAAACCAAATAATTTGACTTCATTATTCTTAAATGAATTTCAATTAAAAAGATGTCATATCCAGATATGTCTTGACAATATATGTGGACACCATGAGAAGCTAGTTACAGCTGAACAAGATACAAAGGAATGCCCTATACTGTAGTATGACTTAAAGAAGAAAATACTGCATCCTACTAGTATTTTTTTTCTTGGTTATTCTTAGCTGTTGAGTTCCAGGAGAGATTGACTTTTGCTTATAATATAGGACAGAAGGACTTGAGAATACATTTCCAATTTTGCATTCACAGTATACCAATTTATCATGAGACAGTGGCCCTGGATCTTGCTTTATTTCCTTGCCCACTCTCTGTAAAATAATTTCATTGCATAGGTGACATAATGCTAAGCTGTGAATGTCTTACAGATTTAAAAGCACCTGGAAGAATCATAAAAACAGCTGATAAACATGTTTAAATATATAAGAAACCTCGAGAAAGTCACTTGTGGAAATAGTAAGGTCATTAGTTGAAAATCTCTGCTCAAGAGTAGGCTACATCATAACTAGTTTTTATCCTAGCATGCTCCGGTGGCCTTCACACACGATTAGTCCATTGCCATTGGAATAGACTCCATTCCTGAACTACATGGTAGATGGCTGTTTCTGAAAATACAATACCCTACAGTTGCAAGACAGAGAAGTGTGGTTCAGTGGTCAGCCCCTCCAAGACTTGGAAATAACATGGAAAATGGAATGAGTCAGAGAAAAAGATGGAACACAGTGTAGGTATTTTTCCAAGTAGTCCATGGCAATTGTCAGTCCTCAGCCAGCCAAAAACACAGTAAACCCTCATGAGAGAATGGAGAGAGGGAGAAGGTTCTTATGAATCAAAAGGCTGCACATTTCTTCCCCAGGGTGACTTACCATGGGAGGCTGGGAGAAAATAAGACCCTGCCCAGGACCATTACCACTGAGCAGGAGA
This sequence comes from Peromyscus maniculatus bairdii, assembly GCF_049852395.1. NCBI lineage: Eukaryota > Metazoa > Chordata > Mammalia > Rodentia > Cricetidae > Peromyscus > Peromyscus maniculatus. The sequence goes on from NC_134856.1 coordinate 4,868,300, forward strand.
AGGAGACCCATATGTCTGCCTGGGGCAGTCTGTCCCAGTAGGCAAGGAGAAAACGAGGGCCTGCCCAGGTGCCAGGCTGTCAGGCACTATTATGGTAAGCAAATATACTGTGAGATATGAAAAGAGAGAGAGACAGGCTGGTTTGTATACTGTGGAGAGAGGCAGATCTGAGAGCTGAAGGCCATGAGGAACAGGCTGAGGTGGTAGATTGCTTGCCACCCAAAGCCATGGTGTTGTCTGTGCCTGGGCTATTGCCAAGGCCCATGTCTGCAATTGTGGCCCTGTTGCAGACCCAGTCTGCATTGATGTTCATGCCTCCTATAATCACCAAAGGTCAAGAGCACGGGACTCTACAAAGTTGGGCCTGGCCCCTCACTGGCTGAAACACTAGGGAAAATGCTGTGGGATGTTCTCTATGCTGTGAATGTGTTGTTCTGATTGGTTAATAAATAAAGTGCTGATTGGCCAGTAGCCAGGCAGGAAGTATAGGCAGGACAAAGAGAGGAGAATTCCGGGAACAGGAAGGCTGAGTCAGGAGATGCTGCCAGCTGCCACCATGAGTACCAACATGTAAGATACTGGTAAGCCATGAGCTATGTGGCAAGGTATAGATTAATAGATATGAGTTAATTTAGGATATAAGAACTAGATAGCAAGAAGCCTGAGCCATTAGGCCAAACAGTTTAAATAATATAGAGTCTGTGTGTTTATTTTATAAGTGGGCTATGAGACTGCTGGGGCTTGGCTGGAGCTGGAGAGAAACTCTAGCTACAAATGGTGCCCAACATGAGGCAAGAGTTTCTACCTAAAACCTGAAAAAAAGATTCTAAAACAGAGCTTAAAAACAGCTTCCTATTTGTCTCTCTCAAGTTAGTGGCAGGCTGTGGTTTGAGCTTCTATGGCAGGTTCCTGGGTGTGCGTTGGGAATGAGGCTTCAGCAAGCAGCACATTATGCTGCATGGTGGATTTAGCCTTTGCTAGTACAAAAAACAAAAACAAAAACAACAACAACACAAAACAACAACAAAAAAGAGGTTTCTGGGTTATATGCTGCTTTGATAGAACCATAGACCCACTGTTTCTGAGAGTTGGTTTCCAGAGTTGGCCGTAAACATACCACCACCATGTTGAAAAACTAAGGTAGGTGGAGCCAACTGCCACGTGGGCCACTACAATCTTACAAATGCTACAGTTTAAAACAATAGGTTCACAATAAGACAGATTCAGTTAAAATAGTTTAAAATGTGTATAAAAATGTACATAGGCTTAAATGAGAATATATATATATATATAGTTGTATATAATTAGACAGTTTAAAAAAATAAAGTCTTTTAAGAGACAACAAAAGTAATATAAAAGATAAGCCACGTAAAGATGGATATCACAGAGAGAGTCTGGATTATGTTGTTTTTGATATTCTTAACTACAAAAAGACATTTGATTGTTAAAGCTGTTGAATTAAGCCAATATGTATATTTTAAAGGTATCTTGATTTCAAAATTTGGATCTGAGGATATGTTGCTTTAGAAAGGAGGTTCTGCTTTTGTTTCCATAGAAAGCAAGAGACTATGGATTTGTTCCAGATTAAGATACGTAAGGTTTGACTAACCAAGACCCCCCAACATCCAGAACGGTTTCAAGGCAACTGGCTCAAACAATACACCCTCAGGAATTACTCCATAATCCTAAAATTTTCTTTGTGTCCCCATAAGATACAGTGCCCACTTCCAGCAGGAAGTAGTAAGAGAAGCTATGCCCAAATTCCAAAATATACCAATCTGGCTTTGGAGATGAAATTGGCTCACTCCTCTAAACCCAGACATATTACTAAAAAAAAAGGTTAAGAGATTCTTGTGTCCCATATCAAAAGAGCCCTCTGGTATGGGACAGAGAAAAAACAATATTTTTGTTTAAAACATATTGATTATGAATACAATATCTTTCTAAAGAAAAAAAAGGGGATATGATATAGATATGATAGGATGGAAGGGTAGATTATTGAACCTACTTTTAAAGAACAACTTGCTTAAAATGTTTTACATTGCTATGGATTTTAGTTTATTGATACAAATTTAAAGTTAATTTTGTTATACTGCATGTGTATTTTTACTCTTGTTTAAAGTATTATGATTAGACAACTCATTTAAATTGTAATGGAACAATTAGTCTTCTATGATAGTCAAGCTTATATCCATGTTAAATTTTCTAGGTATACATAGATATAATTCAATTAGATAGGTAATCTTCAAACACTTCAAAGACCTACAGAATATGGCATTTAATTTTTTTTTTAAATTTAGACTTTCTATACAATGAGACATATCTGCTCCTGGCAGCACCGATTTACTTCAGAGAGGAGGACGGGCATCAACGACACTATATAGAGTTTATCTTCTTCTTGGCAAAAGTAGCCACTTGCCTGGACTGCTTGATTGACTGGACTTGCAGGACCCATTAGAAGGTGACCACTAAACTTTGCTTGGCAAAATGGTCTTTCAGGTTCCTGCTTCACAGAGGAAATTTTCAGACATTCTACAGGATACAGAGAAAAGTGACTGAGAGACTCTAGGCCTGTGGGCTAAAAACAGATGCTTCAACTTTACAAAAAAAAAATTAGATAACTGTTCAGGCTGCCAGCTGTCTCTGTCTACTTTTGCAAGACTCCCAAAAGCTGCTTGCATCCTTCTCCCATTTCTCAGGTAATATTAAATCCTTCTGGGGTCTTTGATGTAGTTAAAGACTAGATTGTTATAATTTCCTCAGTTCTGATAAAAGATAAGTTAGATATAAAACCTTACACTCACATATATAGGATAGATAGGCTATCTTCTTTAATTTTGTCAAATACAAATAGACTAGAGATTATAAATAGATTAGATACTGTAACTGTAGTTCTTGCTTGATAACTGTTTTGTTATATGTAATATTACTATGTAAAAGTTATAACCTTCCTTAAATAAAAAAAAGAAATGCTGTGGGATGTTCTCTATGCTGTGAATGTGTTGTTCTGATTGGTTAAAAAATAAATTGTTGATTGGCCAGTAGCCAGGCAGAAAATATAGGCGGGACAAAAAGAGAAGATAATTCTGGGAACAGAAAGGCTGAGTCATGAGATGCTGCCAGCTGCCACCATGAGTACCAACATGTAAGATACTGGTAAGCCATGAGCCATGTGGCAAGGTATAGATTAATAGATATGGGTTAATTTAAGATATAAGAACTAGAAAACAAGAAGCCTGAGCCATTAGGCCAAACTTTAAATAAGATAAGAGTCTGTATGTTTATAAGTGGGCTATGGGACTGCTGGGGTTTGGCTGGAGCTGGAGAGAAACTCTCTAGCTACAGGAGAACTGGCCCTGCCCTCACCAGCTGCAGCACTCTGCAGCACAAGTCACCCAATGCAACACAATAGAGCTGAACCTATTCATAGGGTCTTGGACAAGATGGTCTTGAGGGTGTGAGATTGGGAAAGTTGATCTCACCACCCTGGTCTGCCATGTGGTTTTAATGGGTGAGGGAGAGATGCTCCACCCTCCATGCCCCTTGCTACCTGCAGCAAGAGGGGTAGAACTGACCCAGCCCCTTACCAGCTTTAGCACTCAGGAAAAAGGGCCCTGCACCTCTCCTGGAGTGCAGTAAACCTGACCTTGGCACAGGTGAGCCAACCCCAAGGACATGAGCATGGGAGAGCTTGTCCTACTACTTGTCTGTCATGCAGTGGCATTGGTGAGGGAGACATACTTACCTCCCTTCCCCCTCACTCATCATCATCAACAACAGTTGAGAGAGATGACCCCTGGTCATGAGAGTGGAGGAGATGGACCTGCCCCTCACCAGCTGCAGCACTCAGGAGCATAGGCTCTGCAGCTCTCCTGGGCGGTATAGTAGAACTGGCCTTGGTGGTGTTAGTGTGAGTGAGCCAGTCCTGGAGGCATGGAAGCAAGAGAACCTGCCCTGCCACTTACTTGCTCCTTGCTGCATAAGGTGAACTAGCTGGGGCAGGGCTGAATAGCTCACCCTGATGGTGATGGTGGGGACAGCTGGCAGGCTGACCAACCCTGCAACCACCCAGGCCTATAACCAGGGATGAATTGATCTACCCTCAAATCTACCCCATCTATGATCTGCTGTAGTATGTGAAGGGGCTGGTCCTGTAGATCCAACATTGTAGGATCTCCATGACACAGGGCAACAACAGGATATCTAAGAGGAGTCTCAGTGAGGGACCAATAATAGTTTAGCAAAAAGCAGAGGCTTTGAACTAGACCAATGACTCTTTGCAATGAACACATGCAAGCAAAGATTTCTGTGGACTAAAGGGTATACTGTGTGACTCACTGTGTCACATGACAGTTTCTTCAATGAGATTTTTCTTTTCCCTCTCTTTTTTCTTTTCTCTCAATTTTATTTTATTTTAATCTTTTGGGGGGAGGTTGAAAGGGCAGAACAAGTATCCAAAAGGATGGGGAGATGAATTGGGATTGAAACACATGATGTAAAAGCCACAAAGAATTTTAAAAAAGTTAAGAAAGTAAAGAATTAAAAGGCTAATGTGACTCTTGAAACTTACATTACTCTTACCATCCCTTTACAAGATCATCATGAGTCCTCCTCACCAAATTTCCAATTGCTACTACTATTTAAGAAGTAAACAATTGACAGAGGTGTGACCTTTTAGTGGTATTGCACTTGAAACTCTAATAAACGCACTGGCTCATCAAGCAGTACTGTGAAAGAATCATTCTTTGGTTTGTCAGATCCTTTGATATACACAACAGAAACCTGTCCTTGATTTCGCTATGTCACTTAAGGTTTTAGTTTCACATTACTAATATATATATAACAAATATATTACTAACACACACACACACACACACACACACACACACACACACACACACATATATATATATATCTGGTTAAAGGCTAATAATTTTTAAAATAGTTTGCACAGGGACATAACATTTGTTGGAATTATTAAGTTATTGGGAATATGATCCAAAGATCCAAAATTTAAAATACCCATGTATTTGGACAAAGTAATTCTGTTAACCAAAGTAATTGTTGCAATGGCATAATTATAATTCAAGGGAAGCAGAATTTTACAAAATATTTTGTTCTTTTAAAACCTTGAAAACCATGGAAATGGCACATTAGCAAATATCTCAATAATCGCCATATCTTCGTAAAGTTGCTGCTTCTGCTGCTCAGTGAAAAGTTAATTAAGTAAAAGCCTCTTGTGGACTAAGAAGCTGTAGGCAGGGAAGGTGAAAGAGAGGTAACATGTGTAGAACCTTCTGGGAAGGACATCCACACACTCAACCCCTGACATCTACCACTGCAGATTTCAGGGGAACCGACCCACAGATGGACTCTTCCATCCCCAGTTTTCCCTTTTCCATCCTATAAAATCCAAGATCTCTATACCACATGAACACACTCTCACTTTCATGCAGGGACTGACGCCTGCAGTTAAGAAACAATTCTGCCTTGGGAAATGTCTGTTCTCTTCCCTTTATTTCCATGTTAGCTCCACTAATCCCTATCAAATGCTCAGAATTTGAAGATGCCATTTTATTCAAATGAAACTATCCATTGTACAAGATTAATGACATTTTAAAAAAAGATTTATTTATTTATTATGTATACAGTGTTCTGCCTACATATATGTTTGCAGGTCAGAAGAGGGCACCAGATCTCATTATGGATGGTTGTGAGCCACCATGTGGTTGCTGGGAATTGAACTCAGGACCTCTGGAAGAGCAGCCAGTGCTCTTAACCACTGAGCCATCTCTCCAACCTGATTAATGACATTTTTAAAGTATTTATTTTATTTATTTTTTGGATTATAATATAATAAAAATCAACCCACTCTTCCTTTTTCTCCCTCTAAGCATTCCTATGTATTCCTACTTTATCTTTTTCAAATGCATGGCTTATTTTTCATTAATTGTTGTTTTGAAATCAGTAACTTTTTAAATTTAAAATTTAAATTTCTACTTTCCAGCATTTTCCATTCAGTTACCAATACTTCCTTTAAAGGAAGCCCTTTATTTCTCATTTGTAACTACTAAGGTTTTACATGTTGAAGTGTAAACCTAATTAGTCTTATCAACAAAAACCAGGAGTCAAAAATCAGGGTAATAATCTGAAAGACCAGAGAAGCAGAGGAGCAGCCACCAGTGACATCTTACCTTTCAGGATTCTCAGACCAAAGGGCTGAGATCCTGTTTCTACCCCACCTTAATACTTCTTGTCTCTGCCCTCTGAGTACTGGAATTAAAGGTGTTAGCCTCCCAAGTGCTGAGATTAAAGGCATGAACCACCACTGCCCAGCTTCTATGGTTAAATAGTGGCTAGCTCTGCCCTCTGATCTCCAGGCAAGCTTTATTTGTCAGAACACATACAAAATATCAAACAACAAGATGTTAACACATAAACTGAAAACAGTACTTTCTTTTTCTTTTTTTTTAATTAAAACTGGACATTAGCTCAGGCTTTCCACTGACTATCTCTTATGTTTAAACTCAGCCCATTTCTGTTAATCTATATGCTGCCATGTGTTCCATGCCTTTACCTGTGTGCCATTACATGCTGCTCCCTGGACAGTGCGCTGGTGTCTATTGACTCGGTCTTCCACTTCTTAGAATTCTCCTTGTCTGTTTATTCCACCTATAGTTCATGCCTGACTAGTGGCCAATCAGCTTTTTATTTTTCAACCAATCAGAGCAATACATTCACAGCATACAGAACATCCCACAGCACCTCCCCTTTTCTGTCTAATCAAAAAAGAAGGTTTTTAACTTTAACATAGTAAAATTACATATAGTAGAACAGTTATCAAGCAATAATTACAGTTACAATATCTAGTCTATTTGTATTTGTCAAAATTAAAGCAAGTATTCTATCTGTCCTATATTTGTGAGTCTAAAGTTTAATATCTAATTTATCTCTTATCATAACCAGGGGAATCATAATTATAACTATCTAGTCTTCAACTACATCCCAGATTCTTAACTTAGAATATTCAACAGCCCCAATAGAGTCTCTGAGTGATTCTCATACTTCCCTCTGGAACTTCACAAGCCAGGCCTTCATCATCACCTGTGTTTCTCTCAACACTCATATCGTCCAAGCTTCCACAGAACAGTTCACCAAGCTTCAACACTCAATAGCTTTTCTAGTCCAAAGTTGCAAAGTCTTTCCATAATCCTCCCTGAAACAACATGGTCATGTCTGTCACAATGACACCCCACTGCCCTGGTGCCAACTTCTAGCTTAGCTAGGGTTACTATTGCTGTGATGAAACACTATGACCAAAAACAACTTGGGGAGGGAGGGGCCTATTTAGCTGACACTTCTGCACTACAGTTCATCATCAAAGGAAAACAGGACTGGAACTCAAACAGAGCAGGAACATGGAAGCAGGAACTCATACAGAGGCCATGGAGGGGTGTGGCTTACTGGCTTGCTCCCCATGGCCTGCTCATCCTGCTTTCTTATAAAGCCCAGGACCACCAGGCCAGAAGTGTACCTACCCACAATGGACTGGGCCCTTCCCCACCTACTAGCTTGGCTACTTACAGCCTAATCTTCTGGAGCCATTTTTCTAACTGAGGTTCCCTCTTCTCAGATGACTCCAGCTTTTATCAATTTGAGATAAAACTAGGCAGCAAATCCCCCAAGTCACTTTTGGTCATGGTGTCCCATCACAATAGTCACCCTAACAAGTCAGGTCCCATATTCAGTTACATGCCCCCCACAGAATTCACACTTCACAAAGATGCATTCTCTAATACTATAGGATAAATGAACTTCACAAAAATAAGTTAAATATTTCAAATTAACTAGTATGCATTTGGAATGTTTCCAACTTAGGGAAATAATGACTGAGATGACAGCCAACCACCCTGATTATTATACACTGCACATATGTATTAAAATATTACACTGTAGCCCATAAATTTGTACAATTCTTAGTTTTCAATATATTTTAAATACTTTCTTTTTTCACTGTTCTTTCTTTTTTTTTCTTCATTTTTCTTTATTAAGAAATTTTCTACTCACTCTACATACCACCCACAGATCCCACCTCCTTCCACCTACCTCCTCCCACCACCAGTCCTCTCTCCCAAGCCACCCCACATCCCTACATCTTACAGATCAAGGTCTCCCATGGGGAGTCAGCAGAGCCTGGCACACTGAGCCTAGGCAGGTCCTAGCCTCTTCCCACTGCACCAAGGCTGTGCAAGGTGTCACACCACAGGCACTGGATTTCCACAAGCCTGCCCATGCACCAGGGAAAAATTCCCGATCTCCCTGCCTGTGTGCCCCCAAAACAGTTCGAGCCAAACAACCGTCTTCCATATCCAGAGGACCTAGTCCGGTCCCATGTGGGCCCCACAGCCATTAGTCTACAGCTCATGGGCTTCCTCTAGTGTGGCCGGTCATCTCTGCATGTCTTCCCATCATGATCTCTTCATCCCCTGCCTTCAGAATCCCTCCTCTCTCTCATCAATTGGATTCCCGGAGCTCAGCCTGGTGCCTGGCCAGGGACCTCTGCATCTGCCTCCATCAGTCCCTGGTCAAGGGCTCTAGGATGACAGTTAGGGTATTCGCTAGACCAGTCACCAGAGTAGACCAGACCAGGCACCTTCTGGACCACTGCTAGCAGTTCAAGGTGGGGTCATCCTTGTGGATTCCTGAGAGCCTCCCTAGCACTTTGCCTCTTCCTATTCCCATGATGTCCTCATATATCATGGTATCTCCATTCCTGCCCTCCCACTCTGTCCCTGTTCCAGCTTGACCCTCCCATTTCCCTATGTTCTTATCCCCGACTCCTCACCCTCCACCCCCACCTCCCTTACCCAGTCCACTCATGTAGATCTCATCCACTTCTCCTTCCTGGGTCATCCATGTGTCCCTCCTAGGGTCTTTCCCTGTTAGCTAGCCTCTCTGGAGCTGTGGGTTGCAGTCTGGCCATCCCTTTCCTCACATCTTGTATCCACTTATGAGTGAGTACATACTATGGAAAACAGCACTTTCAATGTTGATGCTTTACCAAAGCAAGTAACTTTATCCTTGAAAATACCTTTTAGAATTGCTTAAAGAGCATTGGTATATTTAATCTAAAAATTGTTGATATATTTAGAAACTACCCCCTCCTTATAATAAACACAAACAGATACCCAGACTGGGAATGGGAGCTGATTTGTTTTCACATTATTTCAGCAATGATTTCTTCAGTCCTTAATGTTCTCCCTGTACTGAAATGTGCACAAAAATAAAATACTTACCACAGTCCCTCTAAACAGTATACGGCCAAGCAAGGAAACATACCTGGAAAACTAATGTGTAATAAGGCTTTTGAAGAATTGGAAAACAAGTAGGAGTTCCTGATAGATCACAAGGAACAAAAAAAAAAGGACCAGTTTGAGATACAGTTACAAATCCTGTGTGGAGCCAGTGATAACACACCTGACACTCAGGTGATGATGGTAGGGACATCCAAGTTTTCTAATTGTCTCAGAGACTTCCTTTCTCCTTCCTTCCTTTCCTTCCTTCCTTCCTTCCTTCCTTCCTTCCTTCCTTCCTTCCTTCCTTTTTCTTTCTTCCTTCCTTTTTCTTCCTTCCTTCCTTCCTTCCTTCCTTCCTTCCTTCCTTCCTTCCTTCCTTCCTTCCTTCCTTCCTTCCTTCCTTCCTTTTTCTTTCTTTCTGTCTTCTTCATTCTCATTCTCTTCCTTCTTTCCTCTTTCTCTTCCTCTTCTCCTTGACATTCCTGATTATTTGAAAACCTCTTTTTTATACTTCATTATTTTTCTTAGTTTTCTGCTCTAGAGCCCCCAAGCACTTAATAGACAGGACTGTACAATGAGAAGCAATTTGCATAACAATTAACAACACATTTAGTTCTTTTTTCTCCAAATGAACTCTGTATTCTTCGTTTAAACTTAAATCTTTATTACTATTTATATTATTTATCAAAATACACAAATTATAAAATCTTAACTCTGACTGTGTTCTCTAATTCTTTCTTAATTATTTCCAAACCATGGTGAACACCATATGGACAAGCTTATACATTTACTGTGCTTAGGCCTTATGGATTCTTGCATTACTTATTCTTAGTGCGAATTTTCAGGTAGAAATAATTAAATAAATTGAGCACATAAAATTTTAGGTGGGCTGTGCAGTTTAATCCCATGGAATATTCAAAGTGGTGGTACCCAGCTAATCATTAAATCCTGTTCGTCAGGATTTTGAGTTATGTGATTTTTTTTAAACTCAACAATCATATTCAGCAAGACTACCCTTGAAATACCATGTGTGACATTGTGCTTTTGAAGTATCTAAAGAATAAAGTAGTGATGCAGATGTATTCAAAGCTTACTTTATAGAAGGTTGTTTTTTGTGTAAGAAATAGAGATGCACAAATATTCACTTAAGTGTAAACCATAGACCTGTGCCCTTTCCTCTGAAAAAGCAGAATATATATCTCTTATCTGGATGTGTCAGCACAATATGTCTTTTTCACTCTGGATTGCTTTTATTTTCAATGATATATTGCAGACCACCTTACCAGTCATTGTGATTGCAATGATTTGAGGCAAATTTAATTAAACCACAAAAGTTTAGGTATATCTCCCTTGTTCAGGATCAGAAGGTGAAAGAACCAGGGACTATGCCCAACTCAAAACCTTTAGGAATTTCATTCATGGAAAATGTGGCTAACATACATACAGTTCTTCACAAAGGTATGATACTAAAGTAGAGAAATAAGATAAACAGAGAATCCACTATAAAACAGAGTGTTAAGCATCTCAGGAGATATAAGTACAAAGTGATATGAGAGGTAAAATAGCTAAGCCAAACTGAAAGAAATAAGAGAACCTTAAATCTTTTTGGAACTGCTAAAAGGTACAATTTCAACTACAAAAATTCTAGTAGAATTGAAAAAGAAACATACCAATATACCAGAAAATTACATACAATAAAATAATTTAAAAAGTATGTTAGTTAAAGATATATGGTGGTGTTCAAACATAGCCAAGACTTCCAGTCTTTAGAATACATGTTTATTGATTCATGCTTACATGCATATGTACAATTTTCAATGGCGTACTATTCACCTTCTCTACCCTGAGTAAAATTAGAAAGAGTGCATGCACAAAGATTAGTCAGCACATTGGAAAATATTCTTAAATGGTAGTATTGGAAATAGAAATCTTGAAATTATTTTGAGAAGCTGTCTATAGATTCACTAATTACAATAGATAGGCAAGTAGATAGGCAAATAGACAGATGCACAGAAATTGATATTTATATAGATAAAGATATACATATCTAATTTAAACTTATATAATTTTATACACATAAACACAATACTCACAAAGATACAAACATGCACCTATACATTTAAAACAAACCAGGGATTTTTTTTTCATAAAAACCAATATTTATGGCCACATTTTGTACATGTCCAACTTTATTTTAGTAAATTTATGTATAACAACTTTAAACTGCAAAAATTATGAGATAGATAATGTAGCTTTAGTTTTTCTCTCTGGGTCCTGCCAAGCCCTGGCAGTCCCTAAGCCCACTTATAAAATAAACATACAGACGCTTATATTATTTAAACTGCTCAGACATTAGCTCAGGCCTTCCATTGTCTAGCTCTTACTCTTATACTCAACCCATTTCTGTTAATCTATAAGTCGCCATATGTTCCATGGCTTTACCTGTTGCCTTTACATGCTGCTACCTGGACGCCAGGCTGGCATCTCCTCCCCTCCCTCTTCCTGTTCTCTCAATTCTCCTCTCTGCTAGTGCCGCCTATACTTCCTGCCTGGCTGTTGGCCAATCAGTGTTTTATGTATCAATCAATCATCCAGAGCAAGATAAGAAACATTTTATTTATGACATAGAATTTATATGCAGATGGAAAATGCCCTGCCCTACTCTGTATGATGTCACAAAAAAATCTCTCAAATACAACACTGAAGGAATCAAATCAGATACATACTTTCATTCATAAAATTCAAATATATATATATTAATTATTATTCTATAATGATAATAATTAGAATGATGGTACAATTTGGGGGTCTGATTGAGTAGAGAAAAGAGGAAGCTAAATAGTGTGATGAAAGTAGTTTAGATCTTGTGCTTTTAATGTCTATAGGAGCAGAAGAATGCAAGTCTTTGTTAAGCTATCAGAATAAGATGAGTTCCATATATTATGTGATGCCTCATCTATAAAACAAGTTTACTATGCTGTTAGGGAGACTGATTCATTTATCCAATTGTAAATTCCTCCAAAATACTGAAAAAATAATGTTGACACATTGTTATTGGACCAAAAGGGTAACTAATGGTTTCACAGGGATATTAAGATGACTTGAGAAACAATAGAGACTATGAAAATCCAATTCTTAAATGTTATGTTTCACGTTTGGTGCATATCTCATTTCTGGTCTTCATTCAATCTATGCACTCTCTTAACTAATTGACTAATTGGTGCCAACCATTTGAACAGGAGCTTAGAATTCAGAGGTGAGCAGAGATGACATGCCACTGTAAACTGGGAAACCTCCAAGTCACCAAATGTGCTGCTCAGGATCCTGTCAAAACTTAATATTTTATTACCACAGAATTAAGTATGGTTTATTGTCATCTGCCATTCTTAAATACCCACAGAAAAAAAATGACCCATTAAAGCTCAGTATCTACTGTGAATCATTTTACTATTCTGCCAATACAATTCATTTCTCTGTGTATACATTAGCCAGTATTGTTGAAGATTTCTGTCAGAAAATATATCTCTGCTTCCTCCCCTTCTCATGTGGTCTTCATTTACCATGGTCTCCTATTCCTTGTTCTCCCTCTCTTTTCTTGATCCAGCTAGGATCTCCTGCTCTCTTTCCCTCAACTGTTGCCCTACCTTGCTCCCACTCATGACCAGGCTGTTCATGTAGATCTCATCCATTTCTCCATGTCTTTTTTGGGGTCCCGTTTTCCAGGTAGCCTCACTGGTGATGTGAGTAGCAGTCCAGTCATCCTTGTTCCACATCTAGCATCTTCCTATGAGTGAGTACATACCATATTTGTCTTTCTGAGTCTGGGTTACCTCACTCAGGATGATTTTTTCTAGATCCATCCATTTGCCTGCAAACCTCATGATGTCATTGTTTTTCTCTGCTGAGTAGTATTCCATTGTGTATATGCGCCACAATTTATTTATCCATTCTTCAGTTGAAGGGCATATAGGTTGTTTCCAGGTTTTGGCTATTACAAACAATGCTGATATGAACATAGCTGAGCAAGTGCTCTTGTGGTATGATTGAGCATTCCTTGGGTATATGCCCAGGAGTGGTATAGCTGGATCTTGGGGGAGATTGATTCCCAATTTTCTAAGAAAGCGCCATATTGATTTCCAAAGTGGTTGTACAAGCTTGCATTCCTACCAGCAGTGGAGGAGAGCTAGGGAGGCCCACGGAGATCCACAAAGATACCCCCCACAAAAGACTGCTGGCAATGGTCGAGAGACGGCCGGAACTGACCTACTCTGGTGATGGGATGGCCAAACACCCTGATAGTTGTGCTATAAACCCCATCCAAGGACTGAGGAATCTGGATGCAGACATCCATGGCTGGGCCCCGGGTGGAGCACTGGGAGTCTAATTAGTGAGAAAGAGGAGGGTTTATATGAGCGAGAATTGTTGAAACCAAGGTTGGATAAAGCACAGGGACAAATAACCAAATGAATGGAAGCACATGAAATATAAACCAAAGGCTGAGGTGCCCCCAACTGGATCAGGCCTTCTGAATGGGTGAGACAGTCATTTGGCTTCATCTGTTTGGGAGGCAGCTGTGCAGTGGTGCAGGGTCCTGGGCTCGTTGCATGAGTTGGCTGTTTGAATCCTGGGACTTATGCAGGGACGCTTGGCTCGGTCTGGGAGGGGGGACTGGACCTGCTTGGACTGAGTCTATTAGGTCGATCCCAGTCCTCGGGGGAGACCTTGATCTGGAGGAGGTGGGAATGGGGGGTGGGCTGGGGGGAGGGGGAGGGGGGCGGGAAGGGGAGAGCAGGGGAATCTGTGGCTATTATGTGGAACTGAATGGTGTTGTAAAATAAAAAAAAATAATTAAAAAAAATATATATATATATATCTCAAAGACCAAGAAGGATAAATTTGTTAAGGGCAAACTGGTTGATGGACAAATGCAAACGGCATGAGCTGAAAGTTTTTTTTTTTAATTTTATTTTATAATTTAATTTAATTCTACACATCAGCCGCAGATTCCCCTGTTCTCCCCCCTCCTGCTCCCTACCGCCCCCTCCTGCATTCCCCCAGCCCAGTCCCCATTCCCATCTCCCCCCCATGGCAAAGACTCCCCTGAGGATTGAGTTCAACTTGGTAGATTCAGTCCAGGCAGGTCCAGGTCCAGTCCCCTCCTCCCAGGCTAAGCCAAGTGTCCCTGTATAAGCTCCAGGGTCCAAACAGCCAGCACATGCACTGAGGACAGGTCCCGGTCCCACTGCTTGGATGCTTCCCAAACAGATCAAGCTAATCAACTGTCTCACTTATCCAGAGGGCCTGATCCAGTTGGGGGCTCCTCAGCCATTGGTTCATAGTTCATGTGAGCTGAAAGTTTTAACTGAGTCTTTGTTCTGGGTTTAAGATGATTCTAAACATCTAAGTAACATATGTAAATTAATGGATTTATATTCACAACTGAAAACTAAAGAAGTGTTCTAAAAAATGTAAGGATTTTCTGTTTTCCATAAAGTATTCATCTTGAATTTCCATTTACAGAGACTATCTTTAAGAAGAAAGCTTTCCAAGTAATTGCAGTATGAGTCTAAAATATCTAGGTAACACGAAATAATCTATAAATCCTTCTCTCTACTGTCATGCAAACCACAGACACCCAGAAGACCTTCTAAGCTGTCAAAAACTTCCAAATGATAAAAGGAAAAATGATGAAAAGAAATGAAATTTTTGAGCTGACCTTCTAAAACCAAAAATTCCTCTAGGATTTTGAGATACAAAAGAGAGATTTTAGTACTTCTCCAAGAACCCAGATCTCAATAACTTATTCAAATATGAGGTCAGATCTCAGTGTTTAGGTTGGAAACTCTCCTGTCTGTGCCTTGATAAGAGGAAAAAGAGTGACAAATCACACCTTGGAATAAAATCATTTTAATCCTTTTCTTCCTTTTGATGTAATAAAAATAGTCTTGTCATGTAGCTATGATTGCATTTAATGGTTGTCATTTACAGAAATGGAAAAATGATATCTGAGCATAATGCCTTGGAATATGGCTAATAGCATTTTTTACATAGGAAGAAAATACTTTTATTTTACATGAATGAGACCATCGCTTCATGATGATCATTATTGAAAATTCAGCAGCTCTTTTATTACAGGATAATGATAAGAACAGCTCCATCTCTTTACTGTCATTTATGTTAAAAATGGTAATCCAAGCAAATCTATACTTCTAATGTTTGCTATAACCCCATTAGTTCTCAGACAAATTGTTACCAAACGTCATGCCTAATTATTACCACTTTACCTGATTTTAATCTCATATTTTAAATAATAAAGATGTCTCCCTATGTTGTATTTTGAGATGACCTAATGAATGCTGCTTTTTTCTTTTCTGTTAAGCATTTCTTAAGCACATAACCTGTCATTTCTGTACTAATTTGCTGTAATACTCTTGATAAGTGGACATTAATTAATGTTAAATTACAATGGAATTTTTATGGAATTACAGGTGACATCCGCATCAAAACCAAATGAGTTCATCATGATTAAACTTATTACCATTTCTAATTAACCTTGAGTGCCCCTGGATGTTAACTGCACACCAAGCAGGTATGTATGTAAGCTGTAGCTTCAACAGAAAGCAAAGCCTAGACATTATACAGCCTTAAAAGAGATTCAGAAAGAATGTCACAGGCCACATTTAGGCTCACTGGATATGCAAAGGATCAGAGGATGAAAACATCAAGTGTAATCTGGAGACTTCAGTGAACAAAATTGTTGTTCTCAAAATGAAAGCCCAAAAGAAGGCTTCTACAATTGAATTAATTTTAGTACCACTACTGTGCATATGGAAAAGGCTTATTTCAGCCCCTTCAATGAATGAAACTTAGATGTCTGCTTTGTTCATCAATGATCAATACATCAAGTATCCTCAAATAGGAGCTGGAGAGACAGCTCAGTGGTTAAAATACAGTTGCTGCTTGTCCAGCGGACCCAAGCGTAGTTCACAGAGTTCACATGGGGCAGCTCACAGCTGCCTGTACCTGCAGTTCAGTACCTGCCTTCACAGTAACCCAGGAACTTTGATATGAGTTCTCATTCCCCCTGCTTCCTCCAACACACACTTTTTTTTCCTCTAATGAATGTTGCAAGATCACAAACATGTCTAGAACTTTTTCTCTCTTTCATTGGGCCTTGATAAATGAAAAGAGAAGAGACATCTCTTACATGAGTCTCCTATGGACCTCCCAGAGTCAATTCCAGTAAATAACAGATAAAGATAAAGAGCAGTTACAGATTTCACATCCTTGAAAATACTGATGCAAGTGTCTCATGTAGGGGATCTATTTGACTGACAAACTCAAGGACTAATCCTGTACAGTGTCTGTTACATTTACTCAAATTTCAGCTAACATTTGAGTTTTCAGAACTACTTGAGACTTTCCTAAGAGGCAGCTTCAAAGTATATAAATTGTTTTAGCCAAACTTAGATTGAATAACTAAGGCACTGGAAAAATCTGCCCACCCAAACTACCCCATGCCAGTTCATGGTTCTCAAATTCTTGTTTTGAGCTATCTTACGACAGTTTTAGGAGCATATTACAGATGCCATTGTAGTAGCTTGAGAGAAGGCCTGGGTGAGTTAGTCATCTTGGCTGGCACAACAACAGGGGTCCAGTTGCCACCACTCACGTTCAGATAAGTCTCACCAAAAAAAAAAAAAAATCATCATAATAATAATCCATAAAAGAGTAAGTGAGATAATGAGGATCCAGGAAGCAGAATTCTCTCCTGGGTTGTGTTTGGGTGGGAGCTCTGTTGGTTATGTGGTGCTGCTCCTCATTCTGTGGTAGCCATGCCAGTGGAGGAGAGTGCTGGAGGAAGAATCACAGCCTTGGTTACCTTTTTAGAGCTTTATTGGGAGGAAGGAGAGAGGGAGAGAGGGGGAGGGGGGAAGAGAGGGAGAGGGAGAGATGGGGCTGATGGAAGGAAGGAGTAGAAAGGAAAGAGGGGAATGCACAGAGGGCCCACCCACTTTTTAGGGGGGGGATGCCATCGCAGGCTGATGACATAATTAAGGACAGAATCCTTACATCCCAGATTTTTGCTTATTATAAAAAATAGCAGGTAGATGGAAATAGGGGCATCATTCCTCTCAAAAACTGCTTCCAGCTGACTTTTGGATGTTGGTTGGCTCTGGGGAAAACAAAGAAGGGGATTTTTCCAAGGTAGACAGGCGTTGTGGAATGCTGTCTGTCATCCGTTTGCTCTGGAGACATGTATCCCTCTTGGCTGTGGCTGGGAACTTTTTGTTTGACAGGATGCTGGTGACACGGAAAAAAGTTGATGATCTCTGGACTCTGGTTCTCTGGTGGTCCTGTATCATTGGCTGAACAGTGAGAACAGAGAACTGGGAAGAGAAAAGCTTGTGGTGCATGAGAATTTATTTTTATTTTTTTGGAATTAGGGACAAGGCAAAGATCAGGGCCCTGTCTGTATGCACGTGAGAAGCACAGGTAGTTTGAAAATGAGTGGGTGGAGTTAAGGTGAGTTAGGGCGAGTCATAGAAACTGCCCAAGCCCACCCATTTGAGCCCGCCTACTGCCGGCAGAAGTCAGACAGAAAAGGTTGCACGTGGCAGACGCAGAAGTGGGGAGGGAGAAGGGTTTAGAGCTTTAGTAGAAAGCTTGGAGATAAAATAACTCTTATTTGCCCGTTTGCTGGCAGAAGTTCCCGGGCGACACTGTTATGTGGCCAGGTTTACGCTGCTGTTATTCCCCCTGCCCCTGTCCACTAATGTAGGTGGTAAATGTATCTGCCCCTTTGTCTTATGGCTGTAGCCAAGAGAAAAATAAAAAATAAAATAACAAACCGGGATCAGACTATAATCTTGGGCATCCCCAAAGAGTAGAGAGAAAGCTATGAATCAGCTCAAGTTCGCCATCCTCTTCTTCAAGGGATGGGAAGGGCTGTGGCTGCACTGCAGTTGGTCCACCATTGAACCCTAGACAGCATTGAACCCCTCCTCAGGAGCAAAAATGTGCCTCCCATTGCCAGCACAGCCTGAGAACAACCCCCGGGGATTCCATCGCAAAGAATATAGCTCAGACTACAGTTGTGAGAACGGTGGACTCACTCACTGTGGGGAAGAATCTTGGCGGTAGCAGTAGTAGTAGTTGTGTAGGGGTCCAAGGGAGGCGAGGGATGTGCGCCCCCTCGCGGTACCGCGGTCTCGCTGGATGGGAGAGGAGGTGGCAAGCGGCAGTAGTCAGCAGGTCCTCCATGGTCATCCCACGTTTCAGCACCAATGTTGGTTAAATGGCACTGCTTGTGGCCGCAGTGGCCATGCTGGTGGAGGAGAGTGCTGGGTTGGAAGGATCACAGCCATGGTTACCTTTCCCCCCCCCCCCATGGTTACCTTTTAAGAGCTTTATTGGGGGGAGAGAGAGAGGGAGAGAGGGAGAGAGAGAGAGAGAGAGGGAGAGAGAGAGAGGAGAGAGAGAGAGAGAGAGAGAGAGAGAGAGAGAGAGAGAGAGAGAGAGAGAGAGAGAGAGAGAGAGAAGAGAAGAAGGAAGTCCAGATGTAAGAAAGGAGCAGAAAGGAAAGGGAGGGACACAGAGGGCCCACCTGCTTTTTAGGCTGGGACGCCGTCGCAGGCTGATGATGAAATTAAGGACAAAATCCTTACATGGCTGGTATAATAACAGGGGTCCAGTTGCCACCACTCATGTTCAGATAAGTCTTTACCAAAATAATAATAATAATAATAATAGTAATAATAATAATAATAATAATAATCCATGAAAGAGTAAGAGATAATGAGGATCCAGGAAGCAGAATTCTCTTCTGGGTTATTTTTGGGTGGGAGCTCCACCTCAACCCCTGGCACCTTGGCACCTTGGTATCCCTATACCCAAAGAGTTTAAAATATTTGGAAGAAGTCTGGTAGAAGATCCACCTCAATTCCTCTCCCCTATCTCTTTCCTTAAACCTGCCCCTTCAAAGCCCGCTAAACACAACTCCTCCCTCAGAGAGGTTCAAGACCACGCCCACACTTCCACAGAGTATATAAGCGGCATCCTGGAAAACAGACACATGTTTCTTCCAGTCTTGTGTCCTGGTCTCCTTTCTGCAGGGGGCGGGGATCGCCCAGGAGCACTTTACCCATTAAATCTGGGCTTTCCAATTTGGTCTGATTAGGTTTGTTGCGAAGGCAGAGAGGCCTTCAGGAGGCCTAAAACTTATCAGGTTGCTTTCTTCCAGAAAGAATATAGGATTCTTGAAACTGGTCTGAAATTTGGCTTATATGAACCCACGCAAAAGTATTTTCTTTACATATAAAACAAATTCATTTTACAACTCAGATATGTAGTCCTCAAATGAATGTTCAGCAAGACATTTCCAAGTTTTGTTGAACATGTAAATAAATATTTTAAACAGCTCTTCCTGACAATCACTACACATAAAAAAAAAAAAAGAAAAACTAACATGTTTTTGAACACCCACTCTAAAATTTAACCTTCCGTATTTGAAGTCCTATAAATTTAGTTTGCAGTTAGCCTTGATTCACATGTCTAAGTCAAATCTTTGGTGTTTCTTGAGAAATCATGAGGCCAAACTAATCAACTATGCATTTAGACTAGATGCATGGCTCATCCCTTATTGGTTATTTGGATCAACTTTAAATACTACAAAATTGTATACACTGTGTAAAGAAACCAGTATACACAACTATGGACAGCAGATGAATTCCAGGTAACAAAATATTATTTAGAAACCCTGCATCTCTGCTATGACATGGGCTCCCATCCTCCTGACTTCTACTCCTTGGTCTATCGGTGCTCCTTTTCACTTTATCTTTTACCTCAATGGTGATGGCTTATTGAATCCCATCTTAGTTCCTGCATGTATCTTACTGTGGCAGAAACTCTGGTTAGGTTTATCAACAAATAATGCTAAGCTAATATGATACTTTGTCCATTGCAATAAGTAAATAAATAGATAAAAATAAAAATAATAACCTTTAATCAAAATGTGTCCTTAGCATGTGACTAGTGACTCTCTTTGTCCAAAATATTGTCTTTGTTCTCATAATCATTTATATGCAGACTTATTTTCATGTCAATTCCTTGATTGGATTATCGTCAATTTTACACCACAGGGTCATGGGGCACAAGAAACCTTCAGCCACAGTCTCATTTTGTAATAGAGTCTGTACCTCTTCAGACTGCTGAAACAGGATAAAGGGATTTGCTTTTCATCACAGGACAAATTAAATTTTAATTGCCTGTTAAAACACAAATGTCAAAAGCAAATCTTAAAGGCAGGGTTGCAGTCCTTTCATAGATCATGCTTTATTCTAATTTGCATGCAAATTAATTCTTTTCTTCATTTTAAATATGTTTTTCCCAGAATATATTAAAGCTTTATTTCAAAACATTATATGAGACAACCAGAATATAAATAAATAGATGTACATACATTTGCAGAAAAGCCAAATAATCAACTTTAAATTTTAAAAATTAAAACTTATTTTATGTTTTTATTCAGTATAACCTCATGCAATCATTTTAGGTTAATTTTAACTCCTTTAAACAGAAGTGTTTATAAAATCATATACAGTATATTAACTAGGTTTAACGTATCTTTTGGAATTGGTGTCTTACTCTCTTTTACAATAAAGCAGTATGTTTCTTCTGCCTGTGCCTGACCTCCTTCACAGCTCTTAAGGTCCTTATTTTGAAAAAGGTTTTGTATCAAATACTTGTATCCTGCTGACTCTTCTTTGGAAAGACTTGAGACTGAGAAGTCAAAAATATATTCTTAAAATTCTACGAATACTGATGTGCACTTAATTACTTAGTTTCATTTAATTATCATTCAAATATGGCATGTAATTGTGAAACTTATGGAACTATGAAAGTGGAAATTTATAATGATGCAGGCTTAATTTCATTAATTTAATGCATAAAGCACATATTACACAGAGACAGACGTCAAATTAAAAACTCTCAGACTCTAATTAGCTTTAGAAATCTCTTATGTCTAATTGATATGGCTGTCATAATTAATTTAAATAGTGATTTCAACCTGGCTACAATGCAGGGAAATGCCTCATTAATAATCTTTAAAAAGAAATAGCATAAGATGTGGACATAACTATAAATGTCAAGATTCAGTTATAGATCTGTAACCTATTCAATACAGGCAATATCTCATAGGAAATGCAGTTTTAAAATTTGATATTTATAGTAAATTATCTTTGTCACATTTGAAAGTCCTATGATTAATTCAACTTTTTAAAATTCACAGAATACTCAGAATATTTATTTTAATCATAAGCTCTGAATCTTTTTTATCCCAATTATGCAAGTGAAACATTTGATGGACTGAATAGGATTTCATAGCATTCTATATTTCACAGATACTTTAACAAGAGGGAGAAATGATAGATGAGTGACAGGAAGCCAGAGATAGTGTTGACAAAAGGTGAGTGGGTTACTCAACAAAAGAAATAATAAACCAGGGCATATGCTATGATGTTTTAGAGTAATTTAAGAAATAATTCATATGATTTGTATGTAAATGATGGCAATACATATTCTATAATTTGATAATCTGGATACCACAGAATTTATGGAAATGCTCATTTTACTTACTTTCTGATAGTATAGTTACCTATATAAAATACTCTAAAATTGAATGAGTTTTGATTAAAACTGAATGTCTACATTATGTTTTGTGAGATACTTAAGTAAAAATAGTCATTGTGATTTAAAATGTCCATTCAAAACAAACAAACAAAAATCAGTAGTTATCTTAAGTAATTTGGTGCTACATTCTGAACATATAGTTTTCGTGGAACATGTCTCTATTAAAGTGAGGAAATCAAGGCAGTATCCATACTACTAAGACTCTGCCAAAGCATAATTCAACTGTTTTTCAAAATTGAGATCAATTAACTTAGCTGATTACTAGCTTCCCCAATCCAAAAGCTATGAACACCATCCTACAGCATCTTAGCTCTATAGAATAGCTTCCCCCATTTTGCTGTAACTGCCAATGTATTTTAACTTCCCATTGGTTTATGACTTTGTTCTACAGAACTGCAGAAGCATATGAAACTACTTCTACATTGAAACGTGAAATTTGGAGTAACCTAATTTTGTATTCCCAGGGCAGAGTCACGTAAAATGGCTCCAGACTGACCTCTTACTCCCTTTAAGATAAAAGCTATGTTTTGTTTTGTTTTTGTTTTTGTTTTGCATTGACACATTGAAACTTGGCTTCCCATGCTCCTGTTTCCACTAAAAAAAATTCTGTAGTTCATGTTTATTGTAGAAGTTAGAAAGCCAAATAATTACTTTATCATGTAACCTAAAGAGAACATGTGACCCTTTGGAATTTTTTTTTATAAATTACAAATCTACACTCATTTTTTTTGTTGTTTGTTTGTCTTTTCAAGTCAGGGTTTGGCTATCCTGGAATATGCTTTGTAGACCAGGATGGCCTGGAACTCAGAGATTCGTCTGCCTCTGCTTTCCAAGTGCTGGGGTTACTTATGTGTGCCATCACTGTCTGGCTAATTATAAATATTTTATAAATTATAAATAATAAGTATTCATTAAAATTACTAATAATGTTAAATGGTGGCTTCCTATGTTGACACTGTTTCCTTATCCTGTTGCTTTCTGTTCCAATCATGGAGGGCATGGTTGGCAATGTGCAGCAAAAGGTACCTAGTTACTGAACCATTTCACAACCATAATGCCACCAGAAGGGGCCCTGAGGAAATAGCCATTATGCTTGAAACATAGATATAAATTGAAAATATTTGAAAATTCTAATATCAAATTCTCACCCTCTATGATCTCATAATTAAGGTGGGATTTAAACTATTTCCCTATGAAGACCATAAGGTTGGTGATTATTCATGAAAAGCATATATGAGGGGCAATTATAGTCTGGATACATGAAGAACTCAGATTCTAAGTAATTTCAAGACTTCACCTGTAGGCCAGCATTTCAGTGCAGTTTCTTTAAAGAGAGATCAGCTGTACCCAGTCCAGGAAACAGGTAATACTAGTCAAAGCATGATGTGTCATGGTAATTGCATGTGATTTATTGTTGCTAAAATTTGGAAATTTTAAAAAGACAGGAAATTGCAAAGGTTGAACTGTCAGATTGGCACATGTCAAATCAAGAAGATGCATGAACAATGTGCAACATTGTTCAGAATTTATATATGAATTAAGAGCAGCTATCAAAAACTTAAGCTGTAGAAAGGTATTGTATTTTGTTATATATATATATATGAGTAGTGTTAATAAAAAGGAAAAATAATCTAAAAGTGTACTAAAGGGGTTAAGATGAGTCAAACAATTATTGAAGTCAATGGAACTATCACAAATTTACATGTTATAGAGGGTAATCATGTTATGATTTCTTTGGATTCAAAATTTATCTCTGCCATACTTTAACAGGGTGGAAAAATAACTTCTCTTTGCTCAGCTATTCACCTGTGAAATTAGAGTAGTAATGATGACACTTCATACAACTGTCATAAGATTTAAATGAAACTATATTAATTAAACAAATATATCAGTATGTTAAAAGAAAACCTAAGCAGCATAGGTGAGATAAATAAACAAGTGTTGAGCATGCTAAGGGAATCTTAAGAACAGTCAGAATTATTTCAAGTATACTGACAGCCAGGCTCTGCTCCTCCTTTATTTCTTTCTCTAGGAAAGTAAATATTTCATTGTAAAATATTGGGGAGGGGCACATGGAGATTACTCAGCAGGAGAAGGTACTTATCAACAAGATTGATGACATGAAGTCAATCCCATATGCCCCATTTTGGAAGAGAACTTGAACCTGCAAGTTGTCTTGTGAACTTATGTGCACTCCACTGCAAGTATGGGCACATACAGACTCACAGGCACATGCACACTCTGTCTCTCTGCCTCTCTGTCTCTCTGTCTCTATCTCTGTCTCTCTCACTCTCTTTCTTTCTGTCTCTCTCTCTCTCACACACACACACACACACTGTAATATGTTTTAAAAGATTTCCCCCTCCACTTGACTATAAAACATTTTAAAGCACTTATTATTTTACCATGAAAAAGAAAATGATTGGGAAATTATCAATTCCATAATATAAAATCAGTCAAAATTATCATGCTAGATTTTTAGCAGTGTTTGAGCCATTGTTCAGTAACAAAACTTCTTAGCATCATTAATGTAAAGCTAGATATGAGAGAGAAAAAAGATCATTTTCACTTGTTTTTAATCAGAATTCAGAAGACAAAATAATCTTATTTCATTTCTTAAAGGATTTGTAGTCTACATGAACATACATTTTTACAAAAGCAAAGAAAATTCTGTATATTTGTTTATGTGACTCTGCTGATATTTCACCCTGCTGACCAGAATACTTCATGTGTTTTAATCCCAAGAAATTAACAATTACATGCAAATTTTTAGTTTGAATGTGGCCTTCCAGTGGTGAATTTGATAATTGTATGAAAATGAAGGGTTTTAATAAGCTGTGGAACATAATAAACTGTCATAGAAGACTAATTATCACTGAGGGAACTCACAATAGCTGTCATCTTTTCATACCAGAGAATGAAAACTCTAAACAACCACACAAAAAGGAAAAACAATCAACTTCTATGGAAGTATGCAAAGGAGCTATTTTCTGCCTGGCTAGAAGTAATAAAAGAACTGACTATGAATAGTCATTCATCATGCAAATGAATGAAGTCATTCTTTAGATTTCTATTTTGTGGATCTGAAAGACAGTCAGAAAATCTCTTTGTTAAAATTTAAAACAAAGGGTTTTTTTCCCCCTCTTCTCAAATTTTTTTTTATCAAATGAAGTTTGCTGCTTCCTAGACACACCTCTGGTCATTCAACAGCCCTGCTATAATTTTGTTTTAATTGTTTCTTATATTACTATTAGTGTTTGTTTATTTGGAAAAAACTGTCAGTTAAAAAATGTTAGAGTACTGAAATTATATAAGAATAGATAGGAGCAAGACATTAAAACTTAAAATTTGAAAATATATACCAAAGATTAATCCTTAATATTCAGAATTTAAAAAAATAGAATTCTAAGTTTGGAAGTCAAAATCTTTATTCATCTCATTCACTTTCAAATCAAATATACAACTTTCAGATAAAAAAGATGTACAACTTGTCTGGTCCTGTTTCTTGGTCCCACCCACAGTGTGGTTATGTTCATTCCTGAAGAAATTCAAATGTAAGAACTCTATTTGCGGATGTAAAAAGCCTAGAAGAACATATTTCTTTCATAACAACATGGAAAAAGTTTAAAATAAATTAAATAAATCAAATAGACAAAACTACCATGATAAACCCGCTTCTGGACAGAAGAATTCTTGGATCTTTTTTTATTAAGAATTTTTTTTATTCATTTTACATACCAATCACAGGTCCCCTCTTCCCTCTTTCCGCCCCTTCAGCACACCCCAAACCCATCCCCCATTCCCTCCTACAAGAATGTAAGGCCTCCCGTGGGGAGTCAGCAGAGCCTGGTACATTCAGTGGAGGCAGGACCAAGCCCCTCCCCCTGTCTCAAGGTTGTGCAAGGTGTACTACCACAGGTAGTGGGCTCCAAAAAGCCTACTCATGCATCTGGGTTGGATTTTGCTCCTACTGCCGGGTATGTGTGGGGTTCTTAAGCAGATCAAGCTACATGACTGTCTCACTTATGCTAATCCAGCCCCATAGAGGCTCCAAAGGTGTTGGTCTAAATTTCATGAGTTCCTACTAGTTTGGTTTGGTTGTCACTGTAGGTTTCCGCATCATGATCTTGATGCCCCTTGTTCATAATGAGATCTCCAAGAGTAAACTGGGGATGCGGGGGGGGGGGGGGAATGGAGGGTAAGGGATGAGGGATGAGAACATAAGGGAACTGGAGGGTCGAGCTAGAACCGAGATGGAGTGGGAGAGCAATGAAAGAGATATCATGATAGAGGGAGACATCCTGGGGATAGGGAGAAACAGGGTGCAAGGGAAGTTCCTAGAAATCCACAATGATGACTCCAGCTTAGACTACTAGCAATAGTGGAGAGGATGCCTGAACTGGTTTACCCCAAAAATCACATAGGTGATTGTCATAACTGTCATCATAGAGCCTTTCTCTAGTAACTGATGGAAGCAGACTGCAGAGATCCACAGCCAAACACCAGGCCAAGCTCCAGGAGTCTGGAGCAAGATGGTTTCTTTTTGATAAATATACGGATCTTACATAGGGTCATTGTTTTTCTACTTCCTTTCCTGTTGCCATATCTTCCTCTCTGGCTAAAGGGAGTTCTAGAGATTTCAAAATGTGAATCTGTCCTCCTATATTTTTAATTTTTCATACTTTTGCAAACCAGTAATTAAGAATTTTGATACTGATAAGTTGATATATGATGAAAGAGCAAATGATCACGTATGCCTACAGAAAAGTACAATTTTTGTAGTAATTAGAGGAGATCTTTAATTTGTACTTCAGGCTGGCCCTTCATACAATGATGACATATAATCAAATAATAAACACTAAATAATAATAAAAATAAATACAGTATGTACAATAAACAAAAATACTAACAAAACTAGCCAAGTGTTATGTATTAAATAAAATCTGGCTACTACACTTTCTAAATTATTAGATTCAAATTCCAAGCTCTCAAAAAAATCATGAATTACATGAATATGTAGTAAATGCTCATCTTCATCCAGTCATTGGAAAAATGGAACCAACAGAAGCCATCACAGGGATGGCATGTATATTGAACCAAGATATAAATGGTAGATTCAAGGAACTAAATTTTGAAGTAACTATCTTGATGATGCCCACAAAACTACAAATATGTTAAAAATATAATGTTTGAGCAAGATAGAAATATCATGAAAGGACAGAAAACCAAAGAGTAATCAAAAGAAATTTTGGAGCAGAAAAAAAAATGATGATGATGATAATAATAATTACAGAAATGGAAATTTTTGTGAAAGGGATTCATAGAAGATTTGAACAGGCAGCATCACCAAACTTCAAGGTAAAGTGATGGAAACTATTCCATCTATAAACACTGACATGTGTTAATAGACACAAAGGGCCTAGTGGGGCAACATCGAGTAAAACCAACACACTTATTGATGAAATCCTAAAAGAAAAAAAAAAAAAAAAAAGCCAATTAGACTCCTGGTGGCCTAGCCGTGAATGTCTGCATCCAGATTCCTCAGTCCTTGGATGGGGTTTCTGGCACAACTATTAGGGTGTTTGGCCATCCCATCACCAGAGTAGGTCAGTCCCAGCTGTATCTCGACCATTGCCAGCAGTCTTTTGTGGGAGTATCTTTGTGGATTTCTGTGGGCCTCTTTAGCACTTTGTTTATTCCTTTTCTCATGTGGTCTTCATTTACCACGGTCTCCTATTCCTTGTTCTCCCTCTCTGTTCTTGATCCAGCTGGGATCTCCTCCTCTCTTTCCCTCGACCCTCCCCCTTGATTGCTCCCACTCATGTTAGCGAGAAAGAGGAGGGTTTATATGAGCGAGAATTGTTGAAACCAAGGTTGGATAAAGCACAGGGACAAATAGCCAAATGAATGGAAACACATGAACTATGAACCAAAGGCTGAGGGCCCCCCAACTGGATCAGGCCCTCTGAATAGGTGAGACAGTTGATTGGCTTGATCTGTTTGGGAGGCATCTAGGCAGTGGTACCAGGTCCTGTGCTCATTGCATGAGTTGGCTGTTTGAAATCTGGGAGGAGGGGACTGGACCTGCCTGGACTGAGTCTACCAGGTCCATCTCAGTCCTCGGGGAGGTTTTGCCCTGGAAGAGGGGGGAAGGGGGATAGGCTGGGGGGAACGGGAGGCGGCAGGAAGGGAGAGAACAAGGGAATCTGTGGCTGTTATGTAGAACTGAATGGTATTGTAAAATAAAATAAAAGGAAAAAAAAAAAAAACAACACCGGGGGAAAAAAAAATGAGCAGAAATGTCTTTTGAGCAGTGGTTGAAAATCACCCAAACTGATAGAAGTTATGGACATAATAAGATTAAGAACTTCAAAGCAAGTCTAGCTAAGATGATCTGAAAGAGACCCACAGCAATACACATGGAAATAAAATCTCAAGAAAGGCCAAGAAAATCTGGTAAGTAGTAGGAGAGTAATGAATTATCTACAAGCTATCAACAGTTTTATCAAAACTTCTAACAATTTTCAGGATATAATGTATAATGTCATGGCATACTACAAGTGCTAAAAGGGGAGAAAAACACTGAATTACCAGTTTTGTAACCAGAAATCTTCCCTTGAAAGTATAGAAAAAATTGTTTTTTTATAACAGCAAAAACTGAAGAATTGTATGATCAATAGAACACTCCTAGCAGAAATGTTTTTGAGGGTCTTGTAGGATTAGAGAAAAGAGTATTATGCAGGGAGTCAAAGCTGGGTAAAGAAATAGGAATTCATTACAGGTAAATATGTGGAAAATCATATACAAAGATTAGTTGTAATAAAAAACACTTTATAACTCAACAGTTTGTTTTTATGTAATTTAAGAGATGAATACATTAGAAGGAACTATTGCTACATAATTTGTGAACACAAACTATCAATACATTATTCTATGATATAAGCAACACAAAATGGAAGGAAATACATCTGTAAAGTGACAGTTTTTGTGTGTTAAGAATTCAAATTATGATATTATGAAAATTGGAATTAAATATGTTTCCTGTGATAGCCACAAGGAAAATAAGCTCATAATTTTATACAGAGGAAATGTATATATAAAATCATATGATAAAAGAATTTAAATGCTTTGCTACAAAATTCAACAAAAGACATAATAGCATTTCTCACTCAAATCTGTGAAGAACACACAAATTAGTAGCAAGTGGCAGGAGTAAGTACCTATTAACTAATGATTATTCTAAATGAAAATCAATGAACTATTCAACCAAAAGAATATTGGCAGAATAAATTAAAAAAAAAAAAAGAAATGTCATCTACTCTTATGCTGTGTAGAAGAAAACAGTTTAGAAGAGGAAACAAACACTGGGATAAAGCATCAACAAAAACCATATTCCATACAAAAAATAAACACAGAAAGATATTTATACTACCATCAATTAAAATATATTTGAATAAAAAACTTTAAAAGTGATTAAGGTGCTCTTTTTTTAATTAGCAAATTTTTTTATGTAAAAAGAAGTTAACAGAATCATAAATATGTATGCACATAATTGGAGTAAAACCAAAAAATGATACAATAGCCAACCAAATTGAGGGATAGCATCATCCTTAAAAGTAGTTGTAAGTTTCAGTGTCTTCTCTCAGTGGTCGATTGAACAATTTGACAGAAAATGCCGAAAGAGAGGGTTTAGCTCAGTAAAGCAAGGTTGAACAGAGACCTGGAGCACATTCAATATCACACACTCAAAAACAGTAGATACATTTTTCATTGTTTATCTTTTTCTATCAATTCAGATCTTTAATGGATTTTATGAAGCCCATCCATGCTAGGCATAATCATCTGCGTTACTCAGTGCAAAAGTCAATATTACTAGGAAACATTCTCACAGACATGCACAATTATGCTTAGCTAAGTATCTGGGTACTTCATGAGCCAGTGAAGCTGAAGAATAAACATGATAATCCCATACACACACACACAAACACATATAATACACAGACACACTCACACACACATTGATTGCCTGCAGGCAGTGGTACTCCAGTAGCAATGAGAATACATAGCCTTGAAATCATGGTTTCTCTAACTACTCTCCAGTAAAATAATCCAGGTCCTTTGCTTGCCATGATTGACACAAAAACACTGCCAGGGAAAATAATGAAACATAAAATAGTATGAGAAAAGTGAAATAATATAGTTAGATTGAAAGAATAGAGACTATTATTGCTAACAAAACTGGATTTTATATGTTGGTGTTATATAAACAAATGAGAAGAGGAAATTTAAAAACAAACTAACAAACCCAAAAATAAATAAATAAATAAAATAAACTTTTTATAGAATTGAGCACAAAGTCCATAAGCAAATTTATGGGCCAGATTAGATGACTATAATTTTTGTTCTTGCCATTGTACATTAATTGCACATCCAGGGTTGCCATGCAGTTCAGTAGTAGAATGCTTGCTTATCATTAGAAACACTTTCAGTTCAATCTCGATACTGTAAAAATAAAATCAATTATCATTTGTTATAGTTTCATTTGCAGTTGCTGTGACAACCTGACACAAGCAATTTAGGGTGGGAAAGGGTTTCTTTGACTTACAACTACAGATCAGTGCCTATCACTGGGAAGAAGCCAAGGCAAGACCTCAAACATCACACTGTAATCAAGATTCCAGAGATAATAGACACAGAAATCCTTATTTGCTTGTTCACGCTTAGTGATCTTCTCTCTGAAAAATGAAGGGTCCACCCCATGAAACAGTTTCACACAGATTACTGACAGGCCACCTTTATCTAGATCATTCCTTATTTAGAGTCTCTGCTCAGGTGTGGTGCTTTAATGAAAATGGCCGCCATAGCCTCCTATGTTTGAATTCTTGGTTCCCAGTTGGTAGACTATTTGAGAAGGATTAGGGGGTGTGGCCATTTTGGAGGATGTTTGTCTCTGGGAGTGGATTTTGACTCTTCAAATGGACTTGTGTTATTTCCAGTGTTCTCTGGATCCTGCTTGTGGATCAAGATGTGAGCTTTCAACTATTCCTGCTACCTTGTATTTTCTCTATGACTATGAATTCTCATCCTCTGACAACGTAAGTCACATTCGATGTTTTCTTATCTAAGTTTCCATAGTTATGAGGTTTTGTCACAGCAATCAAAAAGTAACTAATAAAGAAGTTAGTACCAGGGTGTGGGCTATTCCTGTGTGAGACCAGACCAAGTTATTTTTTGTAGGAATGTGGAAGAATTTGGAACTTTGGCCTAGGAAAGTGGTTGGACACTGTAAGATGAGATTAATGGTACATTTCAATAAGATTTTCAGAATAAAAAATTTGTAGTGCTGAGCTATGTAGAATATTGAGGCCCTGCTCACGTTATTTCTGAAGGGAACAGTATTAGCAACTGGGCAAGAGATCATTCTTGTAATATTTGGCAAAGACAATACCTGCCTTCTGCCTTGTCCAAAGAACTTACTTATATTAGTCAGAGTTCATAGAGGAACAGAACTGATTATATATATATATATATATATATATATATATATATATGTATATATATATATATATTTAATATAGGTATTATATATATAATATATACTAAGGAGATTTCTTAGAATGGCTTATGTACTGTGGTCCAGCTGGTCCAACTATGGCTGTCTACAAACGGAAGGTCCAAGAATCCAGTAGTTACTCAGTCCATGAGGTTAAATGTCTCAGCCTGTCTTCAGTATATGCCAGGACCTTCAAAAAGAAGACTCTGATGTCAGTGAAAGAATAGACTTGCCAGAGAGAGTGACAGCAAGCAGACAAAGAGAGCAAGCATTTTCTTCTGTATAGTCTGTCTGAAGTAGGGATAGCCTGTGTTAAAGGTGGATCTTCCCATTGCAAAATATCTGCATTGAATTTGTATTTTCCACCCCAAAAGATCTAGATTAAAAATGGCTCTTCCCATTTTGAATGATTTAGTTAAAAAAAAAAAACTCTCACAGGTTTGCCTAGATGCTTGGGTTTTAGTTAATTCCAGATACAGTTAAATTGGTGATTCAGAATAACCATCACATTGCCTGGAGCTAAATTGTAAATACTGGACTGATTTTGCTGGCAGAATATATTTCAAATCAGCTTAATATTGGCCATGTCGCATGGTTATCAATAATCAAGCCTAAGCAGGTCTACAATGAAAAAGGGCAAGTGGAAGCAAATAGAAATGCAAAAGATACAGTCTGAAGATAAAAAAAAAAAAAAAAAATGAGGAAATGTGATGTTGGAGCCCAGCACTGTGCTGAAAAACATAAAGTGACGAAGATGTCTGATCCACAATGGAATAAAGGACAAACCTGCTACCTGAGTGGAGAACCACACCCAGCTAAGCTTAAAGTGTATAAAGAAAAGGCCTAAGGAATTTTCTGCTTCTTAAAAGCAGCAACAAAGGAAAGCTATTGAAAATGTGATCCATATGAAGTAGGCTCATCCCAAACTGGCAGCCAAACTTGGCAGCAGAGGCAATAGAGTTTTGACTTTAGATTCATAAAGGACACTAAAGTAAAAGGGACATGTGACCTTCCTCTATAATTAAGGAGTGCTACTGAGGCTAGGCAATTTGTGGCAGAGCAGGCATTGTATGAAAGCCCTGAGAAAGTAAGGTGCCCTGGTAAACCATTGCATGAAGGTGTGAAAATGAAGTCTGAATTGCACTGGAGACCCCATGATATTGCACATGACAGAACCATGGGGTATCTGCCAAGGATGGCTGCACACAGGGGGTAGAAAGAGAAGTATGTTACAGGAAGCAAACCTAGAGAGAGAGAGAGCTATCTAAGTCCTTTGAGACGGGGCTTGGAACTACAGGATTAAGAGTTTTTCCTGCTAGATTTCAGTCTTACATTTGTCCAGCAGTTTCTCACTATGGCCCTATTCCTTTGTTTTTGAATGGTAATTTATAGTCTATGCCATTGTATGTTGGAAGTATGTATTCTGTCTTTTGATCTATGGAATAACTTTAAGTAAACTACCTTGAGTTTCAGAAGAGACTTTGAACCATGGACTTTTAAACAATAGAATAAATGGAAGACTTTAAAGACTTTAGAAGGTGGACTACATACACCTTCTTCATCCTGATATGGCCATGCACCTAGGGGAGCCAGGGAGTGTAACATGATTATTTGAATAAGGATGGTTCCTATAGGCTCAAATAGTTAGTGGCCTGCTTGGAAAGGATTAGGTGGGATGGCCTCATTGAGAAAATATGTCACTTGGTTGGATTTGAAATTTAAAACATGTTTTGTCATTTTCAATGTGCTCTCTGCCTCCTGCTTGCAGATCAAAATGTGATCTCTCAGATGCTCCTGTAGACAGGCTTTTGCTCTGTTATCATTGACTCTAACTTTATGAAATCTTGATCCAATGAAACCCTTTCTTTCATAAGTTACCATGTTCATGATGTTTTGTCAAAACGACAGAAAAGTAGCTAAGATACCAGGTAATTCTAAATTGTGTCAAGTTGACAATTAGAAGGAGCCAGCACAATATGTAAACATGTATTAAAATATTACTGAATATACAAACTCTACATTCTTCTGTCATGGGTTTTGAGATACACTTATCTAATTGTGAAGTTGTTCTTAGACTTAGTGAAAACTTTACTGTCTGAAAGTTGAGTCTAGGCCAGTGAGTTCTTAATTATCTTAGTGTATTTGAGAAGCAAAGCTTAGAATTGGTTTCTTTTATTTATTAAAAAAATCCATCAGTGTTATAGAAGTAGAAACCAGATAAATCCCATAATTATATTTGGATTCCTGGGTATTTCTAGAAAGTTTAGCAAAACTCAAACACTCAGACAGACACACACAGACACACACACACACACACACACACACACACACACACACACACACACACACAAAATTTCTCCTTCAAATTAAAGTGAGAGTTTTAGGGGTGGAAAATTTGGGGTACATTTTTGCTTGCTGTAAATTTCTGGTCATATAGACATCTACACATAAAGTTGCATGCCATAGGTTTGTGGCATATATCAAAATTCCTGGGTAGCTCTCTGGTGGCTTCTGGACTAGAGTGATTTTGACAGACTGCCTTGTTACAGTTGTCATGATATACACAAGAATACAGTGTGGGATCATTGGGGGCAGAACAGAAAACAAGAAAGAAATTTCATATTTAGAAAATCATAAGAAAAGCAGTATCAAGCACAATTCTAAGGGGAATTATAATTTTAAAAGATATTGAAGACAATATGGAAGATGTAGTTTAGAAGCAACATGAGGGAGTGCATCAATTCCACTTTTAACTAGAATCTAATCATACAAATAAATATCTCCTGGGATTTAATGGTAAATTTATAACAAGGCAGAGATCTGAAAGTTTCAGATATTCTTTTATAAATAATATGAAGAAGAGGACAAAATCTATAACCTTATGTAAATTAAAATAATGGTATTGATGGTATTAAGAATGTATAGGTTAATTATTTGATGTTCTCATTTATAAAGATTGGTCTACTGTGAACAAATAGGCCATTGTGCCATTCTTTTTAATTTTTGGATTTAACGATAACAAAAAATAGTTGCCAATTTCAAATGCTTTTCCAGAGGGTCTGTTTTGGAGATAAAGTATAAGCATGATTTTTTCAACTCACACTCCCCCCTGATTCTCTGTCCATGTTAATTCTCTGGTTCCTAGTTGTTGACAAGAGAATATTTACTGGCTGTAAGCGTCACTATGTGCCTGTACAGCTTGCTCACTAGCATCCTCCATCTGTATCTTCCATAGAACTTTTTCCAATGCTATTGTTGTTTTTTGAATACTTTTATGTTTGACACTTTGATTCTCTGTAGAATGGTGTCTCTCAGTTAGGTTAATTGATTGTGATCCCCTGTGCAAGGGACATTTCATGCTCTCTGGTTCAGTTCTCATGATCAGGATGCTGCTGTTGATATCTGATGGGAGCAATCAGAGACACTGCTGAACCCATTCTACGATGAGTGAACTAGCCTACCTACTTCTTCTGGCCAATGTTGTTTATTCAAACATATCAGTAGGGGTAAGGTTGAGGAACATTGCTATAGAATGTATTTATCTTCTTGTTATATGATATGTGACTCTTTTTATCATCCCACTTTCAATATTACTGCACCTCCTACATAAAGCCTTCTTGAATTTCTCTGATCCTATACATGGCCTTTGAAAACAACTTATTGCTCATACAATATATGTAATATTACTATGAAATTATGCATATGTATGACAACTCCAATTAGAGTGAAAAACTTAAGAAAAGGTCTTAGGTCTTATTTTAGTGCTCAGTCTCTGCACAGAATAAAGTGGTCATTAAACCTGTTATTGGTTATCCAATGCAGAGTGCCCAGCCTTGGAACAATATACCCATATACACCAAAAAATGGACTCAGCATATTGCATTTATATATTTTTGTTCATATACATGAATAAATAAATACATACAAATATATGTAACAATAGGAATAGAAGAAAAAGCAGTTATATACTGGAAAATGAGGGAAACAAAAGACAGGTTTGAGAAAAGTAAGTTGGGAGTAGCTAGAAGGAGGAAGAGAAGAAGGAAAAATGTTGTAATTCTATTTCAATTACAAACAAAATTTATAAGCTATAATACATAGAGCCAGAGATGTTAGGCATAGAGGAAGGGACTAGGAAAAACACTTGAATCACCTCAGGAGGGAGAAATGGAAGAGCTATTATGGGTGGACTAGGGCTGGGGGTGGTGGTGAGAAAAATAGGATCCTTTGAGAAAGTGGAAGAGATGGGATGAAGGGGGAGAATGAGGGCAGAGGAAGCTAGAATTGAAGAGCATTTGAAGGGCAGTATGGAAACCTAATGCCCATGCAAACTTCCTATAATATATGAAGGTGATCCAAATGAAGTCTCCAGATAATGAGGAAGGGCCGTCTGTCACCAAATGGAGTTTCTAGTGTAGGGACTGGGTTTCATACAATTGAGTTGTTGCCCAAAATGTCCCATGGAAATCACCAAACAACACAGGTTATTGTCATGACAGTAGGGTGCTCTCCAAAAACTGACATCAAGGCCCCATTGCTGGTGCCTACACAGAACCTTCACCCCTATGTTCTAGTATCTATGACATGGAAGGCACTCGGCAGGCACCTAGAAGAAAAAACTGAACACCAACCCAACCATAAAACCTTCTATCTGCAATCTGTCCTGCCTGCCAAATACACTAAGGCAATGGTGGCACAAAGCTTGGGGGAGTGACTAACCAATGTCTGATTTGACTTACGGCCCACTCCATGAGATGGAACCATACCTGACACTGCTTGGCTGATATCGTCCAGAAAAGGCATTCATCTTTTTGTACTTGTTAGTATTTGATAACCTGAGATTTTTGTGTTGAATATTTCTGTAGTTGGAGAGTTTTCTCTCTGGATCCCACCAAGCCCATGCAGTCCGACAGCCCACTTATAAAATAAACACATAGATACTTATATTATTTAAACTGTTTGGTCTAATGGCTCAGGCTTCTAGCTATATAGTTCTTACATCTTAAATTAATCCATTTCTATAAATCTATATGTGGTAGTATTCTAATTGTACTGAAATGTGATTTTGATTGTATGTTAATAAATAAAGTTGCCCGGGGGTCAGAGCTATTAGAGCCATAGAAAGAGCATGGCGGTGGTGGCACACACCTTTAATCCCATAGATCTCTGTGTGTTCAGGGATACAGCCAGCATTGGAGACATACACCTTTAAGACCTAGAGGGCTGTACATACAGACAGTGACGAGGCAGTCACGTGTTTGGGTTTACAACCAATGAGAAGGCAGAATGACTTGGAAACGACTGACAGACAAGGAAATAGCTCTCTTTCAGGAAGCTGAGACACAGCAGGAGGAAGGGTGAGATTTTAGCTCTGAGCTCTGACATCTTGGCTTTCTCTTTTACATTGTTTCTGTGTTTCTTATTTAATAAGACAGTTGGTTACATCTACATCTATACCTTGCCACATGGCTTGTGGCTTACCAGCATCTTCACATGCTGCTTGTCATGGCGGTGGCTGGCAGTGTCCACCTCCACCTTCCTGTTCTCTCAATTCTCCTCTCTGTTAGTCCTGCCTATACTTCCTGCCTGGCCACTGGCCAATCAGTGTTTTATTTATTGACCACTCAGAGCAACACATTTGACACACAGACCATCCCACAGCATATTTCATTTCTGTCATGGGATCATAAGGAAGTTAAGTAATATTTGAATTAAAAGAGTCACTTCATGAGAGCATGTAAGAAATCCTGTCACAGAGTAAAAACTGCATAAATAATTGATTTATTATTTTTAAGCACTGGTAATTATTAACTTTTATAGATTTTATTCAAAATACTTATACTGGAAAAACTAGCATTAATAAATTGAGCCACAAAATTATATTCTAATATGACACTCAGTGCTTATGCCATTCCTAAATCATTTGCTCCCAGTACATGCTAAGCCTTCATGGGAAAGTGTCTTTCATAGGTAATTGCAAATAATATTTTTACTTTTTTCATCGTCTGGTACTCAAATTAGATATATGACAAATTCAGTTTTATTTAAATATTCCAAAATTATGCCTACATAAAAATCCCAAATCTTAGGAGATAAATAGGTATAAATAATATATTATACTTTAATTATATTTTTTTATTTTCTAAACTTGTGCAGTGGCTATTGAATTTGATATCTGGTATATATAATATCGTGCAAATGTAAATGAGAATTCATCTTCATTTTTCTCTCTCTGAAATAATTTTTGGTAAATATTGAAAGAAATGTAATTTGGATCTATTCCTTCCTTCACTGAAATAAAACCTTAAAAGTATTTATTCTTCCTGTAGAACTTTAGAAGCTTGTTCATGCTGCAAGCAGAGGCAGGGTCCTATATGTTGTTCTGTCAGTAAATATTTAAGGTCACATGGTTTGGCATTATTATAATAATGGGCTCTAGATGGTTAGGTAAATATTCACAATCTGACATTAGTTTATTGAATTAATGGCTTGTGACATGAGAAGAAGGACTCCTTAAATGA
This sequence comes from Peromyscus maniculatus bairdii, assembly GCF_049852395.1. Lineage (NCBI taxonomy): Eukaryota > Metazoa > Chordata > Mammalia > Rodentia > Cricetidae > Peromyscus > Peromyscus maniculatus. Next base: position 4,906,363 of record NC_134856.1, read on the forward strand.
GTTCATTTCTGGCAATCACTTCAATATCTCAAAAACCCCCAACCTTATCAGAATTGTGAATTACTTGAGTCTAAAAATATTAGGCAAAAATGTAATAACCACTTTCTCAAGATGACTGCCTCTTCCTGGTTCAGTTATGAGAAGAGAAAATAAAACAGGTGAATCAAGTGAATAAAAGAGATAATCAAATTCCATGTGTCAGTAAACTCTCAAATCCATTCTTATGTTATCATAATTGCATTATCCTGACTCTTTGTGTGAGTAACTGAGCAGAAATTCTCCTGCCTTCAATCCTATTATCTAACACAGAAAAATAAGACAAGAAATAAACTGAGAAATAAATATGGAAATAATTATTTATATGAAATACTGAAAGAGATTGCTATGAATACATCTAATATTTTATCTTTCATTCTCTTTCTCCTCTCCTTTCCCCCTTCCCTTCCTTTCTCTGCTGTTTCTTTCACTCTCTCTAATTCATTTTCCCCCACAAATATATAGGAGTATAATAAGATAAACCTTTTGACTAATTAGTGAATATGGGCTTAGGATTCATAGATTGCTGGGAAATCAAGTTCATATTTTCTAAAGAAATAAATAGTCTAGGGACAGATATTCTGGTGTGTTCTGAAGCATCCAAATGTCACTAATGAGATCTTTTATGATTCATCCTAACCTGGAAAAGCTGCCTGTCCCTTTTCTTTAAGGGATGTGGCAAGCCGTACCTTTCTAATGCTTCAGCCTAAGACTCTGAAAACAGAACCTCTACTGACTGCTACATGAACCAGACCACTTAAGGCAGAGGGCTGTTCTGTGTGATGTCTTTCTGTATGCTGTGAATACGTATTGCATTGATTAGTTGATAAATAAAGCTATGTTGGCCTATGGCAGGGCAGGATGGAGCCAGACAGGAAAATCCAAGAGAGGTGTTGGGAGGAGAAAAGAGAAGAAGGAGATACTGCTAACCACTGCCAGGAGAAGTAAGATGTAAAAGTACCAGTAAGCCACAAGCCATGTGGCAAAAAATTATAGAAATGGGTTAATTTAAGATGTAAGAACTAGTTAGTGAGAACTCTGAGCCAGTAGGCCACATAGTTTGAAAATAATATAATCCTTTGTGAGTTTATTTGGGTCTGAGGAGATCAGGACTGGGCGGGACACAGGAAAACTTCCAGCTTCGGGACTGGTGATAGTGATGTTGTCATCTCTAAAGGATCAAAGGTCACACTGCCACCTTGTACACCTATTTGGCAAAAGATTAAACAAAAGAACATTGTTCTTTAGCATGAAAACCAGGTAAAACTTTCCCTTCTATGATTTGGATTTGTCTTTGTCACTTGGTTCAATTCTATTTCTTCTTTCTTTTGTCCTATTTTCTGATTTGAAATGGAAATGCCTTTCATATGCTTGTCCACCTTTATGCTGGGAAGCAGGTATTTCTTGGGTTCATATGTTTATTGCTGCCTAGGACTTCTGCCTAAAAATGGTTTATCACTCAGGCTCTATCAACTCTTGACTTAGATCACATTGGATAAGAACCAGGATTCAATTTTGCTTTTTGAAATGGATTAATGCACTGTTAGCCACCAGAGCCACCAGGAGATGGTGGCACAGGCCTTTAATCCCAGTCCTTGGGAGGCAGAGGCAGGCATATCTCTGTGAGTTCAAGGCCAGCCTGGTCTACAAAGTGAATTCCAAAACAACTAGGTAGGGCTGTTACACAGAGAAATCTTGTCTCAAAAAACCAAAACCAACACCCCCACCCAAAAATACCAAGAAACAAAAACAAAAACAAACCAATAACCCTGTGGTAGGCATTAATATAAGAAAAAAATATATATTCTGCATGTGAGAAGAGCAGAAAACCCAGGGTTCTGGGGAGAGAGAAAAATAATAGGATTCAGAATGTCTCACCAATTCTCATGTTGAAGCTTTAAATCTCAGTACATCAGAATAGGGCTCCATTTGGAGACAGAACATTTAAGGAAATAATTAACAAACTGGTGAGATAGCCCAGCTGGTAAAAGCACAAGACTAAATAGTCTGAGCTTTCTCCCTAGAAAGCACAGTGGAATTCTTGGCACAGGTCAATCTCTCTCTCTCTCTCTCTCTCTCTCTCTCTCTCTCTCTCTCTCTCTCTCTCTCTCTCTCTCTCACACACACACACACACACACACACACACACACACACACACTATATATATATATATATATATATATATATATATATATATATATATTATAAAATTAAACAAATACTTAGCAAATGGTTTGGTAAGAATGGCGCAGTTCATGGTCCCTTATCCCGTCTCTTTAGCTTCCTCACTGGTAGATGAGATCAGAATACACAGATCCTTGGGAATAGGCAGAAACAGGTCATGTGAAGAAACATCAAGAGCAGAAATTTATATGTGAAAGAGACATGTGCCAGGAAACCACCACTCCTGCCAACTTAATCCTGGATTTCAAATCTCTAAAACTAAGAGAACAGAAACATCAACTGTTTAAGTACTTGTGTTCTTATTGTCATTAAGGCATATTTAGTAAACTAATACATAGTGAGTACTGTTAAATAAGCTTTTTTTATTTAAAACTATCCTAGCAAAAAATTAAGCTTTTATTCCCCGAGTCTTCCTGCTTTGTGAGGATAACATAAGATAAAAAACATAGCTTTACAGACTTCTCATGATTGTCGAATGTTGGATGTCACACAATTATGACAGACAAATGATACAATGTTTGGAAAGACAAAGAAACAGACATATTAGATACTTCTCCTCTGGTTTAGATATATTCAGTTAGAGCTAGGTACTTAGAAGGTTACATTTAGAAATATGTATATACATATATGCATGCAGTAACAGTGAAAAATAATGCATGAATTTTGAAGAACTGAAGACTATGTGGGAGGATTAGAAGGGAGGTAGTTGAAGGAAGAAATGTAATTTTAACCACAAAAAGAAAAAATAAAATAAAATAGAATAAAAACTTGGAATTTGTTGAAATTGTTCAAGTTAGATATCATGTTGTTTCCTGAAGGTTGTGGTATACCTCTTTAAAACCATCATTTGGCAGGCAGAGACATAAGGATCTCTGTGAGTTCAGTCAGCCTGGTCTACAGAGTGAGTTCCAGGAAAACCAGAGCTATGCAGAAAAACTCTATCTCTAAAAACAAACAAACAAATGAACAAACAAATGAATAAATAAATAAATCATGTTGTACATTTAACATCAACTTGAAAGTATTTTTCTTTATTATTGGTGAAGTAGACAGTAAGAAGACCTATGTGTATATAAGTGTGACTATAGTAACATATGTATATATATGCTGTGATAAATTTGCCTCCTTCCAATATCCAGCTGTTGAAACTCAATGGCCAATGGGCAGCTCTAGTTGTTCTTTAGGATCAGCTCTGATAACACCACATTCAGACTCTTCTCCACAGTTGCTGTGAAGGACTACAATGCTCATGTAAAGAGTTTTGGTTGTTTGTTTTTAAAGAAATGGTAATTTAATATTAATTGATTGGCTCAATCCACTCAGTGTAGTGGAAATTGACGGGCGGTAGTAACCTGCACAGCGGGCTCCACTATTAGCTACATTTGACTGTACAATTACTAGGTTATCTTACCTGTGACAAGTGCTTTGCTGTGTTACAACTCTCACCACAGTTCTGTAAGTAATTGATGTTATTATGATAGTATTTTCAACAGATAAAGAAAGGAATACTTATAGGGATGGATTATATTTGCCAGTTTTTTATAACTATTGATTGTGGAACTTCAAATTTAAGTTCAGGCTGTTTATGGACTCCTAGGTATGCTAACTGAATTACTGTGGAGCATTGTCTTTTTAAACTTCCTGATACTGGTTTAGGGTTAACAAATTGTGTACTCTCAGGCACTCACAGTTCTCCTTTCCCTTCAGTTTTATTTAGGATTTAGAACTCAGCCATCCTTCATTCAACATTTGTAGTTCTGAGTCTCTGCATTCACAGATAACCCATTTCAAATATAATTTTCTCTCAGGAAGCCTGAGAGTAGTGTTTGTCTGTGGCTATAAACACATATACTTAGAAGGCAGTCTGATGTTCTCTCAGTTTAACTTACTGAGAGTAATGAGTTCCACAGCAGCTCCTAGGGCTTCCATACCCTTTGTTAGTACTGTTTTGTTTTAATTGTGTTTACAATGCAATGAATGGGTTCCAGCCTGCGTAATGGATGTCAAATTCATTCTGGAAAGTGATTTGTTACATGCCGCCCACCAAAAATACCCCCAAAATGGTGTCATTGTTATAATCCGGTCTGGCAGGATGATACTGAAGTTTATAGGATTTACACCTGGGTAAAATCATTGATGTCTTTCCTTCCCCAGAAGTCTGCATAACTATGAAGTTTCCTGTTAAGTTCCTATTTGTTTTCCCAATAACTTACAAAGAAGGTATGTGGTGACTCTGGCATAGGGCTTTATCACTGAGTGTGGGGGAACAGCAGAAAGAAGCAGCAAGAACCCGTATTGCTTTAGCGAGTTCAGAAGGAAGTACCCCATACTGGAAACTAGTATTTTGTTTACTACCCCATGAGAGCCTGAGAGAAGCATTGTCCATCCATGCACAGTATCCCCCTACTAACTCTTTTATTTAAATAATATCTTTAATTCGGTTGTAAGAAGGTGTTCCTATGAGATTTTTATTCACTTCTCATTATGATTTATTTCCCCATCATTTCTTCATAGCCTTTTTATTTGAATTGATTATTTCTTTTCCTATTAAATAATAGATCTAGTATTTCTTTCTTCACCAACACTATTGCCATTGTTTGAGGAATGTAACTTTCCAGAATCATAGATAAGTATTATATCCTTTAGCTGAATAGAGTTATAAAGACATCCCCAGAACCAGCATTTAAACTCAACAACTAGGGATTTCCAGAAGATATAGAAGTCACACACAGTCTTCAACAACAACAACAACAACAACAAAATGAATAGATTCAGATTATTTGATTAGACATTTTACTAGGTTAAGTACTTTCTGTGATGCTAAATCAAAGTCTTTTCATCTTCTTGGTGTAGAAAATAAGATATGCAATGGCAAGAGTGTAAATGAGCTTTCTCATTGAGAACCATAATGTAGTTGGTTTTTATTATTCTTTAGCTCATTTGGGGACCCACCACCCAGCTCTTAAATAAATATACATACAGAGGTTTATTCTTTCTTATAATGCTCAGCCTTAGCTTTTCTTTCTTTCTTTTTTTTTTTTTTTTTTTTTTTTTTGCCACTTCCTCCCGGCTTATGGAGGCCATTTTTATTCAAACCACCACATTCTACCCCCGGGCCCCCATAAGCTTGTAACAATATCATAATGCAAAATGCTTTTAGTCCAACTTCAACAGCCCCCATAGTCTGTCTCAACCCTGTTTTAAAGTCCAAATTCAAAGTCTCTTCTGAGATTCATGCAATCAATCTCTTAACTGTAATCCCCTGTAAAATCAAAATAAAAAGGCAGATCACATACTTCCAACATACAATGGCACAGGATATGCATTACCATTCCACAAAGGTGGAAAGGGAGCATAGTGAGGAAATACTGGACAAAAACAAGACCAAAAACCAGCTGGGCAAACTCCAAACTATATCTCCATGTCTGACTTCAAAGCACTCGTCAGATCTCCAACTCCTTTCAACTCTGCTGACTGCAACACACTTCTTTCTTGGATGTTACACTCCCTGTCAGCAGCTCTCCTCAGCAGATTCTTCTTCCATCTCTAACATCTTGGGGTCTCCAAGGCAATCCAGGCTTCACCTTTACAGCTTCACAAAATGGCCTCTCTAGGCCTCCATTCAGGGACATCCCTGATGTTTGCCTGGCCTCAGCAGCTTTCCTTAGTCTCAGAGGAAGATTCCACAACCACTTTATTGTATCCTTGTGGCCGAAGCTGCCAAGTTCTGCAGCTTGCTCGGGCTGGAACATGGCCTCCTTGTTCAGCTGCATGTTCACCAGCTTTCTGTTTTCGCTGGTTTCCTTCACTGCCTAAGCCTGGCTGCTTGGGAACTGTCTCTGTGGACCAGACTGGCCTCAAGCTCAGAGATCACCTGCCTCTGTCACCAGAGTGCTGGGATAAAGATGTGCACGACCACACCTGCCTCTGTCACCAGAGTGCTGGGATAAAGATGTGCACGACCACACCTGCCTCTGTCACCAGAGTGCTGGGATAAAGATGTGCACGACCACACCCAGCCCCGAGCTTTTCTTTAACCCCTTTTCAGAAGTGGAAGCTTAGCTGGGTGGGATCTTGTCCTGGGTCACCACTTTCTGTATTTCATTTAGTAATCTGTTAATCTCCTTGAACACAGGATTCAGCTCCATTCCACTTCCTGGTGCCCCTTTCTCCTTGAACCATACATTTGGTGTTTTTCCTTGCTCAGCTTGATCCTTTTCATTATAAATCTTCATTAGGGTTGCCGGGTGGTGGTGGCACACGCCTTTAATCCCAGCACTCGGGAGGCAGAGCCAGGCGAATCTCTGTGAGTTCGAGGCCAGCCTGGGCTACCAAGTGAGCTCCAGGAAAGGTGCAAAGCTAAGCAGAGAAACCCTGTCTCGAAAAACAAAAACAAAAAAAAAAATCTTCATTAGGGTTAACACTAGTAACCACACCACGGAGTCTATACTGGGCTGTTTTGAGATTTCCTCTGCCAAGGGAATTAATCCAAAACTCTTCATTTTAGCCTCAGGCAGACTTTTTAGATGGCAAAAAGCAGCCACACTCTTCACTGAAATATCACAAGAATGGCCTCTAGGCCACATAAAACCTCTGGAGCCAGGTCCTCACAGTTCAAATCACCCCCAGCACCACTGTTTTGCAGGCTCCTACTAGGATGGCCCATTAAGCAGCGCTTAAAGCATTCTATTCCACTGCTTTCCTAACCTAAAATCCCAAAGTCCGTATTCCTTCAAACAAAAGCACGGTCTGGCCTATCACAGCAATACCTGAGTCCCTGGTACCGACTTCTGTCTTAGTTAGGGTTCTATCACTGTGAAGACATCATGACCACGGCAACTCTTATAAAGGAAAACATTTAATTGGGGCTGGCTTACAGAACAGAGGTTTAGTCCACTATCATCATGCCAGAGAGGGAGCTGAGGCGTCTACATCTGGATCCACAGGCAACAGGAAGAGCCTGTCATACTGGGTGTGGCTTGAGAAGCTGAGACATCAAAACTGGCCCCTAGTAACAAACCTCCTCCAACAAGGCCACACCTCCTAATAGTGCCACTCCCCATGGACCTATGGGGCCATTTTTATTCAAATCACCACAACCGGTGTGGACACATTGCCTCTGAGCAAGAGAAGGTTGGCGGGAGGGGGGTGGGTGTGCTCTACCTCTAACCCGTTTGCCGTGCCTCTTGCCTCCTTTGGGCTCAGCACTCTTACTTGCTTCGTGACAGCGACTGTGGCGTCGCTCCAGAGGCCTGTCCCGGTGTCATTAGTCAAAGAAAGATTTAAACACTGTCTTCATGACAAACTGTTATGGAGAACACTGGATGCTTGTGGGTGTAGCATGGTAGGGTGCCAGAGTGCAGGCTTCTTGTCCTGAATGTTGGGATCAGGGTGTAGATACGACAACTTCTTCCCTCCCCAGCTGTGGCTCACATCTGGTTGTAACTGCACCAACCTGCACATACTGCAGTGCAGGCTTATGTGGCCCAAGGCCTCCTCACATAAGGCTGCACCTCTGATCATTCAAGGTCACCACGTGGCCTCTGCTCCATGTGGAGTCTAAGGGTCAGTAAACCTTCTATACAGAGCTAGACATGAAGGCTGTCAGGTTCTGTGACCACAGTCTCTGCTGCTACGGCTCAACCCTGCCAACAACCCTGCCAACATCACAGGGCAGCCACAGGCAATGTGTCAGCACATGGGGTGGGGTGGGGTGGGTGGGTATGGTATTCCCACAATACCTTGTTTGCGAGTCTCTGGGGTTCCCCTGCTTCAATGGGGTAGCTCATGCGGTGTCATTCATGTGTCATGTGCACTGACCATTTCCCCTCTTGCAGCTGAGACTGCTCTCTCATCGGGTGGAACGCACAGATCCCTCCACTGGACTATTACTGAACTCTAGCTGCACTGCTCATGGAGAAGCCTGTGTGCTCAGATTCCTCCATTGCTTCAGCTGAAGATGGCAGAGACATTGTATTTTTGAGACAGAGACTCATCTAGCCCTGGCTGGCCTTGAACTTCTTCTTCTTTTTTTTTTTCCAGATTTCTTTTGTTTATTTTATTGCTTATTTTCTAAAAGCCCACAGAAGTGAGTGAAAATTTCCAAGGGGCCAATCTCAAACAACATGAGGCAGAGATTAAGCACTAAATATTAAAAAAATAAAACTTTTTAGCTTACTTAATAAACTAGGAAGATTTCTCTGGGAATGAATCTGTTAAATTGGTCTACAATGCATCAATGAACAGAGGACATGTATTTTCTAGTAAATATTTTAAACATGGAATACACAAACCAGAAATCCTTTCCAGGATATGAAATTTTTCAAGTCATAACCTCCTGAACAGACTTTGTTTTCAACCTGAAGTTAGAAGTGCAAAATCATTAAAAAATAAAAAAAAATTCCTATTGTTTTCAGTAGTCTACTGATAAATCCTATAGGTCTTTAAAGGCTTTTCAACAAAACAAACCACGAACTCTTGGCAAGATCCATTTTGAAAATCATGTTCAGACCGATGGAAGACCCAGAGGTGACCTCTGTCAATATGTCACAGCCTGCGTATCTACAAATGTGCACCCCAAGGTCCCTCAACAGGTACCACCCTCAGCTGATAAGCAGGAAACAGGTTCAAGACAGGAAGTGGAGGCCAAACATTCCTGTCTACAGACGCTATTCATAAAACACCAAGGGCTTTTGGACTAGAAATGGGCAACACGTAAAAAATGAGGTCATTGGGTAACATCAAGGCTGGGGGTTAATGTTGAGGGTTTAGGATGCCTGTGTGACAAATGAAGACAGTCACGTGTCAATACACATTTTCCTTGCCAGCTTTTCTTAAATTACCCCATCTACCTTTTGCCTCTGGGCTTTTACCTTTCTCTGACTTCTGTATGTCTTACTTTCACTCTTATTCTGTGGCTGGGTGGCTGAACCCTTGTGTCCTCCTTTCCTTGTTTTCTGGCTCTTTGATCTTCTTCTACTTATTTTTTCTGTAGGCTAGACCTGCCTATCCTTTCTCCTGCTTCACTATTGGCTGTTCATCTCTTAGATCAATCAGATGTTTCAGACAGGCAAAGTAACACAGCTTCACAGAGCTTAAACAAATGAAACAAAATAATGTAATACATCTTTGCATCATTAAAACAAATGTTCCATAGCATAAACAGATGTAACATATCTTAAAATAATATTCTCTAACACTATACCTTCTTCTCAGATGCTGAAAGATGTCTTCAGCTTTGTAAGGCAAACAGCTAGTTATTATGTACCACTATTGAACCATTCCAGTCCATGTTTATCATTTAAATATGTACTTTTTTGAAGTTTGAAATCAGTTATCCCTTTTTTTCCTTTTCAGCTTTTAATCAGAACTCTTTGTTTAAACATAGTGCTATGGGATGGTCTGTATGTCAAATCTGTTGCTCTGATTGGTCAATAAATAAAACACTGGCCAGTGGCCAGGCAGGAAGTATAGGCAGGACTAACAGAGAGGAGAAAAGAAAGAACAGGAAGGCAGAAGGAGTCACTGCCAGCCGCAGCCAGGACAAGCGGCATGTGAAGATGCCTGTAGGCCACAAGCCATGTGGCAAGGTATAGATTTATGGAAATGGATTAATTTAAGCTATAAGAACAGTTAGCAAGAAGCCTGCCACAGCCATACAGTTTGTAAGCAATATAAGTCTCTGTGTTTACTTGGTTGGGTCTGAGCGGTTGTGGGACTGGTGGGTGACAAAGATTTGTTCTGACTGTGGGCCAGGCAGGAAAACTCTAGCTACAACATATTTTTATTTTCTAACAATTTTGTTTGGCTTTGCATTATTTTTAAAATACCTCATTGTGCTTGGTGATACCATGAAAGCCATGTCCTTATTTCATTGGCTAAAGAAGCACAGAGTTCAGTGTTCTCTGGGAATTTTCTCTCAGTTGCTAATGTTACAGGTGCAAACAGGTGAACATCAGTGTACTTACATGCAGTTGAAGCCAGTCTTACGTTGAAGCCATGGCTTAAGCACTTGGGTCTTCAGTATGGTTTTAGCAAGTTTCATTTGGTATGTCCTACCTCTGCCAAAAAATAAAAAATAAAAAAAAATAAAGGATATTTCAAAATCTTTACACAAATAAAAAAATTAGATACAACTCCAAGATACATTACTCTTAAAATGTAGTCTAATTTAAAAATAACAAGCTTGACAAATACATTGTGAGGCATACATGAAGTTAAGCATTTATTCCATTTGCATATCACCATGCCTACTAATATGTGTGTGTATTAGCAATGAGAATTCAGATGGGCATATACTAAAGAAGAATTAGCTTCAGAATTGGAGGCATCCCTTTCCCTGTAGCAGTATGCTCCTGTACTAGGCTGTTTTATGATAAGTGACAACTATGCTTGAAGGGAATAGTAAGACAAGCTTTATAAGTTTGCTTGTAGATGAAAATATGTTTTAGACATGGAATTGTCTTATTCAGTTCCAAATATGAATGTCTAGTAATTCCAGTACCTATCATAATTTCATCTGGATCTAGCAGAGCTAGGCTAAGTCTGAAATGATCTAAATTCTTATATAACATTTTCTGCTCTACAAGGTGGGAAATTGTTTTTTAAATTTCCATTTGTTGATAGCAGTTGGCTTTATCCATGGGTAACTGCATAGACAAATGACTTCTAGCTGCATCTAACTAAAAGTCCATGTAGCTTTATGGGATCAATAGAAATGCATGCATTCAAGCTGAACAACAAAAGGAGAAAAGGAAATATTAGGTCACTAGATGGTGCCATAATGTTATTTTTTACTTTATTGTCAGGGCTTCCATAGCTTTATACCACAATCAGTTCTGAGAAGCATAACTTCAGGCATTAGCAGCATAAAAAATAGGCCTAATGTTAACAGCATGGATAATTTAGAAAAGGAATGCCACAAATGCTAAAAATGTAGGTATATTAGATTGTACTGAGTTAAACAGAAGAACATCAATAAGCTGCATAAAATTGCTCAAGTTGTAAAGTAGAAACATTTAACATAAAGCAGAAACATTTTATTATTTTTGACCTTTCAGTAATTTTGTTTCTAAAAACAATGTGTAATTATACAATACATATATAGGTATAAAAAATACTTACTGATTTTCAGTCTGCTCAGCAGTCAGTCACACTTCATCTTTTAAGTAAGAAATAGATACTTTATGTATTTATCGTTACATTTAGAAAGGACTGATAGACATTTTCTTTTACAGTGTATGTCCCTGGGAACATCAGTTTGTAACAACCTTTTTTTTTTTCTTTGATGGCTATAAATGATATGTGAAGTCACTTTACTTAAGAAATGGTACACACGCAAACTCGTGCTTTGACATTTTGTCTGTGCCTTGGCTGAAATGGTGCATATTGAATTTTGACAGTCTTATCTTGCCTTTCATGATTTGTGCTTGATAGGCAAAGATGCCAAAAGAAGTAAAAGGTCCTATTTTTCTTCTAAAAATGTCAATTCTCAGTCCAAATCATTGCTTAATTTATCTCAAGTAATTTATTGAACATGGATTTCCCCAAGAATTGAATGCCTTGTTTTCCTTCTTGCAATGCAAATCATTTTACAGTTAAGGGACATTATTTACTTAAAAAAAATGTTACATGCTTTTAATACATCGTCTCCTCACCTCTCCTGAGTGAAAGGGGTATTCTTTCTCTTATTTTGTGGGTGAAATGATAGATGCTTGAAGGTGGTTAGGACCCCAAAAATACTGATTTAGAAAGTAATGAAGCCGTAAGCAGTAGATCTCTTGATCTGGGCCTAGATCTCTTGAACCACAGCATGTCCTGTAGGGCTCAGCAGGATGAAATGCAGGAAATATTCAGCCTTTTCTGTGATTTGAAAAAAAAAGACCTAATTTCAAAAATACAATTTCTAAAACAATGTGAGAGAGTTTCTACTTCTAAATAGTACAATTGGTTTCATCTTAATTTATTAGTAGTTATCAAAGGGGCTAATCTGCACAACTTTGTTTATCGAGCATATGTCCCCACCCACTTCCCTGTGTGTGTGTGTGTGTGTGTGTGTGTGTGTGTGTGTGTCTGTATGTGTGTGTGTGTGTGTGTGTGTGTGTGTGTGTTTTCTTCTCTTCAGGACAATCAGTGTAAGTTGGTCACCTAACCTGGAAATAATGGATAAGGCTTTCATTCCTTTTCTCAGCTTACATTTTCACTGTGTGATTCAAATGAAGTAGAAAGGCAGTAAATATCTTGACTACTGTATTCCAGGGAGATTTCAGTAAGTTCCTGACACAATGTACCATCTTAGCCTGCTTTTTTTTGCCTAGGATTTTACAAGTACTTTATACCATTTATGAACTTAAATGTCCTTGTATGCTATTGGTGACAAACATTTAATTAAAACTTCTAACACTTTTTATGAAAATCTATTAATTTCAGTAATTAGCTCACAATCAATCAGTTCCCAACTACAACATCGGAAAAGATCCTTCCATGTTCACTACCCCAAAATATCAATACAGGTTTAATACTAATATCCCCAAATACAAAATTCTAAATATTTCCAGATTCATAATGTAATATATGCTGATATGATTCCATGGATGTAAAAGTTCATATCATAAAATGTTTTTCTATGGAAAATTAAGAATATTGTATAAAATTTCCTTCAAGCTATATATATATATAAGGTGCAAATGAATCAAATTAATTTCATATTATATGTGGTTTTCATTCCCAAGACATGTCAGTACACATGCAAATTTTTTATAAATTTGTAAATTCATTAATTGTTTTCTGTGCATTGGTATTCTGCCTGCATATGTCTTTGTGAGGGTGTTGGATCCCCTAGAATTAGAGATCCAGATGGTTGTAAGCTGTCATATGGGTGCTGGTAATTGAACCCGGGTCATCTGGAAGAGTCCACCAGTGTTTTTAACCACTGAGTCATCATTCCTACCCTTTATAAACAAATTTTAAAGACTCAAATGCAAAATCTGCTTGTTCACCATCCAGATATCTTAAGGGAAATTCAATCTATAGCCTTTCCAGTCATACCTGGGCACCTAACTTACACACTTTTTAAACATCTGTCTTCTAAGCAACTTATGGCCCAATTGCCTCTGTAGTGAGTGGTTCCTTCTCTGCCTCTGGTGCTAGACTCTTGTTTCTGCCTTTCTATTCTATCAGTCACTGTTTCAATCATACAGATTTAACTCTGGTTTTCTACATTTTTTTTTTTTTTTTTGTAAAAAGGCTATCAAACCTTGTGAATGAGAATATCACCCTGGCTCTAATAGTAATGAAAAGTAAAGGGTTATACGTAAGGGAAGAATAGAGAAATGAGGAAGTTTGTGTAGGGTATGACTATATTTAAATTGTGTTGGAATTTAATTGAAACATGCTCTGAAAGGCGCCATGCCAGTTTATGCAAGGCTCTTTAGAAAAGGATTGAAAGTTACAACACACAGATTAGCTGCTGACATTCTTGTAATTCTGCTCCACACATGCTGATCAATGAGGCATAGACATATAATTGGGTTGTAGACACATTTGTTGGAATATATTTACCAGGTTTTTAAACACCACATAGAAGTTTTGAGTTTAAATCATCAACAAATGAGGACTTTCTCTGAGATATCATTTGAATTTGTTTGTAGATTAATTCTCAAAGCATCAGTCATCCCTCTCGAAACATTTTAAGGAAAAGCAAGAAGGGATGAATTAAAATGTAATTTGGCAGTAAAATGTATTTATGAAAATACACAGGGGTTCACTTTCAGAATTCCTCAGATCCACAGTTTGTTTACAACGTATTAAGTTTCTGTTTGTTCTTGTGGACCTAATGAAAGTTGCACCTGGCCTTAGCAAGATGAGCGAAATGGAAATGAGTCAGAAGATCAGGGCCAAGTCTTCTGGTTTCCTTAGGTACCTTTTAAAACCTTTGGATATGGGCTCCCTCTTGTGGCTTGGGCCTCAAGTTAATCCAGACATTGGTTGGCCACTCCTACATGTGTGATAGCTTTTGCTTAGTTTTGTGGTATCTTGTTTTGTCATGTTTGGTGGTTGTCTCTTGGAGGCCTGTTCTTTTTTGAGGACAATCAGAGGGGAGAGGAAGTGGATCTGGGGAGAGTGGAGATGGGAGAGAGATGGGAGGAGAAGAGGGAGGGGAAAATGTGCTCAGAAGTATTGTATGAGAAAAGAATCTGTTTTCAATTAAACAAAAATTAAAAAAAAAACTTTTGGATATGATTTACTTTTCAATATATGAAAAGTATTTGCTGAACCTCCTTGGACATAAATCTCTCCTGGTGGTTTTGACTTCATCCCTGTTGACAGACAATTTAAGGGAAACAAATACAGATTCTTCCTATAGCCATGGAAAATGTGGGGACAATGAAGCCTGTTTTCAATTCTGAACCTGCAGGTTCTCAGCATCAGGACATTGCCAGGAAATCACTACCAAAAGACTGATGTTGCACCATAAAATGGATTTGATTTGGCATTCAGAGACAAATTTACTAAGTATTTAGAGACTTTATGAGCACTAACTATAAACCATATGTGACCTATAAAAAACAAATAAGAATATAAAATAAATGTCAAAAGTTAAAAATTCATGCATTTTATCAGTTATAATAATTGTGAGTTTATTATTTTGTAAAGATCTATGAAAATGCTCGCTATTATAGTGTCTATCTCATAATCTAATCTCAAAATTACTATTTCATGGAGATATGTTCATTATCTCTTCAAGATTAAAATCAGAGGCTGGGCAGGTTGTTTCTTGAGTATATATATGCATTAATGTAAAGTAAATGTAAGGTGCCTAATTTAAGTTTCTATATCATACTCCTTCATGTTATAATTGAACCTCACTCTAAGTATAAACAACAGTCACAATACACTGTTAAATTTGGAATAGAATGTTGTCTTCTGCTACAATTATATACTTAGAAGAATAATTACATTTTTTGGTTTTTCACTCAATGAGTAAAATGCCTTTTAGAATATTATGACATATCATAATAATTATAGTAGTCAAATCATAAATTGCATATCAGTTGAACAATGTGTTATGTTGAGCTACTTTGGTAGTTCCTAAAAATTTGCCTACTTTTGTTCTTAATAACATCAATAGTAAATGCTAGAATTATTGCTTTCACAATGGGAAAATAAGGTGCTGGAAAGGAGATACAGTTTGTCAAACTATCAAACAATGCTAGAATGAGATAGACATCTTGTGTGTCCATAACCATTCAAATAAAACTTTTCAAGTGTTTAATGCCTGGGTGTTTAAATACATTTAAGTTACAGAGGATCTGATATCAAATGTTTTTGCATTAATAATGGATATATTAACTTGTATTAAGTCAGCTCATCTAATATTCAAATGGAACATAGAAATGGTAAAAACAATGTTTCTGTGTTAAATGATTATACATATGGAATTGAATACAAACCAAAGTTTTAAAATACAGTGTGAATTAGTGATGAAAATGTCTTGCAGTCTTCAGAACTTGTTAAAGCACTTGAAAGTGATCATAGTAATGCACTCCTGAGATTACAGATAAATCACCTTAACTATAGAAACCATCAAGGGAACTCTTCAGTGCGTCAGAAAAACATTATAATAATGAGAAGCACTCTGCTCGCCTGTGCATTTGAAACTGTAGTGAGATTTCAATGACCACAATCCTCTGAGAATGGTCAACTGCAAAAATGACTTTCATAGTATGAGACAGTATGTGTATGCAGCTCTGTGTATGTGTGTGTGTGTGTGTGTTTGTATATGTGTGTGCACGTGCGTGTGCACACAAGCACTCCTGAGTTCATGGGTGTGCATTTTGCATGAACAACTTAATGCCTACTAAGAAAAATTATTTCATCAATGTAATCTATTAAGATGACTAAAACTAAAACTTCAAACAGCACAATCTAGTCAATTCATCTTCCTTCCTAGAAGTTGCTGAAAAATAAGTCAAAATTGAAAAATTGTAGACTCTGTGTGGGAGGTCACTAAAATTGTATTTAAAATTAATGATACTAGATATTTCTTCTTTATCTTTATTTTTGAAATGGGGTAGGGTATGGTGTGGTCTAGGCTAGCATCAAATCGGCTCAGTTAACAAGCATATACCACCATGCCAAGCATATATCACCTTGGTGATAGTAAGTAAATACTTGGTCTTGTGTCCCTGTGTTACCTCCTAGCCATACAAAGTGTTTCTTTAATGCTTTACATAATTCAAATATGCTCTGTTTGTATATCCAGATGCACAAATTTTCTCCAGTTTATGGTTGATGTTTGAGTAAAGTTTTCTCAAGCCATAACTATACAATGTGGCAAAGCTCCAATGACATATAGCAGTATACTACATATCTTATACTTTTATTAATTAATCAATTTTTCCAGCCTGATCACAGTTTCCTACAGTTTCTCCTCTCTTCCCAATCTCTTTCTCCATCTTTTTCTCCTACCCCCTCCACTTCTCATTCTTTCTCTTCAGAAAAGGGCAGGTTTCCCTTGTATATCAGCCAGCCATGGTTTATCAACTTCTGGCATTTCCTCCCCTATTAAGGCCGGACGAGGCAACCAGTAGCAAGGAAGAGTCCAAAAGCAGGTAACAGAGTCAAAGACAGCCCTTGCTGCCACTGTTAATAAATGGGGCCTTGTGAACTGAAAAGCTTCTGTAAGGCAAAGAACACCATCAATAGGACAAAATGGCAGCATGCAGGATGGGAAACCATCTTCACCAAATGCACATCTGAGAGAGGGATCATTTCTAAAATACATAAAGAACTCAAGAAACTAGCTATCAAAAAAAAAAACCCAAATAATCCATTTAAAAATGGAATAAAGATCTAAACGAAATTCTCAACAGAGGAATCTTAAATGATCAAGAATCACTTAAGGAACTGTTCAACCTCATAGCCACCAGGGAAATGCAAATCAAAACAGCTCTGAGATTCTATTTTACACATATCAGAATGGCTAAAGTAAAAAGCACAATCAGCAGTACGTGCTGGCTATGGAAGAGGGTGTGGAAGCACGGCAACACTCCTCCACTGCTGATAGGAGTGCAAACTTGTGCAGCCATTTGGGAAATCAAAATGGCAGTTTCTCAGAAAATTGGGAATCAACCTACCTCAAGACCCAGATCTATTACTTCTGGGCATATGCCTGAAGGACACTCTATCATATCACAAGTCTACTTGCTGAACTACGTCCATAACAGTTTTATTCATAATAAGCAGAAACTGGAAACAACTTAGATGTCCAGATCCGATACCTTTACTAATTTAACTCTATGGATTGGATATAGATATCCCAGCAGTTAAGAGCACTTGCTGCTTTTGAGGAGGACCTGGGTTCAGTTCCAAGTGCTCACATGGTGACCCACAATTATACCACCTGTATCTCCAGCTACATGGACCGACAGGAGAAAAGATGGCATTTTTTCCCAAGATGTCAGAGCAGGAAATGTACTTTTGCAAAGGAATCTTAGAGGAGAAAAGGCACAAGAAATGAGCAGATTGAAATTAAGAGACAATGTCAGTGTTACTGAGACTGAGTAGAGGAGGACACAGCTATCTCATCCAACTGTAACATGATGGCTTAGTTTATTGATTTCTCCAGTGTTCATTGAGTCGATGTTAAATATTAACAGTGAATGACATAAATAGAACTACTGTCCCCTTGGATGTGAAAGCAGACAAAGAAAATAATTAACACACACAAAAATAAAGAAATGGGTATTGATAGAGAACTCAGCATAAATGTAAATTCATAAGCAGATCTATGTTTCTGAACACATAAGAGATGATGGGGACTATCAAGGAGTTTTCTGAGGAAAGTGGAGTAATGGCAATGGGAGGAAAGTGAATGAGAACAGGGACAGGGTATGGGAAATAAAATACATTCCACCCCCACCAACTTCAATGAGCTCTTGTGTCTAAAGAGCCATACCGGTGACGCTATGCAAACCCACCTTTGGGCTAAAAAAATGCTTTGCCTACACTCTCAGAAGTAAAGAATCCTGGAGTCTTTTAAAAACCTGCCTTTCCCACAGCTGCCATAAGGACACCTGTGAGCACCTGATGGACAGGCATGAATTATGGAAGTTTATAGAACTATGGAAACACAGATCCGTTGCTTCTGTTGGCAAAATAATAAAATTAATTAACTATACATTTCAAAGTATCAGAATCTAACTTGTATTTCATAGTTCTCTTGCATGATCACCTTTGGGCTACCTCTACATACTTGCCTATTTTAACGTCTTTCCTCCTCTCTTTCCCCAACAAACTCCTTGGATGTATTTCAAAAACATTTTCCTAATAAATGTATGGCACAACACTGGTAAATTTACTTAGAATTGTTGGCAGAGAAAAATGGTTGAGTATCCCACTAATTGGATCCAAGGAGTATGACCTAAAGCATTGGGCCCAACCTCTCAGAGAAACGGTGTTTATGCTAAGAAGCTGACCATTTGGGGAACTGGGAAGAGTCCTTCCTAGGCAAAGAAAACAGCAAGCAGAAAAGGAAAAAGAGACAATACCATGGGGAGATAGACCATGTGGTTGAAATAATCTTAGAAGGGGAAGTCTGTGAGTTTGTGAAGATAGCGTACAAATGTAAATAGTCTACAAGGGCTGAACTGAACAAGTAAGAAGAGATGTTCATTATTGCACCTAATTATTCCTTAAGAGTACATTTTGTGTCTGTGGGTGTATGAAACTTGTATGTTTGCATTTTTTAATGGAGTCTGTCAATTCCAAATTCAAGTGTGTATCTTTCTAAGCTGTTTTCAGCAAGGTTTATATAGCTTTGATAATGGGGTCAAACACAAAGCCACCAAGGAACTATTGACAAGGTCATAACTCATGAGTTTTAAACAGAGTTGCAAACCAACCCCCCTCCCCAGAAAAAAAAACCAAAAAAAACAAAAAACCTCCAGGGTGAAACTGTTATACAATCTACAAAGAAACTCTATGTATTTGGAGTTTGTTTCTAGTCTAGAATGTATTCACATCAAAACTGAAATTGAAGTTTTCTGGAGAATCAGTTCCTCAGGACTTTGAAGCAGAATGATTTTGTCTAAAATCTTGGCTATCCCATTTCCTTGATCCTTTCAAGCTCTTTTGGTTGCTGAACTTCATTTTCATCATCCTCACACAGCTGATATGCATGTTGGTCTGAGGACAGGACTATTCAACACTAATATTGGATCAGGCTTTCTAGTAAGCACTCACAATTCAACAAGTAATGATTTTTCTCAGCTACTGGGCCTCTTTGGAACATTTACCATTTTACTGTAAGGTATGGGAAAATGAGTGGCAGGAGGTGACACATGAGGGTAATTCTAAGTGTTCAGAAAAAAGAGATGAGTTTTGAGGAAGAAAGAAAGAAAGAAAGAAAGAAAGAGAGAGAGAGAGAAAGAAAGAAAGAAAGAAAGAAAGAAAGAAAGAAAGAAAGAAAGAAAGAAAGAAAGAAAGAAAGAAAGAAAGAAAGAAAGAAAGAAAAAAAGAAAGAAAGAAAGGGAAAGAAAACAAACAAAAATCATATAAATTATCCTTAGGAGTTCAGAAACGTTTTCCCAAGGACACATTTCCTTATTTTTGGATCTTTTGAATAAAAAGAGTTTACATAAGAAAAAGCTCCAGGGGTAGAAGAGAGTATGAATAATTTTGCATTGTTCCAATAACAAGGAGGAGCACCTAAGAGGTCTTATTTGTTGGCAATTTTAATGCTTTTATTATAATTGCTAGGCATACAATGTATTCTTTCACTTTAGGAAACAAGAAGAGTCAAATTATCTTATTGACGCTGCCATATCGCCTCTATTAACTTGAATACGAGTAAATTTGAGAGAAATTAACCCCTCTTCATGCTTATGTGGAAAAAATCTCCTTGTGATTTTTCTGAAAGCTTATGCAATTAATTCTTCTCTGGAGAGTCAATGCACTCATTTTAGATGTTTCATTTTTTAAATACGAAAAAAATAAATAAAACCTTCTTAGTTAAAATACTCATTTATATTGTACTTAATTCACACATAAATGTAAACTAAATACATTTTTCAAGTGTATATACAATATTAGCCCTGAAGATAGTTAAATGTAGTTGGTATAAATATCCATACAGAGACTGGGAACATGGAGGTGGATAAATCCATTTTATATAAATAAATATATAAGGACATTAAATTTCAATATTAGTCACTTGTAAAAATATATTTTGATTATGCATAGAAAACACAGTGTTGCTGTGTAAACTCTCCTTGCTGACAAAATTATTTGCTCATCCATGGCTGACTTAATTAGATCATTATACTTCCAGAGTAGAAGTTAGTATATTTGGACACAGATTTCATTCCTGATTGTTTGTTGACTGTTAGGTATGTTGCTGTTTGGTTTGTTGTTATTGTTCATTGTGCTGCTGCTGTTCTTGTTAAACCACTGACTAGTCTGAACATCACTATGTAGACCAAGCCGGGCTCAAACTCACATCAATCATCATCATAAGTGCTGGTAATAAAGGCCTGTGCCACCATGTCAAGCCTGATCTAATGTTTAAAGAAAAGTTCATTTGGAACAAAGGCAAAATCATGTGAAGATGACAGGAAGGGTTTCTAAACTGGGCAGACTTCTCACTTAGTTCTTCTGTTCTTCATAGATATCAAACACAAAATTAAATAAATATGTAATTCAATGAATAATACCTGATCTGTGGCATCTAGCTAAATTTGCAAAGTCATATTTGTGATATCAGAAGGTATGTTTATTATTTTTTAGAGGCCCAAAATTTTGAATTTGACAATAAAGTGATCCTAGGATTTGGCAAGTAGACTCCAGTTTTTTATGCTCTCTGGTTGTTAAATTGGCATTGTGCCCTTTTGTTCAGACTTGAATTAACTAAAGATAATTTAAGAAACTTATATCCACGAAAATAAACAAAACTAAAGATATATGTGTGTGGATACTGAATTCCATTCATAATTGCGTGATAATTATGTGAATCTTACAAATAATACTTGTAGAATTAGCTTGAATAATGGAAAGAATAATTTAGTGACTTGTTTGTTTTGTAAACATACTACATCTGAGTCACCATTCCCTCTGTCATTCTCTATACTCCCTTGATGACAAAAAGTCATTGTGAGCTTCCTTCCTATATAGATATTTATGTCTTCATTATTAGCAATTTTTTTCTGTTACAATTCCATGTGTGTACACTACGTATTTTGATCCCTCTCTTCCCCAAACTCTCCTGCATCCCCTCCCCACTCCTATCAGCCCTTCCACTCAAACCCCTGCCCCCACCTTAGGAGTCTGAATTTGGTTTAGTGTCTGTTTTAGTCATAGTTTCTATAGCTGCAAACACCATGACCAAAAAGCAAATTGGTGAAGGAAGGGTTTATTTTGGCTTACACTTCAACATTGCTGTTCATCACTGAAGGAAGTCAGGACAGGGACTCAAATGGGGCATGGTTCTGGAGTGAGGAGCTGGTGCAGAGGTCACCGGAGGACAGCTGCTTATTGTCTTGATTCCCTGGGCTTGCTCAGCTTGCTTTCTTATAGAATCCAGGAGGACTAGCCAAAGGATGACACCACCCACAATGGGCTGGGCCCTCCAACGTTGATCACTAATTGAGAAAATGCCTTACAGCTGGATCTCATGGAAGCATTTCCTCAATTAAAGATTCTTACTCTCTGCCAATTCTAGTTTGTGCCAACTTGACACACAAAACCAGCCAGTAGTGTCCCACAGAGTTTAATCAAGCTGCCCATGAGGTCCTGAGTTGAGAAAACTCCATCAGAACTTGGGGAACTTAAGAAGTGCATACGTAACAAAGCACCATGCCTCCCTTTCACCCAGGATCTGTTGGTTGCCAACAGATCATTAGGACATAGAAGAGACCAACTAGTCTCTTTTCACTTCATAGCTTACATTTAGGAGAGCCTAGTTTCTGTGAACCTAGAGTCTGTATGCAGGGCTACTCTACATCTGTATTGCTTTGTTTGTGTCTTCCCTAAAGGATGGTATTTCTCAACTACTTTTTGATCCTCAGGCTTTTTCATTCTTAACACTGACCTTGCATGAGACAATAGATGCTCTTTACATGTGGCTGAAGATTAAACTATTGTCATGCTCTATGCAACCAAGACCTCAGAACCAGTTTTAGTGGCTCTCTGTCAGCCTACA
The DNA here is from genome assembly GCF_049852395.1 of Peromyscus maniculatus bairdii. Taxonomy (NCBI): domain Eukaryota; kingdom Metazoa; phylum Chordata; class Mammalia; order Rodentia; family Cricetidae; genus Peromyscus; species Peromyscus maniculatus. The sequence continues at coordinate 4,928,781 of NC_134856.1, forward strand.
AGGTCTGCCATCTTATACACTAGACCCAGCTGCTACCATGGTTCCACCCTTTCAGGCTACATAAGCTGTAACGACATCTCTGTGCTGTTTCTGTGATTGCCCTCGAAACATATGGTAAAGTTTTGCCTTTCTGGAGATCTCCAAATCTCACAAGTGAATCAACATGTTTCCTGGTTGCTTTATACAAATTTCATTTTTCTTTTCACTCACACAATTTCCCTTCCATTCTGCTGAAAGTTAAAGGCTTCTTTTGAAATGTTTCTGCTCTAGGCTATTCTCAAACAAAATTTAATTTTATAGCTTGGCACAGACCTAAAAGCCAAGAAGAGAGCCAGCTCATTTTTACATTTAATGCCTTGTAATTGAGTTTTTTGAATTTTAATTGTGTCCATATCAGAGCCCCCAAAATATAGTATATATTCATTTTACTTACACCTTTTACAACCACACTAAAAAACAAACAAACAAACAAATAAAAAACCCCATTATTATGTACATAATCATTTTTCAAATGTATAACATGAATTTCACATGTGAAGTCAAACTTTTTGATGATAGTGATCAGAATCACCATTAATAATGTACTGAAGTTTATGGATTGTTTCAGTTCTTTCCTTCTGTGTTTCAATCTGCACTGCCTACTATAATAATATAAAGATAAGTATTCTATCTATATCTATCTATCTATCTATCTATCTATCTATCTATCTATCTATCTATCTATCTATCTATCTATACATTGAGATGTGTGTGTTGTTTCACTATGTTGCTCAGGCTAGTCTTGAACTCACAGCATCAATGAATTCTCTTGCCTCTAGAACAGGTGATACTAAAGTCCGACACCATCTCACCAGTTTCCACAAATGTTTTTACTGTAACAAAGAAACAAGCATTTAAATATTCACTATTCTCCAAATAAATGGATATTTCAGATTTCCAATCAATTACCAAGGGTAGGAGCAATTAGTTTTCTTGGTAAGGGAAGAACATGGACCAAGAGATTTCCTGGGGAGACTAGGACCAGAATTAAACATTAAAGAAGATTTAGGATTGATCACAGTGCCTAGTGACTTAGATATGTTTTGCATCTGAGCACCATCACAAAGTCTATGGCAAGGATGAAATATCTCCTGTTTTATGTCAATTCATAGAATGCATTGTTTTTGCATATATGTTTGTATGGCATGTATGTTGCTGTATATGCTCAAATGTGTGTGTGCATGCATGTTGAGATTAGAGGTAGACACATGATATGAGTCTTCTTTTTTACTCTTTATATACTGAGGTAATTCTCTGATTTGAATTTATTGGACATATTTTAACTTAGGGGTAGTGAACTTGCTCCAGGATCCCTTGATTATGCCTGCAAAGGAGAACTGGTATTTTAGGTAGGCTGGCACCTCCATCTGGGTTCTGGAAGCAAATTCAGGTCCTCATATATGCACACTCAAGTAATTTATCCACTAAATCATATTTTAATCCTCAAATTTCTTAATCCTCATTAATTTAGCCTTTATTCTCAGTTCTCTTTATCTTAGCACTTTGCAGGAAACACATTAATAAATGATGCTTATAATACAAGTTTATTGGGATATGCAGCTTAAATGTGGCTTTCTAGTTTTCATATTGTATGGAAATATACCACATCACAGGAGTGTTTGATGAAATATTCAAGGTTGTCTCTAACTCTCATATTTAAGAGGGGGAACTTGGGACCACATTGACAAGGTCAATGTTTTAAAAGTGTATGTGTTGTTGCTACAAGAAATATAACAGGCACCAAGATCATGTCATGCAGAGGCCACCTTAAAGAGGTCATTAATTTTCAAATTACAAGATTTCCATTGGAAAATATTGAAAATGCAATACAAACAAATTCACAGTTATTGCAGAATTTAGAAGAAATGTGAGAGAAAAAGAGTAATTGACTAAGCCTATGAACCCAGTCACTATTAATCATCACATAAGAATTTTGTCCATTTATATCATTTACATTCTACTCTTACAATACTTTCTCCATGTAGGAGCTGCTTAGAAGCCACAAGTGTTGCTAGGATTAGTTTTTATAAATGTTGCCAATGGCTAGCTGGGTTTTTTTGTTTGTTTGTTTTGTTTTGTGTGTGTGTGTGTGTGTGTGTGTGTGTGTGTGTGTGTGTTTGTGTGTGTGTGTGTTTGGTTGGTTTTTTGAGACAGGATTTCTCTGTAGCTTTGGAGCCTGTATTCAAACTCACTTTGTAAACCAGATTGACCTCATACAGAGATCTGCCTGTCTCTGCTTCCCGAGTGCTGGGATTAAAGGCATGTTCCACCACCGACCAGCTATTGTTTTTTTTTTTTTTTAACTTTTTATGTTTTCATTTATATCACCAGACAAAAATTGTTCTCTAAAAAGGCAAGGGCCATCTATATAGTTCTGATTAAACAAGAAAGTAAAGTATTGTGAGCTTGTGCCCATTGAAGGGTCACCAGGAAGACAAATTTACATCCTAAAAATCAAGTGCTTCCATTATTTGCTCATCTACTAAAACCATTCAGTCAAATCTTATGCATGCCTAAGGTGTGGAAATACAATGAGAATGTAAAACAGATCTACTGCCTGCTCCTATAGAATAGGCCAATGGAAGAGGAAAAGATCAGTGAACAGTAACAATAATAAATGAATAAAGACAAATTGAGATCTGGAGTTAGTAATGATAACATAGTGACTCCATCAACACAGAGATTTAGAATAAAACAGGAAAGAAAGAAGAGAAAAGAAAGACAGAAGGAAGGATTGACCCATGCCTTGCCTTTGCATTTTGGTAGTTATTTCCAAAATGCATTACAGAAAAGTGACACTAAAGGTGAAATCTAAATGAAAGATATCAATTAATTTGGGATATGCAGATGCTAGAATGGACTTAGTTTATAATATTAGCATAACAAATAGATAGAGTTCTGTTTTGCATCCAGAAAAAATTAATCCTTTTAATAAAATAGAATGGTGTTTCTCTGGAGACTTCCAAGCTGGTGTTTAACTCTCATGCTGAGTTAATGGAATTGATTTCAAATCAATACCCTTTCAATGTTTCTTGGTGTATATGTTCAGCAAGAGGCACTCAAGGTTCCTCTCAACTCCAACAAGGTACTATAGAAGCCAAGTTAGATGATGCAGAGGAAAAGCATTGAAAACTGCAAGGTAGAAACAGAACAAGAAATGCATTATCTCACAGGACACCATTCTACATTCTGAAAGTATAATATATAGTCAGAAAACAACATTCTGTTTAACTAAAACAGGGCTTCTGAGAAAAGTAAGTGCTCCAATGCCTGAAATTGCATGCATGATACAGCTAACATTTAAAAATCATTGGGATACTCCTTAATCCATAATATAAGAGATCAAAATTAATAGTTGCAGTGTAAAAAGAAGAATGCATTTACAAATAACCTTGTTATCAGTCTTGCTGAAAGTCCTTCTTGAAATCAATACATAAATTACTTATTGGCCTGAAAAAAAGAGGGCATCATTAAAAAAGAGAGCATGGGAGACCTAGCTCATTAGACTGGACTGCTAGGTGAAGGGCATGCCTTTTGTGGGCAGAGAGCTGGGCAGAAAGGATCATGGGAAGACCTGTGAGACCAGTAGGGCTAACCAAAAACATGTTCATTCATACATATTTAAGATAAACATTCTTAGAAGGAATTATGTTTTTTGAAATGACTAATATTAAGTGCTAAGAAATTTATAGTTTAGTTGAAGACAAAAGAACTCATTCTAAGTGGAAGCTGTTGCTTTATATTTGTGTTTGAAGGGAAGATTCATATACTGAAATACTTCTCCCCAAAATAGAGCCAATCACATAAATGGCAGCAGAATAAGAGACTTATATTTGGTAAGCATAAATTCACACTAAATGACATTTCCCTAATAACCACTTTAGTTGTTATTCTTGTTTGCCCTAGAAATACTAATGTGGTGGTAATAAGAAAGCACACTTATTTTCCACCAAATTTAGAATTTTAGTAATTGAAACACAGATGCAGTGGATTTGACAGGAAATTACTTTGGTGTTAAGTGCCTTGCTGGTGTTAGATATGCACAATTACTCAGTATGGACATAGTGCTCACATCAATGGCAATGTGCTTGCATCACATCCTACAATCTCTCTCTCTCTCTCTCTCTCTCTCTCTCTCTCTCTCTCTCTGTGTGTGTGTGTGTGTGTGTGTGTGTGTGTGTGTGTGTGTGTTCCTCTATCTCTTTCTCATTTAAATAAAGTCAGAGACCATAAAAATATGGGTTTATAAAAATGGATGTGAAATATTTATGCAGAATTACCATTTGGTATGTACTTAAATGATCTTGACAGTTTATATAATGGAGTTTTTAATCACTGATTTTCACTAATTACTAAAGAACACATTTACCTTTATAGTACCAGCCAAATTTTACCTTCTAATATTCATAACTTCAGTGTTTCTATAATAATCTAAATTTGCTTTTCTCTTTTAGTTAAAGAAAGGGAGACCTGGATTGAAAGAGCATCTTTTTTTCATTTGTGTGCATGGACTTGTACTGACCTTAGTCAGTCAAGTTCAGTCTTTCTTTCATTCAATATATATATATATATATATATATATATATATATATATATATATGTGTGTGTGTGTGTGTGTGTGTGTGTGTGTGTGTGTGTGTGTACATTACTTAGATTCATTTAAAGAACTGGCTAATGGGAATTTAAAGAAATGCTAGTGGCACACAATTCTTAAACAGTAGACTATAATATAACAATGTTGGTATTAGATACAACTATATTCTAAGAAAATGGAAAATGATCCAGTTTGAATGACATTGTGACATAGCGTGGGGAGGAGATTTTTCAGAGAAGATACCATGATGAGCTGATAGATTTTCTGGATAGATGTCTTAGCTACAGTGCCTATTGATGTGAAGAGACACCATGACCATGACAACTCTTATAATGAAAACAGTTAACTGGGGTGACTCACTTACAGTTCAATCTGTTATCACCATGGTAGGGAGCATGGCAATTGTTCAGACAAATGTGATGCTGGAGTAGAGTGATACATCTTGTAGGCATCAGGAAGTCGACTGTGACACTGAGCGACACTTAAGCCAAAGAGATCTCAAAGTCCACCCCCACAGTGACACACTTCCTCTAACAAGGCCCTACTTCCTAATAATGACTCTCCCTTTGGGATTATGAAGGCCAATTACATTGAAACTACCGCAATAGAGTATGTGTGGTCGGGGTTTTCTTGAGAGTGGAAATAACTACATGACGAACCAAAGGTCAAAATGCTAGACATAGTTAGAGATATGAAAGAAATGCCAAAGGCAAATGTTAGGAATACAGGAAAACAAATGTGAAATAAAGCTGCAGAGGATGAGTACTAACCACATCAAAATTCATATTAGGGAATTTGCTCTGTAGCCTAAAAACCAAACACAACTCATTAAAGAATTCTATGCATGGAAATGATGTAGGCAGATCTACTCTTCTAAAGGATTCCTCTATCTGTTCTGTGGAAGACACATTATGGACCACATAAATTATTTCTGAAGTTCCAGTGCTATTCAGGACCAGACCAGAAATAGTATCTTGTTTTAGATATGGAAGAGGATGCACAGAGAAGAGAATTGAGGCTCACAGCGATGTGGATGTAAAATCCATGGCAATTTTTGACAGCTTAGATAACAGCATGTGATGAGACCTAGCTTTCCAAATTCTACTGCATCACAGGGGAAGAATTGTGTGCAGAATGTCCTGAGGCTTGTGGTGGATTTATTATCACTATTTAGTGGTGTCAATATAGATATGTCCAAATGTTTGATAACATCAAGAGTGTTAGGGAAAAAATTGGGCAAAACATGAAAAACTTCAACCATTACTGGGTAAATAAAGTTATGGGCATAAGCAAATTTAAGAAAAATAAAGTAGAATGTGTGTTAATTGGGTTATGCTCTATAATAGTTTTTAAAACATTTAAAAACAAAAATAACTTATTTAAAACATTTAAGCACAAAAAATAGTGAAAATATTATTATTATTATTATTATTATTATTATTATTACATCCAAACAGCAGTTTTTTCTTCCCTCATCTCCTATGAGTCCCCCTTTCCCATACACTCCTGCTCTGATTCTGTTCAAAACTGGCAGACCTCTCATGGATAACAACCTAACTTGTCAAATCAAGTAGCAGCAAGACTAGGTATCTCTCTTCATATTGAGACTGGACATGACAACCCAGAGAAATAAGGTCTCAAAAGCCAGCAAAAGAGTCAGAGACAGCCCATGCTCCCACTGTTAGGAGCACTACAAGAAGACCAAGCTTCACATATGTAATATATATGTAGAGGGCTTTGATCAGTCCCATGGAGATTCTCTGGTTGTTGGTTCAGTATCAGTGAGCCCCTATGAGCCCAGGTTAGTTGATTATATGGATTTTCTTGTGGTGTCCTTGACCCTCCGGCTCCTATAATCCTTCCTCCCCATCTTCTGCAAGATACCCCAAGCTCCACCTAATATTTGCCTGTGGGTCTCTGCATCTGTTTCCATTAGTTGCTGGATGAAGCCTCTCTGATGATAGTGGCAGTTGGGCTAGGCACAAATCTATGATTATAGCACAGTACCATTAGGCATCATTACATTGACTTCTTTTGCCAGTCATATTTTCTTCTATCCTATGTTTCTGAGCTATCCATCTTCTAGGCTCTGGTTTCTAGGCAGTGTCAGGGGTGGGCTCCCTCCCATGGCATGGATTTCAAGCTGGGCCAGTCATTGCTTGGCCACTCCCATAATTTCTGTGCCACCTTTACCACAGAACAGGAGGAATCAGATGGGGCTAAGTAAGGGGGGGCAGAGTACTAGAATAGGGTATTGAAAAAAAGGAGGCATTTCAGGATGAAGTAGAAACCTAATGCAATGAAAGCTCTCAGGACTCTAAAAAGGCAAAGGTGGCCCCAGCTAAGACTCCTAGCAACAAGGGATAAATAACCTGAGCTGTCCATCTCCTCTAATCAGACAAGACTTTCAGTGGAAGGATTTGAACACCAACCCAGCCATATAACCTTCAACTGACGACAATTTGTTCTGTCTGACAAACAAATTTTTGACAAATAAGTTTTCAGGAGACATTGTGTTTTCTTCTTATATGTGTTCATTTGTAGATGGGGGAATGTGCTGTGGGATGGTCTGTATGTCAAATTGCTCTGATTGGTCAATAAATAAAATACTGATTGGCCAGTGGCCAGGCAGGAAGTATAGGCGGGACTAACAGAGAGAAGAATTGAGAGAAGAGGAAGGTGGAAGGAGTCACTGCCAGCTGCCACCATGACAAGCAGCATGTGAAGATGCCGGTAAGCCACGAGCCACGTGGCAAGATATAGACCTATGGAAATGGATTAATTTAAGCTATAAGAACAGTTAACAAGAAGCCTGCCATGGCCATATAGTTTGTAAGCAATATAAGTCTCTGTGTTTACTTGGTTGGGTCTGAGCAGCTGTGGGACTGGCAGGTGAGAGAGATTTATCCTGACTGTGGGCAAGGCAGGAAAACTCTAGCTACAGGAATGTGAGTGTATGAGTGCCCTTTCTTTTACTTTACATATTATGGTTGTTTGAGATGTCCATTTCCAGTTTTTTCAGAGAACCAGATTCATGGAGGCTTCAGTGACTCGTAATTCAGAAAAAATCAAATTGGAGAGATAAATTGTCCTTCCAGGGAAGAGTTAGTGATGCCACATGATACTTTTATAGTTCCAAACTAGTACAAGAGATAAAGGTTTCTAATGGCTAGTGGAGAGGGACATAGATATCACGAGACAGCACTCATTTCTGATTCAGTGCTTTCTCAGAGCAACCTGGTCTTCTATGTCACTAGCAGAAAGGATGAGAATCCCTTGTTTTATGAGCTCCAGGATCACACAATTTGATCATATAACAAAGACAGACTACTTTTCCATGCTTAATTTGAAAATAATACGAGTACTTCTATTGCTTCTGTCCACAGCTATCACATCTGTTATGTGCTGTCTTTGTAGGGTGAAAGGGCCAGCCAAAGAACTACACCCCACCCCTGAAACTAGAACAGTGAAAGAAACACACTTTACTTTGGCCCTGAAAACAAAGCCAAAGAAATATACTCTGCTCCTGACCAACTCAGTATAAAAACCAACCATTCCCTGGGCAGGAAAAACAAACAATCCCTGAGCACAAAATCAACCAATCCCTGAGCATGAAATCCAGCCAATCTTTGAGTTTCTCCAAGCTCAGGGACAGATCCAAATTCCCACTCTGAAAATCTCCACACTGGAAAAACTCCACCCCTAAGAAGCCCTGTATAAGCCCTGTGCCGGTTCAGTTTGCTGCTGCTTTTTTTTTCCACGATGACAGAGGCAGTCACCCTCCTTGATTCTTCCCTCCCAATAAATTCAATAAATCTCTTGAATGAGGTTTGGGTGTGAGGTTTAGGGTGGAGCAGAGAAGTAACAACTTTTCTCAGGAGCCTGAGCAGAGAAGAGTGAAGCAGAATGTAACATTTTCCCTGCCGGAGCAGAGTTGTAACACTGGGGAAGCCTTTCCCTAGAGCAGGACAGTAAGCTGCTATGCTTACTGTGACTTTGTGGTGGTATTCCTCTACTCCCAACTGCCAGGATCCCTCCCCCTCTGAGCTGCAATGCTTACTTACAGTCTTATTTACTTTTTTTGTTCTCATGGGGAAACACCTCCACAAGGGCAACTTAATAGAGAAAGCCTTTAATCCGGATCACGGTTCCAGGTAACTGTCCTGTCCATCACAGTGGAGATGTCAGGGCACCAGGAGCTTGATGCCGGTGGTTATATGGTATCCTCGGTCAGGAGACCTGAGAAAGGTCAAAGGATGAGAAGTACGGCTGGCTGCCTTTCTTCCTTAATGCAGGACAGTATCCCAGCAATGGCTCCAGTCAGTGAGTAGGTCTTCCCACCACAACTAATGCTATCTAGATAATCTTTTACAGGCATGCCCAGAGACTTATTTCTGGGTGATTCTTTTTTTTTTTTTTTTCTGTCAAATTGACAATTAACATGAGACATTACATATGGCCTGCTTAAGTACAAGGCTGGGAAGAGAAATGGCTGACACACTCTGCAAGTCCCATTCTTTCTTTGTTACAGAGCAGTATATCCACATACCTGTACTGTGGCATTGGAGATACACCATTTTCCTGTGGAATTAAAGTGGCAGAATAGGGGACATAAGCATGTTTGACATCTAACCAAAATGCTGAGAGGAAAAATGTGAGTCAGCTGTGACTTCTGGCTGAATCTCACATTCACATTACGGTACTCAGTGAAACCTAGCAAAAGGCAATATATTAACTTTCCAATGTAATTTTCTCAGATATGTGTGAAAATGGAATTCATTATACTTGGGAATTGAATATTAATGGTAATTAAAGAATTTGGCAGCTCTTTTATTCTTAGCATTAGCTGGGAAAATTCCAGCATTCGCCAAATGTAGCAGGTTTTCTGGTTTCCAAGTCATGTCTTCAAGTGGAACAAGTCACTGTGAAACGATCTGTATTATTTTTAATTCTACAAGATTCTCAACTTCTAATATAAGGAAATAAAATAATTTGTTAAGAAATGCTATGGGATGTTCTGTATGTCCTGTGGGAGCCCTTCTTGGGTTCTTTGTGGTGTTACCCAGCAGGTCCGCATAGAGGATGATTAGGACCATGGGCCTGAGTGCAGGTGTCTGAGATGGTCTGCACTTGGCTGTGCTGGGGGATGGTCTGTATGTCAAGTTGTTCTGATTGATCAATAAATAAAACCTGATCGGCTGTGGCTAGGCAGGAAGGATAGGCGGGACTAACAGAGAGGAGAAATAAAAGGACAGGAAGGCAGAAGGACTGACTGCCAGATGCCGCCATGACCAGCAGCATGTGAAGATGCTGGTGGGCCACCAGCCACGTGGCAAGGTATAGATTTATGGAAATGGACTAATTTAAGCTAAAAGCACAGTTAGCAAGAAGCCTGCCACGGCCATACAGTTTGTAAGCAATATAAGTCTCTGTGTTTACTTGGTTGGGTCTGAGCGGCTGTGGGACTGGCGGGTGACAAAGATTTGTCCCTGTGGGCAAGCAGGAAAACTCTAGCAACAAAGAAACCATAATATGGTAGAGTTTATCATCCAGGTTTCAACTTTCGTAGAAGACATTTATTTCTTCAAAATGAAGACCACAATTATTGCAGTGTAAAACAAATTTTGTTGGAATGATACTGGGCAATTGTCAAGCAAACACACTGTGGTCCTGGTATACAGTACTGTCCATCAGTAGCATGTCCCTTGCCTTTAATATTTTATTCTTTGCAGTGACCATCACTTTAGAGAAGTGAGAATTCCTGACACCTTGATTTTTTATTATTAACTTCAGATTTAACAACTCATTCATTCATGGGAGAATGATGCACAGCAACAAGAATGGTTTCCTTTCGTCTTTGAATATGATATTGAGACTGTTTTTAAATCAAGGGTGGTAAATAGGCATTTTTTCCCCTTTGTATAGTTACTTTGTTATGCTCAGCTATCGGTCAGTATCCACAATGGTGACTGAAATCACATGACTTATTTACATCTAGTAATGATATAATGAATTTGGCTGAATATGAAAAAAGAGTGAAGAACATGAGAAGAAAAAAAATGAACCTAAGGCAGAAAGTAGGTAAAGGCTGAAGAAAACTGAACAAGAACCAAAATTTCAGAAGGCAACCACCTCATCCATCATCCAAGAGTAATATGTATTTCTCAGTGTAGAAAGCATTCTGCCTCTGAAGCATTTAGACCACTGGTGCCACCCAACAGCAAAGGCATAAGCCTGATCCTGTGTGAGAATAAGACACTTTCAATTATCTACACTGTTTGCAGTGGAACAAGGACTAGTAGAAACCAAGAGAAGTTGTGATATGATCTATTCCTCCATTTCCACCTTCCACAAAAATCTAAGCAAGATATTAAAGGGGAAATGTAAATGGGGTACAGGTTCAGGAGGGTTAGCTACATTGTCATTGACTGGTGGGGCTAGCTATACCAGCTTGCCTGAGATGATTGTGTACCTTCCATCAGTTCCAAAATTAGTAACATCATGTAGATAACATGCAATTGACCACAATAGAAATGTCTAAACCATGGAAATCAGGAAACATAATAATTCAATGCTCTTGGTGCTATTGCTCTTGTTCTAGAACAAGCTCCTATTTATTTCTGAATGTAAAGGTGTCAGTTCTACAATGGAGATGAAAATAACATCTGCTTCTGAAGAAGTTTGTGGAAAGAAAGTGAAATCATAAATTCAAACATGTATTTTATAAACCTTGTATACAACAAGGCATTGTTTTACATAATAATGAGGTTGGTTTTGTCAGTCAATTAATACACTCCCTGAAGAATGTATTTTATTCAAATGCAGACAGCACATAGTTTACTGGGTCAACCTTCCCAATAAACTTAAAAAAAAGCTCTCTACAGACGTTGTGTTCTTCAAAATGCACAGTTGGTGTTGTGATACAGGACTGAAGCCCTAAGAACATGATTGCAAACTCCGTATGCCTGGGTGACTTAATATGCTTTAAGTCCCTTAGCTTCACCAAATCACCAAACTGCTTAAGTCCCCTAGCGTCATCAAATCACTGTACTGCAGAAGTCCCATCTTTTCAGGTCTACATTGCTGCACAGAGATCATTTTCACTTGGCCTCTTGATAATTATCATTAAATCACCATCTCCAAGGTTTAATAGAACAAACTTCTCAAATACATCTGAGATTTTTATTGGTATTTTCTTTCTGAAAATAAGTGACTTAATATCTCTACTAGCCAACATGTGAAATGTTACAGAGATATACAAGAAAGCCATGAAACATATAACACTTTTCCCCCATGGATATATAGTTGTCATACTATTTCTATCTATAAATATACCTGAATCTCCTGGTAGTTTTAGAGTGAAAGACTTCTACCTTTAAAAAACACAAGTGACAAGAAAGTTACAAAAGCAATTTTGAGATGTTGCTGATCAAAGTAGGTATAGGACTGCTCAGGAACCTGAAGAGGCCTCTCCCTTAAGAAGAATAATATAAACATTGAAACAGAAAAAACACTCAAATAATTCATATTAATCAAATCTGTACCATTTAAAATGAATAATTTGCTACTTTATAAATGTTATATTTAGTATGAAAGCAGTAAATATACCTCGGGGTTGGAGAGACCCTCAGGGGTTGGAGAGACGCTCAGGGGTTAAGAGAACTTGCTACTCTTTGAGAAGACGTATGTTTGTTTTCAGAATCAAAGTCAGGCAGCTTACAACCATGTGTAACTCCAGTTCCAGGGAATGCAATGGCCCATTCTGGCCTCTCCCAGCACCTGAACTTGCATGCCTATACTAATCCATCCCTGACCCAAAATACCCATTTTAAAATAAAATTAGTATTACTTGTAAAATTCCTTAATTCTACCAGTAAGCTTCATTTTTTTCTACTGTCTCTTCTGTAAGTCTCAGATAATTCCAAAGGGCATTTAAGAACTAAGCAAGGAAGGAAAATAATGATAAAAAAGAATTATAAGAAATGATGCATAACAACATAAAAACTATGCATAGGATTGGATTAATTAGTGTAGTAAAGTAGATATAATGACAATATGGCAAAAGCATGTGATTAAGAGTTTTACCAAAGCCAAACAATGATGAAAAATATACATATGTAAAATTTTAAAACTTTTCATGGGAAAATACATAGAAAGTGCATGCAACAACACACATATATATATTACAAATAATATATAATGTAATAAATATTAGTATATTTTGGATCTTGGTATTTGGTATCACTTTAGTTATGGTCCTCACAATTTCAATGTGCTAAGCCTGAGATAAAATAACTATTCATCCCTCCAAAAGGATGTTAGTAAAATAGTATGACAGTGTACTTTTATTTTTCAGTGTTTATTTAAATTTTGCTTTTTAGTTTTAGTGTGTGTGTGTGTGTGTGTGTGTGTGTGTGTGTGTGTGTCTAGGTATTTCAGCTCAGTCATCAACAGAGGCCAGAAAAGGGTGTCAGATGGTCTGGGGCTGGAATTACAGATGGTTGGATGTGCTGGTAATCTAATTGTACTGAAATATTATTTTGATTGTATGTTAATAAATAAAGTTGTCCGGGGGTCAGAGCTATTAGAGCCATAGCAAGAGTGTGGCGGTGGTGGCACACGCCTTTAATCCCATAGATATCTGTGTGTTCAGGGTCAGAGCTATTAGAGCCATAGCAAGAGTGTGGCGGTGGTGGCACACGCCTTTAATCCCATAAGATCTCTGTGTGTTCAGGGATATAGTCAGCATTGGAGACATATGCCTTTAAGACCTAGGGGGCTGTACATTCAGACAGTGACGAGGCAGTCATGTGTTTGGGTTTATAACCAATGAGAAGGCAGAACAACATACTTTAAAAAAACGAACCGACAGGAAGTAGGGCTCTTTTCGCGAAGCTGGGACAGCAGGAAGAAGGGTGAGATTTTAGCTCTGAGCTCTGACTTCTCGGCTTTCTCTTTTACATTGTTTCTGTGTTTCTTATTTAATAAGACGATTGGTTACATCTACATCTGGCGCCCAACGTGACAAGAATCCATTAAAAACTGCTTGGCTTGGCGGCAGGTCCGCTTTCCCGCAAGGGCGGCAGGCGGCCCGCAGCGGCGGCGGTGGCTTCTTATTCCGAGCAGCGGCTTCTTAGCCTGGGTCTAGTTCTGCTTGACCTCAGGCTGGACTATCGGTGAGATCCTGCTTGCTTAAAGCCGGTGCTACAAACAACTCAGACCTGCCCTGCCGAACAGGGCCCTGCCTGTAAAGCCAACGCACGTGGTCGGAGCTTAAGGAAGTCAGACCCAAGCCTTGACTCGGCACAAGAGGGAACACGTGGCTGCATTTAAACTTTAGCCAGCTACGCTTTCTTGTTCTCGCTCTCTCTCTCTCTCTCTCTCTCTCTCTCTCTCCCTCTCTCTCTCTTTCTCTTTGGATTTACACCTGGGACACTAGGTGGCTGCTTTGAAAATCCCCTCGAATTTCTACTGTTCTACGCAGATTTGGTAAGTCATAATATATCAGATATTTTAAAGGAAACTATCTAAAAGAGAATTTTTTTCCACATTAAAAAACAAATGGGTTTTATGTGTACATTGGAAGAAAATTGGTTTTTGTTCAAAATTTTAGGCAGTCTGGCAATGGAACAACTATATAATATTAGTATTGGTGGAATTATGCACCTTATCACTATAATAATCCACATTTTAATATTTAAAAAGATAGTCAATTTAAGTGCCAGGATAACAGCTTTAGAAGAACTTGTTAAACCTGTAAAAATTCAGACAGAAGAAATTAACAGTGAAGTTGTTTCAAGTCGGGATCATAAGGTTGCAGAAAGAAAGCCTGTTTTCACACAGTCACCCTTAATTTATCCTGTAACCGTACAGCAGATGCCTGATCAAATGGCTACACAAAATACTTGGGCTCCAATTGAAATGTTGGATTTAAAAAGGTTTAAGGAGGCAATAGTATCTTATGGCATGCATTCCCCATATGTAAAGCAAATGTTAAACACTTGGTCAACATATAATAGGATAGTACCACAGGACTGGCGGGACCTTGCACAAGGTGTTCTGGAACCCAGCCAGAGACTTCAATTTCTGACTTGGTTTAAGGAGGAGGCTAAAAACATAGAAAAGCAATGGAGGGATAAAGGAGTACAAGTTTGCCAGGATCAGCTGATGGGCGAAGGCCAATATGCTTCAGCACAAACACAATGTTTATATGATGTCCAAACCCTAATTTTATGTCGAACGGCAGCCTTGAATGCATGGGACAGAGTTGAGGAACCAGGAAAAAAATCTGAGTCATTTACAAAGGTGATGCAAGGCCCAAAAGAGTCTTTTACAGATTTTTTACAAAGACTGGCTTCAGCAGTAAAGAGAATGGTCTCGGATTCAGAAGCTAGTAAGGCAATAATTGAATCTTTGGCTTTGAGAATGCGAATGCAGCATGCAAAAGAATAATCAGGCCATTAAGGGCAAGATCTGCACCTATGGAAGATTGGATTAGAGAAACAATTAATGTTGAAGCTGATGAGCATGATGATACATGGGTAGGAGAAGTAATTTCAAAAGGTTTGAGGAGTGTTAGATGTTTTGGATGTGGAAAGCAAGGACATTTGAAAAGGGACTGTAGACAGGTCATTCCCAGAAACAATGTTTCTTCAAGGAACAATGGCAACAGAATGCCCCTTCCTTCTGGAGTATGCAGAAGGTGTGGTAAGGGAAAACACTGGACCAACGAATGTAGATCAACAAAGGACAGACAGGGTAATCCTTTGCCTCAGTCTTCGGGAAACTCCCAGAGGGGCCTCAGGCAGGCCCCCAGTGCAAATCCAGTTCAAACCTTTCCTGCAGCCATAGAGGAAATGCCTGCTCTGGAGAGCGATTAAATAACCAAATGCCTATTGGAATAAATCATGCTGGTCAGGATGATGAAACAGAGAGAACAGAAAATTCAGGAGAAAACATAAAGAAAATTTTTTGGCAAACTTCTATTAATGAACAAAGACCAAAATTAACAATAAAAATAAATGGTGTTTTGTTGTCTGGTCTGGTAGATACAGGTGCGGACGTTACCATAATTGCACCAGAATTTTGGCATCCAACTTGGCCTCTTCAGGAGGTAAATGTTCAACTGTTAGGAATTGGGACATTATCTCAGGTGAAACAGAGTGCAAGATGGCTCGAATGTATAGGTCCAGAAGGACAGAGAGGAAAATTAAAACCATATGTGGCTAACATAACTATGAACCTATGGGGTCGAGACTTGTTGCAACAATGGAATACTCAGATTAACATCCCTCCAATCTCAGAAACAAATCATAAACTAGCACATGTTACTGAGAGAAATATTAGAAGATATTGTTCTAATGAGTGGTCACCAGCCATCCATATTATACAAGAACAGGGCACAATAACTGATGATCTTCCAAAGACACCAACAGCTCTACCTTTAAAATGGTTAACAGACAAGCCTGTATGGGTCCAGCAATGGCCTTTAACAACAGAGAAACTCCAGGCTTTAGAAGAGCTGGTAGAAGAACAGTTAAATGCTCAGCATATTGAAGAATCAACCAGCCCTTGGAATTCTCCTGTATTTGTTATTAAAAAGAAATCTGGTAAATGGAGAATGGTAACAGACCTTAGAGCAATTAACAAAGTAATTCAGCCAATGGGCTCTCTACAATCTGGGATGCCTTTGCCTACTCTGTTACCAAAAGGATGGCCTCTCATAGTTATTGATTTAAAAGACTGTTTCTTTTCAATACCCTTACAAGAAAAAGACAGAGAAAGATTTGCTTTTACAGTGCCTACTTATAATAATTCTCAACCGGTTAAAAGATTTCAATGGAGGGTCCTCCCACAGGGAATGTTGAATAGCCCAACACTGTGCCAATATTTTGTGCAACAGCCATTGGAAGTGATACGTAAAAAATTTCCTAAATCTATAATTTATCATTATATGGATGATATTTTACTAGCTGACTCAAATGCAGATACTATAGAAATAATGTTTGAAGAAGTAAAGAAAATTTTGCCTTGCTGGGGATTATAAATTGCTCCTGAAAAATACAAAGAGGAGATTCTATTAATTATTTAGGATATAAAATAGAGCTACAAAAAATTAGACCCCAAAAGGTGCAAATTCGGAGAGATAGACTACAGACTCTTAATGACTTTCAAAGATTATTTGGAGATATTTCTCATCTACGAACTATTGTTGGGGTAAAAAATGATGAACTGACTAATTTGTTCAGAACCTTAGAAGGTGACAAGGACTTAAAATAGTCCAAGAGAATTATCACCTGAAGCCGAGAAAGAATTGGCCTTGGTAGAAAAGAAAGTGCATGAAGGACACGTGGATCGTATTGATCCAAAGCTGGATTGCATTTTGGTTATTTTACCTTCTAGACGTTCTGCTAATGGAATATTAATGCAGAGGGAAGATATTATATTGGAATGGATATTTTTACCAAATAAACCAAATAAAAAATTAAAAACTTATGTGGAAAAAATCTCTGACTTGATTTACAAAGGAAAACTGAGACTTCGTCAATTAGCAGGCATAGACCCAGCAGAAATTGTCATACCATTAACTAAGGAGGACATTGAAAAATTATGGACAGAAAGTGAACCTTGGCAAAGAGCTTGCAGTAATTTTTTGGGAGAAATTAACAGCAAATATCCCAAAAGCAATAGAGTTGATCTTATAAAGAGAGCTGATTGGATCTTGCCTCGAATTGTACGGCAAAAACCCATATCTGGAGTTTGTACATTTTATACAGATGCCAACAAAGAAGGAAAGGCAGGTTACAAATCAGAAAATTTAAGTAAAGTGGTTCAAAGTCCGTATAATTCAGTTCAAAAATCAGAATTATATGCTATTCTGTTGGTATTAATGGATTTTTCAGAACCTCTCAACATAGTAACTGACTCTCAGTATGCTGAAAGAGTGGTGTTACATATTGAGACTGCAGAATTTATCCCTGATGCTTCAGAATTAACTTCACTATTTATTCAATTACAAGATACAATCAGGAAAAGGAATCATCCTTTATATATAACTCACATTCGATCCCATACTGGTCTGCCAGGCCCTCTAGCACAAGGCAATGATGAGATTGATAAATTATTGATAGGAAATGTGCTGGAGGCCTCAGAATTTCATAAAAAACATCACGCTAATAGTAAAGGTTTAAAAAAGGATTTTTCCATAACCTGGCAACAAGCCAAAGAAATAGTAAAGAAATGTCCTACTTGTTCCTTCTACAATCAGACGCCATTACCAGCAGGATGTAACCCAAAGGGTACTCAGAGAAATGAAATCTGGCAGATGGACGTGTTTCACTTTGCAGAATTTGGAAAATTGAAATATGTACACCACACTATCGATACTTATTCAGGATTTCAATGGGCAACTGCTTTGAGTTCTGAAAAAGCTGATTCTGTAATCACTCATTTTCTAGAAGTTATGGCCATTATGGGTATACCTGCACAAATCAAAACTGACAATGCTCCATCATATGTCTCTGTTAAAATGAAACAGTTTTTTGCTTATTACAATATAAAGCATATTACAGGCATACCACATAATCCTACAGGTCAAGCAGTTATAGAAAGATCAAACAGAACTCTAAAGGATATGCTAAATAAACAGAAATGGGTAACAAAAACCCCCAGAAATAGACTGCATAATGCTCTTCTAACTTTGAATTTTCTGAATGCCAATGAGAAAGGAACAACAGCTGCAGAGAGGCATTGGATAATAGAAAAAACTACAGAATTAAATCAGCCTATATACTTTAAGGATGTGCTGACCTCAGAATGGAAACCAGGGTATGTATTACATTGGGGACGAGGTTTTGCTTTTGTTTCTACAGGAGAAGATAAGCTGTGGGTACCATCAAAATTGATAAAGGTTCGATTTGAACAAGAGAGACCTCTTAATTGAGGAGGTGATAGTTCATCAACCAACATGAACATCCAATTTAAACTAACTTGTATCAATAACACATGCCTTTTCATTTAATCAGATAATAACTTGCCAAAAAGGAACATCCCCAAAATTAGTCTTGGGGAAAGGTTTTTGTTTTTGTCTTTTAGGAGAATGAAGGTTAAGGAATCTGAAGAACACTGGACAAATGAGACAACTGAAGAAAAGTGACAAATCATCTATCCCAAGAAACAGAGTGAAACGGTGTATGGGTATATATTATCTAAAAAAATTTTATGTCTTCCTAAATGTTTGTTTCTGCTTTTCTCTAAAGATTTAACACTATTGGTCTTCTAACAGTCCCAGTTCAATTAAAATTTAAAGCTGACTTTGGAGGTGGAGAATGGCTCTCTCCTTCTTTAAAATCAAGCATGTTGTTAAAAGGTAAATGCAAACTCCCTGTATCATGCCAGAATAAGAGCCATCTTCTGCTATGGTACAGGACAAAAGCAAAATTAATTAAGGGACTATTCTATTACTAATCTCAACTCTTTGATTCTATTCTGATTCTTTAAACTTTTCTCAAAGTATAAATTTTATATCAAAATTTACAAGATTAATATATATATATATACATTTTAAACTTTGTTAAGATATGAATGGTCACATAGAGTACTAACTAATTCTAGAAAAAAGGCTAGCTGCATATATATGTTTTTGTGTTCGAGTCTCTTATCAGGAAATCATGGCCAGGCCTAACATCACCTGAAGTCTCCAGAAAGAAGATGGGGCCCCACAACAACAACAATTCCACGTGGACAATAATAATATCATTAAGCTGACAAACATCATCCATAGATCAGCTTTGAACTACAAGGTGCTCAGAGCAATTTTGAGATGACTAGCTGAGATGATCCAGTCTCAAAGACTACTTGAATAAGGACTTGAGATAAACCCTGAACTTTGGCATTATACACAGACTGGATAATGAAGGATATAGTTACCTCTCCTAGAATTTGACAATTAACCTAAAATTTTTCTTTCAGGATAAAGAAAACTTCGCCCATACCCAGCAGGAAGCAATTTTAAGAATACGACGCCCACATTCCCAAAGAGGTGGTGTGGGGTGGGTGGTTTTTTGGTCTTTTTAATGGGTTTTGGGTCTGGGATAATTTTCAGTATTTAGGGGGATTGGTTACAAGTTATTGCCAAGGGTTAGGAAAAAGGCTAAGCAAAGGAGATTAGATTTAAGTTTCTTGTTTAAAAATAAAAAAAAAGAAAGAAAGAAAGAAAAGAAAAGAAAAAGACAATTACTAATTTTAAATACTTTACATTGGATTGAATTGTTTTATATTGTATACAAATTTGAAATTGATATTGTTAGAAAATGCTATATGGCCGGACGGTGGTGGCGCACGCCTTTAATCCCAGCACTCGGGAGGCAGAGCCAGGCGGATCTCTGTGAGTTCGAGGCCAGCCTGGGCTACCAAGTGAGTCCCAGGAAAGGCGCAAAGCTACGCAGAGAAACCCTGTCTCGAAAAACCAAAAAAAAAAAAAAAAAAAAAAAAAAAAGAAAATGCTATATGTATATTTCTAATTGTATTTATACCATTCATTTAACAATGTAATGCAAATTTTTGATCTTTCAATGTTATTATTATCAACTATTAGGATATAAAGAAATGAAAGCTAGTAGTTAGACATTATCATAGAACTTGTAGTCATATTAGATATGTTTGAGCAGAGATGTTTTAGACAGGTCATCTTCAAACCCTTCAGAGATCTACAGAATATGGCATTTAAAATGTTTTAATAACTTAGAAAATTTTTCTTTTTTGAGACATGTCGGCTCCTGGCAGTACCAATCTACTTTAGAGAAAATATGGGCATTGAAGAAACTGCATATGGAGTCAACTTTCATTCTGGCAAAAGTTAGCCACTGGACAACAAAGTATCCTCGAATCAACAGGACAAAATGGACAGACAGATCACGAAACAAGGGACTACTGATTCTTGTCAAAACAAGTGTGGTTATGGCTTTATCAAAAGGCATCTTCTGAGGCCAGGACAATATGGCCCCATCCCTGAAGTGGCCTTTGCATCCGGAAAAGGTACGGTGCCCTTTTCTTCGAAGGCAGCTTAACAGGCAGAGGGCCGATGGATTCTGTTGTACAATGGAACAGCAGCTGAAAGCTCATGCCTCTCAAAAGTAGACTGGCATTTAATAAAGGGATGTGGAGAAGAAGGGGATGCTGAGATGAAGCCATATATACATAGCCAAGAAGAATGGACAGCTGAATTTAAAAACTGTCAACAATTTCCAGAATTTAAAATCCTGAATCATGACAGGACACTAGTGGAATTCAGGTGTTTCTGGTACGTGGACTTCTCTCACCCAATGTGAGGTTGAACTGTTGACCTTGTGTACATCCTACTTCACAAATGAGTCTGTCAGATACACTAAGCCTATAGGCTGAAGATGATGCCCCAACACTGCAGAGAAACCTCAGGTGACTGCCCAGGCAGCTGGCTATTTCTGTCAACTCACAAAATTTTTTGGAAGTTGCTTGCATGCACTTCCTGTTTTTATTTTTGTTAACTAATATTATTCCCTTCTTGGGTCTCTGAGGGAGTTGAAGATTAGTTAGTTATGGTTGAAGATTAGTTAGTTATAGTTGAAAATTAATTAGGATAGAAAGTGCATTAGATACATCTTGGATTTACCAAAATAGGATAGATAATGGAATTATTTTCTCTGATTTGTCAAATACCTCTTTAGGTATTTATTACTTGTATATATTGTATATAGTTATTGTACTTTTGTATATAGTTTTTCTTTTGTTAGTTATAACCTTTTGCTTTTTTCTTTTTATTAAAATAGAAAAGGGGAAATGTGGTGGTAATCTAATTGTACTGAAATATTATTTTGATTGTATGTTAATAAATAAAGTTGTCCGGGGGTCAGAGCTATTAGAGCCATAGCAAGTGCCGGGCGGTGGTGGCACACGCCTTTAATCCCATAGATATCTGTGTGTTCAGGGTCAGAGCTATTAGAGCCATAGCAAGAGTGTGGCAGTGGTGGCACACGCCTTTAATCCCATAAGATCTCTGTGTGTTCAGGGATATAGTCAGCATTGGAGACATATGCCTTTAAGACCTAGGGGGCTGTACATTCAGACAGTGACGAGGCAGTCATGTGTTTGGGTTTATAACCAATGAGAAGGCAGAACAACATACTTTAAAAAAACGAACCGACAGGAAGTAGGGCTCTTTTCGCGAAGCTGGGACAGCAGGAAGAAGGGTGAGATTTTAGCTCTGAGCTCTGACTTCTCGGCTTTCTCTTTTACATTGTTTCTGTGTTTCTTATTTAATAAGACGGTTGGTTACATCTACAGTTGGATGCTATCTAATATGGTGGGAACCAATTAGATATTAGATACAACTATTAGATCTGTACACTTTCTTAGCTACCCAGTTATGTTTTCAGCTCTATGATGTAAATGTCAACTTTACAAATATCGAATCACCTAGGAAGAGGTGTCAATGTGAGACTGACATAAGAGTTTAGGTGGATGCCAGGCAGTGCACGCATTTAATCCCAGCACTTGGGAGGCAGAGGCAGGTGGATCTTTGTGAGTTCGAGGCCAGCCTGGTCTACAGAGCAAAATCCAGGACAGGCACAAAGCTACACAGAGAAACCCTGTTTCCAAAAACCAAAAAAAAAAAAAAAGTTTAGGTAGAAATGGTTGTTCACTTTTTCCAAAAGTCTGGTCTTTCTCATTAGACTAAGACACTACCTGGAAAAGAAGGGAAAATCTGATGTAGGTACTGGGAAAATGGTCTAGTGGTTAAGAACATTTGCTGTTCTCCCAGAGGTACTCAGTTCCCAGGACCCACATCAGAATCTCCATAATTCCAGCTCCTGAGTGTCTGATACCTGCTGTGGTGTTCACAGTCACTTGAACTCGAATACCCCACTGCACATGCATGCACACGCACACGTGTGCACGCAACACACAAAATAGGTCTTTATGGAAAGAATTTCTGAAATACCTAAGAAAGCAACTACAGGTAGCCATACCAATATAGATAGACCCTTTGAAAGAATATTTTCTGGTACTACTAGACATAAATATAAGTATATTTATGTTTTTTAGAAACAAAAATAATTTGTCATATAGAAACGGTGGACTAATTAAATCTACATGTCAAACTTATTTCACACTTTACTTCTTTGAATTCTCCATTAATAAGAGACATCATATAAATAGAGAAATAGTACTTTGGGTTTTGGAACAATCCACTAATTCAACTCATACATTCTAGGATTTCTTGTATATGCTAAGTCATTGGAGTTCTATTGATTTCCTAGGTTTGGATATATAGCAAGAGCCTCTTCAGGCTTATAATAGAAAAGAAAGACACTTAGCCAATTTATGCACATAGATTTATGCATACAACTTATGCATACAGATTCAAATCTCAGAACTACCACTATTTAGTTTTTAACTATAGCAAGCTAGTTAATCAATCCCATATAATGTATAGACTTGCAATATAGGGTTTCAATGGTGTCTCATATTTTAAAAGAAAATATGTAAATAAAAATACATGAAAAACTAAGGTTCTATGCTACTGTGCATTTTGAGTATCTGGTGACAAAAGAAGCCAAGAAGTCTCATATCCTAGATAGTCTAGCCCTTCCACACTATATGGAGTGAGTCCATTAACTTCTAGCTAAACTATTAAATCCATTGACATTAACTAACAAAAATGAACTATGATACTATGGATATGCCTCATCAAAGCAGTTGGAAGTCTTCAGGGCAAACTCGAAGCTCCTTCAGTGAGAAATTCTGCCTCAAGATGGTCCTGCAGAAATAGAGTCTGAGAATCTAGTTTGAGAGTCTTCCCTACAGCTATCCGACTCAGCGCATTAACTCCTATTTGAGTTTCCAATCTGATGGCCAGGAATTCCATATTTACCAGTGCCCATTCTTATTTGAACCAATTTTTTGAATCAATCTCTCTCTCAATCTTTCTCTGTATACACACACACACACACATACACACACACACACACACACACACACGTGTATGTGTATGTATAGACATTATCTCTACATATAACTGAGTCATTATGAGACATACCTTATTAAATCACTTATGGATCTAAATCTCACTAGACATAAATGATACTATAGCACTTCCTATTCTATAGCATAATAAAATATATCATATGTATATGATATATTTTATATATGCATAACTAATAATATAATACCATAATATACACATACATAGTATACAATAGAAAAGTTATATGCCATGTAAATTATAGCTAGTTCTACTCATTCTGACTCTCTTACAGGCTTGTTTTAGACATCTGCAGCCCTCTTCTTACCTCCCATTATATAAAAGCCTTGAACTACAAATTTTGTTTTCCAAACATCTTAAGAAAGTAAGTGACTTGATTGATCTGATCTTGAATTACCCTTGCTTGAGCATCTGAAAAGTTTTCTGCTTGGCCCTGACAGATATGGCGCTTTACAGACTGCCAGAATGAAATAATGTCTTTTGAATTACGGAGCAGAGTTCTTGCTATATTCAAGTCCTCCATAAATGTAAGCCATCACTCGTTTGCTGTAACCTAATTATTATTGCAGTGGCTTCTAACTACTCAGTTTCTGCACCAATAAATACTTCTGCCCCTGTGAAAACTCCCTGCTCACCCTCTGTAGGCCTGCAGAATCTTTCCAGGGGCTTCCAGCAGAATCTTCAGAGTCAGCTGCAGGCTGCAGCTGTGTCCAAGTCAAAGATCCTGCCCCCCAGGAGGCCAGGGTCAATTAACCCGTCAAGCAGGGCCAGCTTCCCCTAGTCCATGTGTAAAAGAAATATCTAGAAGTATAAATCAGGAGAGGGATCTAATTCTGATGTGATTTGAATGGAGGATGAATCCAACTATCCACTGCATTTCATTCAACAAACAATAGGATGAAACCTCCTGGAAAGAAATGGTGAATGCAGAGATTAATAGATGGGGGACTGATTAGAATTTCACAAGTGAGGAGAGATTGGAATGCTGCATGTCCCAAACTTAATCACCTTATCTTAGAATAGCTCTAGCCCTCTGAAACAGCCATTCCTTGTCCACTTCTATGTCTGAACTAACATCCGATAACTAATAGATAGAACCCTTTTGGAATCTATTATCTTAGAAGATCACTAGCTTCCACCAAAACCAAAGCTAAAACATGTCATCAGATAGCTTCTTAAGCCTGTCTATGAATGACATCAGATAGCATGAGAGGCCTCTAAAAAGCTTTATCCATATTGCTATATCTGCCTCTCTGATTCATACACCAACTTTTTTTTTTTTAAACTGCCTTGATTGATGACTTTCTTTGTTCTTTAAAACTATAAAACCTCATGAAACTGTTTCCACATTGGAACATGGAATTTGGGGCAGTCTAGTCAGTGTTCCTGGGTTGCAGTCACTGAAAATGGCTCCAGAATGAACTGTCTATTCCATTTAAGATGAGAGCTGTGTTTTTTGCATTGACAACACTATGCAGCACTTTGAAGAAGGAGAAAGGACATTTTTCTTCATGGCACTATCAAAATTTTGTTTACTTCTGCATGTAGCACTTTAAAAAATAAGTATTTACATTTAAGTACTTCTAGAAATACCTACTTATGCCTTCTTTTTGCTTCTGATCACATCCAGATACCTTTCTAGTTGCATATTCTGATACTGAGAAAATTTTCTCATTCTGTAGCCCTAATCTTTCCCTCGCTGAAAATTTTACTAAGATCATATTTAAAACTTGAATATAATTTTATCACCAGAACTAGATTTTCGGCTGGAGAGAAGACTCAGCTGTTAAAGTTCCCCAGACTTAGGTAAGAGGGCCAGAGTTTCTATACCCGACCTAAAATTGCAATCTGGCAAGGATTAGACTGGGGTGTTCAGAGCAAACTGGCTAATCAGACTAATCAAGTAAATGAGGTCTGAGCTTGATTGGCTGGCCCTGTTTTTAAAAAGTTAGGGGGCAGAGCTGTGGGTAAAAATTCCCAACACCACTGCATATTTTGTACACATATACAATCATACCTTCACACATGTGGGTTCGCATTCTGCACAGGTTAAAATATAAACACATTAAAAGAAGAAAAAACACCTTTCTTCTTTTATTTTTAAGATTATAGTTGCATAATTTGTCTCTTACCTTTTCTCCCTCCAAAGTGTTCCATATACCCCTCCTTGCTCATTTTCAGATTCGTAGCCTTTTCTTTCATTAATTGTTGTTACATGCACATATTTATCATCCCAAATATAACCTCCTCAGTCTGTATAATACTACTTATATGTGTGTTTTCAGGGCTAACCATTCTGTATTAAATAACCAATGGATGTGATTTTTCCTTTTCTCTCACTCTTAGTATTCCTCTGTTGCCAGAGTCTGATGAAGGGCTGAGGACTCATTGACTTTTTCCTGACCATTTTGACATGTCTATTGGTGTTTTACCTGTTCAGCTCATGATTAGGCAGCCATGTTGGTGAGACTTTATGGATGCAGCCGTTCGCATTATTAGGCAAGACAATCTCACAGCACACTCCCTGGTCCACCGGTTCTTATCGTCTTTCTGTTCCTTCTGCAATTTTCTCTGAACCTTAAGTGCAGTTGCTTGATGGCTGTGTT
Organism: Peromyscus maniculatus bairdii; assembly: GCF_049852395.1. Classification (NCBI taxonomy): domain Eukaryota; kingdom Metazoa; phylum Chordata; class Mammalia; order Rodentia; family Cricetidae; genus Peromyscus; species Peromyscus maniculatus. The sequence goes on from NC_134856.1 coordinate 4,955,041, forward strand.
CTTTGGGACTACACTTCACAAGTCTGCATTTGAAATGCTGGTGGTCATCTGTAATGGCTACCATCTGATGCAAAGAGAAGTTTCCTGGATGAGGAGTGCGGACTACATGTCTATGGAAGTTTAAGGACAAACGTTTAGATTGTAGTTAGGGATTGTACTGGGTTAGAAAAGTGGCAGTTGTAGATTCTCCTCCAGGATCTCTGACCTCACTCAATCTGAGTAGTTGGATAGGTTTCCAGTCCCCAGCATGGTTAACTCTTGTTCAGGAGGTCTTAAGAGCACTTAGGGAGCTGAAGGTTACTGCTGAGGTACACATGCCACTGTGGCATCTCTGGGGTGGTTGTGTCATACAGGTTGTTAAGGTTCATAGGCACTATAGCTGGATAGAACTGTTGGTCGTTGCCCCCCTCTGGAAACATTGGTGGTGCCTCTTGGTGCAATGAAACTAGTCCTCGGGGAGGAGTCAGATCAGTTCAAGGTTCAGGCACCTCTGGTCCCTGTGTCTAAAGTGCATGGTGTCATCAAGAATGGGGACTCATCTTCCATCTCTGGAGCCAACCAAGGGCAATAGCAATCTGATGTATGTTTGGGGAGTAATGAACTAGATGAGAAAGTTCATTTAAACTATAAATAAATATTTCTATGCTGATTTACATATATTTTAATGGTTTTCTATAGGTCCATGGTTGATATTATGATTCCTTATGTATTTTCAGACATGCTTACTGTTATTTTACCTTCCTCCTTCTACATTTGCCTCTACCTCCATTTTTTAAAAGTCTCCCCTTTCATATTTCTCTGATCAGACCTGTTATTCCCCTTCCTATTGCTCCCCAAACCCCTTACCCTGGCTTTTTTATGCTGTTTACCTTCCTGGTTTCTGCAGTTACTCCACAGTAAGTAATTTCCTTTGAAGATTTGAATCCATGAGGCTCTATGAAGAAAACACATGGTGTTTGTCATTTTGTGTCTGGGGTAATTCACTCATTATAATCTTATTTCATTCCATCCATTTTCCTGCAAAGTTCATGATTTCATTTTTCTTTATAGTTACATAATTTTCCATAGTGTATACATACTACATTTTCACTATCTGTTAATTGATTGAAGGATACTTAAGTTAGTTTATTTTCTAGCTCTTGTATTGAGTTCTTTGGGCATATGCCATGGAGTAATTTGGAGTGTTATAGCTAAATCACATGGTATATTTATGTATTTTTTTTCTTTTTGAGGATTCTATACACTGATTTCTACAGCAGGTGTACCAGTTTGCAATCCTACCAACAACGAATGAGAGATCCCTTTTACCAGATCCCTTACAGCATTTGTTGTCAGCTGTTTTGTTGATCTTTGTCCTTCCGACTGGAGAAAGATCACATCTGAAACTTGTTTGGATTTGCCATTCCCTAATTCCCAAGGACAATGAATATTCTTTGAAATATTTCTTAGCCATATTTCTTTTTAGATGTCTCATTCAGGTCTTGGGCCCATTTTTCTATTGAATAATTTTTAATTCTTTTTTTTTTTTATTTTCAGTTCTTTAGATTTGAGTTCTTTTTATATCCTGGCTATGAGTCCTATCAGATGACTAGCTGGTAAAGATTCTCTACCATTCCTTGACCTTCTTCAGCCAGCTGATTGTTCCTTTGAGTAAGCTGAAGCTTTTTGTTCTTATGAAATCTCTCTTTAGAAAACCTAAATAATATAAAAAGAAGTTACTCAGCATGACTCTAGTCCCACATTCCATTCTCCTTGCATTTAATGTTACTGTTGGAATTCTGAGCATCCTAATGTTCCTTGGCCCTAAATTATCTGGAGATACTATTTTCATCTGTTTTCGCCTTATTTTTTTGCTTCATTCATATCTTGATTTCTTTCTCACTTCTACTATAAACCCAATGTCCCCAGGTTCACGTACACACCCATGTTTTGACACTATTGCTCCCTGCATAACTCTAAGTTACAAGCCTACATCATGAGAATCTTCACTTTACCTTCAGAATTATTTTGACATAGAGTAAGCTTGGAAAATTAATAGAAACAGATGAATTAAAAAAAAAACAATTAGGAAATGAAAATCCAGATAAGGTCTTGATTTTCTTATTATCATTAAATTAATCTTTTCTTGTCTAAACCATTGATGATTACAACTTTTCTAAAACCCGATGCCTAAGTAAGGTATCTTTTCATGACAACAAAACCAAATTCCGCAACTTACATCTTATTCCCTGACCAGCCCACACAGTTCCGCCAAGACACCTGAGATCTAGTTTTATTTATTTGCTAATATCCTTCTTTGACCCGAATGCTCAGCAAATGTCATCCAAAGTCTGGATTTCTTGCGGGCCGCAGAAATATATCATAAGAACTCAGCTGGTTATGGCAAAGTCACTACCTGGAGGGATCAGGGAATTCCTCCAGAGGAAGCCAAATCCCAAGGAGTTTTTGGTGTTACTTGGCTTGTTATATATCAGCTGTATTCTGTTATGAAAATCATGTGTGCCTTCATAGTTTTCCCAATTGACTTTCCCCTAAGAAGGACTAACAGTGTAGACTGATCACTCTCTGGACATACACATTCCAGGTATTTGGAGAACAGCCTCAGGAAAGGCTTTCTCTGGAACCAGTTATTTCCCTTAGCCACTTTCAAGGACTACAGGAAACACCACCCAGGTGGACGCCCAACTGCCAAAGACTAACAATGATAACAGCCCACCTGAAAGTCTCCTGACTTAAATTCCACAAGGAGACACCACCCAGGGGGGCGCCCAACTTCCAAGGACTAACAAGTGATAGCAGCCCACGTACAAGTCTCCTGACTTACAGTAAATTCACAAGAGGACGCCGCCTAGGCCAGGTGGACACTAAGTAATAGTTTTACACAATTTAGCTTAGGCCCTTCTTTCTTACAGCCTTACTAACTTTATAGACCTCTAACTACTTACCTAACCACTTCTAGGAATATTTAGATAAACTTCTGTGCTAACAGCCATGCTCAGCCAGAACTCCCAGTTCAAACCTCCCTGTATCACCAGAGGCATCTAGCTGTACACAGGTTGCCTTGAGACTGAGCACACTTTCCCCCACCCTGCAGTAAACGGCAGACAGCTTGAACAGATAGGAGCCACAGGAAAAAAGAAGACAGTTTTATTTTCTCCCATTGACCTAGCAACTTAAAGATTTTTAACATCCTTTACCAAACACATTTAAGGTTATAGTTGTGCACGTAAGATCCCTCTTCTTAGATGTTACCCATATTTAGCCTTTAGTTAATTCATTAGTCACTTCCCCTTTGGGTCACAAATGGTAATTAACAACTAGTGCCCCTCTTTGTAATTCTTATCAACCCTCCATTTGATCTTGATAGCAGACAATCACTGCCTGAGGAAGTTCAGGCTGAGTGTCCTGGGTGGAGGGGAGGATCGTGATTTTGGGGAGATATATAACTGTAAAGCAGAGGACAGGAGGGGAGAAGAGAGAAGAGAATGGAAGAACGAGATGGGTAAGAACTTGAGAGGAACAAGCTGAGATGGGGAAGAACTAGATTGAAGAGCTAAAAGAGAGGACTAGAGGAACGAGATGGAAGATGAGGAAGAGCCAGATGGGGAAGAACAAGATGAGGAAGAGCCAGATGAGAGAGAAGGAGACAGGAGAGGAGCTGATAGGGGAAAGAACTAGATAGATGAGAACCTAGAAGGGACAGAACTAGATGAAGGAATTAAGATAGAACATAGAGGGGACAGTAGATAAATATAGAGAGAAATCAGGCAAGAAAGGAGCTAGACATGAGAACAGAACTGAAGCTGTGTATAAAGGATGTTATGCCAGAGGAATTAAAGCGAATGGATCAAAGAACTCTGAGTGCGTAGACTGATTCACCGACCCTAAAGATTCTCTGCTGGTTGATAGAGCCTTCTGCGGACCCTGGGAGGGGACTATCGAGGGGCTGGACCCCCATAGTCCTCGTTATGGATTAAATCAATACATTCTGAGACATTAACATCTCCCCTACCTACAGTTAACCATTATAAATTTGTGCTTCATTTTATGAAGCAAATACTTGAATGAGAACATGTAAGTTAATGACAACTAGATTTGAATGACTACCTACCCACTGTTGACTTTAAACATGGAAATTGGGGTTTTCTCTCTAAGTTAATTTCTCTGGATCCTCTTATATTAGCAATGATTTTTGTTTGCTTGCTTGCTTCACTTTAATGTATCTGAAATGAGATGGCAATGAACTTGTTTTTCCTCTGGATTATTAGGTTGGCAACCAAATATGTATGTGCTACTCGGTTTTCTGTGACTATGATATGATACCTGAAGCAGAAACATATCAAAACAGGATTTATTTTGGCTTACAATCTTGCAAGTTTCCATCTACAGTCAGTTGTCTCCACTGTGTTTACAACTGTGAGTAGCAGACATCATGGTGGAAGAAGTGAGCAATGAAATCTGTCAGTCAGGAAATAAAAAGATGGAACTAGAATCCCTATATCCCCTATATAGCATATTTCTGTGCAAATAGAAGACTATCATCTACATATACTCCTTTATAATTTCATCACCCACCCATAGCACCACGGGCAGAACCAAACATTTGACCCTGAATTTCCTTCAACATAGAGAAGTTTAAATAATTGCTTATTACCTGCATATATCACGAAGCAAGGGAGCATTAAAATTCATTTATTGCTGTTATTACTGAAACTTTTAAATAAATTCAATTTTCATTTGCTGTACTAATGCTCTTATACCTTTATTTTTTAAAAGCAAAGAGCCTTTATTTATTTTTTTGTATTTATTTTACAATACTATTCAGTTCTACATAATAGCCACAGATTCCCTTCTTCTCTCGCTTCCTGTCCCCCTCCCCTTCCCCCCAGCCCACCCCCCATTCCCACCTCCTCCAGATCAAGGTCTCCACCAAGGACTGGGATTGACCTGATAGACTCAGTCCAGGCAGGTCCAGTCCCCTCCTCCCAGAGTGAGCCAAGCGTCCCTGCATAAGTCCCAGGTTTCAAACAGCTAACTCATGCAATGAGCACAGGACCTGGTACCACTATCTAGATGCCTCCCAAACAGATCAAGCCAATCGACTGTCTCACCTATTCAGAGGGCCTGATCCAGTTGGGGGCCCCTCAGCCTTTGGTTCATAGTTCATGTGTTTCCATTCATTTGGTTATTTGTCCCTGTGCTTTATCCAACCTTGGTTTCAACAATTCTCGCTCATATAAACCCTCTTCTTTCTCACTAATTAGACTCGCAGCACTCGCCTTATATTTAAGGCAAACTTTCATAGCGCTGTTCACCCATTGGTTTGCATTGAGAGCTCTTATACCTTTAAATGGCCTTAGCAGTCAGAATTCTTCTCAGAAGCCTCTCTTTCAAGTATACAGCAATGTGGAAACTGTGGTGCAGTCAGTCCTGCCTGTTGGATGTCTGACTCCCATTGAAATGCAATCATTGTTGGACTTGCAATTCACATTTTCCTCAGTCTTGTTGTATGACTCCTTTCAAATATGCACATCCATTTCAGTATTTGGAATTATTCATTCTATGCCACCACTGACTGTATATCTGCAGTTACTGCAAATATGCAATCACATTACTGCAAAGAGCAATGTCTGAGTACAGTAGAAAATAGCATGACAAAAAAAAAAGTGCTTTATCATGAAAAGGTGGTCCAGCATCTCCAGGGCCAATGATGAAACTTGAGAAAAAAGAGAGAAGAACCGGGATAGACAATGAAAGACCTCCAGCCAAGTATCTATCAGCCTGGTGAAAATGAAACAAACTTGACCACAGAAGCTACTAGACTAATCTGACCTAAAATTAAAACTTACTTTGAAAGAAAGCAAAAGCAATCATGGATTACCTTGTAGTGATTAGCTTTGCTGCTACCATGGCTGCTGCTTTCATCCTATTTTTATTGATGTAATACAATAATGTAATTGATAAATGTGTAATTGATTGAAGGCTCAGTTACATAGTTTCTACTAAACTCAGTAGTTTACATGTTGAGCATCTCCCAAGGAGCAGGTGCTATTAAAGGTTGAGGTCCCAACCTGTGGCACTTTTAGGGTGTGGTGGAAACTAAGACTCCAAAGGGAAGAATTTAAGTTATTGTAAATGTGTCTTCAGTAAACCATTACAATCTGGTTCTTTCTTTTCATGCTTTGCTTGCTGGCTACCATGATGTGAGCAGCTTTGCTCCACTATCTGCTCCTGCCCAAATATGCTGCCTCAAGGTAGTCTCCAAAACATCAGCACACGCCATGGTGGGCTGAACACTCTGAAACTGTGGTTCTAAGTAAACTCTGCTTTTGCTTTTTTATTTGTTAGTCTTGGGTGTTACAAAAATAGAAAGCTGAATAACACACACACAAGATATTGGCACACACACACACACACACACACACACACACACAGGATATTGGTTTGGAGTCTAGGAAATAATCTCATCAGAAATCAAACTGTCAGTATTTCTGCATAGTACCCCAGATTATTTCAATATACCCAAGGAGAAGATATATATATATTTTTGAGACAGGGTTTCTCTGCATGGCTTTGTGCCTTTCCTGGAGCTCACTTGGTAGCCCAGGCTGGCCTCAAACTCACAGAAATCCTCCTGGCTCTGCCTCTCGAGTGCTGGGATTAAAGGCGTGTGCCACCACCACCCAACTTTTTCTTTTTTTTTTTTAAGATATTATTTATACATTTTTATATTGGGTTGATGATGGAATGCTCCTTCTATGGGCACCTCCTTCTCTAAAGGAAAGAGGTTGTCAGATATGCATAGTGACTTACTTTTATTCCCTCCAGCATTTAGGAGACTGTGAGGTAATGATTGCTAGGAATTCTATTTCATTCTTTGCTATAGAATGAGACTCCATATCAACACACACACACACACACCAATTATTTTATAATATGTGTTGCTTTATAATTTCTACCTAAAACAAACAAAAGATAGGCATTTGGAAATTATTTGACAAATACAATTTTCCAAGTTTGTTAATGACCTCCTAATAACTCAATGTTATATATTGCTTCTTGAATAGGCTCCAAAGCTAACCTGCTTTATTTTTGTTTAGAAAATTCTTAAAGACTGCTTTTATTTGCCAAGTCTCTGGAGTGATTTCTAAAACATAGATGCTTCTTTTGGAACACATTTACTGCTGAGATTGGCAGAGCTGTTTTGATTTTTATTTCAGGTTACCATGTTGAAATTATTTGCAATAGCAGAAATCTTCTTTGAAAAAGATAAACCTTATATAAAATCCAGATGTTACATGGAAATAAATCAGAGATATTTTAAGACGAAATAGGAGCATTCTACTTTGAAAATGATTGAAATTCTGCCTATTTTCTTTATGAGAACCCTAGAATAAGCATTCTTTGGGGTTCTGAAAAGTTGTACAGCAGTGTACAAAAATTACACTGTTGAATGTCTAACCTAATATTCTCCTTGAGTCTACTCAAAGGGATCCCACAATAAAATCCATCAAATTGACTTAGATCTCTTGCCCTGGACATGCTAATCCCTACAGAGTCCTGTTTCAATTTTACTACACCAAAATATTCTGGAGGCAAAGCCCAAAATTTTGTATTTTCTTAGTTTATTATATACTTAATGTGTGTTATACATTAATAAGTATTGATTATTTTTCTAATGATGAGTTAGTATCTTTCAATCATTTGTTTCATAAGCATCATCTTAAACTTACTTCTTTTCCTGCATTCATTAGGTTTATGAATGTTTTCATATATGTTTGAAGTGTTCTTCAAGTACTCACCATACAATATTATTAAGCAAATAGCTAAGGTCTCCTAGGTCATGGAACATATAGTAAGCTGAACAATAGTGAAGCTACTCAAATGATTTTTCAAACACTGAAGTAATGCTTCTTTGTAACATTTTTCATAGAGAAGGCACACCTAGGAGCAGAGTTGTTACACGAATCCACGAGAGTCTGTTAAAGTATCAGGAATTTATTAAGAGATAAAATGGGGATGATGCACTCACAGATACAGAACAAAACAAACACTGACGCTTATCCAGCTGTCGTTGTCCTCTGTTCTGCCCCAGGATGATGGGAACCCACTGTCTGGTCTCAGACCACCCAAGATAGTGCCAGCCGTGACCCCTCAGTTTTAACCTGTCAGGTATCCAGAAAGGGCCACGCCCATTGGGCCAGATAGCCCAAAGCTCATTGGTTGAATGGAATAAATTCCCACAAGTAGTGTTGAATTGAAGATTTTTTCTGATAGTGTTCTTCCCATCTCTACATTTTCCTAAAATACCCTGCAGCAGTTACATCATGAGATATAAATATGACTTTGTATTACAGTCATCCCACATTTTCACTTTGTTTTTTGTTCTTTATAGCCACCAAGAACTTCTGTTTCTCGGTACCAGTAGCACTACATGAGTTACCATGGTAACAATGCATTTTGGGGGATAACAAAAGTAAATATGCATGTACTATGTCAGCACATCAGTTGCTAATTCCTGGCGGAGGGTTGAAATTGTGTACAGCAGGTTTTTGCTTTGAAAATGGTCCAAGTTTTTGTTTTTAAATATATTCTGCTAATTGAAAAGCTGTAGTTTATTAATTAGAGTCAAGACATACACTTTTTAATAGCCATTTAGGAAGGATTAGAGAGGGAATAAAAAATGTATCTTCTCAAAACAAAAATGGTTTAATGAATCTACTCCAAGGAGCTAAATTAGGCAAGCTATAAAATATCAAAATAACATGCAATTTTAAGTCATGTGCTTATAAAAACACTTTTGCATTCAAAATTCAGTCAGCAGAGGAATACATGCTGTCAGTGTTTATTAAGAAATAACATCTTTTGTCAGAATAAAAACAAGTTCAAATAATATGAAACAAAAGATATTCAAGGGAACTATTTAGGTAGAGGTAATACAGTGGGGTTATATTTAAATTTGTCTTGTGGTAATTCCTTCTCATTCCTACTTGCTTCTACCCTGCTGAACCTTATGGTGTTATCTTTTAGGACAGCAGGATTCCCATTATGGTTTGTTTCCTAATGGTGCTACATGACCCCCATCCTCACCTGGCATTCATACTTAATGGATATTCTTCAAGTTCTTTGCTCACCTTTTTTTTTCAATATCTCTGATAAACAATCATATTCCAGGGTAAAAGCATCAAGTTATCAAGTCACGTGTGGTAAGATGTATTTGTTTTAGCTTTCAGGGCCTTTCCTGTTGATCACACACCTTGTTTTGTGGGAAAATCACCGACTATTACTCCATAGAGCCTCTGGGTCTGCAGTTCCCAAACTACTTGTTACACCATGAACACTGCAACTCTTCTCATATTTCTGTGGTGTTGCTGAGCTACATTGGCCCCTCTTAAAAACAATAACAACAACAAACTATGTATCGTGTAATATCTTGTGCAGAGAATACTTCTGCTTTGGTATGTTCCCTGAATGAATTCCCACAACCAGTATGTTTTTCAGATCATATAGCATTTTGTAAATATCTCTGTTAAGATTTCTCTATGTTCCAATTATGGTTTACAATTCCATCCTTCCCTACAGATTTGGCTGAGGAGCAAGACAATGTTTGACTCACACTTCTGAAGCCATGACAAGCTTGGGACCTTGAGTAAATGATGGTGAATGACAAACCTTCTGAGGTATAGAATTATTGTTCTTGATACCTACCAAGCAGGAAATTGAACACAAAGAGAAACAAATGATCTTTTATTCTCTGGCTTGTAGTAGATCTCCAGAGTTTAGGCTGATGGGGATCGATGAAAGTACTGTTTCACCTCTGTGGTTATCAAGTGGCTGTATGTAGTAGTTCATTCTCCCAAGGTAGGATTTATTCTAGATCTGTATGAAGTACACAAATGGATGATTTACTTTGTTTCTTGTACAATTTGCATTGCTTATACAAGGACCTTGTTAAAGCTTTTCAGATCATAAAGACATTCTATGTGTCCCTATTATACCATCTGAAATCACATAAATTAAATTTGCTTTCTCTTTCATGTTATGATATTTAAATCTGTGTTCATCTCAATCATTTATGTTGTTAAAAAGCATTCTGAACATCATCAGCTTCTTATCATTGCACATAGTTTCTTCATCACCTCTATTTCACTGTCTGTAAGCAGTGTCTTTAGTGGCCGATTTTAGCTACAATGGTAAGTCCTAGAGACTTTTCTGATTTTAAGGAAGAGAAGTAGAAGAGATATACTAGAACATTTATGATAATAGCAACATTAGTAAATATGAAAGCCCTGATGTACTTTTTAAATACAACCCTATGCGAATATTGTAGATGAAATGACTTATTCAAACTTCAAACAGTTTCTGGGGAACTTCTGAGCCTTAGCGAAGACACAAGATAACCAAGTCCCTTATTGAAGTGGCATGAACAAATTCATAAAACTTTGACATATTTGTCTTGTTTTTCTCAGAAAAAAATGTTTATAGTATATTTTTAATATTTACAATAGAAAATTCAAATGCAGATTAAAATAATTAAAATTCCATGCTGTATCTCTGTCTCAGAGATGAAGAGAATCACTCAAGTTCTGGACAGACTTGGAAATTCAGGAACATGAGGAGAACAAAGGTTAGAAATAACTAGAAAAATGAATTCTGTATCCATTACAGGTTTGCCACAATAGTTTGTTGAAGCTATTGTCTTCTGTGGCAAATGTAGCTTCAAAAAGCATATTGAAAAAAAATTATCATTTTGATAGTGCTACAAAATACATTTTTCATCTGTAGTACTCAATGTCACTATGAAGAGTAACCTATGAAGCCTATTTCTGGAAGTCTGATTATTGGTTTAGATGAAAAAGTTGAAAGACAATTTTACAAACTGCAACGGCCCTAGAACTTAGAAAATTTTGAATCAACCTTATTTTCCAGGATATTTCACACCCATAGGCAAAAAATGATGCCTTTTAAACACTGATCCTTTGTTGTGACCCAACAAGAGCCTCCTTTTCATGAAAAGAAAAAGTTAATTTTTTTCTTTCACTAGAAATTTATCATTCTTTTAGCATTACAACTTTTATATTGGCAAGAGATATCACCACAGCAAAAGATAAATATGTAAATAAATAAATACAATGGAAACAAGTTAGAAAGTACATGAAATTTTCTTATAAGAGAAAGCATGAACGAGATTTTTAGTTGCTGCCCCTCAATAGAAATCATTCAGTAGTTTGTAGAAGAAAGAGATGTGAATTAAAGAAATAAACAAGAATAGACTGAGGCAGACCTGTAATAAAATAACACAGTATTTTTTGCTGTTCTCATCAAAATAGGAGCTGAAGGGACAAATTATGTCTGTGTTTGCACACAGATGTGTATAAAGTCTGGGGTTCAGTTTCAGTAGATGCATGGGTTTCCTAAAGCTTTTCTAGGAACTATCTGGTGTGTGTGTGTGTGTGTGTGTGTGTGTGTGTGTGTGTGTGTGTGTGTGTTTATGTCTCATATTACTTTCTGCAATAAATTTATTATATCCATTTTACACATAAGTGAATGAAAAGTCAGAAATGCTCTTAAAAATCATTCTCAAGGGCATCTTACCTATGAAACTGGCTGTTTTAATTATCCTATGTCACTTCAGCCCTTACTCATGCATTCTTAAAATTATGTGATGTGTATATGATTTCATGTTTTTTGTACAGTTGTGTTTATCTATGTATGATATGAGCAAAATAAAATAATCAATATTTAAGTTGTGTGGTGACACATACCTTTGACACTAGCACTCAGGAGGCAGAGGCAGGCAGATCTATGGGTGTTTGAGGCCAGCCTGGTCTACAAAGCACATTCCAGGACGCCAGGGCTGTTACACAGAGAAATCCTGTCTCAAAAAACAACAGCAAATATCCAATGGACAAACCCTTTATAGTTTGCTCTTTTATAAAAGCTAGCAATATAAAAGGACTCCTTCAATGATAGAAAATTAGACATGCATTGATTTAAAATAGAAGTGGTTATTTAAACTGATGAATGTTTATATTGTTATGAACTCCCACCTTTCATACTCTGCTTCTTATATTTTGACCTCAACTCTCATCAGGTCAGTGCTAAGGCAACCATTCTGCTGCAGAGTCCCAGAAGTTGCCGCTTTAAGTCTGTGTCTGCTAGCTTTTGTGCCCTGCCTCAAGGATTTTTTGATGTAAAGACATAGGAATTCAGAAAAATGTTACTTACTTAACACTCAGGCTGCACTATCCAGAATCTCAATAATTTTGAGTTGATTATGACATAAGACAGATTTTCTATTGCATCCCCATGAAAATATGAATTGCACTACCACATGACCTGGTATTTCAGAAAAAGCCAGAATTATTTGAGCTAAATAAGGCTGATCAATGGAGTCTCTGGAATATACCTAGTTCTTGCAGAAAAGCCTTCCTTTCAAGCTGAGATCTCCTCCGAACTTCAGAGAAAACTGAGCCCTTGTGAATACTGAGACTGGCCAAATGGGTAGGGAAACTAAGTATTCATGTGGAGTTGGCCACCATTCTTTGTTGTCACAGGCTAAACAGATACTGAAGCAATCACAATGGCAAGAACCATTGTTGGAGTTCCCACAAATGGAGTGATACAAATGGAACAATACTAAGTCTCTTTGGTAGGAAGCAATGCTTATTTACTAATGACAGCACTGGCTCAGAAGATCACATTCACAGCCTGAATCCTGTACATAGCAGGGCATTGACATATATACCTTCCATTAGTTTCTGGTTATACTTTAGTTCCTTTGTTTCACCCAGATGATGACACAAGATCCTATTGGGTGGTCTATGTTATAAGTTTATTACATATGCCAAGTTGCATTACCTATGTTCTGGGAAGGCTTGACCACAACAGAAGAATTATATCCAGAGAGGTCAAGCTTGTTTGGAAGACATAATGACCCTATCTTCAACATCATCATCTATCTATGTCTTTTCAATGACCCCTTCTGAACTTCTACATTCACTCAACAAATATCTCTTCTTTGTTGAGTATTATTTTTTATGATATACAAATAAAATAGAAAAATACATAGCAACTAGGCTGACAAATGTGTTGGTACAATAAGTTTATTGAGCCCGCCAATGGACTGCTACCTTACCAAAAAGATCAAAGAACTTCACAAAGTAAAGTGATGAATAGCCAGACAGTGAGTAGATGATCATGCGCATACCTAGTAAATTCACTTTGTCTAAGGAGGCAAGTGGACTTAGGTGAAGCCAGATGGAAGCCTGGGGGAATAGTTGACTAATTAATGGAGGAAAGGAAGAAGACTGGAAGAAAGAAACCAAACAAATGGGAGTTGGGAATTTATAAGACTTAACTAAGAGTGGAAAGCAGCCTGTTTCCCCTGTCTTACTGATATCTTATTCAAAGCTTCCATTGAAGAAAGAGGTTCCAATGATAAATGGACATCTAAATTTACAGAGTTAGTATGTTTTTCTTCAGCTACATCAATATCACTGTTGTTTGATGGTTCATGAATAGAAGCCAGAATGGAGAATAACATGGGCCAAATATGTGGGAATTCCTTCCGAAAAATGCTACCCTGATTTTTCAAAAGCTAACTTGTAAGGAGTAGAAGCCATCAATGAACTCTCAAATTTTTATCCTCCCTTTCAGGAACCAGCAAATGTGAGATTATTTACTGGAATATTTTTTTTTAATTTCTAGAGGACAATGACTTCATACAAAGATTTACATTTGTTGCTTTCTGTGACTTTTGAAGCACCATTTTTCAAATATTTGCTGAATTCCTGGTCTGTTTACATGCTGTTCTGTTTAGCATTTTTCCAAGTTCATGGGAACATGCACAGCAATGGTGCAATAACTGTAATACACTAATCTAATACATTGAATCATGTGAAATTACACAAAGTTTAAAAACCATGAAATAGTCCACTAAAGGTTCAGCCAAAGTACCATCTTAGCAACAAGATGCTGCAGGGTTTAAATGATATATTCCACTATGATATGTTTATGTAACTGAAAGTTTTGTATAATGAAATGGTCATAACACCTAAAATATGTTGTAGTATTAGAAATAACCATTTTTACCTATATTCCATTTGACCTAATTCTATTTAATTTTATTAAGTTCATTACTTAGGGAAAATGTGTGCAGAGTTGATAGATGACTAAATTCAATTACTATCTCTGCACAAACTACAGAAGAGGAGTTGCCTGCTGTAATACATCTTTGAATAACTGACCAGACTGAAATATGTCAGATGAAAGAGCAAAGTTAATGAATGATGCGAGCAGATTATGCTGAGTGTAGCAAAGTGTACTGATTCAGAAATGGCTCACTCAAGCCATTTTTATTGTAAGTTTTTATTACATCATTTCTTCCCTTTTCTCCCTCCACTTCCTCCCATGTACTCTCTTTTCTCTTTCCCAAATGCCTTGCTTCTTTTTCCTTAATTAATTCCTGATATAGATATGTGTGTATGCGTATTTATACATATGTTTGTATGTATGTGCATATGCACATATATATGTGTACATATTGTATGTGTGTATGTATAGGTATATATGTGTGTAAGTATATGTATGTATATATACATTTTGATACAATCATTAAGATGCAAACAACTTAGCCATATCTGGGTATGATTTTGTTTTTGGCCAAAGTCAAAGAAATTTTTCACCAGGCGTTGGTGACACACGCCTTTAATCCTAGCACTCGGGTGGCAGAGGCAGGCGGATCTCTGTGAGTTTGAGGCCAGCCTGGTCTCCAAAGTGAGTTCCAGGAAAGGCACAAAGCTACACGGAGAAAACCTGTCTCAAAAAACCAAAAAAAAATAATTCTTTCTTTCTATCTAAGGACAAAGGATGTCCAAGCAAATGTCTTGACATTTATGCTGGCACAACCCAGATCATGGAAGCCTTTTCACTAATGGAGAATAGATCCTCACAAAATATGACCTATGTTTCAGTGCAAAGCAGTTCAGACCTATCAAAGATGAGACTATGAATTAGTGGCTCAGAATGATTCCTTGTTTTGTTTGTTTGTTTTGTTTTATTTTGGTTGCTTTTCTTGCTTGTATTTCCCATTTCCCAACTTTTCTGTTCTGTATCAATGTCCCAAATAATCACCTGTATGGCTTTTGTGTTAGGCTCTCATTTCAGAATTGAGGTAAAATGCTGGTATTTGGATTTATCTATTTTAAAATGCACACATACCTGACCTTTCATCATATGCTTTACTGGCTTAGAGCCTCATGATAGACCAGACAACTTCATGGAGGAAAACACATGTGGCATTGTCTGAGAGCATATGTTGGCTTTAAATACTGATTTGGAATGTTGGCTTCCTGTGTGTTATTCATACCTGTTTTTAGAATAGTGGCATTTTTTTTTTGTGTTGCCTTAACTGGTGCACAAAACATGTAGTTGATAAATGTTAGGTTCTCAGAAAAAGCTATGGTTGTGAATTTGAGAAGAGTGGAGTCAACCACTGACAGAATTTTGCAGCACCCATTTTATTCACTAGTATTATAATTTTTTAATATATGTGTATTCAATCCATCTTAATTCAACTTAAACCTTGTGTAAGCCATTAGAGTTGACAAATCCAAATGATACATTTAAATGCAGAGTCAGGATTTGAATCCTGACCTCTAGGTGGCAAGAACTATATTTGCTTTCATATGATGTTTTGCCTATCACTAGACTGTTGTTGGAGGTTTTTACTCTTTTCCTTCTATTTATCCTCTCTGTCTACCAACCCCGCCTATTTCTCTGTCCTGCCTCACTATTGGCCATTTAGCTCTTTATTAGTCTGTTCGGTGTTTTAGACAGGCACAGTAACACAACTTCACAAAGTTTAACAAATGCAACATAAACAAAAATGACAAACCTTAAAATAATATTCTACAACACTAGACAACTTCCCATTAGGTCAAAGTCAAGCCAGGAGGCATAATCAGGTCTGCTGAGAAGGTCATGCCTAGTGAATATAAAAGAAAAGGCCCGGGAATCAGACAAATTGCATCACATTTCAATTGAATACCTTGCGGGTTGATATTTTTTTTTTATTATTATTATTATTATTATTATTATTATTATTATTATTATTATTATTTTACAACACCATTCAGTTCAACATAATAGCCACAGAATCCCCTGTTCTCCCCCTCTCGCCCACCCCTCCCCCCAGCCCAACCCCCATTCCCACCTCCTCCAGATCAAGGTCTCCCCCGAGGACCGGGGTTGACCTGGTAGACTCAGTCCAGGCAGGTCCATTCCCCCCTCCCAGACCGAGCCAAGTGTCCCTGCATAAGTCCCAGGATTCAAACAGCCAACTCATGCAACGAGCCCAGGACCTGGCACCAATGCACAGCTGCCTCCCAAACAGATCAAGCCAACTGACTGTCTCACCCGTTCAGGTGGCCTGATCCAGTTGGGGGCCCCTCAGCCTTTGGTTCATAGATCCTGTGTTTCCATTCATTTGGTTATTTATCCCGGTGCTTTATCCAACCTTGGCTTCAACAATTCTCGCTCATATAAATCCTCTTCATACTCACTAATTAGACTCCCAGTGCTCCACCAGGGGCCCAGCCGTGGATGTCTGCCTTCAGATTCCTCAGTCCTTGGATGGGGTTTATGGCATCACTATTTGGGTGTCTGGCCATTCCATCACCAGAGTAGGTCAGTTCCTGCCGTCTCGCGACCATTGCCCTTCAACTGAAGAATGGATAAATAAATTGTGGCACATATACACAATGGAATACTACTCAGCAGAGAAAAACAACAACATCACACGGTTTGCAGGCAAATGGATGGATCTAGAAAAAATCATCCTGAGTGAGGTAACCCAGACTCAGAAAGACAAATATGGTATGTACTCACTCATAGGAAGATGCTAGATGTGGAACAAGGATGACTAGACTGCTACTCACATCACCAGTGAGGCTACCTGGAAAACGGGACCCCAAAAAAGACATGGAGAAATGGACAAGATCTACATGAATAGCCTGGTCATGAGTGGGAACAATGAAGGGCGACAGTCGAGGGAAAGAGTGGGAGATCCTAGCTGGATCAAGAAAAGAGAGGGAGAACAAGGAATAGGAGACCATGGTAAATGAAGACCACATGGGAAGGTGAGAAGGGGAGGAAGCAGAGAGCTAGGGAGGCCCACGGAGATCCACAAAGATACCCCCTCAAAAGACTGCGGGTTGATATTTTATAGAGTATGTAAAATGGTGATAAAAGATAATGGAGAAAATAAAGATAATTCATTTTCTCAAAGGCATTGATCATCAGAAGAGGTATATTTTCTTTCCCTCCTTTATACCAAATGGGGAATTTGTTCAATATTCTTAATTTACATAAAATATACAATGCAGTTAGACACTTTAAGTGCGCCTTGCATTTAGTTCATGACTGTAAAATCATTTCCAGAAAGGAGAAAGTTCTCTGTGTGTTTTATTTACATTTTCCCAAGCCCAACTTTGAAGCCATTAAATGAATAATTCATCAGGCTTGATGTTTAACGACTTTGTAAGGGGCTTTTTTATTTCCACTTCTCACTTGGTGCACAGGTTTGCCACAGACTTGTCAACACTTACTTTCGGATTTTCTTGTCTCCGCCATAATGAAGGAGGGTGAGTTTTGAAGAGTTTTTCCTCATTACACACAGGTGTTAGTCATTTCCTGTCACAATGAATGGACAACTAGTCAAATTTCCCTCCCTCTTTTAGTATGTACTGTGGAAGTCAATTAAATTTCAGTCCCAATAATCCATGGTGCCTGTGATCCACATAGCAGCAGCTCAGTGGAGTGCAGCAACATGTGAAAGAAAGCAAGAATGCTGCAATAGTGCAAACAGAAGCAACTATAGAACTATAGCCATGCTCTAGGACGAGTGACCCAGGATTCAGAAGGAGAATGCCAACTGAACAGAGTTTATATGAATAATACAGTTGGACAATATGTCAGGCAGCATTCGAATAGCTGATACTGTAGTATCCGGTGTCACCATCCCCTTCTCTCACTAATCCAGAGCTACCCTTTAGATTTGATTATAATTATATCAATTTACAATACCAGAACACAGTATGATAGAATACTAAAATGCCAAGACCGACCTGTACAAATTAGCAGTTGTGTTACTTTAGAAAAGTTAAATATCATTGATCCAAATCATCCTCATCTATTGCTCAGAATCCTTGGGGAACAATATATTGGCTCACTGTCAAAACCAGAATAATTTCTATATGGAATGTACCTCCTATATCTCAAGCACATAGGAAGTGATCAGAAATCATGGCTGCAAATGTCTCCCTTTTACCTATTTTTTCAATAATATTTAAAATAATAAAATGCTTTGAGATAGAATTTGGGAAACAAATAATGAGTCTCCCTATTCCATGGCTTATAGCCACTATAAAAAATGTGACCAAGTTATTGGCCACAGATTCCTTATTAAGTTCTCAATATAATGGAGTTTTAGGAAAATGTCATCCTAACAAGTCCAGGCATGTTTTCACTAATGTAAAAATATATTGCATACTTCCCACTTCCCTCTTCCTCACACACCCCTTTTCCATGTTCCCCAGCCACATATAACACTGAGTCCTATTAATATTTCCTATATGTATATGCTTTTAGGTGTTGGATCACCAATTAGTGGTCTTAATCCTTTGGAAAGACTAATTCTCCCTCTCTTGAGAGCTTTAAATTATGTGTTCATCTATGGGTGACACCATATTTATGAAGTTTCTACCATCAACATTTAAGTTGTCATTTTTCAGGACTTGTTTAAGCAGCCATGTTGTTGAGATTTAATAGGTAAAGTTTCACTGTCATTTGTAGAAGAAACAATCTTAGGGTCTTGGAGCAGACTTCCTGGTCCTCTGGCTCTTACAATCTTTTGGCTTTCTCTTCCACATTTCCTGAGCTTAAATGTGTGAGAGTTGTACTGTAGATGTGTCAATTGTGGGTGTACATCCATGGTCAGTTCTCTCGTTTTTTGACCAATTGTGGCTTTATGTAATAGTAACCACACTGCAAAGTGAAGAAGCGTTCCAGGCTTTTTTTTTTTTCTTTTTCTTTTAGGCCAACAACCAGCTCCCAAATCATGACACACAGATTTATTATTAGTTATGAATGCTTGGCCCAGCTTAGGCACATCTCTGGATAACTCTCTTAACCCATTTCTCTTTATCTACCTTTTGCCTCAGGGCTTAGTACATTTCATACTTCTGGATATCTTATTTTCACTACTTCTTGATGGCTGCCTGGCATCTGTCTGGCTTCCTGCTCCGGGTGTGTCCCTCATTCTTTCTGCCTTCTTCTCTCATTCTTCCTTCTCTTCTTTTTGAGCCTGGATTTCTCCTTCTGTTTATTCTCTCTGCCCACCAGCTATCGGTCGTTCAGCACTTTATTAGACCAATCAGGTGCCTTAGGCAGGCAAGGTGAATCAAATGCAACACATCTTTACATAATTACACAAATGCACCATAAACAAATGTAACACTTTACACAGTTAAAGTAATATTCTGATCTTATCGCCAGGGGGCCCCCCAAGCAGATCAGGCTACACAACTGTCTCACCATGCAGAAGGCCCACTACCTATGATGGGACACCTGGGCAGCCTTGAGGCAGCGAGAGGGGCTTGGACTTGCCTCTACTGGATGTGCCTCCCCATCGGAGGCCTTGCCTTCTTGTTGTGAGGAGTGGGGGGTGGGTTGAGAGGGGAAACTGGGGGTGGGTGGGAGGAGGGAAGAGGAGGATCTTTGGTGTGTAAAATGAATGGAAAATTTTTCTTAATAAAAAAACTGGAAAAAGAGTAATATTCTTCAACATAAACAAATATAACACATCTTTGACTAGTTAAAATAATATTCTACAAAAAAAGAAGCTTTTTGGTGAAGGTTAGGAGCTATAACTTATTGTTGGTATGAGGATAAATATTAAATATATAGTGCAAGATTATACTAGTTTTGGAAAGTAGCATTAGTAGGGGTCTCCTTTAAGATCCACAACCCCTCTAACCATGGCTAGTTGTCTAGATTTCTAGTATCAAGCATGATTTCCTTCCTGTTGGATGGGGCCATATGTCAAATTAGACAGCTATTGGTAACTGCCAAGATATAAATGTCATTATTTCACTTTTAGGAATACCATGGCTCTGCTTTGGTTCATAAGGGTTAGGAGGTTGTACTATGTATTGCTTTCCTCTCTTGTCAGCCTTCAGAGCACCTTTCAATACTGTGAAAGCTAGTCCTCAGAGAGGAGGCTCTCAAGTCAGATCTACCTGAATTCTCTGAGTTCTGAGTCCAAAGTACATGGGTGAAACATTATTACCACTAGCAATTTACTACACACACACACACACACACACACACACACACACACACACACAGAAAGAGAGAGAGAGAGAGAGAGGATGTAATAATAATATATATTAAATATACTTTTATACAATGTAATTTTAGTTAAATATAAAATAATATGAGGTTTTTCAAACATACTTAGTTTTATTTATTCTCTCTCCCTCCTTTTCCTTCTTTCAAATAGAAATATCTAGACTTCTTCTGCAGGTGTTATGATCCAGTGGATTCTATAGAGAGACACAGGCTTCTGGTTTTTAGTAAAATCTCCACAATAATTTTTGCTTGTATATAGCATTGAGAAAAATAATTAATAGTAGTTATTATTTTCATAGTATTCATATATACTACTAATTGGATACATAGTATTTATGTGTGTCAAGTGTTTACTTATATTATTGCAAAGAAGATTTATAGTGTTTCTGATGAGCTTATAACTATTACCTTATTCATAAGGAAGTGGAGTCAGAGGTTCAATAACCCACTTGAGGTCTCATAGCTAGTAATTGACACATGTGGTATTTGAAGTCAAGTTTTCATGTCCATAGATGAGAGGTTTGGTCAGTGCATGTGTCATAACTCTTGTTCCATTCTAAATTTTTTTCCTTGGTTTTTTTCAAAACAGGGTTTTTCTGTAGCCTGGACTCTCCTTGAACTGATCTGTAGATCAGGCTGGCCTTGAACTCACAAAGATCTGTCTGTCTCCACCTCCCAAGGGCTGGGATTAAAGGTGTGAGCCACCACCCTTGGCTGTTTTTTTTTTTTTTTCCAACTCTCCATCCTAAAGTGCTGAAAATTGCCTCTTAACTCTGTGCCTGTATTTGGGAGGTTCAAAATTCACTCTTTTACCATTTTAAATCAACACCCACCTTAGTCAAATACATCCTCTGAGAAAAACAACCTAAATATGTTGGAGTGGATCTGCAGAAGGTACTTTGAATCTGGAACTTATCAATAGCAATGATTTTAAATGACTTAAAAAATTGTTTAAATGCATAAATCTCTTTTCACCAAACCGAAACACTGGGCATTCTGTCAGAACACCACCTGATCGTTTCCCATGCCTCAGGTGGTTCTCTAATTACATGCCTCAAAATCTTTCCCAAATTTCCAAATACAAAGATGGTCCCAGTTTTCACCTTGTGTTTCTCTATCTACCCTACCCCTAACATTGCATGGTTCATGGCATTATATAATTATCTACTTCTTAAAAAAAATTGAGCTGTCAAATTTCACATCCTGATCTACTGAAGTGTTTGGAAGTAAGGAAAAATAGAGCATTGTGAAACAGAAGGAAAACCAAGATTCATAAACAGACTTTATAAGAGAAATATCTAGGAATGCAAAGATAATGTTTCTTGGTAAATTGGAGAACAGGATGTGAGATTTGGAGAATACCATTAAATGCAAACAGTAGCCTAAACATGAGGAATGTTAACGTTTTTATTCTCTTCTAATTTTCCTTTATGTAATGCATTTGGGAACATTTGTCTATCCATTCCACAAACTACCAGTAAACTAAACTACCAAGTGGTAGTAGGACCAGGTAAGAAAAAATTTGATGTCTGCCTATACACACATCCAAATCCTCCACCAAAACAGAAATAGAAGCAGCTAACTGACATCCCTGGGGAGCTGAAACAAATGTTCTGTGGGTCACAGTGTCTGATCTAACAGAATCCCAGAGTTTCTGCCATAGAAATGTTCTGAAGGAGATGTCTCCAGTTTTTTTTTTTTTTTTTTTGAGCTCAGAAGATAAGGGGGTGGAATCTGATATAAAAATATTAAAGGTTTGGGAATAAGAAAATTAAATACAGAAACCTAACTTTGTCTTTTTTTTTTAAGGGTGTGATTTCAAAGTAAGTCACTTAACTCTGCGGAAAAGATGGGCAACAAAGCCTAACTGCAAAGACGTTGTAAGGCCACAAGATGGTAGACATTAGTAGGGCGTCTTGCATATGACACTTTGTAAGGACATATATGACATATATTAGTAGGGTGTCTTGCACATAATATTTGTAAGGGCATACATGATATATATCAGTAGGGTGCCTTGCACATAGTGAAATAATTTCTTCTGATTCGTTAAAAGAATGTCAGCCAGCAACTGTAAATAATTTGTAGATTGTCTTTTTATTCCAGTGTGTGTGTGTTTGTAGAGAGAGAGAAAAAAAGAATAATGGAGGGAGGGAAAAACAAATTAACAGTATCTAGGGAATTTCTGACCTATTCACATTCATATTTAATGATAATTCCACTTTGCTTCCTCTGCCTAAATGCTGCACATTTTGAGAGTATGTGTGCATCTGTGTCTGTGTGTGCATGTGTGGTATGTGTAAACTAAATGAGATTGATGTTGAAGATGGATTTGTGAATAGTCGCTAATGGTCTAGACATTTCACTGTTTTGTCAACAAAGCCCTATTGTTGAAAGCAGTGTTTTCTCACTGTGTCAATATCTCTGGCATGTTGTGTTGATATTAATGGAACTGCCAGGAAAGAGATTTAATTAATCATTTCCCAGAATAACTACTATCAACATTCATCTTCCAGCTGAGGCATTCAGACCAATGGAGACAGTCTCAGCTCAGATTCAGGCACCTTGATTATGCAATAAAGTTATTTGAGTCAGTCTTGATCAGACGCTAAAATACTAAAATAGAAACTGTTCAATAACTCAGTTGCGGTTTGTGAAAAAAATAGCCTATTTCAAATAAGCATGTTATACTTCTATGTGGCAGTATACTGTACACACCTGCCTGCTCTACAATGGGTGGTAGAATAGTTCCTTGACTCTAATACAATCTTCAGCATATTTTGTTTTACGATCTCCTGGAAGGGAACAGAGAAGTTTACCTTTAAAGTCTGTGCTCCCTCCTCTTTCACATAGTCCGGGTTGGGTCACATATATTGTTTTATTTTGCTCTTACATCAACTGGATTAAAAGGTGAAGATATCATCAACCTACACATATTCAAAGCTGAGGCTTAGGCATAGGGAGAATAGGTATGTTTTTTGGAATCTTGTTGTTATATAAGTAATTGCATCCTTCAGTTCAATTCACCACAGTTCTGGATGAGAGTTTGGGGCAGATGCCCCACTAATCATGAGATATTGCTTTTATTTGAAACCTATTTTCTATCGTTTCTTCCACAGGAACCTAGTGAGAAAGAATGGGAGTTAGATATTTCTCAATAAAATGAATTCAATTGAAACAATTGTTGCTTTCATTTTTTTTTATTTTTATAGTGCCATCTCCAAGCTTCTTTTACCATACAAGTGGCCCCAGTAACCAATGTTTGAAGTGCCCCACCACTTGGTCTTACAGTAACTACTCCTTAGCTATCAGTGTGAGCTTCCCCATCTTTTTCTTTTCAATTTATCCTTGATTTTTTGAGACAGGGTTTCTTTGTGTAGCCCTGGAACTCACTCTGTTGACCAGGATGGCCTTGTACTCACAGAGATCCACCTGCCTCTGCCTCCTGAGTGCTGGGGTTAAAGGTATGCAACACCACTGCCCATCTCCCCATCATTTAATAGTATCAAAAACATCCAAATATTTCCAAGAAAGAATCTGTGTGGTACATATAAAGATTTATTCATTTTGAGAAAGAACACTGAGAAATCAACTTTAATTATTTCCTCTGTAAATCATTACATGTGAGCATATTTTAGTCACCTAGTGACTAGCAGCAGGATGGAATAGGAAGTTTATGCCATCTGTGAAAATAAATGCAAAGCCAGGTTCTGCAATAAATATATGTATCTCTGAATAAAACCAAAATATACCCTATAAAAATAGATAAATGAAAGCAGCAATTGTTTCTGTGATGACTGCTTCACCAAAGCTGTGTTTATTTTCTGTCTGCTTTCAAAATTATTCAGAATAATAATGAAAGTGTTATTCTCCCAGACCCCAACATCCATATTCTAAGTTGTAGCCAAATTCTGCATGACGATGGTATGAATGCACATCATAGAGTGGAAGTTCCATGATAAATAAATAAATTGCATGTAAAGAAAAATATGAACTGTCATGAAAATTCAACTCTGATGAACTACAAAGCCTTGTAGGGAGAAAAATTTGAAGAAACAATTAGGGCTCCTCAGTAGTCTTCGCTGTGGGATGTCTTGTGTAGAAATCATCTCCCTTTTACTGTGTGATTTCATGGGGGCAAGTACCCTCACAAAGAAAACATCATTTGTGAGGTACTGTGTTAAAAAATCAAAGGTCATTCCCACCAAAACCAAATAACCACACCCATAGTTTTATTTCAAAAACAAGAAGGAAAACTATAATTCAGTGCATTTGTCAATATGTACGTCTTATATCTTTATATGTGATAGGCAATGGAATGTTTTAGCCTTGTTCATGCAGTAACTTTTAAATATATAAAGGTATGCTTGGGACTGGGGTGATATCTCAGCCTGTAAAGAGATTGCTGTCCAAGCTTGAGAACCCAGTATCTGCATAAAAGCCAGAGATCATGAAGTGTGGTTAAAATCCCATTGTTGAGGAGGCAGAGACAAGCTACTGCCTGGGGCTTGATGGTCAACCGGCCTAGCCTAATTAGAAAGCTACAAATCCCTGTGAGAGAGGCTGTGTCAACAAGAATTATAGCTTTAAAAGAATATAATCAGCTTTCATAGTTTAAAAATATATAATCTCAAAGTTATTCCTGAAAAAGAACATGAAAACATAGGAAGCTCCCGAGGAATGACACTTTCCACAGGCATTCACAGAAATGTGCAGGTGTATCTCCACACACATGCATCTGCACACACATAAGAACACATATACACAAAACATATTCAACAAATTTCACTTAAATATACATTACAAACACATGCCACTAAATGTTTGCAGGCTTTTTTTTTTTTAGAACTTTCCTCTTGCTGAATCCAAATATAATAGCAAGGACAGATATTAAAGACCATTTATCATACAGTTAACAAGTCATGTACTAGATACTGAGTATAATTAAAGAATGCCTCTCCCATCATAGTGTTGCAAATCTAAGTTTTTTTAAAAAGACTAATGAGGGAGAACTGGCTTAACAAATACAAAAAAAAAATGGGTTACAAATAATATTACATGTTTGAAATGAAATGCAGGTATTTTAGAATACCAAGATGGGACAAGAACTTGTGGAAAACAGGCGAATAGAGGATGAATCACTGAAGAAGAGCCACTTAGATTAAGATATGTGAGGAGACTCTGAAAGACTTATAGGAACCCAGTGTGTAAAAAAACTAAATAAAAATTCTAGAAAAGGAATTTACCATGGTTTAAAAATTACCATCACAAAGGTCCAGACCTTTGTTGGGTGTCTGTCCAGAATGGTGTTTCTACTTCATTATTTCTGCTCAAAACAGAGAAGGAATTGATATACTCATGTTTGGTTTTTTTTTTTTTTTTTGGAGAAAGAAGGTAGAAACAAAGGAACAAAGACAGGATGGAATGGAGAGAAAAGAAAAAGGGAGAAGAAATCACTACAAATACTTAGTGAGAAGTAGTCTAAAGAAATAGTGGACAAGCAGCCTGTGTAGATTGTATGCTTGAAGAGCCTTGTGTAAGTAAGAATTATGGGAGGGACCAGGATATGATTAGTGCATTCGGAAAGGAAAGCTTCTTCTGATGCATAGTTTGGAGGAGATGGGTGGAATGATGACTGACTTGGCTTGTGATTGGGGCACACAAGCATTATTGATTTCACAAATCCATATTAAGCCTTTTACCCTGCAAGAATTGCAAAAGCTGGTTTACTTTATTGGCCAAATGAAAACACACTCTTGGTGGTTTACTCTCAGTGTACCTGGCTTCTATATTACAAGCTGGATACTCTTACCTAAGTCAGCACAGTTTCTAAGTGGAAGAACTAGAATTGCAGAGCTGAATGTTGAAAATACCAATGACCTTGAACGTGATGACTTCACTTTGAGATCAGTTGTCATTTTCTACACAAACATAGCACTCTTCACTCCCTGATAGTAACACTTACTCTTCTCTATTTTTATAGGAAAGATCACTTGTAATAATTTTTTAGTCTGTTTCAGTAATGTTCAGGTAAATATGTTATATTTTCATTGTGTCTCCTTCAGTTTAGCTAGGTCACTTGGCTAAGCAGATACAAGATAAGAAAAAAAGAGAGAAAAAAAGGTAAGTATTTACTAAATACCTAGTAAAGAACAAGTATGCAACATAATCTTTATAATGTTGCATTATCTCTAATGATCAACACACACACACACACACACACACACACACACAGCCACATACAGGGACACAAACACAGGAGAGAAAGTTGGGAGGGGTGCTTTTTATTTCTCAAATGATGTAAAAGTCAAACTATATGCAAAATATAGCTACAGACAAAAAGGTTATTAGGTTGTAGAGACACAAAATTTTACAAGGAGTCAACAGACTTGTATGAAACAGGAAAACAGAGCTCAGAGAAGGGAAATGCTGCAATCCTTGACTGTAGCAACAGTGGTAGGGATACATGCATTACACAATACTTACAAAATTGAATCTCTAAATTGAGCAAACATTGTTTGTATAAATCATTCCTCAGTAATGCTATCAAAACTCTGCTCCATTGTTAAAATATATCCTAATAAACTTGCAACATGGCATGCTATATGTAAGGAAAGAAGTTGTTTAAGACCAGTCTTCCTGGAGTTCATACATTAAAATAGTGAATATGCGATCTCTGTGATTCTACAACCCTTCTCTCCGAGAAAAAGGTATGGGAGATATTACAGGAAGATTTTAAAAGCCACAAGTCATAGAGGACTGAAGAAAAGTAGCACTTTCCAAACACTACAGGGCTACTGTATACGCTCACATTTGCTAGGATTGCATGCAGAAGACCTACATAAGATCAAAGCAACAAAAAACCCAAGAATGGATTGGGGAGAATCTTACTGAGCACCACCACTAGCTGAGAAGCTATTGCTAATTTGGGGTGCTCGGGAAAGAAGAATAATTTCTTATTGCGTCTTGCCCCAGACAGACTGCTCATCTCCAGGGAAGGATTAACAAATCATGCCTATACTATCAGCACTAAATATGTGAAGTTCAGAGGGAAAAGTGTTAGTGGGATAGTGGTTGGGAACTGGATGGTAGGGAGTAGGGGTCAAACTAGATGAAATATAATAGATGGATGAATGAATTCTCAATAAGTTTTCACATATACATTTATCCTCAAAAATCTGTGTGACTATAGAATTGTACATAATTAAGTTTGAATTATATACTCTAAATTGTAGTCTAAGTTATAAATTCTATACAGTAATGGGGTTCCATTTTTTCCTGTATATTAGTCACATTTGTTTCATTGTGACTAAATATCTGCCTTTAGCTAGCTAACAGGAAGAAAGATTTATTTCCACTCATGGATTCAGAGTATCCATCTATTTGGAAGTGAGAGTCCAGGAGGTATAACAGAGAGGTTCACTTTGAGATTACCAGAAAATTGCAAAAGGAAATACAGAAAGGGGATAGGACCAGACATTACCCCCAATGCAGCAGCCAGTGATCTACTTCCCCCCTGCTATTCCCTATCACTTAATACACACTGTCTCCAAATAGCATCATCATATCATGACTCAATCAAGAGGTATTACACCAGAGTACTCTTGATGGAATGAAGTCTGCAAATACCCTAAGACACACCCAGACCAGTGCTGTAAAAATCTGTTCATTTCTCAACCTAACATATTGAGAGAATTAACCTTCACTTTGAAGGAGTTGCTGATGTTTGTTTTATTTAGTTTTTGTTGTAAAACACTCATCTTTGGAATTCAATATTCCTAAAGGAAAATTAAGTTGAAATTAGAAACATTTCCAAGTACTTTTAAAGTTTAAGGGTGTATTTTAATGAATATTGCCATGCTTCTAAGCTGAGCTTTTCATGGTAATAGCTGAAAGAAAAACATATTTGAGGAGTACAGTTAATGTAGATCAGACCCTGGGTCATAAACATGACTAGAATAGGGAGAATTAAAAGAAAAATTATGCCTATTCTTAAAATTTTTATGTGAGTATTCAACTAAAACAGTTTTCTGGGCATAGAAGTAAAATATATGTTTAAGGTGTACTTCTGAACATAGGCTTCTTATAATTATCTGTGTGATGTGCACTTAGAAAGCACTTTGCTATTGATCCCATTTCTTATTTATTATAATCTGAAGAAGTGGATATAAGTTCACCCTGCATACATACCAATCACAGGACCAGTCATCTGCAGAGTCACATGACTTGAACACAAGAAATTGAACAAAAACTTAGCTTCTTGATGGCATAGTCCAAACTCAGATATAGCTGTCTAAAACAGAGAATGTTGTGGGACACCCAGATCTCTTTCTCTATGAATTACCCTTAAAATTAATTCCTGCTTCCATTAGTTACTGCAGAAAGGCTTTATGATGACAGGATATTCACCGATCTGATTACGGGGGTAAGCCAGTTCCGGTACCCTCTCCACTGTTGCTAGTAGTCTAAGCTGGTGTCATCCTTGTGGATTCCTGGGAACTTTCCTAGCACCTGGTTCCTCCCTGTCCCTATGATGTCTCCCACTATCATGGTATCTCTTTCCTTGCTCTTCTACTCCATCTCTGTTCCAGCTCCACCCTCCCATTCCCTTATGTTCTCATTCCCCATCTACTACCCTCCATCCTCAGTGTACTCATAGAAATCTCATCTATTTCCCCTTCCCAGGGAGATCCATGTGTCCCTCTTTGGGTCCTCCTTGTTAGCTAGGTTCTCTGGAGCTGTGGGTTGTAGTGTGGCCATCCTTCACTTTATATCTAGAATCCACATCCTCTCCAACATAAGCTGTAATCAGTGTTTTTTATCTTAGTCAGTGTGACAGGCTAAGATCTTACCACAGAGTCATTTTTATTTGCATTTCCCTATGACTGAGGATGTTGAGCAGTTCCTTAATGTCTTTCTGCCATTTGAGATTCTTCTGTGGAGCCTCCACAGGACTGGACTAGGCCCTCTGAATAAGTGAGACAGTTGTGTGGCTTGATCTGCTTAAGGGGACCTCTGGCAGTAGGATCAGGATCCATCCCTGGTGCATGAGCTGGTTTTTTTTTTTTTTTTTTTTTGCCTACTACCTATGGTGGGACACCTTGCACAGCCTTAAGGCAAGGAGAGGGACTTGGACCCACTGTGGTGGTATTGTGTTCCCCAAAATATTGTGTACTCTAATAAATTTATCTGGGGTCAGAGAACAGACAGCCACTAAATACAAAGGCTAGAAAATGGTGGCATTCATGCCTTTAATCCCATAGATCTCTGTGTGTTCAGGGATACAGCCAGCATTGGAGACATACGCCTTTAAGACCTAGAGGGCTGTACATACAGTGACGAGGCAGTCACGTGTTTGGGTTTACAACCAATGAGAAGGCAGAAGGACTATGAAACGACTTACACACAGGGAAATAGCTCTCTTTCGGGAAGCTGGGACACAGCAGGAGGAAGGGTGAGATTTTAGCTCTGAGCTCTGACCTCTTGGCTTTCTCTTTTATATTGTTTCTGTGTTTCTTATTTAATAAGACTGTTGGTTACATCTACATCTGGCGCCCAACATTCGTGTTACGAATTCATGAAAAAGCTGTTTGCCTGTGGCCTTGTGAGCCCCAGCTCAGGCCCAAGCTACACTCAGGTGGTTGTGGTGGCACACACCGGTAGGATTTGCTGAAGGAGACAGAGGCAGTAGGATCCTGAGTTTGAGCTGGCCTAGGAGGCTTGGGAGAAGCTTTGGCCTGGACTGAGCCACAAACAGTGGTGGGACCATGGAAGCAGTGGCTACTGCTCCACATTGCCAGCTCCTTCTCATCATGTTGGTGACTGCGGTGATGCTGCTACCTGGGATGAAGGGTTTACTGCTGCTGGTTCAGAGAAGAATTGCCAGGACCATCGTGTTACAAGAAAGCATTGGCAAAGGTCAGTTTGGAAAAGTTTGGCAAGACAAATGGTGGGGAGAAATTGTTGTGAAGATTTTCTGTTCTAGGTAAGAATGTTCATGGTTCCGAGAGACAGACATTCATCAGACTATGATTGCTCCAAACCACAGAGGAGGCCAAAAAAAAAGTCTGCAGGAAACCATGACCATGCCTAACAGTGACTTTGAAATCTTCAAAAAGATGACAGGATCCTACAACGATGATTCCACATGGACTATGATAAAGCCATTAAGCTGATTAACACCATGGAAAAATCGACTTTGGACTACAAACTGGTCAGGACAATTTCGAGAGGATTAGCTGAGATGATCCAGCCTGACAGACTATTTGAACAAGGACTTGAAACAAGCCCTGAACTTTCCTATTATGCAGAGACTGGACAAACGATACAGGACTTGATGATTAACCCCAAAATTTTCTTTTCAAGATTCCCTAAAAATATCTTCACCCCTAGAAAGCAAAAAGAAAAAGAGAATATAGATATGAGATAGATCATCGAATCTACTCTGAGAAAAAAGATAAAGAAATAATAGCATAAATAGGTAGATCATTGAATCTACACTGAAGAAAAAGGAGAAGATATAAAAATGACAAAAGGTAGACTACTGAATGTATTATGAAAAGGAAAAAGAGAGAATATGGATATAATAAGATAAAAAGGGAGATTATGGAATCTACTTTTAAAAAGGTACTACTTGTTTTAAATGAGATAAGTAATGAAAATTTTTTGGTCTGAGTTTATCAGATGTTACTGGACTGGACATTGTTAATATATATAATGGAGTTTTTTATCTGGATCTGTCAAATGTTAATGGACTAGACATTGTTAATGTAATCTTGACTGTATGTTGCATATACTTATTGAAGATAGTTTTTCTTGTATTAGTTATAAGCTTTCTTTAATTTTAGACAAAAAGAGAGGAAATGTGGTGGTATTGTGTTCCCCAAAATATTGTGTACTCTAATAAATTTATCTGGGGTCAGAGAACAGACAGACACTAAATACAAAGGCTAGAAAATGGTGGCACTCACACCTTTAATCCTAGCATTCCAGAGATAGAAATCCCTCTGGATCTCTGAGTTCAAGGCCACATTGGAAATAGTCAAGCATGGTGACACACACCTTTAATCCCAGAAAGCCAGCCTTTAATCCCAGGGAGTGGTGGTAGAAAGCAGAAAGATATATATATATAAGGTGTGAGGACCAGAAACTAGAAGTTATTTTGGCTGGTTAAGCATTTGGCTTGTTAAGCTTTCAGGCTTTGGAGCAAAGGAGTTCAGCTGAGATTCATTCTGGATGAGGACTCAGAGGCTTCCAGTATAAGGAAACAAGACCAGCTGAGGAACTGGCAAGGTGAAATAGCTGTGGCTTGTTCTGTCTCTCTGATCTACCAGCATGGACCCCAATAACTCGTCTCAGGTTTGATTTTATTAATAAGAACTTTTAAGATTCCTGCTACAACCCACCTCTACTGAATGTACTTTTTGACTCCCCATTAGAGGCCCTACCTTCTTGTAGGAGAGTATGGGGGGTGGGTTGGGGGATAGGCTGAAGGGGTGGGGGGGCAGAAGAGGGGGATATGTAATTGCTTTGTAAGATGAGTAAAAAAAATTTCTTAATAAAAAAAACTAACCTGCACATATGGAGAATATGTCTGTCACTCTCTATTAATAATTTCATATTAGAGAATTATAAAATATTATACAAAACACATATATCAGAGACTCTACAATGAGCCTTTTACAAAATATATCACCTAAAATGCACTATTTCCATGAAGAATTTATTTTTGTTTACTATGTTTCAAATTCATCTAAAGAATTGATTAAGGCACCAATTTGAGCCAGGAACTACTCTAGTCTTTCTTAAGGGGAAAAAAAAGATCTGTGCATGCAGAACTATTAGAGAGTTTAGTGAATGTCTCAAATTCTTTTTTTTTAAGTGATAGTATTGTGAATGTCTTTTGATGATCACCATGTGCATACCTTGCAATAATCATTCATAAGAATATATAAGGATCAATTACAAATGCTAATTGTGGTAAATTTTCATTCTATATGCCATTTAGTATAAATATGTGAAAATTTCTATTTTAAAATATTTTAATTTATTTATTATACTTATTTCATGTTTATGAGTGTTTTATATACCCACATGTGATGACAGCATCCACAAAACCTGGAAGAAGGCATCACATTCTCTGGGATTGGAGTTGCTCATCATTATTAGCAGCCATGTGCTTGCTGGTAATCTTTAAGATCTATGAGTGCGCTTAAGTGCTAAGTCATCTCTTCATCCCAATTGTTTATTTATTTTAAAGAAGAAATATACTATTCCCAAGTTAATGAACAAAAGAAAGAAAGGAAGGAAAGAAGGAAGGAGGGAAGAAAGAAAGGAAGGAAGGTAGGATAAACAAAGAAACAAAGAAAGAAATCACTTTTGTGCAATTCCAGGGCACACGTTTAGTTTTTAACGTGATTATCAAAAAATAGGCCAATTCATAAACCATAGCAGATAAAGGTGCTCTAATTCTTTTAACATTGTAGTATTATACAAGAAATATTATCTTCTAGTGTTAAAATGTGTGAAGTTCTGCCCCAGAGCTTCCATCTGGACAAGAGGTGAGTGCCTGGGCTCATATTCAGAGAGGTGTGCCCCTAGGTCCCATCTCTGGGCACCAGCCATTCTGGAGAAGACCTGCCCAACTTGGACCCAGGTTCTGGCCATCGGGCAGGACTCCCCAACACACACCAGGAAGATTCCCCTTCTTCAAGACCCCCAGCAGACCCTACAATCTCCACGCCCTGCCCAGGCCCATCCGCCCAAGACCCCAGCCACTGCCTGAGACTCAGAGACCAGCCCCCAGCTCCCATCTTGCCCAGAGCTTCCATCTGGACCAAAGAGAGGCTTCCTGAATCTGTCAGGTCTGTCTGGACCAAGAGTGCTGATAAGACCAAGAAGGAATCCACAAGAAGATGGACAGACGTCAATGCAGAAGTACATACAACAAAATCAAGAGCAATACCCCTCCTCCAATAGCTAGACCTGAACATCACAAAATATAAGAAGCAGAATAAAGCAACCTTATGAATAACATCATGAAGAGGGTAGAGGCTTATAAAGAAGAAATCACAAATGAAATTGAGGAAAAGAAAAACAAAAAAATGGGAAGAAAGCTATAAAAAAAAAACTAGAGGAAATGACAAATAAAGCAGAAGTAAACAATAAATCCCTGAAAGAAAATCATGAAAAAGCAATGAAACAGATGAAGGAAACAGTCCAAGACCTGAAAAAGGAAAAAGAAAAAATGAAGAAGACAGAAACAGAGGGAATGCTGGAAATAGAAAATCTGAGTAAATGAACAGCAACTTCAGATGCAAGTATAACCAACAGAATGCAAGAAATGTAAGAGAGGATCGCTGGCGTTGAAGATACGGTAGAAGAAATAGATTCATCAGTCAATGAGAACACTAAAGCCAACAAAGTCATGAACAAAATTTCCAAGAAATTTGGGACACCATGAAAAGACCAAACCTACGAATAATAGGGATAGAGGAAGGAGAAGAATACGAACTCAAAGGCACAAAAAAAATATTCAACAAGATCATAGAAGAAAACTTTATCAACTAAAAGAAGGAAATGCCTATGAAGATACAAGAAGCCTATAGAAAACCAAACAGACTAGACTCCCCAAAAAAGACCTCTCTCCACACAATAATTGAACAACTAAATGTACAGAATAAAGAAAGAATATTAAGAGCAGCAAAGGAAAAATACCAAGTGACCTATAAAGGCAAACCCTTCAGGATAACACCCAATTTCTCAATGGAGACTTTGAAAGCCAGAAGGACCTGGACAGATGTAATGCAGACACTAAGAGACCATGGATGCCAGCCTAGACTAATATATCCAACAAAACTTTCAATCATCATAGACGGAATGAACAAGACATTCCAAGACAAAGCCAGATTT
Source organism: Peromyscus maniculatus bairdii (assembly GCF_049852395.1). Classification (NCBI taxonomy): domain Eukaryota; kingdom Metazoa; phylum Chordata; class Mammalia; order Rodentia; family Cricetidae; genus Peromyscus; species Peromyscus maniculatus. The sequence continues at coordinate 4,989,364 of NC_134856.1, forward strand.
AAACAATACTTATCCACAAACCCAACCTTACAGAAAGCACTAGAAGGAAAATTCCAACCTAAGGAAGCCAGATACACCCTCAAAAACACAGGCAAAAGATAATGCCACAGCAGTAAAACCCAAAGAAGAAAAGTACACACATACTACCACCAAAAAAGTAACAGGAATGAACAATCACTGGCCATTAATATCCCTTATTATCAATGGACTTAATTCACCTATAAAAAGGTTTAAAGAGTGGATATGAAAGCAGGACCTATCTTTCTGCTGCATACAAGAAACACACCTCAAATTCAAAGATAGACACTACCTAAGAATAAAAGGCTAGGAAAAGAATTTACAATAAAATGGTCTTAAGAAGCAAGTGGGTGTAGCCATCCTAATATCAAGCAAAATAAACTTCATGCTAAAATCAATCAAAAGAGATCAAGAAGGGCATTACATACTCATTACAGGAAAGGTCCACCAAGATGAAGTTTCAATTCTGAACATCTATGCCCCAAACACAAGGGCACCCACATATGTAAAAGAAACATTACTAAATCTTAAACCACATACAAAACCCCACACATTAATAGTAGGAGACTTCAACACCCCACTTTCACCAATGGACAGATCAGCCAAATGGAAACTTAACAGAGAAATAAAGGACTTAACTGATGTTATGACTCAAATGGACCTAATCGATATCTACAGAACATTCCATCCTAACAAAAAAGAACATACCGTCTTCTCAGCACCCCATGGAACCCTCTCTAAAATCGACCACATACTTGGGCACAAAGCAAATCTCAACACATACAAAATAATTGGAATGACCTCCTGCGTTCTATCATACCACCATGGTTTAAAGGTAGATTTCAACAACAACAAAAACTACAGAAAACCTACAATCTCATGGAAACTGAATAATGCTCAACTAAATCACCAATGGGTTAAGGAAGAAATAAAGAAAGAAATTAAAGACTTCCTAGAGATCAATGAAAATGAAGACACCACATACCCAAACTTATGGGACAGCATGAAAGCAGTGCTAAGAGTGAAATTCATAGCACTAACTGCCCACATAAAGAAGTTGGAGAAATCTCACACTAGTGACTTAACAGTACAACTGAAAGCTCTAGAACAAGAAGAAGCAAAGTCTCCCAGGAAGAATAGACACCAGGAAATTATCAAAATGAGAAGGAACATTACCAAACTCAATGCAATCCCCATCAAAATACCAACACAATTCTTAACAGACCTGGAAAGAATAATACTCAACTTCATATAGAAAAACAAAAAGGCCACCATAGCCAAAAGAATCCTGTACAATAAGACAACCTCTGGAGGCATCACGATCCCTGACCTCAAGCTCTACTATAGAGCTACAGTAATAAAAACAGCTTGGTACTGGCATAAAAACTAACATGTAGACCAATGGAATCAAATTGAAGACTCTGACATTAATCCGCACACCTATGAACATATAATTTTTGACAAAGAAGCCAAAAGTGTACAATGGAAAAAAGAAAGCATCTTCAACAAATGGTGCTGGCATAACTGGATATCAACGTGTAGAGTGATGCAAATAGATCCATATCTGTCACCGTGCACAAAACTTAAGTCCAAGTGGATCAAAGACCTCAACATAAATCCAGTTACTCTGAACCTGCTAGAAGAGAAAGTAGGAAGTAGTCTTGAACGCATTGGCATAGGAAATTACTTCCTGAATATAACACCAGTAGCACATACACTGAGAGAAACAATCAATCAATGGGACCTCTTGAAACTGAGAAGCTTTTGTAGAGCAAAGGATACGGTCAACAAGGCAAAGCGACAGCCTGCAGAATGGGAAAAGGTCTTCACCCACCCCACATCTGACAGAGGCTTGATATCCAGAATATATAAAGAACTCAAGAAGTTAGACATCAAACATCCAACAGTCCAATTAAGAAATGGGCTATAGAACTAAACAGAGAATTCTCAACAGAAGAAGCTCAAATGGCTGAAAGACATTTAAGGAATTGCTCAACATTCTTAATCATCAGGGAAATGCAAATCAAAATGACTCTGAGATACCAGCTTACACCTGTCAGAATGGCTACGATAAAAAACACCGAAGACAGCTCATGCTGGAGAGGATATGGAGCTAGGGGAACTCTTCTCCACTGATGGGAATGCAAGCTTGTACAACCAGTTTGGAAATCGATATGGTACTTTCTCAGAAAATTGGGAATCAATCTCCCCCAAGACCCAGCTATACCACTCTTGGGCATATACCCAAGGAATGCTCAATCATACCACAAGGGCACTTGCTCAGCTATGTTCATATAGCATTGTTTGTAATAGCCAATACCTGGAAACAACCCAGATGCCCTTGAACTGAAGAATGGATAAATAAAATGTGGTACATATACACAATGGAATACTACTCAGCAGAGTAAAACAATGACAACATGAGATTTGCAGGCAAATGGATAGATCTAGGAAAAATCATCCTGAATGAGGTAACCCAGACTCAGAAAGACAAACATGGTATGTACTCACTCATAGGAGGATACTAGATGTAAAACAAAGATGACTAGACTGCTACTCACAACTTCAGGGAGGCTACCTAGAAAACGGGACCATAAGAAAGACACATTGATTTCCCAATGTCACAGAAATGGATGAAATCTACATGAACAACCTGGAAGTTCGTGGGGGTAATGAAGGGCAAGATTCGAGGGAATGAGAGCTTAGGGGAGTGGGAGATACCAGCTGGATCAAGAACAGAGAGGGAGAACAAGAAAAAAGCAACCATGATAAATGAAGACCACATGAGAATAGAAAGAAGCAAAATGCTAGAGAGGTCCACAGAAATCCATAAAGATACCTCCACAATAGACTACTGGCAATAGGTGAGAGAAAGCCCGAAATGACCTACTCTGGTGATAGGATGGCCAAACACCCTAATTGTTGAGTTAGAAATCTGGTCCAATGACTGAGGGAACTGGATGCAGAGATCCATGGCCAGGCTCCAGGTGGAGCTCCAGGAGTCCAATTGGCGAGAAAGAGGAGCATTTGTATTATCGACAATTGTTGAGACCAAGATTGGAAGAAAGCACAGGGACAAACAGCCAAATGAATGGAAACACATGAACTATGAACCAGTAGCTGAGGAGGCCCCAACTGGATCAGGCCCTCTGGATAAGTGGGACAGTTGATTAGCTTGATCTGTTTGGGAGGCACCCAGGCAGTGGGACTTGGACCTGTCCTCAGTGCATGAGCTGGCTGTTTGGAACCTGGGTCTTATGCAGGGACACTTAGCTCAGCCTGGGAGGAGGGGACTGGACCTGCCTGAACTGAATCTACCAGGTTGAACTCAATCCCCTGGGGGGTCTTTGCCCTGGAGGAGATGGGAATGGGGGGTGGGCAGGGGGGAAGGCGAGGGGGGGACGGGACAAGGGACTCCGTGGCTGATATGTAAAATTAAATTAAATTATAAAATAAAATTTAAAAAAATAAATTAAAAATGTGTGAAGTTGGGGTAATGTTTTAAAAGGCACAGTGAGTGACATGAAGTTATAATAATCCTGATTCACAGCATTTGTATGCACAGATCCAATAAGCATAAACTCACCAGTATGTTTTCTCTTTCAAATGACATTTTTTTTATGTCATTGTTAATCCTAAGATTTAATAAAATGCTGAGAAGCCCTTTAAACATGGTGTTTTCTTCTTATTACAAGACCTACTATATTGTATTGTAATTGTCTGCTTACCCTACAAAAGTAAGGACATTCCTGGCAGAAAAATTATAAACCTCTTGGGAATATAAAAACCGAAACATAAAGTAAGCTTCATTCATCTTTTTATCACTAACACTATTAGCTTACCTGACAGATAGTTAAATTCAATCAATAAAATTTTGTTGAGTAAAAATGTTTTTAAAGTACATGTGTAAATGAAATAAAATGGTCTTAGTTAAGTTAAGATATGAAAGAAAATAAATCAGCTCTGAGGTCAAATGCAACAGCATTGTTTATGGCATCCTTATTTAACATGCATAGGTCATAAAGCAGCCTTCCGATCTTTTGTTGGTAAAGTATAGTTAATTAAAAATGGATACATAGAATGAATAGCTGGAGCACAGAGGACATTTAGGACAGGGAAAGTACTCAGTATGTTAATATAATGGTCAACACATTATTATAAATTATACATTTGTCAAGACTCATAGAATGTAGACATCAACAATGAACACTAATGTGAGCTATGAACTTTGTGTGACCATGATATGTCAGTGTGGGTTCATCAGTTGTAACAAACTCACCACGTCTGATGCAGTTGGCGATAATGAGAAAGAATGGAAAGGTGTAGGATGAGAGTATGAGGGAGTACTCTGTATCTCTACGCCATTAGCAATGACCCTTAAATTGCTATAAAAAGTAAAGCCTCAAAATTCTAACACTGGATAAATGCAACTAATGCTAAAATAGTCATGAAAATAAAGAATGATATCAAGGAAATGTACATGAATATATTTATCTAAATTATTAAACCTAAAGGCAGAATGTACCACGGTAACCCATATGCTTCACAGAAATGTTAACACATGAGCATTGTTAGAACTACTTTTTTCAATTTCTTTTTCAAAAAGTCAGAATTTTAAGCAACAAATTGAATGCCATAATAAGTACAAAGCCACATAAGAATAGCAAGAAATGTTTGTGACTTGATGGCTTACTTTGGTTCTCATCAAAACCACATCCTTTCCAAGACCACAAAATTGAGTCTAATTCCTTGAGCCTCTTACTACATTTCTTGAGGGAATGAACCAGACTTGTACACAAACTATCATGCATATCTGTTCTTCCTGGAGTTTTCCAAATGACTATCATGGAGTGACTATGTCTCCTTATGTATTTCTTGGAAGTTGCCCTGAGAGCAAAAATGTTAGGAATTGCTCAAAAAAGTGTAGCAACTTTGAAAATCTCTCAGATTCCCAATAGAAAACATTCTGGCTGAGACAAACACATAAACTTTTTGTAACCTAAATTAAGCCCGGGTATCCTTTGGGAAGTTCAGGAAGCCAAACGTTTACATTTCAATTGCCCTGCTTTTACCAAGCCCCACATAATCAGAAAAAGAAATCTGGAAAAATACAAATTTTCACTCCATGTTCATCTCTGGACTGTCAAGCAGGAAGTGAATGTACAGGAATCAGAACTGTATGTGAAGACACTGAGTTTAAAGGAATACCTTCCTGTAATGTCATACTGCAAGCCCTAAAAAGGGTTTCTGTGTTGGACTCTGATTTATTTTACTTTTATAGCTCTTAGAATTCAAAATAACTCTTTTTGTCTAAATACTATGCAAATAAGAGTGAGAGGAAATCATTCAGAAGCAAAATATGAGAGTAAATAAAATTATTGATAAAACGTTGGAAAAGATGTTAAAGATGTCTATAACCTTCAACAATCCAGAACAATAAGACCTAGGGAAGGATTAAGACTTTGAGTTCCAAAGTAACCATTTATAGCCTTTGAACTTCCAATGAAAAATATTCTAACTTACATAAAGAAAACAGAAAATAAGTTACAATTAAAATGGAAGTACTGTCTCTGAGAAAACCCAGTCCAAAGATTCAATGAAAAATGAATGAAACAATTCTCTAAAATGTTGTGAGTGAGTGAGCACCATAGATAAGAAAGAAGGCAAACAGGCAGAAATAGGCATAGCAGGATGCAATAGGAGAAAAAAATAATTAATTTGAAACTTTAAAGCTGAAAAGCACTATAAATGAAATTACAAACTAATTAAAATGATTCAAGGGTAGAATTGGCCAAATATTGAAATAATAAGCATACTAAAAAAAACAGGATGGAAAGCAGACAGAAAAGCAAAGAAAGACTAGTAATGAAAACTGAATATAATCTGAGCTATATAGACATGCCACTACACACAAATCAACATACACATATAATAGCATGCAAACACACACTTACACAGATAGATACACACATACATAATACATGCATACATACACTCACATTCACATACATGTAATCAGATACTTGCATACACTTACACATGCAGACTCATACACATGCACACACAGACACACACACAGACACTCACACATACAAACACACACATCCCTACACACATACGCATGTACACACAAATACACATATGTGCACACATACATATATACAGAGATATGCACACTTACGCACACACAAATTCACACACTCACATAAACATACATACTCACATGCCGACTCACAATCTCACACAGTCATACACACACACACACACACACACACACACACACACACACACACAATCTTTGATGGACATTCTGAAAGACAGAGAAGCAGAGGTTCAGAGAGACTAGTGAAGACATAATTACCAAAAGCATTCTAATATGGATTAAAGGCCTGAAGCTCAGAATAGGGTGTGCTTCATATTACTGAGAATCAAATCACATTACAACTAATAGTCCAAAAACCAAATGGGAAATGTTAAAAGCAACAAGAAAGAGAAAGCTCTTGTAGAGGAACTGAGTTTGATTCCCAACACCCCATGGTGGCTGACAACTTCCTATAACTCCAGTTCCAGGGGATCCAATGCTCTCCACTGTTTTCTACAGGCATGTCCATACACACACACACACACACACACACACACACACACACACACACACACACACACACAAACAAACATACACAGTGTACATATAGACAAAGAGGCATGTACATATAACTAAACCTATGAATTCTTTTATTTTATTCATTATTTGTACATTTTAAACATAAGTATTTTAAACATATGTGTAGATGAATTTCTAAACAATCTTATTAAATAAGAAACACAGATCCAAATACAGAGTGAAAGCCATAGAGATCGGAGAAAAAGGAATAGCCACCAGCTAACCTTAGCTCACCACGCCACCACTGTAGCTTCCAAGAGAACCAGCCTCTTCCTGTCTAACCTGTACCTTTTTGCCTTGCTGTTCTGCCTTCTTATTGGCTCTTAGCCCAGCCACCTCACTTCCTCATCACTGCTTGTCTGTACAGACCTCCAGGTCTCTATGGTTGGTACTGGGATTAACGGCTCGTGTCACCACGCTTGGCTGTGTCCTTGAACACACAGAGTATCTGCCTGCCATGTGATTAGATTATGGGCATGTGCTACTACTGCCTGACTCCTGTTTATAGCTGGCTATGTCCTCTGATCTCCAGGCAAACTTTTTTATTAATATACAAATAAAATACCACTACATATATGACCTACATTATTATTTAATAAATAAAAGAATGGATTCTGTTCTTTCATTTATAAAGCAAGACCTACATTAGGGCGACCACACCAGTTGACATTCCAATGTGAATGGGAAAATTTTGCCAGGTCTTACTCCTAGCTGAAGAGGTACAGGTATCAATGACTGCTGAGATATAGAGAATCAGTCTTCTCCAGAGATGAACACCCTGACAGGTTACTCAATCTTAGTGGTAAACCTTGAACATACATGTGTAAGAGCATCACAAAATGGACTCTGTAGGTGTTTAACACACACACACACACACACACACACACACACACACACACTTATAAGAAGAACAGAATAATAATGGTGGAAGAACAAGTCATTAGTTGAGAGGGAGGTGTTGATCATGGGACAATATACATGGGGGAGAGGGGAATAAATACAGTGCTCATATAGGAAATTCTCAATACAAATAAAAGAAACTTCAGATGACATTTGACAATGTGGAGTCTTTCAAAAGTCTAATAAAAGCTATTTTCATTGCACCAAAAAAAATATTGCTGTATACCCTCCCACTCATGTGTGAACGCTAACACTACATTTATATGGTAATTGAATATGCATATTCATATTCTCTGTACATATTTCCATGTATGATTTTTAATTTACTGTACATAAATCATGTCATGCAAAACATAGCAGTATATTTTTGTTCTTCTCCATGTTGGGTGTTAAAGACTCAGCCATATTCATACATTCTTAGTGTGAGTTCCTGTTTCCATTGTCATACTGCACTGCATGAATATACATCAATTGATTTATTCAGTTTATGAATTCTAATTCCCTTTTGAGCTATAACAAGATTGTTTGAAAAGAAACTTATTCTTTCAGTATTCCAAGAACAGGCTCTCTCCCCATTGTTCAAAAATAAGAATATTATTTCACTGCTGTCATGGAAATCCACACTTGTATCTTCTGTGTTTTAGAAGCTGTGGAAACCACTAATCTATATTGCTAGTTTCTTTTTTACTTCCAAGCATACTGTTGCTCTAAATTTACAAAATAATCAGGATTTACTACACATGAATAAGTATCCAATACTATGTTAAGAATAAAGGGCTTAAATTTCTTCTCTACTGTGCCCAGAAATGCATTGTCTTCTGGAGGCCTTTACAGTGAACACAGGAAGATACTCCCTGTTAAGTGCAAAGGACCTGAAGGAGGTGACCATGCACGATGCAACAAGGGGAAGATTTGCTATAAAAGTCAATATATATATATATATATATATATATATATATATATATATCCCTGTTTAACAGTAGGAGAACTGGAGACAGAGTAATGAAACAGAGATAGTTAGCATTTGATTTTGCCAAGCTGTGTGCCAGCTTAAAGAAAAAGCAGAATTGACTGGAACCATTGGGCACAGAAGAGTAGCTTCTGTATTTCTTTTTAACTTTTTTTTTAAATTTGCTCTTTGTGTCTTTCACATCATGCATCTCCATGCCATTCATTTCCCCGTTGCTTCAAAACCATCCTCTGCCCTTGGGACCTCCCCCCAAAAATAAAATAAAATAAAATTTAATGGAAAAAAAGAATAAAAAGAAACAAAGTAAAGGAAAAATCAATCTCATCATGGAAGCTGCAGTGCGACACTGTGAGTCAGGGCATAAACTCTTTTATCCATATATCTTTATTTGTTCATTGCAAAGATTCATTGGTATTGATGCTTTGCCCTCACTGGAACTCCTGAGGTAGATGGGAGAGCTGGCCATGAGGTCATAATAGCGATCACAATAGTGGTAGAACTGTACCTGTCCCACATCACCTGCAGCACTCAGGAGAGTGGCCCCTACACCACTCCTGGTCAACACAGTTGAGCTGGCCCTGAAGGTGTAAGTGTGAGAGAACGCTGAAGACCTGAAAGAGGGAGAAATGGCCCTGCTCCTTGCTCATAGCTGCAGGGGGCACTAACCAGGGCAATGCAGGAGCAGGTCACCTTGGTGGTGAGGATAAGGGAGAGCTGGCAGACTGACCAACCCTTCAATTACCTAGCCTGAGAACCTGGGTTATGAGTTGGCCCACTCCAACAACCACCCCATCTGTGGTTTGCTGGAGCACGTAAAGGGATCCATCCTGCAGACTTAAAGCTGCCAGATTTCCATGGCACAGAGAAACAATAAGATAAACAAGTTTCTGTATTTCTAATCACATTGCTAGCTCCATTAATTTCTCATTGGCTGAGTTTCTTATGGAAATACAATCTTCTTGTTCATCTAGCAAAGTCCCCATCCAAAAATACCCATTCTTCTATGGCCAGAAACACTCCTCCCATCCCTGCCTTTATTTCTGGATCTGTGGGTTCAGTTACATAGCATACTTTCTGTAACTTTTTAACCATATGAAAAACTAAACAGAGCCCAGGTAAGTAGGTACCAGTTTCAAATTAAGAAAGACAGGGGCCTTGAGCACTACATGCACCTTATACTGGCAATGGGTGATAACAATCTATTTCTTACAGTTGCTATCATAGTTTGTAGGATTCAGGAAATAAGTTGATAGAACTCAGTCTGTGAGATATGCTAAAAATGAAACTGAAGGGCAAGGATATTCCATTAGAAAGAGAATTCCACTAATCATCCATTCTAGCATTCTAAATGATATCAGGAAAATGTCAGTACTGATAAAATTCCAGACAATATTTCTTCTGAGACAATATCTAAGATGATCACAGTTTCTAAAAACAAAATTAAGCTGAACAGAATACCACACTATTATAAAAATGTTAAGAGCCTTCCAAGTTTGACCTTAGTGTTTTATTGAAGAGCAAGAATTGTAAGAATTAGAGGAGAATGTGTCCACACCTTCATAAACCTTTCAGCATTCATACAACAACTGATATACAGAATTGCCTCAGAAGACAAACGTACTGACAATAATTGCATTTTGACTCAAGTTAAGCATTGAGATATCTTTGACTTTGAGCAAATTCCTGAATTTATACTCACTATTTAAATTGCAGAGAATATTTTCTAATGCAAAATTGTCTACTCTGATTGGTTATCTTTTCCTGTGGTTTTTAGGTATTTCATGACCTTCATGATTTTTTATTGTAAGTGGACATCCTGAGTGTATTTCACATATTGTTTTTTAATGTACTTGTTTGTATAGGAAAATCTGCATTGTATTTCCTGTTCTTTCAAATCTTGTACATCATCATTAGTTTTCTGTATCTGAATAAATCCAAACTGTGAGTCTTCATCATACTCCCAAACTCACTGTCCTTGGAGCCTTCCTTGATTCCATCCTCACTTAGTCACTGCTGCCAAAGTTAACTTCCCCTCTTCTCTGTGTTTGTGTGACATTCAACAGGAATTGCTAATAGTGAATGGTTTACATTACTCTCATAGCTGATGGACAAAAACTGTCTTCAAAATAGAAAAGTACTAAAAAGTACAATCCTGAGCTATTATGCTTAAAAGCAAAATCCTTTCTACATACTGAAAGTTTTAGACTTAAAGTTGCAATAAGAATAATAGAGAAATCTTGTATAACCTTCATTCAAGTTCTCCTTATACCTCTCCTCTATCTATGGAATAATTGGAGAAAGCAAGAATCCATTCTTGAAACAATAGTATTGTACTGGTTGATTTTGTGTGTCAACTTGACATAAACTAGAGTTATCAGAGAGGAAGGAGCCTCAGTTGAGGAAATTTCTCCATGAGATTCAACTTTAAGGTATTTTCTCAATGTAGTAATCAATGAGGGAGGGCCCAGCCCATGGGGGTTATTCCATCTCTGGACTGGTGGTCCTGGGTTCTGTACAGAAGCAGTTTGAGTAAGCCATTAAGCAGCTCCTGTCCATGGCCTCTCCATGAGCTCCTGCCTCCAGGTTCCAGCCCTGCTTGAGTTCCTGTTCTGACTTTCTCAAGTGGTGGAGTGTAAGCCTAATAAACCCTTTCCTCCCCAAGTTGCTTTTTTGTCAGATGTTTCATCACAGCAAACTCTAAGACAAGTATTAAGTCAAATAATTTATTTGGGCTTACTAACTTTTCAACTGATGTTCTATTTCCTAGTTGTATTTCCAGGGAAACCCTGCTGGCCATTAATTTCCATGTCACTTTCATGGTATGCTGTATCTTCACTATTCCCTGTCTTCCATGATCTTGACAGTTGAGATGGATGAGATGGGTTTTGTTCAGTTATATTTTGTTCCTTAAATTGGACTTCTTCATGTTTCCCACAATTTCATTGAGTTCGTGCATTTGTCACAAAACACCAATGAGACTGTGATGCCATCATTATATAGAGGACCAGATGTTAATGAGTATTTCTGATGATGTTGAATTTGAGGACTTGACCAGGAACTACCATTGTAGATAACATTATGAGTCACATTTGACCTCTGCCAAACATATAATGAAAATCAGTAAAATTCTTCACACATACTTGAAGAGGAAAAGATACTTCTTGGTGCATTCCATCAAGCCACAATGATATCGAAATCAAGTATAATATATCACAAAAATTATACTTCAATATATATTATATTCTTTTAAAATTTTTCAAAATAACATGTAATCAAATTTAGCAATTGATTAAAAGCAACAGATAAAGCATATGAATAAAAATAGTAAAAATAAGGTCTATCTATTTGAAGAATGAAGAAATGATTCTACATCCAGATATCATCATTTCAATTGTTGGAGAAATAGTATTTAAGGAGTCTAGTATTCAGTGATGTAAGAACTATTAAACAATTGCCTGTATTTACTACCTTTCTATAGTTGTGATGAACACCATGCTCAAAAACAACTCACACAGAAATAAACAGGGTTTATTTCATCTCACAACTTGTAATCCATTATCAAAAAAGCCAAGGGAATGTTCTCAAGGCATAAATCTAGAGGCAGGGACTGAAGCAGAAACCATGGAGGAATGTTGGCCACTGACTTGCTCCTTATAATCTGCTCTCATGCTTTACTTATACAAATTATGACCAAATGCCCATTATATAAGCAGGCTGAGCACTTCCACATCAATTATAAATTAAGAAAATGCCCCCACAGACTTGCTTATAGGTCAGGTTTTTAAATACATTTTGTCAACGGAGGTATCCGCTTTTCAGGCAACCATAGCATATGTCAAGTGGACATAAAAACTAGCCAGCACACTGTGACTAGTAGAAACTTCTTGTTCTACATGACAGTGAAAAAATTCATATCTAATAATTTGAGGGTTAATGATAAAATATTGTTACCTCCTTCTCCAAGACAGCACAACAAAGATCTCCAGCCTCTTTATTTATTTTCTGATTTAAAACAAAACATTTTTTCTTAGGGTCTCCCTTGTTTCCTAGATTCTCTGGAGCTGTGGGTTGTAGTCTGATGATCTTTTGCTTTATGTCTCATATCCACTTATGAGTGAGTACATACCATGTTTGTCTTTCTGAGTCTGGGTTACCTCACTCAGGATGATACTTTCTAGTTCCATCCATTTGCCTGCAAATTTCACAATGTCATTTTTTTTTACAGCTGAGTAATACTCCATTGTGTATATATGCCACATTTGCTTTATCTATTATTGGTTGAAAGACATCTAGGTTGCTTCCAGGTTCTGGCTATTGTGAATATTGTTGCTATGAACATAATTGAACAAGTGTCCTTTTTGCATGTTTCAGCATCCCTTGGGTATATACCCAAGAGTGGTATCATTGGGTCTTGAGGTAGATTGATTTCTGATTTTCTGGAAAACTGCCATAATTTCAAAAGTGGCTGTACAAGTTTGCACTCCCACCAACAGTAGAGAAGTGTTCCCTTTCCTCTGCATCCTCTCCAACATAAGCTGTCATCAGAGTTTTTTATCTTAGCCATTCTGACATGTATAAGATGGTATCTCAGGTCGGACACCTTGCTTACCACTGATAAAGTGGGGAGCGGATTGGTCCTGCCACAACTGAATGTACCAGGCTTAGCTGTCCCTCCATGGGAGAAGTTAATCTGTTGAAGAAGGGGATGAGGGGTGGAGGGGAATGGTGAAGAGCAGGAGGAGGGATGAGAGGGGGATCTGTCATTAGTATGTAAAATGAATAAATATAATAATAATAATAATAATAAACATTTTTATTAATTCTCTGAGAATTTCATATAATGTTGATCACAGGTGGACAAAACTCATGACTGCTTTTTTTTTTCTGGTAACGTTCATAGCACCTTCCAGCACAATGAAAGCTGGATAACAGAGATTAATTCACAGGTCTCCTGGAAAAGAAGCACGTTATTTTAACCACTGAGCCATCTCTCACTGAGCCAGAAATTGGGTATTACCATCAACTGGCACAGTCATATCTGATGGGAATAGCAAAAGTCACAAGGCCAGCACAGTTGTTTGACAAAGATCCAGCAATGCTGAGCCACATGATGGCCTCCATGTCACCTTTGGTTTTCATCTCCACCTGTTGCATACTCGGGAGACTTTTAATATTTGTATAGTAGGGAATAGTTGAATTGATGGGAAATTTCTAATGAATTACTTATGCCTTCTCCCAGAAATATCGCTTCTAACTTCCCTGGGAAAGTCCTGAACATACTATCCTTCCTGCTTTCAGGGAGATACCCTTATCTACTTGAAGGTCTTCCTTATGTCTTGGAGGTTGTGAAACCCATAAAGAAGCCACAGGTCTCGTTATGAGGCTATGAGACATTTTTGAAGCATCTGTTTCTGTACATACTCAGGAACAAGATAATCAAAACAAATTAAACTTTAAAAGGTCAACGAGATTCAGTGGGCTAGAGGAGTTGGCCATAAATCAGATGGCAAGCCTCTTCCCACTACACTCAAACAATTATAAGGCATATACAGCAACAAGTTTAGATTGGCTAGAGTTACCTCAGCCCTAAAGAGAGACTTATACTGATGAGCAAAGTATGAAATGGAAAGATGATACAAGAATGAGATGTCAGGACCTCCCTTTCTTAGAAAAGTTAGTACATACAGAGCTACTGTGGTGGAACAACAGAATGCCAGGATTAGACATATAAACAAATTCTATAAGGATACAAAATATAAACATTGTATTATGCCAAAATTTGAATAATTACTGCAGCAGCTTTGGCCTGAGGATTTTTTCTTGGACACTCTGACCATTAAGAGTTAATAATACACTGCCTGGGATACGGCAAAATGTCCAGGATGACTTGAAATTTTTTTGTGGTCTAATGTCCTAGTAGCCACAAAAGCTACTATCATGAGAACAGGCTGTCATGTGCCTCTAGATTCTTAAAAACTGGGTTATGGAGTTAATGAATAAAAATGATGACTCTGTTTATCACTAATGTCAAAACTTGAGAGAAAATGATTCAAAATGATAACTCTGTTCTGCCATAGTTTATTAATGATGACTAAAAGATGAGCAAGAGAAAGTTGAAACACATGTCCAAAAACAAAAATGGTATGATTTATGTTTTGGAACAACATGAATGTATCTCTGCTTACTGAATTCTATATAAAGAAACTCTCTGGCTGTTAGTCATTCAGGCTGCAAGATTCTAACCACGACCATGGCCTGGTTCATCTCCTTCCCTCACTAACTCCTTACATCCTCTGCTGGGACCTGTCCACCAACTGGAGATGGCTATTGGCAATCAACTTCTATAGAAAAAAAAAAGAACATTGGCAATAGCCTATAATATTTGGGGGACTATAGGACATGACTGGCTAACAACACCAAAAGAGGTAAAAACACTGAGTATTTTCCTCTGTTATTCTATGATGTCTAGTTGTAGCTTTGTCATCTTGTTATAATGTAACTCCATTTAAATTCTCATCCCTCACGTGTGTGTGTGTGTGTGTGTGTGTGTGTGTGTGTGTGTGTGTACACTTGAAGATGCTTCTACAGTAGAATATTTCCACATGATTTTTCTGAAGGATAGCTAGTGTTAGAAGGAGTGGGCAGAAAGAAGGTAAGAGCCAGATGCAGTGAGTGAGCATAAGGAAAGAGTGTTTTCTAGACTCAACAGGAATGTCACATGTATAAACTCACAGGGATTGTGATTGCATGTGAAACAACACTGTGAGGCAAGCTCAAAGCAAACAAAATGCCTGCAGGGAGAAGGGAAGTGGGCATAAAGTTTCATTCTGGCTGAGGAGCTATTAGCAGTTGATAGATGCTGGGATATGAGATCAGTTACCTTTCAAGGGTGTGAAGTCAACCATGCTCAAGTGGATGGCCTCATAGCCCAGAAGACACAAAGTTGAATTCGAAGTAAATAGGATGAGGATTTGAGAGAAATTTGAGAAGAGGTGAAATGATCAATAATCATTGTACAAAATTCACAAAGAACCAATAGAAATTGAATTTAAAAAAAAAAGAAGTGCAGGCCTGTTGTGATGGCACACATTTATTTCTGCACTTGGATCAGAGGCAAGTGTTTTTCTGTGAGTTCAAGTCCAACCTAGTTTTCATAGTAAGTTCCAGGCTAGCCAGGCCACATAGTGAGACACTGTCTCAAACAAAGGGGGGTGGGATTTGAACACATAGACTTTTACTTCAGAAAATTCTAAAAACCCATATATTAAAACCTTGTGATACTAATCTGTGAGTTTGATATAAAATTCAAGTTCACACACACACACACACACACACACACACACACACACACACACACACACACACACAATTCTTCTTTTATAGTTAGCTTAATTTTGGGAAAGGTACAGAGATAATTAACTCAGTGGAAAAGCCATTTTTATAGTACATGATTCTTGAAGGCATCAATGCTTACCATTATACCAACAATGGAGACATTGAATAGATGATCCTGGGAGAAATTGATAGTTACAGAAAAATAATGAAATTGGGCATATTTCTCACAATACACAGAAAAAAAACCTTGAAATAACTAAATATTAGCAATATTAAAACTAACCCTATAATATAGGTATAAATTCACAAGACTTTATATTATGGCCAAAAAATAAAACAAAAGAAGTGATAAAAGAACTTACAAAACTTAATGTCCATGCAATAAAAACTTTGTACCCTAAAAGGTACTGTTAAAAAAAGGTAAAAACCTCCCCATGGGAGGCCTTGCCTTCTTGCGGGGGGCAATGGGAGATGGGTTGGAAGGGGGAGACTGGGAGGCAGGAGGAGGGAAGAGGGCAATTTTTGATTGGTGTGTAAAATGAATAAAAAAAATTCTTAATAAAAATAAAGTAAAAAATGCAAGCAATAGAATCCAAAAATTTTATAATTCTATTATTTAACAAATATATATATATATACTGCTGACTATTACCCAGGTCACAGCCCTTCTCCAGAGTTACAGCATCCAGCCTGCTATTACCCAGATATATGTATATATCTCACTTGTTAAATAACATAAATTATATATATATATATATATGTGTGTGTGTGTGTGTGTGTGTGTGTGTGTGTGTGTGTGTATGTGTTTGTGTGTGTGTATACATATATAATACATAACTATACAAACAACACCAATGAAGAAAAAGGCTGGAGGTTTCTCAGTGTAGCCCTTGATGTGTAAACATGGGGCTTTGACGTCACATACAGAACACCTGTTTATGATTGGCAAGGCAGCACATATTTAGAAATATAGCACTGAGGAGGCAATGACAGGAGGACCCATGGACCTCACTACCCAGTTAGTCTACACAAATAAGTGAGCTTCAGGTTCAGAGAGAGACCCTGTCTCAAAGAATAACAGGGCAAGTGACTAAGGAAGACACCTGACATTGACCCCTGGCCTCCAGATACACACATATATGTGACACACACATACCAACGTACACAGGGAATAAATACACACCACATCAATACATGTTATTACCTATTTATTTATTTATGTGTGTGTGCCTGTACACATTCACACATGTGTCACAATGCATAAGTCTACATCAGAGAACACAATGTAGCAGTCAGTTCTCTCTACCATGTGGGAACTGGGGATTAAACTCATTTGACCCGCTTAATGGCAAGCCCTTTCACCCTCCTATCCATTTCACCAATTCTCAAAGTTTTTGAAATATTAATAAACATTATTCTCACGAAGCTATACTAGTGTCCCTTCACAATATTGAAATGAGTTCAACACCACTTCCTGTCTGATAAAGCAAATCAAATCCACAACACAGCTCTAGTGCTTTCCTGAAATTCAGCTGGAGATAGGATTACAAGTTGGACACAAGCCTGGGCTAATAATAGAGAGTTCATAGAAAGCCTGAACTACATAATTAAATTCTATCTTAAAAAGACATTGTTTCACACCTCCTAGAGTAGATTAAATACAAATAAAAGAAAAAATGTGTTAACAAAGACATGGAAAAATTGAACATTCATGTGTAACTGTTAAGAATGTAAACATATACAGCTGTTCTAAAAGCCCTCAACAGGTCTCTGGTTAAAACTGCAACTACCATAGTATTTGGTCACTAATGTGAAGACACATGTAGATATAGGTATGGATATAGATATGGATATAACACACACATATGTGTGTATGTATGACAAAAACATGGTAATGGAAATTAAGGACATACTAAGAGGAAACAATTTAAGCATCTATCAACTAATTAAAAAATAAACTTTGTTATATCTATTCAATGCCATGAAATCTCATGGGCTTATATTAACTTTGTTAAATAACACTGTACTAAGTGGCAGAAACCAGAAGCACAAGACTACATAGTGTACAGCCCCACTAGATGAAATTTTAGGAATATGCAATTCTGTAGAGACTGGAAGTGGACTAATGTTTGTCTTGGATTGCGGTGAAGTTCAGAAATGATTCTTGAAGTTTGTAAGGTTTCTTTCTACAGTATCTAAAATGTTTCTAAACTACTAAATTCTGTAGTATGGTAGTTAGACTAAAACTTCAAACAATAAGTTCAAAATATGTTAATATAATTTCAACATATAAAAAGTTATCTCTAAGTGTTGTGTTCTGACATGGGTTGTTCTGAAAAACATGAATTCTGGAATATGAATCAATGAAATACTTGGATATCAGACTACTAACAAAGCCCTTTGAAGAGAGAACCTTGACTGCCTCAAAAATACAGGTTAATTTCATAATAAAAACAAAAAAAATATTTAAAAGAGCTACATCACACCAGGGAAAGATTCCAAGGGAGGAATCATTCAATATTTTATTAGAAGTATTTGGAATTTATAAAGAAATTCACCGTGTCTTTTTTGGCAAATCGTTTTATTTTATAATGGACTTCAAAGGAAAAACATTTGTGGAAAGTGCATTCTACAAACTGGAGGAAAATATATGTTCTTTTAATATGGATATACACTAGAAAGATGAATTATACCATATATACCTCCAAACCAGACAGAACACTGATAATTTTACACTGGGACCATGAATAGATTCTGCAGAATTTTAAAGTTTTCTATGACTTTAATATTTTTAAGATAATATAGGAACATATCCCAGGATAAAAGTTGGAGTTGATGTAATTTAAAATTTCAAATTACTTAAAAATAATTACAAAAACTTTTGAGAAGTTATATGAGTGATTACATATATTGAGTGGCATCCTGGGAGTAAAGTAAGGATGACTGTAATCATTCCATGGGGATTTCAGTCCTTACTCTACAAGAAGACTTAACTTGTGCAAGTTTCTATTCCTCATGTGTATAACATTGCACATAAAACTAATGTTATCTATATCAAAAGCTGAATTAGAGTGTTCATTCTAGGAGAACAAGAATGCTAGTTATGAAGCATCATATAGGAAACAGATTTAAGAAAATGGTTGGGTATCATAAATAAGATATTTATACATTTAACATCTATGTTTGAATCCTGACTGTACACTTTATGTGCAGAACTACATCAAGCAAACATTATTTCATCTGTCTACACTACACTTGTAAGGACACTTGATTTGTGGTAGTAGTTTAAGCAGTGTTTTATTATAAGAATTGAGTAAGAATAAAAGTACAATATGTTGCCTAGTGCATGAAAAACAGGGGACAATAGTTGGTCCCATTTCTCATACCACTTCCAAGTTATGGAAAGGAAACTAAGCTAGCCGCCATAACTCAGGCTATTGTTTTAGCTAAGTTATTTCACATAAGTTATTGATTTCTTTTTTAAATAATTATTAAATGGGCTGGAGAGATGGATCAGCATTTAAGAACACTGGCTGCTCTCCCAGAGGACCCAGGTTTGATTCCCAGTGCACACACATGGCAACGCCTAACAGTCTATAGCCCTTGTCCTGGGGGTTCTGCCCTCTTCTAGTGCCCTTTGGTGACCAACCACACACATGATGCACAGACATGCATGCAGGCAAAACACTAATTCATTTTAAATACAATATGAATAGTTGTAAAATATTTTTAAATGATAATTATTAGGTTGTCCTATAAATAATTGTTGCTCAGCTCTCCTCTTAATTGTACAAAGATACCAAAATTTACATTATTCTCAATCTAAAATGTCTGATAATGTATCTATGTGATTCTTCAAATGTGGAGTAAATGGTTTCTGGAGTTTGATTTGCAGTATCCTAGTTTCTTAAGTATAATTTATTTGGAATGACATGAGGAAAATGGTAGAACAGAAACTGTATACCATCAGATTCCCACATTGCAGTGATTTTGACAAGCACTCAGATGAGAATACCTTTGCAGACCAAGTGTCTGGCAGAGATGTCCTGGGACATAACTGAAAGAAAGCCTTATAGGATGACATTAATTGAAGAGACTTGAAAAACAATCTCACTTTGCCCACATTACCCCTCCCCAGAGGTATAATACTTCAACTACAAGAAACATGTTCAGCCCCTTATTTCTCCATAGGAAAATGTGAGACTATACAAGGTGAATGTGCAACTTTCTCAACCATATAAAATACTGCACAAAGTCTATTGACCTCCTCAGCACCACTAAACAAAGACTACCAAAAGGATATGGAAATCTGACTGAGAAGCTAATAGAGTCTGGGACCACACAGAAATCAAGTCTCAAAACCCAAAAGGGGATTTGTGTTCTATTAAATATTTCATGTTTTTCACTGGGAGACCATATCTATTATGGAACACCTCAAATACTCCATGGAAATTCTTAAAGTTCTGCCAGTTCTCCATGCTCAGGGGCACTCATACTCCCCTTAGAATGTATGTATAAACCTAGGCTGAAGAATTCCATATGCAATCAACTGGATCAACTTCTTGGGTTTGGAGAAAGACACACAAACAGGTATTCCAAGCCAATCTCCTGGATGTAGCATGAATCTTAACAGTTCTTATTAATAAGATCAAACCCAGCCGGGCGGTGGTGGCACACGCCTTTAATCCCAGCACTCGGGAGGCAGAGGCAGGCGGATCACTGTGAGTTCGAGGCCAGCCTGGGCTACCAAGTGAGTCCCAGGAAAGGCGCAAAGCTACACAGAGAAACCCTGTCTCAAAAAAAAAAAAAAATCAAACCCAAGGCCAGTTATTGGGGTCAATGCTGGTAGATCAGAGAGACAAAACAAGCCACAGCTAACCTCACCTGGCCAACTTCTCAGCTGGTCTTGTTTCCTCAGACTGGATGCTTCTGTGTTCTCATCCCAATGGCTCTCAGCTGAACTGTGCTCAAAAACCTGAATGCTTAACCAGCCAAATGCTTAACCAGCCAAATGCCTCTAGTTTCTGGTCCTCATGCCTTATATACCTTTGTGCTTTCTACCACCACTCCCTGGGATTAAAGGCTTGCTTTCTGGGATTAAAGGTGTGATGAGTCACCATGCCTGTCTATATCCTTGAACACATGGATTTCTGCCTCTGGAATGCTAGGATAAAAGATAGACAGTGCCACCACTGTCTATCTTTTATGTTTAATATTGTGAGAATCTTGCATGATACCACTACACCAGCGGCGCCCTTTATGTTTAATATTATGGATGCTCTGTCTCTGACCCCAGATAAGTTTATTAGTATGCACAATATTTGGGGGAATACAATACCACACCTGGAGAAAATAAATGAGAAACTTGCAAAATTCCAACTGGCATTCCAGGATTGAGATAACATGTATAAGACTAAAACTCCACACACATAAAGAGAATATGCAAAGAGAAGACATCATCATAAGAAGGAAATGAGAGCCTAAAATTGCCAGCAATGCTGACTGATGAAGGCATTTTCTTATCCTAAGATAATTCCTAAAGATGACACTATGTCAGTCTTCTAGAATGGCAAAAACAGATGTCACGGAACATGGACAACCAAGAAAACATGATCAAACCAAAGAAATAAAAAAAATCCAGTAATACTCTCTAAAAGTAGATATGTATGAATTATATGAATAATAAGTCAAATAGTTCATTTAAGAAAGTTCACCAAGCTGTAAGAGAACACAGATAACTCATTTAAATCAAGAAAGTAAGCTAAGAACATAGGAAACAGCCAAGAAAGTTTTTTAACGATCAAATTAAAATTAAGTACATGCTAATTTCAATGAATAAAATTAACAAATATGATGGAGAGCTTCAACTGCAAACTGAAGCAAGGGGATAAATTGATGAAGACTCACATGGAATTATGAAGATAAAGACAAAAACAAATAAGAAGCAATGAAGAATGCTGTCAAGGTATACCAGATGCCATCAAGAAGAATAATGTCTCCATTGTGGTTATCACTGAATTAGAAGAGAGAGCAAAAGGCTTGAAGGCATATTAAAAAATAAAAGCACTCATAGTGTCCAACTCTTGGCACAATATGTATATCTAAGTAATGAGGATGAAGCCTCTCCCAGTGTGTTTGACAGAAATAAGATTTAGTGAAACACACAATAATCAAAACATTAAAAAGCAAAAGCAAAGAGAATTTTGAAGCAAAAAGGGAAAAGAGATATATTGCACACAGGGGAATCTCAGTAGAAAACAAGCAGAATTCTCTGCAGGAACCCTTCAGGACACTAAGGAGTGGAGTGATAGGTTCAGTGTCAGGGAGGCAGAAAAACATGCAGCTAGAAATGCTTCACCAAACAAACATTCCCATCAAAAATAAAAGAGAAGTAAATATGGTTTGGATAAACAAAATCTGAAAAACTTCATAGCTAAACATGATACAGAAGAAATGATAAAGAAAATGTTTAACTGCTGCATGAAGACACTAATTCATGCTATGATGATAATAACCAATGTGTCACTAAACCACTGGTGTTGCTCCAGTTCAGAACACTGTCCTACTATGATGGTGACATATAAATTTCTTTTGTTTGATTGTTTTGTTTTTCAAGACAGGATTTCTGTGTACCTCCAGCTGTCCTGGAACTTACTCTGCACACTAGGCTGGCCTCAAACTCAGACATACACCAGCCTCTGCCAACTGGGTGCTCAGATTAAAGGCATGTACCACCACTGCCTAGCAGAAATTTCTGTTCACACACACACACACACACACACACACACATATATATATATATATATATAAACTCTAATTCCTGTAGGTATTTAATAAATAAATAAATAAATTTGATACAATATATATAGCATTCAAAATATACAATACAGGGAGCCAAAATAGGCAGATACAGGAATTATCTGGCCAGACAGTCCAGCTTGTACAGATAACACCAGGTTCAGTGAGAGACTTTTTTTTTATAAAATAAGGTGAAGAAGTCACTGAAAAAGACACTTGATGAAACATTTGTCCACTACATGCACACACAGACACACACACACACACACACACACACACACACACACAAACACACACACACACAAACACACACACACATCTTTGTTGCACGAATCTTAAAAAGTTCTTATTAATAAAAACAAACCCACGGCCGGGTATTGGAGTGAATGCTGAATGATCAGAGAAGCAGAACAAGCCACAGCCACCCTACCTTGTCAATTCCTCAGCTGATCCTGTTTCCTCAGACTGGAAGCTTCTGAGTCCTCATCCAGAATGAATCTCAAAAGAATAAAAGCTTAACCAGTCAAAAGCTTCTAGTTTCTAGTTTTCATGCCTTATATACCTTTCTGTTTTGTTTTCCATCACTCCCTGGGATTAAAGGCTCACTTCTTGGGATTAAAGGTGAGTGTCACCATGCCTGGCTGTTTCCGATGTGGCCTTGAACTCACAGAGATCCAGAGGGATTTCAGTCTCTGGAATGCTAGGATTAAAGGTGTGAGTGCCACTGCCTAACCTATATGTTTAATATTGTGGCTTTTCTGTTCTCTGAACCCAGATAAGTTTATTAGAATGCACAATATTTTGGGGAACACAATACCACCACACATCTTGTCCCACTTACTCACATACATCACACACACACAAAATAATATAACAAAGTTAAAAAATAATACCCAATGATATGCTATAAGAGATATAAGATATAAGAGATTTTCTTCACATTTTAAAAAGCAAAGTGAATGGATAGAGATTCAACTTCTATATGGTTTGAAGCAATATCTGTATCAGACAAAATAGATTTTAAAGAACTGTAAGAAGAACCAATAAAGATCACTACATAATCAAAAGATGGTCATTTAATTAAAAAAATCCTAATTGTTGAAACTATATATATTCAACATAAGAGAATCTAGATAGGTAAAGCACACATTAATATATGTGAAAAACAAATTGCAATACAATAAACACCAGCCTGAGTACACTATTCTTAACAATGGATAGACTACCTAGATATAGAATAATTAATTCAGCAGATTTTATTATCTCTTTAGAACAAATGGATCTTACAGAGGTATGCAGAAATATCTATCCAACGGCAGTCTACTACACTTATTTCCAAAGTACATAAGGAAATTTTTCCCAGATTGACAAGATGGTGAATACAGTATTCACAAATAGTTTCAGGATATTAGAACTGTATCAGGTGAATATTATATTGAGGTGGATAAAATTAGAAATAGAAGAATGAAGAAAATGAACATCCACATAAATGTGAACACTAAATAATATAAAATAAAATGTCAAAGAAGAGATAAAAAGAGATCTTAGGAAATAATTTAAGGCTAAAAAAGAGGAATATACTATTTGCCAAATTCCTGAACCTTTTTTTGGCATAAAGTTTATAATGATGAATGCTTAAGTAAGAAAATGGATATTTATTATAAAAGCATCTTAACGTAGTGTTTAAAGGAACTACAGAAAAACAATAACAGAAAGTGCTAACTCAAAGGTTAACACACAGTCAGTATTAACAAGGATCCAATCAGAGAAAAAAATATATATGAATGAAAGCCTATGAAAAGAATAGAAAATTAAGAAAAGAAAGAAAGTGAATCTGCTAGGGGAAATGAGAAAAGTAGTGGAGGGTTCTTTAGGGAAGGGGGAGATAGGCAAATACAAAAGAAAGAGGGAGGTGAATAAAATAACAATAAGAACGTCTAGGAGTCCGTGTCTAAGGGAGAAACTGCAGTCTCGGGAGACAGTTATGTCGCTTGGTCTATTTGAGGGGCCCCTGGCAGTGGGATCAGGATCTATCCCTGGTGCACGAGCTGGCTTTCTGGATACCATTACCTATGGCAGGATGCTT
Organism: Peromyscus maniculatus bairdii; assembly: GCF_049852395.1. NCBI lineage: Eukaryota > Metazoa > Chordata > Mammalia > Rodentia > Cricetidae > Peromyscus > Peromyscus maniculatus. The sequence continues at coordinate 5,014,132 of NC_134856.1, forward strand.
TGGTCACCCTTGATGCAGGAAGGAGGAGCTTGGTCCTGCCTCTACTGAATGTACCAGGCTTTGCTGACACTTCATAGGAGGCCTTACCCTTTTGGAGGAGGGGATGAGGGGCTGTGTCAGGGGGAGGATGGGGGGCTGATGGGGAGGAGGGATAAGAGGGGATACTAAAAAAGAAAAAAGAAAAAACCCTATAATTAAAAAAAATGTCTAGGAAAGTCACAAGGAATCATATTTACCAAAGGATATATATATATATATATATATATATATATATATATATATATATATATATATCCAATTCCAGACATGAGAGCTATTTTTTGAGTTCTTGACCATGGTTATTCAAAAGACTCCCAAACATGGGGTCTATTGCTGTTGCTCTTGATTACCCCCCCACACCTGAGTTGGAAGGTAAATTCCTATTGCTGAAGATACCATACATTTCAGAAACAGGGCCCAGAGACCCTTCAGCTGAGAAATGCCCTGAATGTTCCCTCTTTGAGGACTATAGTTCACACGGTGCAAGAAGATATGCAAGCTTTCAAAGGAGGGAGGCAACCAACAGTAATACTCAACTATGACACCTATAAATCATGTCAATGACCAGCATGGCATGATAACCCTAAGGGTGCAGTAATAGCATACATACCTTAGTGGTAACCAACTACTCTCTAATTGGATTTGAGGCCTGACCAACTAAAAGTGTTACTATGCCTGGTGCTGAAAAAGCAGCTGACTGTTCAGTGCTATTGAAGTTGTGGTAATTGGAGAAGAATCTACAACCACTGATTTACCCAGCACAGTCCCTAACAGTTTGTCTTCACACCCACAGATAAATGTAATACTTACCCTTCATTAAGGAAACGTCTCTTGGCAACAGATGAAGATGATTAAAGAAAGCCACAACCAACCAAATTGCAGTTGTGGAGCTCAGTCCCAAATGATGTGCCGACAAAACACTTATGAACTTAAGACTCAGAAAACATTGTGGAAGGGGAAGTTGGAAAGATTGTAAGAGCAAGCAGGGCTTTGCTGTGAGATTCTGTCTTCTAGAAATAGAAGCTGTACCCACAAAATCTCACCAACGTGAGTGGTAAATGTGAGCTGAGAAAGAAAAATATCAATAGACTTGCCAAACTGGACAGAAAAAAGTCCATGAGACCTCAACCCTACACAAAGAACATCAGGAAACTGGGAAATGTGGAAATGGAAGAGTAACCTTCCCCAGAGAAGAACACACCAATTGGTTATTCAGTGCCAAACAGTTGGCCCTAAAATCATACATACAGGTAGCATTATATATATACTGAACAGATTATATTTAGGGATATATGTATGTACATATACTTATATGTATGCAGTAACAACTACTTAATAAAAAAGAAAAAGGAGGCCATGAATTTAAAAGAGAGTGGGGAGAGATATATTTGGAAGGTTTGGAGGCAGGAAGGGGAAAGGAGAAATGTTGTAATCTAATTATAATCTGATTTTTTTAAATTTTAAGATACAAATGAAAAAATGAACAATGGAAGACATACATGAAGTCTTAGAAATATACAAAGTACCAAGTCTGAATTATGAATACACTTCTATCTAAATTCATGAAAACGTGAACAGATTGAATCTGTAAACAAAGACATTCCCATTAAAGGAAAACACAGGTTCTGATGGTTTCACTAATCAATTCTATTTTAAAAGACTGCATCAACTCCAAGCCTTTACAAAGTTTTTGGAAAAATTGAAAATAAAGAGAAACTTCCAAATAGATTTTTATAAAAACAGTATTGCCTTTATAAAACAAAACAAAATATAGACACTTTAAGAAAATCACACCTGAAGACAACCATGATAAAAATCCTCAACAAGCCACCAGAAAACTGAATCCAACAAGAAATTGAAAGGGATTAGTGGGATATGTTTGGGAGATACTAGAAGGAATCATTTACCTCACAAATCAATAACTGTGATACAGTAGAATGAAAGATAAAGTCACATGATCATCAAAACAGGTGCAGAAAATTGCTGACAGAATTCATCACACTCATGATACAAGTTTATAAAAAGTTAAATATGTTCTATGTTCATTGCTGCATTAGTGACCAAAGCCATGATATGAAAAAAACCAAATGTCCATAAAGAGCTGAGTACACTTCAGAGTGACAACTATGTACAATATAAAGTTTTACCCTGAATGTATGACAGAAGTCTAGCCATTTGTGACAATACTATCCTTCATGGAATAAGGCAGCCCCCCCAAAAAAATAGATAAATGTTGGCTGAAACCACTTTATGGTATAAATAAGTAGAAGTAGAGAGTCAGACACTTGTCTATCAATGGAGATGTTGGCCAGAAAGCACAGACTTTCAGAGAAAAATGAGTAAGTTCTAGGGAGCTAATGTACAGCAGAGTGAGTCTAGCAAATCATAATTTATTATACAATTACAATTTGCTAAGAACTCTTATTAAAAGCAAAATGAGAAAAAACTCTAACTTATATCCTAATATTGCTTCATCTACTCAGAGTTAATTATGATAAAACATGCTAATCCTTCATCATTATGGAAATATTTATTTTAAGCAAAATATAATAGGGTGTGGTTAAATGGGTGCAGGTATGTTCCTTATTTTCATAAAAGTTGAATTTCCAAATTTGTTTCAAGGTGGTCACATCTGCCATTGTGTAAAATTACATGATTTATGTTGCCTTTTGAAATTATAGAACTCAAAATTTTATATGTAAGAAACAGATGTAAGCACTTGTTATTGGAACATGAAAAGAACAACGGCAGAAATAAGACATTTGTCCAAATGTGGCAAGGGGGGGGGTTGAGGAACATCAGAATGCATTGGTCTTTGAAATAAGTGTTAAATAAGCAATAGATACATACCCATGGATGGATAGAGAGAGAGATTGAAAGAGGAGAGCAAAAAGAGGAGAGGGGATTGGAAAGAGCAGGGGAGAGGAGAGGAAAAGAAGAGAGAGAGAAAGAGAGAAAGAAGAATGGACCCGTGAAATGGACCTAGGAGGAATGCCTATTTAAAGGGTCATTGACAGTTCAGCAAGGATTTGAATATTGAAGAACTAGTCCTCAAGGGGACCTGTAAGAAAGGACAGTCATGTCACGTAGTATGTGGAAGAGAAATAACTGTTCAGTTTGGACAATATAGTTCAAACTGTTTGGAAGCACAGAAAAAAAAGAAAGAAAAAAAGAAAGAAAGAAAGAAAGAAAGAGAGAGAGAGAGAGAGAGAGAGAGAGAGAGAGAAGAAAGAAAGAAAGAAAGAAAGAAAGAAAGAAAGAAAGAAAGAAAGAAAGAAAGAAAGAAAGAAAGAAAGAAAGAAAGTCACTAAGATAAGGATTGAGTGAACAGTCTTCCTCTGCAACTGTGACTTACCAGGTTGGAAGCAGAGGTGGCCAGCAGGTGTCCTTACAACCAGCAGAGTATACCCATTTTATGCTTGGTGTCACATGCTGCAATTTCTGGTTCCTTGAGACTGAAAAATTGTCGTAAATATTTGTGACCTGGCACATGGATGTGGCAAAGGATCCTCAGATTTAATTCATGTCTTTGGTCAGTAGGAGCATTGTTAAGAAATAGTGTAAGATCAGCTTAAGCTCAGAGCAGCTCTCCAGTTTGGGTCATAACCTAGCACATTAGCAGCTGATGTAGGATGCAGTAAAGACAATAAAAGGTGAAAAAGTGTTTTGTGAAAAATCAAACATCAAAAATATGCAAAAATTCCAAGCTTTTAAAGATTAGATATAGGTTATTTAAACAACTGAGTCAGAGTGAATTTTGCTTCTAAGAATCACAAAATGATTTTGAAATGAACAGTACCATCCAGTTCCTAGGTTTAGGAGACTGGCTATTCTGTAATATGGCTATTTTTTTGTTTTTTGGCCCAAGATCTATCCTTAGAATAACTACAAACCCTTAAAATGCCTGCTAAAAGAAACTCTTTGCTGTCAATGGAATTTACTGTGTGTTGTGCCAAAATCTGCCTCAAGGCTACTAATCATTTGTTAGAGCATTTGCTTTAGGAAGCAATTATAAATCTTTTTTTCTGCCTCTTTGAGATATAAGCAAATGCAAGACCCAGTCAGTGCAGACATACAGGGAAGTAGCTCTCCTTTCTCTCACTTCCTGTGGTGCTCCTCACTGCAGAAGTGGTTGTTGAATTTAGGGGGATCAATTGGTCACCTTGCAAGCACAAGGATCCGCATTCCATCCTCAGGACATACACAAAGGAGAACAGCAGTGGCATGAATTTGCAGTTCCAGCACTGACAAGATGGATTCAGATAGGTCCTTGGGACTCTGAACATCCAGCCTACCTAATGGGTGAGTTTCAGTCCAGTGAGAGACTTTGTCTCAGAAAAGAAAGTAAATATCCCCCGAGGAATGGTACTTAAATGTGATCTCTGACCTCCACACACATACAAACACGTGTATGTGTGTATGCATAATCTTTACCCTCAGTACATATACCATACACACATAACAAAGAAATTAATTAATTAAAGTGGTTATTTTGCTCTGTTTTGGAAAGCTCCCTTCTTTGGTACGATACCATTATACAAGCTAATGTAGATGGGAACAGCTCATGAAACCTCCACCTTATGCAGGGAACTATAGGCAACAGGAGAAACAGCCTTCCCCAGGAAAGAATATTCCAGTTGGTTGTTCAGTATCATTGATCAGCCATAAGGACATTCACATATCAGGAGATGATGTGCAATGTGAACAAATTATATTTATATATTTATGAATATGTTTATTTACACACACAAACATACACATGTGCGTGGCAGCAATTTATGAGAAAAGAGGCAAAAAATTTGAAAGATACAGCAAGGGGTATGTGAGAGGATTTGCAGAGAGAGATGGAATGAGGGAATGATGTGATTATATTGTACTCTCAAAGAATTGATTTTACAAAAAAAATAATATTTTACCCAAAAGAATTAAATATCTTCATGAAATTTTAACCTTATACCTACAAAGTTGAAAATAATTAATAAATCTCATAGAATAGATATGCCAAAAAGAATTTATTTTTGTCACAAAAAGAAAGTTGAAAGATAGAATTACAAATTATAAGACTGGAAAAAGGTAAGAAAACAAGGAAGTTTTCCATAAACTTTGAGAATCAATGAGCTATAAAGTATAAGGTCAAAGAAAACATTGAGCTAACATGATATTCCTTTTTATGTATCACATTTGTGACGTCCCAGTGCATTGAAGGACTATAGGACATATATAGATTAATAAGAATTTCAGTCATATTCCCAAAACACTGGGTTGACATGATTACAAAAGAGAAGACCCATGACTAAGCAGGAGGACACTTAACTATTCATAATGATACGAGGGCCTTCACACTTAGCTCGTCACCATTCATGGTCTACTCCAATTACACATAAGTTTGGGCATGGGCAAGAGGAGTTCTGAGAACAATTCTACCACAATAAAAGATGTAATACCATTAAATTGGTTGTAGTTTTCTGTAGTGGTCTTCTTTGTTGGAAGAAGTTTCCTTGATGACATATGAAGGCTACACTTATCTGTCAGTAGGATAAATATGTAGGATATAGTTACAGATTATAGTTATGATTATTCTTGTGTGCTTTTCTACAGAATGAATAATGGCAGTAAGCTGAGGCAAACAGCTCCTAGCTTGGTTGTCCTATCATTGACAATTGATTGTTCAGCTTTCTAGGGAGCACACTAGGAACACTGGCTCCTGAAAACTAACCTAGTGGAAATCCGATTCTAAACTATTGTTTTATTTCAAAACTAAGTGAGATAAATCTAAACTCCTGCTTTATTTAAAAGCAGAGCCATTCCTAAGTAGCCGCGATGGACTACAAGGACTGCCCCTAGAAAACAAAACTCATTTGTACTCAGTGCCTTACCTAAATTGATGTAGTCTTTCATGTAATCTCTATGCACATATACTCATATATTGTAAATTATTTATAGATTTTTCATATTATACTATACAAGGTAAAGCTTATGTAAATAGTTGTTATCTATATTGTGGGATAATGACAAAAAAAATCTTTTTGTATTTGCTGTTTGCCCTGCTGGTGTTTGGTCTTTTCTTGGTCCAGTATTTCCTCTATGGTCCTATCCATCCATTTGGAATGGAGATGTACATCTACACCATTAGGTGATAGAAACATGTCATTTGATTTTTTTTTATTTTATATTGAAGCAGTTTGAGCAGAACTTACAGATAGAAAGGTGTTGCACGAATCCTAATTGGTCTTACAATAAAAACCCAGAACCAGATATTTGGGTAAATGCTGAAAGATCAGATGAAACAAACCACAGCCACTTCTCCTACTCCTAACTGAAAGGGGAAGATCCTGTTTCCAGGAATCCTCCGACTGAATGCCCCTGAGTCTTCAGCCAAACAGGCTGAGTTGCTGTCTCCTCCCACCATATAAAACTTTCTCTGCCTGGCTATATAATTTCCTGTCTCAACCTTCCCAGTGCTAGGGTTAATGGTGTGTGTGCTTTCCAAATACTGAGAGCTTGGGCATGAAATCCCAAGTGCTGTTATTGAAGGTATTGTGCCACCGGTGCCTGGGTCTGTTTCTCTTTTAAACTGCATTAATCTCATGTACACCAGGTTGGCTTTGAAGTCAAAAGATTGATTTCTGCCTCCCGATTGTTGGGATTAAAGGTGTGTGCCACCACTGCCTGGCCTCTGTATTTAATCTAATGCCTGGATCTGTCCTCTGATTTTCAGGCAAACTTTATTAGTTACAATACAAACAAAATATCACCACATAGAGGGTCAATTGTATCCACTCTATACTGTCATTGTTTTTCCACCAATAGAGGAAATAATAATCCATACATTTCTCATTTCTGAATAAAATGTAATACAATGGTGTATAAGATGCAATATGATTATCAAAAAATTAACAAAATCTAATTCTCTATTTCATTCAAATTTTAATATAAACTAAATGTGTAAAAATAATTTTCTGTGAATATTTAGGTGCTACATGCATGCAATGGATTCCCCTCAGAAACACTCATACATGACAATGTTTCCCAACAAAATGAGTCATGTATAAGGATGACTGACTTTGGGGCTTGGATGTGTTCCAGCAGGATATGAGTGTTGCCAGTGTGGTAGTGCAATCCTTAGAGGGGATTAGTTTCTGAGAAGATATCCTTCATGAATGGCATCAAGATATTTGTAAAAGATGTCAGATGGCATTCAGGTCACTTGCCCTTCCAATTTCTGACATTTTAGGGAAGACTCCTTTCCTTGTGGAGGAAGGATAGATTAAGATAAAAAATAAAAAAAAACACACCAAAAACCATCTTGAGAGTACAAAGCACACCTTGTCAGACCACCAACCATAGAGTAATATGTCATACATTGTAAGTAGAAAGTAACCAAACTGATCATAATGCTTAAGCTTTCTTTTGGGATTTATTCTTCAGAACTGGGAGAAAAAAATTCTTTCTATAATTTATTGAATCTATGGTATGTTCTGTTAGCTGTACAATTGGACTAAGACTGGTTGTTATTTTTTTAAAGGCAAAGAAAGAAGTCCCTTAGTATATTATTTATGTACTTTAAGAGAAAATTAATCAGAATTCTGAAGCTTTGAGCCATATTAGAATAAAAATCTGGCTACTATGCATAATCTTCAAATTTTATGAACAGATAATAATGATACTTTGTTCCTCTGTGTATGAAAATATATGTGGTTACTCAAGGAAATAAATTAGATTTTCAATTTTTTTTGAGAAACCTAATAGTGAATATACACTAGGGGAAATATCAATAATTTTATTTTCAAATATATCATAATCTTTTACTCAACAGAGAGACTTGACAGCATAGTAAATGTTCTGAGTTCTAAGATAAATTACTAGTGTAAGTTTCTCTAACCTAGGTTATCCCTAAAACACTCATCTATTTTTTTTATGTAAATATAAATGAATCCTTATCATATTTCCTTGAAGATCTTATATCTGACAATCATTTCTCATTCTACACCTGCCTTTTAAACTCTACTTATTGTACCAGTAAATTATTTACTAAAAGATTGTATTCTTATTTTATGTCTCCCATTCACAAAGTATATTGTGAAACAGAAGAACTAAAGTGGTAAAGAAGAGGTCTATACAAATACATGGACTGTTCCAAAAATTATTAGAAATTGATTCATAAAAAAGTTATAAGATGGGGCATGGTCAATGAAACAAAATAAGATTCTTTTTTTGAGCTTTGAGGAAAGAAGGCATGAACCAGATTTTTTACATAAGACTGAAAATTTGGGAAAGAAGGGGCAGAAAGATTGTAAGAACTAGACTTTATAAAACTACTGCAAAACGGTATTTTCTAGACAACACAGTGACAGTGTGATTGAACTCTTGATAGCATGGCAGCTGTAGTTGCTTGTGCAAGATCAAACCAGTCAAAATTTCACCATAGATATGAGAAGGATTGACAAATCCCACCTCTAGTTGAGGAGCTTTGGTAGTTGTAAGCTGCTGAGGAAGGGAGAATCAGTTTTCTTCAAAGAAGTGGTCCATATTAGGACACAGGTAATCCAGTAGATGGTCCTACAATGCAGGTATATCAAGACAATACTGATTGGATTTGGCGAGCTGTGCAAAGGGAATATAAAGTTGGGAGGGATGTGTGGTAGGGGTCTGAGAGGAAGTTGGAGACTGGATGGAGTACAATATAATCAAGGCATATTACATACGTGTATGATACTGTCATTGAATAAAGTATAAATAAGTAAAGAGGAAAATATTCTTTATAACATTAGGAGTTGTAGTTACTTCTTAAAAATAACTATTTTTATGAGATTTTTCAAGCCAACCAGCCAAATGTGTATCAATACTTAATAATTTCATTCAATTATACAAAATAAAAACAGAAATATTTGAACATCTTTATCATCAAGAGAAGCCATGGGTAGCAATTTATTAACTATGCTTTTTAATCACCTCTGGAAATTTTCTAGGGGAATGATTATTAGTTTAGACTTTGAAAAAGATTTTTAGTTTCAGATCTACATTATCACCTATAGATGAGTGAACACTTTATTCTGAGTCTTCCCCAAAGGAAACCGTTCAACTTATTTCAAAAGAAGAAATGTGTTCACAGCTAAAAATGAAAAGAGGTCACAGATCATTCAGTGATTCCTCCAATTTGTCAATAAGAAAATGCCCCTAATTATTGTGACCATGTGAATGATGTTATGATACATTCATTTTCTCCCTAACATTGTCAGGCATTCTTTGAAATAGTTTTTCTGATGTCACTTCCCTCAACAATCATGTGCATGGATTTTAGAAACAAAACATGAACTCAATCTATTCTCTGACATGTGCACATACTTTCGACTTGTGTCTCTTAGCTTCATATACAAATGGTAGAATGACAGCAATTCCTGCATAGAACTTTGGAAGAAATGAAGTTCAACCTCTGAAGGATTAAATGCAAAAGTGTCCATACAATATTCACTTAATGCTATATTTAATAATAATTAGGTACATTGATGTGCATTGATGCTTTACTATTTTTAACTATATGCTAATTCATTAACAGGCATATACATATGTATAACTTTTACAGACAAAACAAAAGATGAGAATATAAACAAATATTATTATACTGTGGGTTCAGAGGGTGATCAGACTAAATTGAAACCCAAATGGAACTGCTATAGACACATACCCTCTATGGCTGCAGATCACTTCCAAGTTTGACTTGCTAACCAAGTTCTCCCAGTTTCAACTATTTGCAGCTATGAAAATGTCACTTCCAATTGTGTTTATTATCCTAGGAAAACATATTTCTGTTCTTTTTGCCTTTTCTTTTCCCAAACATTGCAAAACAAATTAAACATTGAAGTATAGTACAAGAATTTAATCAATTCCAGATTTTAACTTATTGCTGCTTAAACCACAAAGCTATAGAGATTATCCCTTTAATATTTAATACACTCATAAATCTGCTCCAGAAAATCTCTCTTCATCTCTTTCTGTATCTGTGTTTCTTTCCTGTTGCTTTGATAGCTTTTGAAAGGTTTGCTGTACCATACTTCTACAACACTAAAACATATTGAGAAAAAAGAGACTATAGGGAATTTATCATCTCAAGTAAGTGATGTGATAACATGTTACTGATCATTAGTGGTCATCAGGAATCATCATACACCCTTCACTTTGCATTTTAGGGTTATTGTGTTTGACTCTGAGAAAATAAGGCAACTTAAAGAGCCTGATGATTTATCGTGACACTTAAGTTCCTATGGAAAAGACAAACTGCTCACCCTACATCAATTACACATATTACTAAATCATAAGAAAACTCAGCTTTAAAAGGGGTGTATACTAGAATATAAAGTACCATGATGACAAGAACTTTCTGGCTTCTTTTTCTTGTAATGTGTCTTAGCATTTTGGAGTAAATCTTTTATATATAAGCTATGCACTCACTATTTGTTAACTGTTTTCAACAAAAATTTGTCTCACGAGTACATATTTGAATGAATGACTGAATGGAGGCTAAGGAAGCATGGACTCAGAAAAATTGAATTCTCTACACAGGTATAGTTTCACAGAGACACTTCAGTACAGGCTTTGCTCTTCAACTAGAAAACTAATGATATTTAGTCACACTTAACTGTGAGTAGCACTGAAGTTATTTTATACTGAAATCACTCTGTCTCATCCCAGTGTTTGCTGGTGTGTGTGTGTGTGTGTGTGTGTGTGTGTGTGTGTGTGTGTGTGTGTGTGTGTGTGTGTTTAAGGGTGAATGCTCTATCTGCATGTACAACTTGATGCCAGAAGGGGGCATCAGATCCCACTATAGATGTTGTGAATCACCATGTGGTTTTTGGGAAGTGAACTGAGTATCTGTGGACGAGCAGCCAGTGGTCTTAACAGTTGAGCCATCTCTCCTGCCTTGGGCTACTCATGTTCTGAAAAAATCATTGCAAAATTTTGGCATACATGATTTGATTATGCCTTCTACAAAAGGTAGTAAGGTTAACTCAAATACAGGTATAAATACATCACATATAAGACTTGACAAAATTTTTGTGCTGGGTATGCTATGAATGTGTTGCTCTGATTGATTGATAAATAAAATGCTGATTGGCCAATAGCCAGGCAGGAAGTATAGTGTAGATGGGATAAGGAGAGAGGAGAATTCTGGGAGGTGAAAGGCTGAGTCAGGAGACACTGCTAGCCACCGCTGCCATGAGAAGCAAGATGTAAGGTATCAATAAGCCACAAGCCATGGGGCAACTTATAGATTAATAGAAATTGGTTAATTTAAGATATCAGAACTAGATAGCAAGAAGCCTGAGCCATTAGGCCAAACAGTTTAAATTATATAAGCTTCTGTGTGTTTATTTGGGTTTGAATGGCTGCGGGTCTGAGCGGGACTGGAGAAAACCCCAACTGCATTTTTTGGTCTTTTTCCTACATTTTTATTCAGATCCCATTTGCTTGTCAGACTTACACTAATCCTCTCATAAAATCAAATTATACAAGTATTCATGGATATGTTCTATACAATTCCGTGCCTTTCTAGTTCTTTTTGCCAAAATTTCTTTGATTGTTTTTAAATATCCACATATTTAGGCATAGAAAGGATGTTGAACTTGTTCATAATCTAGAATCCATCTTTTTAAAGAAATCTTCTTTAGGACCATCTTTATCACTATTTTACACCCACATTTATAGCATTGATTCATAAGCCAGAGCACCTAGAGCATAGCTCCATTCTGTGGTTGTAAAACCAGTTATTAATTATCAAGTAAATTCTTGGGGGTATGCTTGAAGAAGAAAGGTCTGAGGAAAGAAAGCATGCAAGTTGAAATGATTACTAAATAATAAAATGATCTTAGATCAATACTACATTCTATATAATCCCATAAGATGTTCTAAATACAAGATGTACGACAGGTTAAGTCATGTGGTGGTGTAATAGGAAGAGTATATTGACTTTTGTCAGTTGTATACAATAGCTTTCACCAGGTAAGGAAGAAAGCTGCCTTACAAGTCAAATAGATACCCTTTACTTGGGGGCAATACTCCAGAGGAAGAAACAATGATGATCTTCTAGCTGTCAACATTAATAGCACCTTGGACATGAGTGTAGCAGCCCAGTAAAGGGCACTGGGAAAATGTAACAAGTGTATGCTACAGAAAATTCCTTGCACTGCTTATGACTTCTTATGTCCCATGTTAAATTTAGGACACCATGTCACAACACCTTGACTACTGTAGTTAGTCACAATATAGGATAATTAACATAGGACACTTAGTGAGCAGAGCCAGGCTTCAGTTTCTTCAGAAGCACTATTGAAATTTACCACCTTTCTCCATCAGATATTATAGGTCTTTATGAATTTAGCCTAGAACTGCAACAGATGATCATGGTCATGAGTATTCACTTGCATATTCAAGTTTACCACTTACTATATTTTCTTTCTTTATTTCTTTTTTCTATTTATGTATGTATATATATATATATATATATATATGTATATGTATATACATGTATGTATCTTAAGACAGGGTTTCTTTTTGTAACCCTGGCTGTCATGAAACTCACTCTGTAGACCAGGCTGTCCTCCACCTCACCCTGGTCTGACTGCCTCTACTTTCTGAGTGCTGGGATTAAAGGCATGTGTCACTACTACCTGGCGTAGTATATTACCATATTTTCATCAGGCATGTTTGCTCTCTTTACTGATTTTCTGTTAAAAATTGAGTATGAACAAATATCTTCAGTATTTCTTCTCAGATTTAGAAACACATAAGAGAAAATGTATTGTACATGACTAATTCAGAATTAACAATTTTTTAAAGCTGAATTCAGTATCAAATGACTTCTGTTTTCTCAGGGTACTTAGGTATAAGAAAGGTTAGAAAGGACCCACAGAGTGATTACACTTTAGTCTAGTGATTCTAGGTAAATGGAAACTTAACACAATACATAATTCATTCAAAGAAAAAAAGTAAAATTTATTATATTCATGTATATGTGTGCAAGTATTTCTTGTATTTTTTTTTCTTTTTTAATTTTTGAGACAGGGTTTCTTGATGTAATTTGGAGCCTGTCCTGGAACTCGCTCAGTACACCAGGCTGGCCTCAAACTCACAGAGATTTGCCTGCCTCTGCCTCCTGAGTGCTGGAACTAAAGGTGTACAACCACCACTGCCTCGCTATTTCGTGTATTTATGTTTATCAACCTAATACACATTGCAGTGCATATATTATAAACATGTTTATATGTATGCACACATATACATATATGTAAATGCATATCTTACATATATTTTATAAGATATAATATTTCCTAAATAATATATTGAGATGCTTGCCTCAGAAAGGGTATATTGATAATATACCATTTCTACCAGTAATACCCTTTAATAAAATTTTCACCGCATAAAACACAAAAGCTCAAACAGTTTACTTTCATACCCTTAGTGTTATTGATTTTGAATAGTCCATATGCTGTCTTTTATTCTTTAGATGATAAGGTGCAATTATTGAAAAAACAGATCAATAAAAGATTTGAGCATGTATTAGTTCATCTCGTTGTGCCTATAGTTCAATTTCTCAAAGAAAACAAGTTATTTGTATGAACATTGCTTGTCAAAGAATATAAACTAGAGTCAATGTTCTGGCAAAATTCCTGATATTTAATTCAAGAGCAACATAATATCTGATGATCAAATTATTTATAAATTTATCTCTGATGCATTTGTATCAGGACTATGAAGTTAAAAGAATATTTTGAAACACTGGCTTATTTATAGCAGCCCAAATATAAGCAATTTCTAAGGTTTCACCTTTTCATGTACCAGAGATGTCAAGGCATAGAAGAGTAGCTGTATATTGGTAATGTCTATACTAGACAATATCCACATTTGCTTGATCTGTTTGACTCAGCTAACCAGTTGTGTAGCCTTTCAATTAACCCACTAAAAATATCCAAGATACAAAATCCATTATAAAGCAATATAGTTACATTGTATCTGCTTAGCTCTTAAGGAAATAAAGAAAGCAATGCTTCCTCTCAGGCTTTGAGACTTAAGACATATTCATTTCAAACATGCATATTCATGAGTTTCACTGCTTTCACTTTACCTTATCTTCCCCTGCTTTTACATTCCTAAATCTAATTTTGGCTTCTGGATAATACTCTGATATTTTGAGTGTATCCTTGGAAAAGACTAATGCATAAATTAACATAAAATAATCCCTGAGTTGCAGTTGCATCCTAAGCCATCTGTCTATTTGAAATGTAACAGCTTCCACTTGATTGGCTGGACATATTCCATAATTTTTGTGTAATTGTAGACCTTATATAAGTAAAAACAAATAACAAAGATGTGTATAGTGACTTGTGGCTGTAGTTTCAACTACTCTGGAGGCCAGAAAAATGTGGATCAACCATTTGAGACTATGAACGTAAGTACATCTTGGGATTCAGGGCAAGAGCTTATGTCAAAAAGTAGAGTGTAAGACAAGTGAATTTAGTAGGAAAAAAAATCCATAATTTCCTAAATAACTATAAAGAATGTTAAGAATAAGCAGAATAGAATCTTCTGAATGTTTATTACTCTTGATGTATTTATTTCTTCCTTCAAGCTTTCTCATTGTCAATTTATTGTTATTATTGTTCAGTCTCTTAATCCTTTACCATTTCACTTGGAATGGGATTACAGAAATTAGACAACTTGTCTATTACTACTAGAAATAGTACTAGTTTATGGATATTAGACAAATCACCTATACCAAGAGAAATAGGACCAGGGCACGGCTCTTTCCTAATTGAGTGCTGATGACTAAAACCATTCACACACACCGCACACGCACACGCACACGCACACGCACACATATATACACACACACACATATATATATAACAAATTCAAGAACTGACTATTTCCACTTCACTAAACCAATATAATTTCTAACTGCATTCTAATTACATAGCTTCAGCTTTTACCCACTATCAAACATACTTCTTTTTACAGTAGACAGAGACCGAAAAGTCACAACTCATCAAAATGGAAAGAACACATAAAAGCAGGGTGCCAAGATCCAAATAATACATCTACCACACAACCCATCAATCTAAGGCTCAGGGAGCATCATGAAAAATAAAGTATAAAAATTGTAAGATCAAGAGGACCAGGATAGTATGTCTGCTGCAATAGAGTCTTAAATAGATAACAACAGGAAAACTGTGCGCAGGAATTCTCAACAACAAGATTGCCTAAATAAGAAATAAAAAGTGATTATACCAATTGACATGTCAAATTAGAGTGGGAAATTCTCACAGGACATTGCATCTAGAAGTCGTATAGGTAATTGGTGATTCTTGAGAAAGATAAAATCAGTCTTCTCCAAGGAAAAGTTCTTTTATAGGCTAGCTCATCCCAGGTCAACCCTAAATACATATGGACAATACTAAATGATCTCAGCAGGCTATATTTACAAACTTGCACAACATATGCACACAACAATTACAATAAAATAATAAGCCATTAATTTGAGAAGAACTGTAAGTAACAAGGGAGGAAGAGAAAGAAGAAGGAAATGAAGAATGATGTCAATGCAGTACTCACATGAGAAGTGCTAAAAAAAAGAGTGATTTAAAGTAAATAAATAAAATCAGAATGTGAAATTTTCAAATTCGCATTTCCTAACATTTATTTTATTGCACCTAAGATAAAATAAGCAGCAATAAAATACTAATTATTTAACATTATAGATTTATATAATTATTACTTAATATTTTGATGTTCCAGAATCTTTTTATGTATAGCATTTCTGCCCATAGATTATTCGAAAAAAATCAATATTAACATAATGTCAGAGAAAGTAATGAAATCATTTGCCAAAGCTACAAAGTTTGATACTAGAATAGATATGAATGGGCCTCTGGAATCTATTAAGGCATATTATTTGAGGACCTTTAATGATACAAAACACACAAAATATTGAAACAGCCACTTATTTTTCTTCCTTCCTGATGGAAGTGTTTTAATAGAAAATTTTATTTGTGCAGTTTGAATTCAAACTATATTCAAATAATTGTTTCTAAGATCAATCACAATCTAGTATATATATTTTTTCCTTTCCTATCTCTAATGTTTTTTTTAAACAGGTAACAGAGCTTATGACCATGTAAAATAATGGTATTTCTGAGAATACTTCCCATACAGACCTAGAGTGGCATCATCAAGTTTAGTCACTGACTTTATCAAAATACATAAAAAACTATTCATTTATTTACTAGGTGTATGAAAAATTAAGATCCACATAACAACCACTACTTATTCCTACAGTATTGTGTAAACTGGTTATGTAAAATAAAATCCAACAAGTTTTTAATGTCAGGCTCACAACAACCAAATTGTTTAAGTTATTATTTTTATGTAGATACACTGACTACTATGTTTCTCTGAAAAAATGTTTTGATAACATCCAAAGCAGAAGCAAGTAATAATAATCATGTAGTATACATATATAGAAGTCACTGGGGTTTAGAAAATTAGAAGGTATATCAAAATTACTATGTTGAAAAATAAAAACAAATATTTTTTTTTTACTTTATTATTTCAAATTGGAAATTCATCCTAAGACTTCACACACAGTAGGCAAGCATACTACTTTTGAGGTAGACCCTTAGCCTTATTTCAATTTCTTTTGTTTTTTGTTTGAGAAAGTATTTCATTAACTTCCCCATGATGCTGTGAATAAAAATGATCCCCATAGGCCTATAAGGAGTGGCACTTTTAGGATGTGTTGCCTTGGAGTAAGTTTGGCTTTGTTAGAGGAGGTGTGCCACTAGGGAGTAGGTTTTGAACTCTCAGGAGCTCAAGCCAGATCACTTCCTGCTGTCTGCCAATCTAGATGTAGAACTCTCAGCTCCTTTTCCAGCACAATGTCTTCCTACTGTGAGGATAATGGACTAAACCTCTGAAACTATAAGACAGCCCCAGTTAAATGTTTTCCTTTGGAAGAGTTGCCATGGTCATGGTGCTTCTTTCTAGCAATGAAAACCTAATTAAGTCACATGCTGATGACATTGATTATTCCTAGTATCTCAGAGATTACTGAACTTGAACTTCTAAACCTCCTGACTCAGCCTTTTTGGTAACTGGTTTTAAACCTCCAGGTATGATATTTATTTTCTTTTCATTAATTGTTTGTACATTTATTATGATCACCTAGTTTAAAATATATCAGGTACAAAGACTTTCAGATGAGCATAAAAATAATGCCTGTACATTTTCCCATTGTAATCTGGATGTCCCTTGCTCATAGAATCCCTCCTCTCTCTCATGGACTAGACTCCTGGAGCTAATCTTTGCCTTGGAGGAGGTGGATGGGGGTTGGTTTGGGGGGGGGAAGGCTGGGGGAGAGGAGGAAGCAGGAGAGGGGGAATATATGGTTAGTATATAAAATGAATAGAAAATTTCTTTCTAAAAAACAGAAAGAAAAATAATACCTGGTCCTTAGTCAAGAGGATTTTCTAACCTAAAAGGAAGAATGTTGTATCACTGTAGCATAAGCTACTGAGATGCAGAGCCTGTCAGAAGAATGTGGCCATGGCTTGAGAGAACTGATAGGTACAGTGTGTTTTGAAACACAGTGAGCATGGTTGGTGGATAGGTGGCACAAGAAAAGGGTAAAGGCATTACCATGAGAAAAGAAAAATCATTATCTCCTCACCAACAATGCAATGTTTTTCCTAAAAGAATGAAAAGGATCTTAAAAAAAAAAACCCAAGGTTGCAAAGTTGTATTGATAATAAAATCTTAATGAATGCATAAATACTGCCTGCCTAGTCTGTGTTACTTGGATGCATGTTTTCGGGATGACCATGTGTTGTTGGATAATCAATGGATGTGCTCTTCCCTGAGGAAAACCATTTCTTCTGCTCTCAGTATTCTTTAGTTGTCTATAGTTCTTTGTATAGGGTTTAGGCCCTCAGAGTTCACAACTCCACCTGTTATCATTAGCATGTCTATCAGTGTAAGCCTAATTCTGGTCATTTTTATGTAGCTACATTGGTAAGACTTTATGTAGCTTCTGATATTTCTAGGAGATACAATCTCAAAGCAAACTTCCCGTTCCTCTGGCTTTTATAGTCTTTTCACCACCTCTTCCACAATGATCACCGAGTCCAAGAAGAGTAGAGTTGGGTTGTAGATATATCACTTGGGAATGGGCTCTACAACTTTGACTTTTCATTGGTTGTGGTTTCTGTACTGGTATCCATTTCCTGAGAAGAGAAATTCCCTTGATAAGGCATGAAGACTACATTAATCTGTAGGTATTATGGTGTTTAGATATTGTTGGGGTTATGGTGGTTTAATAAAGTTAATACCAACAATTAAAGAAAAAGAGGTCATGAATTTAAAATAAATCAAGGGGAGGGGACTCATGGAAAAGTTGAAAGGGAAGAACGGGAAGAGAAAATTATATAATTAGATTATAATCTCAAAAATAAAAATATCTTAAATCATGAAGTTTTAACACTTCTGAAAATGATAAAGGTGAATTTGTGATAAAATAAATCAAAATACTGATTTAAATTTTCTAGGCAAGAATTGATGAAGGCTAACTGAGTTGAAGTACTAAGAAGAGAGAGTGAATAAATAAGATGGGTATGTAAGAGTTGCCATATCAACAGAGTGTAAAACCTGATTGATTCAGAAATGTCAGGTATACTATTTCAAAACTGTTAGCTAAATTTCATAAAGTCTATGTTTAGCTGTAATCAGTACATCATAGACAGACACAGAGTTGGGTTACTCAGTCCAATAGTGCTGGATATTTGAGCAGTCCCATATTGGAGCTGATGGCCTAAGGATTGGAAGAGAGTTGATATCTAATACCAGTGAAGTGATGCTTCAGCAAAGAAAAAAACAAAACAAGGCAAAAAAAAAGTGAGAAAGGAAGCAAAGTATCATTATTCTAAGATGATATAAGAGTATGCATAGGTGACCCCAAAAATCCTGCCAGGGAACTCCTACATCTGACAAATGCCTTTAATCAAGTGTCTGGATACAAAATTAACTTAAAAAAGTCAGCAGCCCTCTTATATACAAACAATAAATGAGCTAGAAAACAAATCAAAGAAACATCGCCCTTTATAATAGCCACAAATAACACAATATCTTGGGGTAACTCTAACTAAATAAGTGAAAGACCTGTTTGACAAGAATTTATGTCTTAGAAGAAATAAATTGAAGATGTTAAAAAATAAAAGATCTTCCATGCTCTTGCATAGGTAAGATTAAAATAGTAAAAAGGGGATCACAGAGTCTGAACTAATAACTAGGCAGCCTGGGAAAGATTAACCTAGGCCTTCTACATATATGTTACTGTTGTGTGTATTGGTCTTCTGGTAGAACTCCTAACAGTGAGAGCAGGGTCTCTCTTTGACTTTGCTGTTTGCTCTTGGGACTCTTTCTTCCTACTGGATTGCCCATTCAGCTTTAATAGAAGAGGAAGTGCCCATTCTCACTGCAGCTTGATATACACACCATGGTTGGCTGATATCCATAGGAGGTCCACCCTTTTCTGAAGAGAAATAAAGGAGAAGGAGTGGATGAGGGCAAGAGGGGAGACTGGAGGTGAGAGACTTGGAGGAGAAGAGGAAAGGGAAACTGCAGTCTGGATATAAAAACAAAAGAAATTAAATTAAAAAACAACAACAAATGTCAACAAAAAATAAAGACCAAGACACATGAATCACATTAAAGGAAAAGAAACAGAAGAATCATTAGAATTGTAGGTATGTGTGGATATAAGGAAACAGAAACCATGGAATAAAAAATTGCCATGAAACAATGAAATCACATTCAATGTATAAAAAGCAACAATAGGTGGTAGGTAGTAAAGATGCTATCAAATGACAAAGCAGGGATGAAAGGGGAAAAGGTTCCCATTCCCACTCCTGTTTGAGCTCCTCGTCCTACAAGCACCCTCACAGTAAACACCATGTTTACATTCTCCATAATATTCCAACCCTTGTCACCAGATGAGCAACACTTAAAACTTTACCCTGGCTGTGTTTTTTGACAATGCACAGCAAAATCTTTCCACCCTCCAGAACAAAAGGAAGCTCAGCTCAGACCTCCCACACTGTTCTTTGTAAACCTTCCCCTTTAATTGCAGCACATTGTCAATGATTCTGCTATCAGGAGCGCAACCAGACTGAATCATCTAAACTCATGACATTATGCAATAACTTGGAAATACCAAGCACTTTAATGTAATTATCTTGTCTAAAACAGTTTAGCAAACAGAAAGTCAAGCCTGATGGTTTATGTTAATAGGTTTCGGAAGCAATCATATTGGTTATTTTATTATATCTCTTCACTATGTGTCTTTCTGTTAAAGATATCTAACCTTGGAGGAAGAAGGAGAGACAGTCAAGACAGATACAACTTCTTTTTTTGTTTTTTTTTAATTTGATTTTAAATTAAATTATTATTATGCATAAAACATAATAGAGGTAGTTTCTGTGGTTACAGGGTTAGAAAAAGGTATCTGATGGATGATTTTAACTCAATTACAGAGTCAAAAACATAAAAAAAAATCATAGTCGAATGAAATAAGCAGCAGCATGTTGAGACAAAAACTTCCATCTGTGGAAATATTAGCTGAGTATAAAAAACATCATTGTCTGAATCAAAGATTAGCAAACTGTCACAGGAAAGACTTTATAGCAAACACTTAGAGCTTTTTCAGCTGTATATCCCATCACATCTAGTATCATCATCAGTACTGGTGCAGCTGAAAGAGAAGACTCAGATACTTCCTTTCAAGTGTTGTAATTCAAAGGCTGACTCTAAAGAACATTGTTTATGGAGGTGAATAAGGGAAAGTAATTCTGTATGAAGAAGAGGAATTATGGAAGGGTTTTATAGGGAGCAGAATATTTTAAAAAATAAACTTAATGGTCTGGCTATTCAGACCATTAGGACCACTGAGAAATGCTCATTGGGAGACCACATGTGGAGGAGAGAGAAAAATGCAGGGGTGGGCACAGTTAAAAGTAGGTTCACTTGCAGGGTTTTGGGAATCATGTGAAGTTCTCTGAAGCAAAACTTAACTTCAGACTTGAGGACATCATTAGTACCTCTACACTGATTTATACTGAAGTTACACATTTTCCAAAATAGGAATGAATCAAGGCAAGGAATACTCTTGAACTGAGGTAGTCTCAACAAAAGGGTAAGAACTGAGAACTGACATCAACATTTGAAGCTATAATTTCATTACTAAAAGAGGATCTGGTAACATGTCCCTGTCTTCAGTATACACCACACTTTATACTCTGATTAATATACACCAGTCATTAGATTTATGTGTTTTGTACAAACTTCTAGATACAGGTGATCCAGAGTTCCTATAGATGAAAAAAACTGTGAAGCTTAGCAGATGGATTAGTTATCTATGACTGTTACAAATTAAATCAAGGAGCAGACAGCTTTTCACCCCTGAGGGTACAGGTAATTATAGAAGAGAACGCATAGTGACAAAAGGCTACTTATTTTTATTACTTATATCTTGGTAGATTGGGCAGCTGAAAGTGTTGAATAGTAGAATTTAGCTTGCTTTCTCTCTTATTGCTTTGCACTCAGCCTCAGATCTTACCCTACATTATAGTGCCTCCCACATTCAGGAATTTTTCTTTCTCAATTAGGCTGCTTTGGCTAACCCCTCATAGTCATGCTGAAGGTGTGTTCCTTCATTACCCTAGGTATTTCTTAATTCAGTCAGATTGACAGTTATACATCACAGTAGCATAGACTGTGCTTAATGACCAACAGCTGGCGTGAGTACTACAACTGATGTCTCCCTTATTTAGTACCTCTTTTACTATTTACACTGACCCCCCTGGATTACCTAGTGGCATTATCTAAATCCACGTCTTTGTAAAAGCTGAATTCATGTATATTATGTGCATGTAGGTACTAATAATTTAATTATATAATAGCTGTCACAATTGAACTAGATAGCCCCAATCACTGCCCAATTGAAACAGCTGTCTCTTTTAATTCTGCTCCCATTTTGATAATCACAAAGATTACTATAGCTCCACCTTCCTAGAAAAATAAGAGTATTTGTCCTTGCAAAGTTGGTTTAATGAGTGCTATTCTCTTGTCATAAAATCTAAGTACCAAAGTAGTACTTTATATTTCAGTAGAAATTTGATGATTGCCAACAGTAGTATTTTCTGTTTGGAAGCTAAGACCTTTAGTTTCAGAAGCCAAATTTGTAAGGATAACAAGGATTAGTCTGAAATATTGTTTCTGGTAAGTGAATATGGTGGCAAGTGGGTCACCCAAAGTTATTAAACTTTAAAGTTCACGCCATATCCTGATCTGGAGAATGACTCCTTGTGTTTTTAAATGCTCCCCCAAACTAGTGCTCCCTCTGTGCCTTAAGCTATCAGTCTGATGGTTTTTGGGCAACATGGGTTATTATACCACTGAAGAAATTCATAATCAATGGGTCAATCCTATACCACCTTTGCTTAATAAAAATAATGTCTCTTGAGTTAAACTGATGAAAAATGGGATTCCATAGCAATGAAAAACTCTTTCAGTGGTCAGGTGTATCAAGGGCTTTTGAAAGATAATAGAAATTCACACATAAAGGTACAGAAGATTCTGGAAAGCTCTTTTGTGCCTTTTTGTGGTAGATGCTCTTTGATGGGTGTAATTGTGTGACCTGTATATCTTAGTACTCTATCTTCATTCCTTTTTGTTTACACATCTACTTTTTCTCCAAAGTATGGTTGACCCTGACTTTCTAACTACCATCACTATATCTGAACATCTTTTCTCATTTATTTATAGTTCAGAACATTGAATGACTACTGTCACTGTCTTTTTCTAAAGAACTGAAAATTAGCAATGCCAATAATTCTACCATTTTTAGAGTTACCACACTCTCATAGTTTTCTTTTTATAGAAACAGCTTGTTAGTTGCTTAAGCCAGCATAACAATCCAGTTTGCAACTGGTAAAATATTTGATACTTGTTGGCCACATTTGTGAGAATAATTTCTGCTCCATCAATAAACACTGATGTACCCCTTTATTGCCAGCTGGGTGGTAAGTAATCCATCCAAAAATCTTATTCTGCATTCTCCTTTCCCGGAGTATTTTTGTCATTAATTGAAACAGGATGAGGTGGTTGGAAAGATGGCAGCAGTTAATAGCACTTACTGCTTTCCCATAAGACCAAGGTTCAATTCCCATACCCAAATGGCAGCTCACAATTGTCTCTAACTCCAGTTCTAGGCAATAAAATGAACTCTTCTGACCTCCATAGGCACCAGACACACATACAGTGCACACACATGCATGCAAGCAGAACACAGAAAAACATAAAATAAACATTAATAAACCTAAAAATATCAAAACCAAACAAACAAAAAACAGAATCAATTTGAGTTCTCCAGAAACATCCTGATTTCTTTGCACTCTGTCCAGGATCATGTGAAGGTGCCACCCAAATCAGAGTTTTTCCTTCTCCTCAGTTAAATACCCTGCAAACACTCTCACAGAAATTCCAAAGGTATTCCTCCTCAATATCCTATCTCTCAGGTGAGTATATGTTTACCAGATGTTGTTTAAGGAATACTTTTGAAGCCATCACCTATAAAAGCATGATGGAAGCAAAAGGTGGATAGATTAGAGTGAGAAAACAGGTTTGAAACTCAGATTTGAAAAAGTCTTGATTGTCTACATGAGGTGAATGTTAACTTGTATAATCCTCTGGAGCAGTAACAAAGACTGACACACCAGATAGTTTTTTTGTAACATGGTGCTGGCCAGTTGTTAAATGAGGGCTTTGTTGGGGAAGCTTGATGCTGTAGATCAGTCTCTTGAGTCAGACTTAAAGTGAATAGAAAATGAAAGATATCTATATCCGCTAACAGCAATGCAATTTAAGTTGTAACAAGTTAAATAAATATGCTAAGTTCTAAGAGGATTCCTAGGAATTAAACCTTTGTATACATTACCTCCAGTCTGTATTTCAATCAAACTAGAAGTATTCCATATTAAAAAAAAAACAAACAAACAAACAAAAAAAAACATTTCTGATGTTTGTCACTGTTGCCTGAATATCAATATTGAGTAATTTAAAGAATATCTAATTTGTCACTAAGTAATCTGTAGTTTTTATATTCAAATGAAATACTTGTTGATATGACATTAAGTATATTTAAAAAGTCAATCAATAGTTTAAAGAGCAGATGATCAACTACAAAATACAGTCCTGGGTACCATACTGGATGCCAAACATTCATGCTCAAAATAAGTTATATTCTATCCACAGAACTGTTTTAGAAGAATCAGACAAATAAGCCAACTTTCATTTTTGCCTCTAATGATAATGCAAAGTCTCCTTTAGGTCATTCTCAATTTATCTCCAGAAGACATGGCATCTCCGTTTTCTTAATGCTGGTGAGTGGCTATGCTTAGGAGAGAGCAGTAGATTACCCCAAATTAAAAATACACATTCATGAATAATAAAAGCCATGGTAATATTTTTAGTTACAAAATGTCTGGCATATGAAAACATTTGCAAGTAAATGGACAACTTATGACTAGACTAAGGAGGCTGATGTACAGCCTGATTTGGATGTGCCCATGCTACTATAGTTGATGGTCATGAGAATGGCAGTCTGCATGTGGGAGCTGCTGTAAGAAAGTTGGTGGAATTGCTGTTCAGAAGGGACTGAATCCAAATTTTCCATTTTTCTTCTAAATACATGTTATTTTTGTGAGAATATTTGATATGTATTCACTGGTTGTTTTTCTCTAATGTCAAACCCACATACAACTCTTTGTAATCCCCATGGAACTTAGTAGGTGGTTCCTCGTGTCACTGCCAATCAATAGAACTCTGATTAAATAGCTACAGAATTTGTTAATTTCAATACTAGAGAGTGACTCTTTTTGGCTTTTTGAGAATATTCTATAAACAAAATAATATTCTCTGATTTAAATTTAAAATAAGGTAGAGTGGGTCCTTTTCCTGTTGTTCTTTTTAAACAGCATGAACTCTGGCCAAAAGCACTCCAAGAAGTAATCTGAGTATGTCACCTGCATTGCCTGGTGAAATTGCAAATTTCAGCACAGAAGAAAACTAGGAACTCTCAAGATACTAATTAGCTAGCTTTGAGTAGCAGGCAGGTAAGTGGCAGAATGTGAAGCCACTAGATTTTCTGATTTTTCTGTACTTAACTGTAAACATCAAAATAAGAACAATGTTCTTCTGAGCCTTTTTACTCTGCTTTGAATTTCTAACATGTCATTATTAAGGTTTTACTCATAACAATGAAGCCACTCAGAGGAAATATCAGTACTTATGTTTTTCTTTTTTTTCAATTTTATTTCTTTAATTCTTCTTTTCTAACTTACTACCACTGCCTTTCTTAGTATCAAATACAAAGAAAAGAAAGGTATGAAGAAGAGGGGAGGGAGGGAAGAAGAGACAGATGGAGTGAGGGAGGGAGGGAGGGAGGGAGAGAGGGAGGGAAGGTGATGGAGGAAGGGAGGAGAAGAAGGAAAGTAATGTTCTCCAGAGGCTCCTGTGTTTATAGATCTAGTCCCCAACCTGTGGCCCTGACCTGGGGAGTTGTAGAACACTTGAGATTTCTGTCTACCTAAGAGAAATAAATCATGAGGATATTTGCCTCCTTCCCTAACTCAAATATTCTGCTGCCAGTGATGTAAGTGTAAACCCTCACCAGTACAATCCTTGCTATTATGGGCACCATGCCTTGCTTGTGGAATGTGTACTCTAAACCATGAATCAAAAGCAAAAACAAAAACAAAAACAGTCTTCTCCCTTAAGTTGAATATGGTGGGTATTTTGCCACAGTAGTGAGAAAAGTAAGGAATGTAGTTTGTCATTAAAATCAAAATTGTATCTTGTATTCATGTTTAGAATGTTAAAATCAATAACCTCCCTGTCATTATAGTAAAGAATCAGATAGAAAGGTTTATTGTTGTTTTTCATGCTATGACAATTAAATGCCTGCTGGTTGGCACATAACTAGACTTCTTTGTAGTGGGTAGCCATTTCAGCTTTGACCTGGAAATACCACCCCCTTTAGGCTTCAGTAACTGTCAAGGCAGAGCCAAGAGAGGACCCCTGAAGACCCTAGATCCGGATGGGGGAGCTCTCTTGGTTCGTGGATTCTGAACGCTGGACATAGACCGAGCAGAGTTCTCCAGAGAGCACCGTTGGACTGCACTACACCTTTTCCAGACACTGTAACCTATCTCTTCACTTGTAAGTCACCCCACAAAATAAACCTCCCTTTTAACTAGTGGAGTTGTCATAATAGTTAAACCAATACTTCTTTCTTGGTCATGACTTTTTTAGGTCTCCTCCAGACCAAAATAGGTCCTTTGCAGATGAAAAAAATCCCCAAAGCTAGAGTTTGAGTATATGAAAATTTCCATAGCAAAAGGGACCTTGCAGATAATAATTAGGATAAAGGTTTAGGTGGAAAAATAATCCTTGATTACTTGTTCAGCTTAATGAGCTCACAGAGATTTTTTTTTTTATGAATAGGAAACTAGAAAGTGAATGTAACAAATGATGAAGAAGTAGGAATGGGAGAGAGTAGGTAGGACACACACTCAAGACAGAAAAAGACTGCCCAGTCAAGAGAGCAGGTGGTTGCCAGATGCCAGGATAATCAGAGAAAACAATTCATCCCAAGTGCTTCCCAAAAGAAGATAGCCCCAGCCGGGCGGTGGTGGTGCACTCCTTTAATCCCAGCACTCGGGAGGCAGAGGCAGGCGGATCTCTGTGAGTTCGAGGCCAGCCTGGGCTACCAAGTGAGTTCCAGGAAAGGTGCAAAGCTACACAGAGAAACCCTGTCTCGAAAAAACCAAGTGCCCCAGGACACTTTCTAGATATCAGATATCTTGAACAAAAAAGGTAATAATTGCTCTTTTCACCCTCTAAATTTGCAGGTTATTTGCTATGGGATTAATGGGAGATGTTATTGTTCTCAAGCTCCATCTCTAAAGAATGAATGTCACTCCTTAAAGAAGTCTAAGAAAATAAGACATAGCCTCAAATGATCAAAACTCTGTGGGTTATAACGATTAAGTGCATTTAACACACTACATGGAGAGACTACACAAAGGAAGATTTATAATTTTGGTTTCCATGGTGATTATTAAAACTACATTTATGTAATGTATTATTGAGAACAATATGAGCCGTTTTGTATAAAAGAAATTAATGCAATACATTCCTATGGTTCATTAACAAGTTCATAACCTTTTGAAATAAACAGTTGGTTTTTATGTTACTATGCTTTGAGTATATGTGCATATAATGTATAAAAAGAGGAAAGTAGAGAGAATATTTCAATAGTATATAAAAAAGTTTATCCTCAAATTCCTTCCTTATAAGAGTGCATTCAGTCATTTGTTAATTCATATTGTCATTTCTGAATATTCATGACATCATTTCAGCTGAGCTGTTGCTAGGAAATGTTTCAAATATGTCTGCCTGTCACTAATATGGGAGTTGTGTCCTGGGTTTCCTAGACTTATGAGGCTTTATTTGCATCTCACACTATTTGATCTTCTCTCTTTGCTTTTGACTCTTCTTTTCAGATGAGCTATTCTCTTAGCAGTGGGTACTAGAAATTGGTGGAACTGAAAGTAATACATTCTTCAAGAAATTTGCATTAACAAGGATTTCAGGATATTATATTGCAGACTTGAAGCTCTGTTGATGGAATTCCAGTATCTTTGGCATTTCTAACATACATTTGTAATACATTTTACAGTTTACAGAGCACTTCCCTTCTAGCATAACATAAGGCTCAGAGTTGTCATTTAGAGTTCTGACACCAACCATGCCTACCTCATGCAAACTAAGGGAAGACTGACAATCTGCTTAGTGTTTCAAGCCTCAGGTTTTGTTTTTTTTTTTTTTTAATTTAAGAACAGGTGAAAATTTCATGATTGCTTGAAGATGAAATTAAATAATGTGTTTTGAAAATAATATTAATACACAAGCTATTAAAGGAATCATAACGACTTTTATTATTACTATTATCATGGTTATCTATAAATATGTGATACATTATGCTAAGATTTAGTGATGTAAAACAATAAGCATACATGGCTTCATTGTTTCTGTGAATCAGGATCTGGTGAGGCATAACAGAGTCCTCTGGCTTTGGGTGTCTGAGAATGCTATAGTCTGAAAATTTAGTTGGCACCCATCTCCTCAAGACCTCACTGGGGCAGATACACTTCCAAATCATTAATTTTACTGTTTGTCCAGAATCATTTCCTCCAGAGTAATGTGAGGAAATCTCAGTACCTCAATTCTCTAACCTTGGGTACACACTCAGCTCTTTCCCACATGGATTTCTCTACATGAAAACTTAAAAGATGGGAACTGGTTTCCCTCAGAATAAGTAAATCCAAGAAAGAAGCTACCTAAAATAGGATCCAATATCCTTTTGGAACTTAATCCCAGATGTGGTATTCCATCAACCTTGTTACATGAAATTCATTTGAAAGAGTTGTGAGTTCAGCCAGTCTAGCAAAATGAACAGCATTGTTTATTAGAAGCAATTCTAGTCAGCCCCTGCCACAGTGAGAATGACTCAACTATTTACTGCAGTTTGCACCCCTGATTCTCTTTCAGCCTAACCTCGTCCCTTCATTGGTAAGAGCCCCACATACTAACACCTTCCCAGCACCTGTACAGAGGCCACCAATGGCACTGGCCAGTCAGATGCCTCCTCCGCTGACCACAGGCCTTATGAGCCATGCTCGTTTGCCACATATAGCCAGGGGTCCTTGTGGATCACTATCTGGAGTCAGAGGTAATCAGGCCCAGGCTGAGTTGAAGGCTGAACAAGATAGGAAGGCAAAGCAGAGAGCAGAAGTTCTTCAGTCAATGCAACGGTTCTTCTCTGAAGAGCAACAGAGCAAACAGATAGGAGGCAAAGCCCAGAAAGTGGACAGTGATTCAAGTAAACCTCCTGAAACACTGACAGACCCTCCTGATGCCTGTCAGGAAAAAGTAGAAGAAAAGCCACCCCCTGCACCCACCATACCCACCAAGTCTGATAGAAATGGACCAATCAAACCTCAGGCGTTCAAAACCGAAGAAACAAAATCTTAAAAGCTTTGGTTTATTTGGGGGCATTGGGGATGGGTGGGCAGGGAAAATGAAGTCAAATAATGCCAGCAGCCAGGGCGTGGAATGCCAGCACACAGGGTCTGTGACGTTATCCTGTGTAGAGCTTGAAGATGCTCAAGGGGCATGGAGCATTTACACTGACAGAGTTGCCACTCCAGTTAAAAGGAGGCTCTACAGGCTTGCACCTACTGTGTAACGTCTGCTTGGTTGACGTGCATCTTCAGTCGGTTTATATACAAGTGTGTCCACACATACATAAGTGCATACAGTTTAGACCTAAGGAAGGAGCTTTGTGATTCAATGAAACACCAGAAATAGAAGGAAAATGACACCACCATGGCTCATTTGGGCACTGGGTGGTCCCATTGACAGATCAGCTGTGGTTCTTTTACTCCCTTGTGTTCTTTGGATGTGTCTGTGGCATTTGTAGGCTTGGAAGTAAAATGATGCTAACTGGTGCTGGATAGAGGAGCCTTTTTTTTTTTTTATTATGACAGCTTGTTATTTTTGTAACATGGTGATTTGGTTGAACACAATAAAGTACAGTAGTAACTGATCTCCCCTTATTCCTGGATGAGTGAGCAGATGATTAAATACTGATGTCAGCATTCTTGAGTATATTCAAGTGAGCAACATTTGGCTTCTGCTTCTGTTTAAAATGATGCTGTGTTTTGATTGTGGTCCGAAGCTTTGAAGCACTACTTGGCATCTCCTTCCTTCCTTGGAGGTCTCACCATTTAAGCATAACAGATTTGATAAAGTGTTGGTAAGGTGGGGTCTTGCTTGTCTCCACTAGGTCATCTTCATATGAATCCAGTGGTTATAAGGTTTTGTTTTAGGGGTATTCTTTCATTTTTTTAAATAATGTTTTTTTAGCTGATGTTCATGAGAGAATGAATCCTTAGAACTGTGCCACTAGGTGAAGGAAATCCTATCTAAGAGTGTGTTCCTTTACTGAGCTTGTCTTACCATCCTTTGGGCCCTCTGCTGGAAAAGTAGAATCAAGTCTCAAATAATGCTTTTTCAATTGTATCCTCTAGTATTATAGGTGTAGGACAGTACTGTATCATACCTCTGTGAATGTAAAATAGCTTGTACCTGCTTTATGATACATAGTAGTGACTGTGCTTTATCAGAGCTGTTTTTAATGATGTTGCTCAGAATGTTTTCTTTCCAGATGATGATTGAGAAACTAATTTAAAAAAATGGTGCCAGGTACCATAGGAGTAACAGGACTGTGCTGTTTTCTGGGGTTTTGTTTTTTACTTACTTTCTTTCTTTTTTTTTAATTGAATGTGCTGGATGTCTCTACAATTTTGTTCAAATGACTGCAGAACCTAGAAAAGCTGTTGCTGCTATTGATGCATAACATACTGCTATTATTGGTATATATATAATTTGAATTTTTTGGAAACTAGCTGTGCTGTCAACTTTGGAAAAAAGTATTCCAGTTTACCATGTTGAGTTGGCATTGTACAGAAATTAACAGCCATATTGGTCTAGAAATGTTGAACTTAATATTTTTTTTCCATTTGTATAGGGGTAACGCACTGTATTAAATATGTAAGGTCTTATCTACATGGGTTTGATTACAAAAACTAATAAAGTATTCTCTAAATAAAAAAAAAAGAGTTGTGAGTTAACAGCACAAAATAGAGGACATGCTCAAAGGAGTAAATTCCAAGAAGTGGACATCAGCAACATTGTATTAGAAACTGGTTACAAGAATTTTTCTTTTCTAGTTCTAAAACATCCTTCACCAAAATTCTTCTCACTTGCTAAGGCATTTTCCAGTAAAAGGAGCCTCTGATAGTTTGCTGAAGGCAAACTAGATACATGAACCCATTTTTAGGACCACATTTCAGAATACATTTAAATGTATATTTTCTTGATTATTTTTGTGTATGAGGACACTTTATAACTTCTCTTACTGAAGTCTTATCTAATCCTAGGCCTGGGTAATGGAAAATTCCAAGCTGCAAAGTTTTGCAAAACATTTGGTTTCAGGGGAAAAACAGATTAATGGTCTCTTAACTATGACTGCACTAGTGGGTACAGCATGCAATCATGATTTCCAAAACAATTATTTTGAATTTAATAGCTCTCCAACTCTTTCTCTGGTGCTGCGACAAGACTACTGATTTAATAGTGCACCAAGCTGCTATAAAGAAGAGGTTAAAACCCATGGTTAAGTGGCGCGGGTGAGTGGGGTTGAAAGCTACCACCACATGGATAGTTCTCTGTCTGCAGGAAGGTGGAAGGGGGAGGGCAACCTGAGGAGGGGGGTAAAGTGGAAAACAGAACAAAGAGGAAAAGCCAACAGGCTGCTGAGCTCTTTAATAGCAGTCGGATACTGCCAACTCTCTTTTTTCCTCTTTTTTTCCCTTCTTTTTTTTTTTTTTAATTTTTGTCATTCCCAATGTTAAAGTGAGGTGATTATAACCTCTTGTTTGTTTTGTTTTGCTTTCAGTTAAAAAGTGAAAATTAAAAGACAGTGGGAATAAAATGTAGCATGAGCTTTTGGCAGCTGATGGATGAAAAGCCCATTACCCATAATCATAATAATAGAAACCCTCTGGACAATGTGGGGGAGGAAACCTCTCACATTGGGAGATGCTGGAAAAGACCCAGGCTTGGCAGACCCTGGGGCTGTCACAAGAATGAGGTTGCCAAACCCAGAGGGAGAAGCATTGAAAGCTGCCAACGTGGTGCCCTCTGAAAGCTGCACTGTGAAATGACAAAGGAAAGCAGGAGAACTGGAGGTGTGCTGATTGGCAGGGGTGGGAAAATGGAGAAATTGGCTGCCTGCCCACAGGGCCAAAGACCCGAGAACAGAGAGGTATAAGAGGGAGACAGAGTTACAGATGAAACCCACAGATCAGAGAGAAATGTACCTGATCAGAAAGCAAATAAATCAGTGAGATAAAGCTTCAAATCCAAGACATAAACAAAAATACGAAAATAAATAAATTCAACAAAGTCTCCTTCATGATGTAAAAATGCATACAATGTGTTTAAACATAGGGGACTGTGAATGCAAGGGGTTGGTTTCAGGACATGAATCATAATAAATTGTCAAAATGTCATAACAGATCCTACTTTTAGGAGACCATACATCTTAAATAAAAGGCTGTTTTACTACCAAAGTGACTCATGTCTTCTGCATTTATTACCATCTCTCTGTCCCACATTCTATATATGTGAAACTATAAGGATTTTTAAATTTATGAATAAGTATGTACACTTGGATATTAATTACATAAATACTATTACATACACTTCCCTCTGATCTGATTGTTCCACACTGTTTTTAAGATTCATTGGTATTCTGTGTCATAACTGTCCATCCTCATTTTCATGCTGAATTTTAAAATATAACTAAATAGCAAACTATTCATTACATTTTTATGGACATTTGAGTAGTTAATAGTTTGGGGCTGTTGTTCATATCCTGTTGTTGATGTTCTAAGGTTGGTGTCTTATGGCCGTGTACTTTATTTAGCGTTTTGACCATTGTTTATGCGGGACAGAAAGATTTAGCCCTAGTACATTTTTTCAAATCTTTTCCTAAGCAGTTTGTATTAATTTACACCTTCCCATTCTCACCTTCTCTGTTTTCTAAACGTTATATAAGACTTTTTTCTGTATATTTTTTTTCTTGCTGGCTGTTTATTTTTTTTTCTGTAGCAGTATACATGAATAGTACTTTCACTTACCTTTTCTTCTTTTTTATTTCTGATTCCCCCAACTTTCACATCCTCATGCAAGTTGCATGCTATATACCATGACACCAACATGGCTATCTAAATGGTTGAGATGGTAAATGTGGAGTGGATCAGAAATTCCATTCACTGGAGTACATACCACTTAGGCCTTGCTAGAGCTATGAAGTGAACTGGAGCAATGTAGAAGCTGTTCTGAATCATGCAGTTACAAACCCCAATGAATATAATCTTTATTTATTTGGCTTAGATTCGTACAGAAACTATATTTTACTTAAATGCTAAGTATAGAATAAGTAGTTATGTGCTAACAGAGTGCAAATAAATATGACACCCCCCCCCCAACTAAGCATGGAGCATAAAACAGAAGTAAAACCTAGCTGTGGTCTAAAACAGAGAACTCTATGTGGCAAATCAGGACCTGAGCTGAGCCCCAGATTCCTAATATGCAAAGGCCATAGATTAGTCTATGTACTGTGCAATGTATTTATCCACAACTTCTCTGATATAAAAATCTTTATTTTGTGAAAAACAATAGCGCATTTCCTCCCGGACATAATTCCACTCTCCTTTTATTCCCCAAGTTTAATTTTAGTGAATCATTGTGATTAGAGTTGTATTGTCAATGGCATTGCAACTCAGGAATATTTGGGATTTCACATTCATGTTTCCATAATTATAAGTAATTGTTTAAAGACTAAATATTTTGTAGTTATTTTACAAAGAGTAATTCAAGTTTTGTATTCAAAATTTGACTTTCAAAATCCTATATTGTTTGTTGATTAGTATAATCTCTGAAACTATTTATAATGCTTGGCAATTTGGGTAAAATATCAGCCAATTATAAATTAATATACTAGTTAATTTCCAATATAAACATGAAAATGTGGTTAGGGATCTTTCAGAAGTTTCATACATGATTTCTGGTTACATTTCATAGAAAATAACCATGTTTAAAAGAATATACATTTTATATATTCATATGTGATTAACAGTGAAAAATAAAATGTTTGGGTCTCCCATAGTACTTATCAATATGCCTCAGAAAAGGCAGAGGTAATCAAGAAGAATCTAAGGAAAGGTATAATAATAATTATATTATTATATATAATATTATAATAATGATACCAATCTTTTCATTAGTCAAAATTAGAGAAAGCATGGAAAAGTACAATGTAGATAAACAAAGAAATGTTTCAAGAAGAGAATGAGTCCATAAACAGTCCATGAATATGGTCTATCCTCCTCTGTAAATCAGAAAGACATGAACAATTTTATCCTCAGGGCTTAGATAAAATCTTTCAATGGAATGGAAATATTTAAAAAAAATAGCAGTAAAATTAAAAGATCTAGTAGTAGCCAAAGCAATTGATAATTTCATTTTGTGCATCAGGTAACGTAAAACATAAAGGACTGAATATAATTTGTGAGTGTAATGTTCAGAGTGACTCATGTCTCTCTGTCAAGTACCTTTGGGTAAAAGAAAACAACAACACAGAAGATGATCAAGTATAGGCAGAAGTTTCTGTCCCACAAGCATCTCCCAAGTAACCATACAGAAGCTTAATATTAAATATAAATACTCCATCAATAACTCAGGCTTGCCACTATCTAACTGTTATATTTAAATTAACTCATATTTCCTTTCTAAGCTTTGCCACATGTCTTGGCACCTTTTTCTCAGTATAGCATGCCCATCTTGCTTCTCTCTGCATCTGCTTGCCACTCCTGATTCTGACCTTCTTCTTCCCAGCATTCTCAGTTTGACTCTTCCACTTAACCTCATTCTGTCCAGGTATTGACCAATCAGCTTCTTTATTAAACCAATCAGAGTGACATATATTCACACAGTGTAAAAGAATATTCCACATTTCCCCTTTTTGTCTAATTTAGAAGGAAGACTTCAATTTTAACACAGTCAAATTATATACAACAAAACAGTAATAAAGTAAGAATTATAGTTACAATATCCAGCCCATTTTTATTTGGTAAATTTAGAGAAAATAATTTATTATTTATTCTATCTTGATGAGTCCAAAGATCTGTACCTAAGTTATTTTCTATCATGATTAAGGAAAACTATAACCATCTAGTCTTCAACTTCATCAAAGACCCCAGAAGAATATATTACCTGAGAATATAGGAAGTACAGTGCAAGCCACTTCTAAAACAACAGACATCTGACTGCCTAAACAGTCAAACAAAGCTCTTTTGTAATGTTGGGGCATCCAACTTTGGTCTACAGGCCTTGTATAGCTGACAGACATTTCTGAGAAGCAGGGAATTTTGAAGGACTGTCCTACCTTGTCTTGTCAAGGTTTGGCAGTCACTTTCTTTTGTGTTTTGTTGATCCAGTTTACACAGTATACTGTCAGCAATTGAGGCAAGTGGAGTTTCTTTGCCCAAATGCCTAGCTTTTTACATAAAGAAAATGACCTCCATACAGAGTTTCTTCAGTGCCTATCATCTTCTCTGAAGTAGATTGGTGCTGCCAGGAACAGACATGTCTCATTGTTATATAAAAAAAAACTTTTATTATTAAAACATCTTAAATACCATATTCTGTAGATCTCTGAAGTGTTTGAACACAACTTGTCTATCTAAAATATATCTCTATTTGATCTTGAAAACTTACCTAACATGACTCCAAGTTTGATTATTATAGATGATGATTAATCTGTATTTTTAATTACATTATATGTTTTAAATTAGTTGCATAGGAACAATACCCCAAACAAGAGTAGAAGCATACATATAGTAGAGCAAAAATAGCTTTAAATTTGTATCAATTAACCAAAATCCATACAAATGTAAAATATTTTGAGTCTAATAGTTGTTTTTTAGATTAAAGTGGATTCAATAATCTACCTTTTTATCTCATCATTTCTATATTATATTCCCTTTTTTCTTTCAAAATGAGATATTTGAATTTAACTCCTTTGTTTAGATTTTTTTCTTTTATTATGACCATTAACAATTTGTAACCAATTGCCTTTAAATGATAACAAACATTCATAACCAATATTTTGAGAATGTGGGTGTTGTTTCTCTAGGTTGCTTCCTGTTGTCTGTGAGTGCTCACATCTTTGGGGGAATGTGAGAAAGCAGAATAATTGTTAAGTCTGGCTGGAGTATTCTGTGAGGCTGGATCATCTCAGTCAGCAGCCTTGAAGCTGTTTTGAATGTTAGATTACCTGGGCCATCAATTTTTATTGGTGTCTGGTCCCCTTGTTCTGAAAATGTATAAACTTTTAAAGGTAACATACATATCTGTATTAAAGCAAGTATAGACTGTAAATTGTACAGCCAAAGATGATTTTTTTATTTTATGTTTGAGCAGGTAAATTATACATCATGTATCAAGTAGTTCTTCTGGGTTTATATCTTTGTGTTTGTAGCCAGAACTTCTAGGGGGCCTGGCTCAATCAAACCTGATCACTTTGAGTAAATCCACAGCCTTTTAATTTTTGTACAAATAAAAGCATAACCTCTTTCCCAAAGTAGCATATCTTTTTACTTCCATTTTCAAGTCAAGACATTTTTAAAATATATAGGTTGGTTTATTCTAACCTATCTTTTATCACCTATTGCTCCTTCCTCAGCAGTCAAAAAATTCAAAGGCAACATAATATCATACAGTATTCAGAATCTCTGTGTATTTCCCATCTTTACATGGTCTTTTTTATATTGCTTTACTCCCTTGTTAAGGAGTATTTTATTATTTTAGAGCTGTATGTTTTAATCCATGACTGTATATACTCTTTCTCTTCTCTTGCCCAAGCCTATGTATACTTTTCAAACACGCTGTAACATATTCAGAGGCTTTTTTCTGTATGAATCTATTTTTAAGGAGCATTATTTATTGTTTTTAGATCCCATGAGACAAATCTCAAACTGGTATGTCATCCACATCCAGTGTAGCTTAATTTAGTGTATGTGGTAGTACATGGAGCCTGACTCTTGCTATAAAAGCTGGCAGGAGCCACCTCTCTGTACATTGGCCCATGTGAGAGACTGGGAACCCACCATGCAGCTAACCTCATGGCATGCTGGCAGGGCTCAGGCTGGCAGCTCAAATCTGCAGGCAGTGGCTGGGAGACATGTCTCTGCATCATGGCCACTATGAGAATCATGAGACAAAGAAGCAGCACCTGGCTGTTTCTACGTGTCTAGAACCCTATCACAAGCTCTCTCGGGTTTTATGTGGATGTAGGTGCTGAACATTTGGGTGCTATTTGTAGGCAGACTTTTCTTTCTTGCCTGCCAATTCCCAAATAACCAACATGGAAATTTAAATATTAATTTTAAATGTTTGCTTAGTAGCTCAGGCTTCATACTAGCTGACCTTTATATTTAAATTAACTCATATTTCTTATCTATGTTTTGCCATGTGGCTTGGCACCTTTTTCTCATTATGGTATGCCCATCTTACTTCTCTCTGCATCAGCTTACCACTCCTGACTCTTCTCTTCTTCTTCCCAGCATTCTCAGTTTGGCTCTTCTGCCTGAACTTATCCTATCCAGCTATTGGCCAGTCAGGTTTTTAATGCAACCAATCACAGTGACATATAGTTACACAGTGTAAAGGAATAATCCCCAATCAAGGAAGGGTTCTAATCAAATTATTGATAAATTCATTTTTTAATTTTCTAGATAGAATGACTAACTCTTAGTTCATTGGTACAGTGACTGCCCAGTATATGGATGATTCCAGGTTAAGTCACTAGCATTGTAAATATAAAACAATCAAAAAATTAAATATTTGACTGAACTTTCTAGCCTGATATTAAAATAAAAAGACTAATAATTATTCATTCAGTATATTCTTCTACAATATGTCCTTTTGGGACACATAATTTATTTTTAATGTGTGATAAATTGACTATCTATTATTAAGGAATAAATCATGATTAGAGTATATTTGTGATGTATAAGTTCATGTATTTATTATGTGTACATTAAAAATGCACATCATACATATGTATGTATATACAAATGTATGTATATATGTATAATCCTTCAAAATGTTTTGAATGGTTGTACACTTTGTCAAAATAACAAAAATTATACTAAAAACTAATGATAAAAATGTCAGAAAAGGCCCCAACTTCCCTTCTGGACCAGAGGTGAGTACCCGGGTCTAACCCGGACCCCATCCCTGGGCACCAGCCACTCCGGGGAGGCCTGCCCAGCTTGGCACCGGGTTCTGGCCACCGGGCAGCTCCCCTTCTAGCCCCACTGGGAGGGATCCCCTTTTCCAAGCCCCCCGGCAGCCCCTGCAGTCTCCGCGCCCTGCCCCCACGCCCATCTGCCCGAGACCCCAGCCACTTCCTGAGACTTAGAGACTGGCCCCCAGCTCCCAGCCTGCCCCCGACTTCCCTTCTGGATGAGAGGTGAGTGCCTGGGTCCAGCCCGGACCCCATCCCTGGGCGCCAGCCACTCCGGGAGGACCTGCCCAACTTGGCACCAGGTTCTGGCCACCGAACAGCTCCCCTTCTAGCCCCACCAGGAGGGATCTCCTTTTCTGGCCCCCCCCCCGGAAGCCCCTGCAATCTCCGCGCCCTGCTCCCACGCCCATCTGCCCAAGACCCCAGCCACTTCCTAAGACTTAGAGACCGGCCCCCAGCTCCCAGCCTGTCCCCGACTGCCATTCTGGACCAGAGCCTGCCCCTGACTTCCCTTCTGGACCAAAGAGTTGGACAAGAGAACTCCCTTTTGGACAAGAGAGAGAGTCTTCCTGAATCTGTCAGCTCTTTGTGAAACAAGTACACTGATAAAACCAAGAAGGAACCACAAGGAGATGGGCAGACGTCAAGGCAGAAGTACATACAGCAAAATGAAGAGCAATACAGCATCACCAGAACCTAGCTCGCCTCCAACATCTAGACCTGAACACCAAAAATTGGAAGAAGCAGAAAAAAGTAGCCTTATGAGTAACTTCATGAAGAAGGTAGAGGCTTGTGTAGAGGAAAAGACAAGAAAATTGGAAGAACACTGTAAACAACTAGAGGAAAGGGCAAACAAATTAGAAGAAAACAATAAAGCCCTCCAAGAAAACAATAAAGTCCTGGAAGAAAACAATAAAGCACTGAAAGAAAATCATGAAAAAGCAATGAAACAAACAAAGGAAACAGCCCAAGAACTGAAAAGGGAAATTAAAAAAATAAAAAAGACACAAACAGAGGGAATGCTGGAAATAGAAAACCTGAGTAAAAGATCAGGAACTTCGGATGCAAGTATAACTAACAGAATGCAAGAGATGGAAGAGAGGATTTCTGGCATTGAAGATACAGTAGAAGAAATAGTTCCATCAGTCGAAGGAAACACTAAAGCCAACAAAGTCATGAACCAAAATGTCCAAGAAATCTGGGACACCATAAAAAGACCAAACCTACGAATTATAGGGATAGAAGAAGGTGAAGAATACCAACTCAAAGGCACAGAAAATATATTCAACAAAATTATAGAAGAAAACTTTCCCAACTTAAAGAAGGAAATGCCTATGAAGATACAAGAAGCCTATAGAACACCAAACAGACTAGACCCCCCAAAAAAGTCCCCTCGACACATAATAATTAAACAACTAAATGTACAGAATAAAGAAAGAATATTAAGAGCAGCCAAGGAAAAAGGCCAAGTGACCTATAAAGGTAAACCCATCAGATTTCTCAATGGAGACTTTGAAAGCCAGAAGGACCTGGACAGATGTAATGCAGACACTAAGAGACCATGGATGTCAGCCCAGACTAATATACCCAGCAAAACTTTCAATCATCATAGATGGAAGGAACAAGACATTCGAAGACAAAGCCAGATTTAAACAATACCTATCCACAAACCCAGCCCTACAGAAAGCACTAGAAGGAAAATTCCAACCGAAGGAAGTCAGATACACACTCGAAAACACAGGCAATAGATAAAGTCACAACAGTAAACCCCAAAGAAGGGAAGTACACACACACTACCACCAAAAATAACAGGGATGAAGAATCACTGGTCATTAATATCCCTTAATATCAACAGACTTAATTCACCTACAAAAAGACATAGACTTACAGAATGGATACGAAAGCAGAACCCAACTTTCTGCTGCATACAAGAAACACATCTCAAATTCAAAGACAGACACTACCTAAGAATAAAAGGCTGGGAAAAGACTTTCCAATCAAATGGTCTTAAGAAACAAGCAGGGGTAGCCATCCTGATATCCAACAAAATAGACTTCAAACTAAAATCAATCAAAAGAGATCAAGAAGGACATTACAT
Source organism: Peromyscus maniculatus bairdii (assembly GCF_049852395.1). NCBI lineage: Eukaryota > Metazoa > Chordata > Mammalia > Rodentia > Cricetidae > Peromyscus > Peromyscus maniculatus. The sequence continues at coordinate 5,054,376 of NC_134856.1, forward strand.
ACTCATCACAGGAAAGATCCACCAAGATGAAGTTTCAATTCTGAACATTTATGCCCCAAACACAAGGGCACCCACATATGTAAAAGAAACATTACTAAAGCTTAAACCACATATAAAACCCCACACATTAATAGTGGGAGATCTCAACACCCCACTTTCACCACTGGACAGATCTCCCAAATCGAAACTTAACAGAGAAATAAAGGACTTAACTGATGTCATGACCCAATTGGACCTAATAGATATCTACAGAACATTCCATCCTAACAAGAAAGAATATACATTCTTCTCAGGACCCCATGGAACTTTCTCTAAAATTGACCACATACTTGGCCACAAAGCAAATCTCAACAGATACAAAACAATTAGAATAACCTCCTGTGTTCTATCAGACCACCATGGTTTAAAGTTAGATTTCAACAACAACAAAAACTACAGAAAACCTACAATCTCATGGAAACTGAATAATGCTCAACTGAATCACCAATGGGTTAAGGAAGAAATAAAGAAAGAAATTAAAGACTTCCTAGAGATCAATAAAAATGAAGACACCACATACCCAAACTTATGGGACACTATGAAGGCAGTGCTAAGAGGGAAATTCATAGCACTAAATGCCCACATAAAGAAGTTGGAGAAATCTCACACTAGTGACTTAACAGCACACCTGAAAGCTCTAGAACAAGAAGAAGCAAAGTCTCCCAGGAAGAATAGACACCAGGAAATTATCAAAGTGAGAGGTGAAATAAATAAATTAGAAACTAAGAGAATAATACAAAAAATTAATGAAACAAAGAGTTGGTTCTTTGAGAAAATCAACAAGATAGACAAGCCCTTATCCAAACTAACCAAAAGACAGAGAGAGAGAATCCAAATCAACAAAATCAGAAATGAAAAGGGGGACATAACAACAGACATTGAGGAAATCCAGAGAATTATAAGGTCATATTTCAAAAACCTCTACTCCACAAAACTGGAAAACCTAAAAGAAATGGACATTTTTCTGGATAAGTACCACATACCTAAATTAAATCAAGACCAGATAAACTATTTAAATAGCCCAATAACCCCTAAGGAAATAGAAACAGTCATTAAAAGTCTCCCAACCAAAAAAAGCCCAGGACCAGATGGTTTCAGCACAGAATTCTACCAGATCTTCAAAGAAGAGTTAATTCCAATACTCTCTAAATTGTTCCACATAATAGAAACAGAAGGAACATTACCAAACTCCTTCTATGAGGCTACAATTACACTGATTCCTAAACCAAACAAGGATACAACAAAGAAAGAGAACTACAGACCGATCTCCCTCATGAACATTGATGCAAAAATACTCAATAAAATATTGGCAAACAGACTCCAAGAACACATCAGAACAATTATCCACCATGATCAAATAGGCTTCATCCCAGGGATGCAAGGGTGGTTCAACATACGAAAGTCCATCAATGTAATACACCATATAAACAAACTCAAAGAAAAAAAAACACATGATCATCTCACTAGATGCAGAAAAGGCATTTGACAAAATCCAACACCCCTTCATGATAAAAGTCTTGGAGCAATCAGGAATACGGGGAACATACCTAAACATAATAAAGGCAATATATAGCAAACCAACAGCCAACATCAAATTAAATGGAGAGAAACTCAAAGCAATTCCACTCAAATCAGGAACGAGGCAAGGCTGTCCACTCTCCCCATACTTATTCAATATAGTACTTGAAGTTCTAGCCAGAGCAATAAGACAACATAAGGATATTAAGGGGATACAAATTGGAAAGGAAGAAGTGAAGCTTTCCCTATTTGCAGATGACATGATAGTATACTTGAGTGACCCCAATGATTCCACCCAGGAATTGATAAAGCTTATAAACACCTTCAGCAACTTTGCAGCATACAAGATCAACTCAAAAAAATCAGTAGCCCTCCTATATACAATGGACAAAGAAGCTGAGAAGACAATTATAGATACATCACCCTTAACAATAGCCAAAAATGACATAAAATACCTTGGGGTAACACTAACCAAGCAAGTGAAGGACCTATATGACAAGAACTTTAAGTCCTTGAAAAAAGAAATTGAAGAAGATGTCAGAAAATGGAAAGATCTCCCATGCTCATGGATAGGCAGGGTTAACATAGTAAAAATGGCAATCTTACCAAAAGCAATCTACAGATTCAATGCAATCCCCATCAAAATACCAACACAATTCTTCACAGACCTGGAAAGAATAATACTCAACTTCATATGGAAAAACAAAAAACCCAGGATAGCTAAAAGAAACCTGTACAATAAAACAACTTCTGGAGGCATCACAATCCCTGACTTCAAGCTCTACTATAGAGCTACAGTAATAAAAACAGCTTGGTATTGGCATAAAAACTGACATGTGGACCAATGGAATCGAATTGAAGACCCTGACATTAACCCACACACCTATGGACATATAATTTTTGACAAAGAAGCCAAAAGTGTACAATGGAAAAAAGAAAGCATCTTCAACAAATGGTGCTGGCATAACTGGATATCAACGTGTAGAAGGCTGCAAATAGATCCATATCTGTCACCGTGCACAAAACTTAAGTCCAAGTGGATAAAAGACCTCAACATTAATCCAGCTACTCTAAACCTGCTAGAAAAGAAAGTAGGAAGTAGTCTTGAACGCATTGGCATAGGAGATCACTTCCTAAATATAACACCAGTAGCGCAGACACTGAGACAAACAATCAATCAATGGGACCTCTTGAAACTGAGAAGCTTTTGTAGAGCAAAGGATACGGTCAACAAGGCAAAGCGACAGCCTACAGAATGGGAAAAGATCTTCACCAACCCCACAGGTGACAGAGAACTGATATCCAGAATATATAAGGAACTCAAGAAATTAGACATCAAAACAACCAACAATCCAATTGAGAAATGGGCTTCAGAACTAAAGAGAGAATTCTCAACAGAGGAAACCCAAATGGCTGAAAGACATTTAAGAAATTGCTCAACATCCCTAATCATCAGGGAAATGCAAATCACAACAACTCTGAGATACCACCTTACGCGTGTCAGATTGGCTAAGATCAAAAACACTGAAGACACTTTATGCTGGAGAGGTTGTGGAACTAGGGGAACTCTCCTCCACTGCTGGTGGGAATGCAAGCTTGTACAACCACTTTGGAAATCAATATGGCGCTTTCTTAGAAAATTGGGAATCAATCTCCCCCAAGATTCAGCTATACCACTTTTTGGGCATATACCCAAGAAATGCTCAATCATACCACAAGAGCACTTGCTCAGCTATGTTCATATCAGCATTGTTTGTAATAGCCAGAACCTGGAAACAACCTAGATGCCCTTCAACTGAAGAATGGATAAATAAATTTTGGCACATATACACAATGGAATACTACTCAGCAGAGAAAAACAATGACATCATACAGTTTGCAGACAAATGGATCGATCTAGAAAAAATCATCCTGAGTGAGGTGACCCAGACTCAGAAAGACAAATATGGTATGTACTCACTCATAGGAAGATGCTAGATGTGGAACAAGGATGACTGGACTGCTACTCACATCACCAGTGAGGCTACCTGGAAAATGAGACCCAAAAAAAAACACGGAGAAATGGATGAGATCTACATGAACAACCTGGTCATGAGTGGGAACAATGAAGGGCAACGGTCGAGGGAAAGAGAGTGGGAGATCCTAGCTGGATCAAGAAAAGAGAGGGAGAAAAAGAAATAGGAGACCATGTTAAATGAAGACCACATGAGAAGGGGAGGAAGCAGAGAGCTAGGGAGGCCCACGGAGATCCACAAAGATACCCCCACAAAAGACTGCTGGCAATGGTCGAGAGACGGCCGGAACTGACCTACTCTGGTGATGGGATGGCCAGACACCCTGTTAGTTGTGCCATAAACCCCAGCCAAGGAAGGTCTGAGGAATCTGGATGCAGACATCCACGGCTGGGCCCCTGGTGGAGCACTGGGATTCTAATTAGTGAGAAAGAAGAGGGTTTATATGAGCGAGAATTGTTGAAGCCAAGGTTGGATAAAGCACAGGGACAAATAACCAAATGAATGGAAGCACAGGATCTATGAACCAAGGGCTGAGGGGCCCCCAACTGGATCAGGCCCCCTGAACGGGTGAGACAGTCATTTGGCTTGATCTGTTTGGGAGGCAGCTGTGTGTTGGTGCCGGGTCCTGGGCTTGTTGCATGAGTTGGCTGTTTGAATCCTGGGACCTATGCAGGGACGCTTGGCTCGGTCTGGGAGGGGGGGACTGGACCTGGCTGGACTGAGTCTACCAGGTCGATCCCGGTCCTCGGGGGAGACCTTGATCTGGAGGAGGTGGGAATGGGGGTGGGGTGGGGGGAGGGGGAAGGGGGCGAGAGTGGGAGAAAAGGGGACTCTGTGGCTATTATGTTGAACTAAATTATGTTGTAAAATAAATTTACAAAAAAAAAAATGTCAGAAAAGGATGCAATTCCAAGAAAACAACAAGATTGGGGATTTAGCTCAGTGGTAGAGCACTTGCCTAGCAAGCGCAAGGCCCTGGGTTCGGTCCTCAGCTCAAAAAACAAACAAACCAAGAAAACAACAAAAGCAATAGGAAAACTGTATAAATCAGTTGGATATATTAAAATAAAAGAATGCAGAATCATTTTATTTTCTCACAGTGCTACCTTAACATGTTTGTCTTTCTCTATTAGTAAGATAAATACTTCAGCAGTGAAGAGCCCAAGCTATGTAATGTGAGTTTTTGCTTAATTTAAAAATCATTAACTGATTTTTCTGTACTAACTAAATGCTTTTTCACAAAAGATTCATTACCGGCTAATCCCTTAGGTACTCCTAATCGAATGGGGATTTCAGAAACCTATAGCAAAGCTCCATTTTACAGGTGCATGAATGACCCTTAAAGAGTAATCCACTCATATAACATTGCACATTGGCTAATGCCCATATGTATAGCATTATACTAATGCTTTTCATATGATGACACTCTTAATTTTCATAACAGCACCATCAAGTTAACTAAGTTATCCACTCTCCCCCAAATAGTTAAGAAACTAAGATTAAAAAAAATGTTAACAGTATTTTCCAAAAGCTCAAAATTATCATTGGAATGTAGGACAGTCCAATGCAAATGGGCTTTAAAAAATAATAATGCTGTACTTAATAAAAAAAAAAGCACAAAGAAAGTTGGTGCTTCTGTAACCCAAATAACAAAGCAATGAAGGCCGCAGATGGCATCCCAGCTGTGTCTGATATACACCTGGGAAAACTGTGTCACTCAAGTCCATTTCATGGCACACAAACAGAAACACAGTTTTGTCAATTTCCTGGTTAACCCTCTTAATTTCAGTGATGCAATGAGGCTTCCAGATAAATTTTATTTGGCCTGAAACTTTGATTTGACTGTCTGCATCAGTCGAAGATACTGGTTAATCAAGAAATCTTCATGAGCTCTGGGTAGTTACATTCAAACGTGTATCATTAAATTATCTCTTATCCATTCTGGTATGAAACTTGAATATAGTATCTGAGACCCTCTATGTAGTTATCATCATATAATATTTCTGATCATATAAAGGTGGCAAATTAGTTTTTACTAAAGGTTAGTTTATGTACTTCTGAGGATATGGTAAAATCATAATGTTAGATATCTGAGAAACAGGTGAAGAGAAAAGAGATAAAAGGAAGAAGGCCAGAGGGATTAATGCAAATTTCCTTTTTTTAAATTAACACCTCTATCCTTTCAATCTTAGACCTTAAATGATGTGTGTCTATTCATTCTAAGGACCACTTAAGGAGAGGCTGGTAATTGTCATCAAATAAATCTCACAGGATCATTCATACATCCATTTATTCCCCATGCCTCTGAAGTAGAACACAAGTTACTTCATGTTGGCATTCTCTATACTAGATATTAATTACTAGATGGATTTGATTTTTTTTGCAGTTGAATGATGATAAAATGAAGCTATTTTGAAGTACATTAAACCTGCAAATTTGAACATTTTGATGCCATTGTTCATTTTATTGCAAGGTATCCTATTTTCACCTTCATAAAATTGCTTGCACAAACCATATAATTAAATTTAGCCACACAAAAAGCTCAAGTCTATACATTTATTAATTCTTGACTGCATTATTGCCTAGGAACTTGGATAAAGTTTACTGTACTTTCTTTAATCTCTGATGTAATCACACTGTAAAAGGTGACTCAATTCTGAAATTTGAAGTATTAATAAACCTTTGAAAAATATTTTCTGCCCCCTGTCACAATGATCATAGAGTTATTTGGGCAAGCATCTGCAATTTGGCAGAGATCTTTTTTTCTGGAACCTGTAGCTATTCCTTCAATGTTGGATCTAATATCTGCCCTCAGGAAGAGAATTTCACTTACAAAGGAGCTAGCAAATTGGTAGCTTCTCTTCAAGATTGAAACTTATGAAAATATATTCTGGCTGGACATCAGGAAATGAAAGTTGGTTAATCTTTGAAAGCTTGAAGATGTTAGAGGTAGAATTTGCAATCAGTTCTTTCAGTATGGATTTATTAATATCATTCTTCATAAAATAGAGATGATCATGAGAAAAAGGAGAAAAGAACAAGTTCACTGTATTAAAAACTCACAAAGAAATAAACATGGACATTCAAAAGGATATATTTATATTTCAAAGTGAATTGTCATAGCCACAATTAATCTGATTTACCAATACATGATAAACATAGAGGTTTGACAGATGGAATGTAGATAAACAGCAGAAAGACAGATAGTAGATAGGTAGTTAAATAGGCAATTTGCCCCTTAGCAATACCAAATATACACAGTATTTTCTGTTTTGTCTTCACTCACTTCCAGAAAAAAATGTCTACTTGTTATTTAAAAAAGTATTTTATGGGTATGGCTGTTTTCCATGCATGTATATGTGTATGCTATGTGCATTCCATGCTTATGGATGCCAGAAAAGGGCTTTCAATCTTTGTAACTAGAGTTACAGATGGTTTTGGGCCATCAGATAGGTGCTGGATATTTGTAAAAGCAGCCAATGTTATTAACTGTGAGCCAGCTCTCTGCCCCCCACATACCCACTTTTTTGATCAAACAAGTTGCTTAATATTTTTACAAAGAATTTTTCTTATATCTCTGACACCTTATGCATCTCATCTTCTATCTTCTGATGGTTGATGATTGGCTTACTGGTTCAAGATAATTTAGAAGTTAGTTTGGTGCCATTCTCTCTTCTCATATTCTCTGTTCTTTGTCAAATTCAAACTTCTAAAATTATGGTGTACACATCATTTTTATATTTACTTAAGTTATTATCTCTCTTCAATACACTCAGAAAGTTTTAGCAACTCTTCCATCATCATCTATATTTCAGTTTGGACAGTGGTTGCAATACTATTTACAATTGTCAGTCTCATGAGACTGATGCTTATGATTTGACCTCTTCAGATTAATTGGATATTAAGTAAAGTAGGGCATGCTGTAGATCAACTTTCTAATGCCTTGCTCTTTAATATAAAAGTCCCATCCATTCCCCTAAAGTCTAACTGCTGTTGCTTTTTCGTAGCTCTACATTCATCTTTTGTTCTTATCACTTGTTCACAGTATTTATACCTTATACATCATATATTTTTAACATTGATTTTTTTTGTTTGTTGGTTTTGTGATGCCTACCATGGACCACCCCTTCATCAAGCCAGACCCTGAGTATACACTGAATGGTTAGCAAAATCCAAACAAATGTAAATAACTTGTAGCATGTTAATCTTTATAAATATTTTCATTGATATTTTCTTCTGTACTTCCTGTTAATCTGTCTCTTCCTTTAGGCAGAAAATTTGAGGCAAAGCTTAAATTTCTCATGATGATTGTATTATCACCTTAGTCAACCTGGCATGAAGATTTGTTTGTTTCTACATAAATAGACATGCTTATACATGCACAAACTTTTGTATTTTTATTTTCAATGAATAAAAGAAATTGGTATTAGACACAACTCAAACATGCAAGTATACTCTATTTTCATGAGTAGAAAGGAAATCTCTGTAAATGGGGGCTTTTCTCTGTCCTACCTCATCCTGTAGTTGCTTCTAAACAATCACTCGGAGGCTTATAGTAACAATAAATGCTTGGCCAACGGTTCAGGCTTATTAATTAAATGTAGCTAACTGTTATATTTAAATTAACCCATATTTCTTATCTATGACCATCATCTCTATCCTATATTTGGGAATCTAAAGTTTCATATCTAAGGAAAACTATGATCATAACTATCTAGTCTTCAACTCCATCAAAGATCCCAGAAGGATATAATATTACCTAAGCAAATAAGAATGGCATTGTAAACAACTTCCATGGTTCATGGCTTATTACCTCATTTTTTACATGTCTTGTTTCCTCCGCCGCTGGCTGGCATCTTCTAGACTCTGCCCTTTTTCTCCTTGTATCTCTGTTTAGCTTTCCTACTCATCCTTATTCTTCCTGGCTATAGCCCAAATAACTTTATTATCAACCAATGAGGGAAACACATATTCACAATGTACAGAAGGACATCCCACAGCATTTCTCCCTTTTTGTCTAATAAAAAGGAAGCTTTCAACTTTAACACAGTAAAATTATATAGAACAAAATGGTTATCAAACAAGAATCACCATTCCAATATCTAGTCTATCTGTATTTGACAAAATTAAAGAAAATGCATCATCATCTATCTTATCTTTGTGAATCTAAAGTTTCATATCTAAGGAAAACTATAATTATAACTATCTAGTCTTCAACTCTCTGGAAGATCCCAGAAGGATATAATATTACCTAAACAAACAGAAAGTACATTGTAAACAACTTCCAAAACTCTAGAAATAACAGAGACATCTGGCTGCCTGGACAGTCACCCAAAGTTCTTTTGTTAATGTTGAATGAAGGCATTCATCTTCAGCCTACAGACCTAGAGTACCTGGAAGACTTTTCAGTGAAACAGGAAATTTGAAGGACTATCCTGCCTTATATTGGCAAAGTTCATCAGTTGCTTTCCTCTTTAGATTGCAGAATGTCTGGCAGTTTTTTCTATGAAGCAGAAATCCTGAAGGACCATCCTGCCTTGTGTTAACAAAGTTCAACAGTGGAACAAAATGCTTCAAAATTACTATTTTTCTGAAACATGGATGTTTCTATCTCATGGGATTTTGACATCTGAATCTCCAAAGGGTAAAAAATCAGTTCTATGCAGAAGAAAAAAGCTGGTGTAAACTCTGGAGTCATATAAGGCACACAGTTGTCTGTGTTAAGAGATAAACAGTTGTTACCTAGAACTGTAGAAAAGCAACAGTTGGTGTTTTCTGACATGGTATTCTGTTTATGCATCATAGAGTAATAAAATTATGCCACACTGAAAATGAAATTGGGTTAAACAGCCTGCTACAGTGACACCATAGGGTTTGTGGTAGAAGCACAGAATCTCAGAATTGATAAGGTTCTTAACCTGCTCAACATAACTATCTGTCAAACCCAAGCATCAAACATACATTTGTAGGAAACCCCAATTGTAATGGGAAAGCTAAAATAGAATAGCATATCAATTGCAGAAAAATTGTCTTCATAAAATGTTGGGGACAATAGACATTAAGAGGTAGAAGGGGTATTAGAGGAGTATGTGACTATAAGACATAGTAGACAGACAAGATTCCTATAACTTTTCTAAAAGTGCATTTCTGTTTGACCTATAATGTAATGTATCATGCTATTTGTAATGTATGCATTATATATGAAAATGAATGTTTTACAATATTTTCTAGCAATGTTGACTTTGGTACAATAGAAAGAAGAATTCTCTAATCTTAACTGCCAATGTATGAAATAGTTTCCTTATAGGTGTGCTACTTTTGTTGGACATTCAACAATGGCATTTTGAAAGGGATTACAGTTGCTTTGAATGTTTACTAGTGAGTTAGGGGATTGCTATTTTAAGTTAAGAGTTAATAACTTACTAGAGTAGAAATATTTGAATAGGTGGATATGTAGTGCAGTGGTAGCACAATGTTGGTGACAGTAACTAATCAATATCTGATTTGACTTAAAGCTCACTCCATGAGATGTAATCCATACCCAACACTGGTTGGATGATCAAGAATTTGAGAATAGACAGTACAGAGACCTAGGGGAAAATAAAACACTACTGTTCTACAAAAGTGAAGTAGCAATAAAATGACTCCTAATGACATTGGTTTATGCAACATAAACATAGACTTACAGATCATTGCCTTGCTCAGTATCATCAGAGAAGCTTCCTCATGCAGATGGGGACAAATACAAACACCCACAGCCAGACATATGCAGAGAGTGAGAGATCTTGGAACATTCACTCCTAAATGAGATGGTTTCATCAGTCCTCTACATCAACCAGATCAATGCATGTATGAGCATGTACAGAGACTGAAGTAGCATACACAGGGCCTGTACAGGTCTAAACTAGATGCAGTCATAGATCTGAAAGACATGGACACTTGCCTCCATCCTTAGTGCAGAAACTATTTCCAATTGATAATCACTTGCAAAGGAAAATTTAGTTTTCTCTAATGGAGTTTCACTGTGAAAAAAGCTATTCTTAAAGGTAGGATATATGCATAGCAGCAGATGGCCAATAGAAAATAAACTCAAAAGAATCTTTGGAGGCTCCTTGTCTCATAATGTGGTGTTGGTATTTTTTTTTAAATTGTATCTTCCTAAAAAGTTCAAGCTCATCAACTGTCTCACTTATCCAGAGGGCCTGGTCCAGTTCCCTGGGGACTTCTCAGCTATTGGTTCACAGTTCATGTGTTTCCACTAGTTTGGCTATTTGTCCCTGTGCTTTTTCCAACCATGGTCTCAATATCTCTTGCTCATATAATCCCTCCTCTCTCTTACCAATTGGATTCCTGGAGCTCCACCTGCTGTTTGGCTGTGTATCTCTGCATCTGTTTCCACCAGTCACTGGATGACAGTTCTATCATGACAGTTAGGATATTTGGCCATCCAATTACCAGAGTGCTCAGGCACTCTCTCAACTATTGCCAGTAGTCCATAGTGGAGGTATCTTTGTATATTTAGGAGGCCCCCAAGCAGTGGGACCAGGACCTGTCTTTGGTGCATGAGCTGGCTTTTTGGAACCTAGGGCCTATGCTAAGACACTTGGTTCAGTCTTGGTGCAGGGAAGAGGAGACTGGACCTGCCTCAACTGAATCTACCAGGCTGATCTAAATCCCCAGGGGAGACCTTGCCTTGGAGGAGGTGGGAAAGTGGGAGTGGATTTAGGGGTAAGACTGGAGGGTAGGAGGAGGGAGGACAGGGGAATCTGTGGCTGATATGTAAAATTAAATTAATTGTAAAATGAAAAATAAAAGATAAAACATTGTATCTTATTATATATACATATATTTGTATATATAATTATAAATATATATGTATACACATTCACATATATATTATATATGTACACACACACACACACACACACACACACACATATATATATATATATATATATATTATATATATATATATATATATATATATTTGTAGCTGAAGTTTTCCTGGTTCTGCCCAGTGGCCACTTAGACCCAAGTAAACACACAGGCTTATATTAATTAAAATATAATTGGCCATTAGCTCGGGCTATTGACTAGCTCTTACACTTAAATTAATCCATAATTCTTATCTATGTTTAGCCACATGGCTTGGTACCTTTTCTCAGTTCTGTCTTCACATCTTGCTTCCTCTGTGTCCGGCTGGTGACTCCTGACTCAGCCTTCTTCTTCCGAAAATTCTCCTTGTCTCTTTTTCCTGCCTATACTTTCTGCCTGGCTACTGGCCAATCAGCATTTTATTTATCAACCAATGGGAACAACATATTCACAGCATGCACAGCACCATCACCCATTACCCTACTAGTACCCTACTAGTACCCTTGTACCCTACTAGTCCTTTGCATATATATTATGGCTTCCAGTTTAGTATTTTTATGGGTTTTCTGAGTGTTTGAATGAGTGAGTGTCTATGTCTATAGCTGTTTATTGTGACTTTTCTTGGGCTCTTTGCTGTTATTTGTTTGTTTTGTCCTATTCCAATATGTTAGCTTTTGTTTTATCTTATTAGAATATATTATATATTTCATTTTATTATTATCCATTTGCAGTCTGTTTATTTTCTAATGAGAAACAGAAAGGTGGATCAGGAAGGGAGGGGCGGTGGAAAGGAACTGGGAAGGGGAGAGGGAGGGGAAACCATAATCAGGATAAATTATGTGGAAAGAAAAGCTATTTCCAGTAAAAGGAAAAATAAGAGTTGACAATTTATGATTTAGAAATAAATACCTTTAAAGATTTGTATGTCTGAGAATAGTTTGAAACACTTAGCAGGCTGAGTAAGAAGGACTGCACAGTTATCACTAGCCTAAACAAAATAATGAAGGGGAGGAGGAAGAAGGAAGGAAGAATACTTAATGGAAAAGGCTATGAGCAAAGGCAGTCTTCTGAGAAGTGTTTTACATGTATGTTTTGGTTTATTTTGGGATTTATCACCTGTCATCTATATTGTAGTAAACAAAAATAAACTAATTCAAATTTAAGGAGAAATAACAAGGATTTTACAACCTCATAATTTAATCAGCCCTATCTGTTCAATTGTAAGTAATAGTTCACACTATTTGCGTCTGAACATTTGGAATCAGAGAATCCATGTCCACCATATTGCTTTTCCAGTCATAGTGTGAATGAGCCCTAGGAGGTCTTAACCTAAGGTTTTCAGCCTGTAATCTGCCAACTCTGGGAGACTGAGGGTGGATTGGAACACACACTTCTTTGGTACTTCTGTTTTTTATTCCATTGTCAACTACATGCACTGTCATCCTTTCTCCTGCTCTTCCCAGTGTCTTCTCAATGTTGCCCTCAGAGTGTCTCCTATAGGCAGATACCATATTTCCTCATCTGAGCCCATTCCCATTTTTAAACTAGGAATGAGTCTTTAACCTAAATGGAGTGTATATGATTCTGTTCCAACTATTTGAAAAAAAATCAAACTTGAATTATTTTTTTCTGTTATAACTTAGTTCTAACAACTAAAATTAATGGACTATATTTTTTTCTGAAAATAAAACTTCAGAAAAAAGATCAGGGAAAGGAGAAAAATGAAACAGATATCAACTATAAGAAATTAGAGAAGAGACTATGTCAAGAAATGCTGGGAGATAATGACTTTGAGTTTCTTCAATTAAAACACCCTCTGACCAAGCCTTTCTTAGCATTCCTTTGTTCTTTGTTCTATTGTCATTCTGTCTTTCTTCTTTCAAATACTGTCCTTGGAAAGGAATCTTGGTCATATTTGACAGTTTTCCATGCTACATAATATGTCCTGCAAAAAATCTGCAAGATGCTTTGTTTCAGTATCATTTGACAAACAACCTTTCCTCCCTGAGATATTCATCTTCAGCACTCTGAATGAAAAACAGACTACTTAGGAGGAGATACTCATTAGAATTTAACCTTAAAAGATTTCACTTGATGAGGGACATAAAACCAAAGGCTGTAGTGTTCGTAATAGAACACCTTTCTTGACCTTGGCAATAGCTTTGTGATTGTTTCATTATAATGAGTATAAACAAGTGGAAAAACTGCACTGTGCCAATAATAAAAACAACTCTCAATTTCTGGAAATCCTGAGTGTCTTGCCCAGCATCCCAGGGCTACCTGCAGATATTTCCTACCTTAGCTCAAAGACCACAGAACCAAATATGAGATTAAACAGGTTTTGTGAAAACAAAATGTAAGGGAACTACATTTCAATTAGGAGGAGAATGGGAAGAGAACGTGACAAGGGACAGCCGGTGTGCACAGCGGCAGTCTCTCTAATCTCAGAAAACAGAGAGTCTCCTTGGGGCTGCACTCTTATTGATGAATCACAGAAATCACAGAGTGAGGAAGAGAGAAGCGCCCTAGGAAGAGGGATCTGACAAATTTCCCTGATGACCTCGACAGCCTGGACACCAGAATTTGGGCTGGGCTTTGAATGTGAAAGAAAACCAGGCCGGAAAACAAACTGAAGTACAGAAAGTTTAATTAAAGCTAGAGGGTGATATGTAAGTTGGCAATAGTTAAGAAAGCAAGAAAAAAAGTAAAGAAAAAAAGCATGAAATAAATGAGATATAAAAGCAAGGCTCAGGAGGCCTGATTACCTGAGCAGCATTCTGTTGACAACAACTAAGTGTAAAGTTTTGCTTATTTCTAGGTCAAATCCATGTGTATGTGTTTGTGTGTATATGTGCATGTGTGTATTTATGTGTGTGTATATGAGTATATGTCAATATGTATGTACACATGTGTGTATGCACATGTGTGGTGAATATACTGTATGTGTACATGCATGTGTGCCTTTGTGTGTATATACATATACATGTATATGCATGTATGTGTGTGCATGTATGTGAATGTGTGTATGTATGTATATGTGTGTACATGTGAGTATATGTAGATGTGTGCACACATATGTGTGCATATGCTGTGTGCCTGTGTGTAGGTGTGTCCTATAAGTATTTTTCCTTGGCCCTAGCTAGTTATCCATGAGAAAGTGCCGTGATCCAGCTGGGCTTAATGTGGACAATATAATGTCTGCCATAAACTTGGGCACAAAGCTAGTGAACTGGGTTCACTGGTCCTTAAGGGTCCCTGCTATGGATCTGGTTAAAGATCTGGCAGCCCATCTAGGGTCTCTCCTCCCCTCTACCAAGTAGACAAGACAGTGTCTGGCTCTGAATAAGAAGTGCTAAATCTGCCACTGCCATCAAAGGCCTGAGAAGGAGCATTTTCTCTTCTGTCTCAGATCCAACCCAGGACCACAGCTCACATAACTCCTGAGAAATACTACATTTCATTTTATTTCTTAAAGGCACAAGAAAAAAAAGTTACTTTAGAAAAAAATGACCTTATGAAGGGTATTGTGACATTCTAGAGTGTCTCAAGACAAACGTTTGTGTGGAAAAGAATTAAAATGTGGAGCTAAAGTATTTTTTTTAAATGAGCCATTATCAGCTGTGCTATATAAACATAAGAAATAGGTCCAACTTGCTTATGAAAATTTTATGGAGGAATCATCAAACACTCAAAGTATGAGAATAAATGGATTTTTTTTTTTTTGGTTATTTTTTTCCCCTTGGAAAATGATACTAGCAGGCTGTGAAAAAGGCATATTTGAGATGTATGCATCAGAGACAGGAAGATCATGAAGATGTTATTCCAGATGTAGGTAGAATGAGAATAGTCTAGAAATTGCAATCTTTTTGAAAATGATATCCATTACAATGTTATTAAAGAGATATGACCAGGACGTTGGTGGTTAAATTTGTAAGTGTACTCATTGGCTTTCTTTCACTGCATACTGAAATCAATAATTATATAAAGAATAAAGAGGTTTATTTTGTTTCAAATTTCTAAAAGTTCTAAGAGTCTGTGACCTTTGGCTCTGGGTCTCTCACAAAGCATCACATAATAGTGGAACTATAGGACAGAACAAATGCCTCACTTCATGAGCCAGGAAACAGAGATAAACAGCCTCACAATCTCCCATGAAGACATGTCCTGAATGAGCAACAAGTCTCATTTAAGGTCCCATCTTCAAAGGCCATCACCATTTCATAACTATGCCACCCTAGGTTCCAGGCTTTAAATATAAGACCACTGTGGACACTCAAACAAGCTCAAACAGAATGGGAAGAAAGTAACAAAAAATAATAAAACAGTGGGTCAGTGTTCAGGCTGTAATAGCTCAGTAGATACTTTCGTCAGACAAAAGAGGTGAACATTTAGGCTAGAGATGTTTAGGGCTGGCAAGATTGTTCATCAGGAAAAGAAGCTTACTGTCAAACCTGGTGACCTGAGCTCAATCCCTAGAATCCACATGGGATGGAGAGGACACTTGAGTTGTTCTCTGATGGTACACATGTCCCCTCAGCATGCACAAAATAAATAAATAAAAATCTGACAAAAGTTTACCTTGCTTCTTTAAAACAATGGAGATGCCACTGCAAGTCTGGAATCTTTGGCAAAATTACTTTGAATGTATTAAAATCAATATGCAACTATAAAAATTAAATATTTATGTATTCATGTATGTGGGTACTGATGTGTTTACACATTTAATTGTGTGTCTATGTATATAAAATTGCCTTGGAGGGTGAAGTTAATATGCCTGCGAAGCATGATTTCAGTGGAAGCATTCCGAAGAAGATGAAATCTTCTGCCAAGTCATTCCCTATTCAGAAAGCAGAAACTTCCTGCATTGTGAAGATTCTATAACTTTAGAAGAGCATGTAACCAGAGGAAATCTGGAGCAGGTGATTCCAGCAGAATATTGGCTCTCCAAACAGTGTTCCTAAATCCAAATCACACCCCATGTCAAAGAAAAGGAAATTCTGGATCTAGAACCCAAAGATCAACATTGTATTTAATAGGCAAAAATCAATGCAAAATAGTGCTTAGTTTTAGAATTGCTATGGGAGGTTATGTCTGAGACAAACTGAGAAACAAAACAACAAACCAAGGCCAAAAAGAAGTAGAATCATACTCAACATAAACAGTGAATACATCTAGAAATTAGCAGAGCTTGCATTTGAAGAATGGTAATGCACAAGAGACAATGAAGAAGGGTCCTCTACAATTAGCAGGTCTTAGATTGAAGTAGACAAACAGTCTACACTTATTGGGTGGTAAACTTGGAAAGCAGAATCTCATGTAACTTAGAAAAGCATGGAGCACATCAAAAGTCAGACATCTTGCTGGAAACCTCTTCGATGTCTTACTACCTTCATGGACAGACAAACATATTTTTGAATTCATTATCTTGGATGTATCAAGCTCTGATTTACTTGAGGTTATCAGGAATAGAAAACAATTCACTCAATTTTAATTCTGGGAATCTTCGTGAACACAGTATGATGTCAACACCTATGCACACACAATCACCAAACCCACAAAAAGTCACTATAATTGTTCTTACTTTTCACTATAGTATTCTTAGTAACTATAGTATTCCACATACAGTTACATGGTTTGCTGCCATATTTTTTAATGATAGAATTTAATGACACATTTTTCAGTGACAGAAACTATACAGTTTCTTTCTAAAACTATATGTAACTATAGTTACATAGTTATAACTATATAATGTCTAGCATTTTATCTTCATAATATATGTTAAGATAACTCAAGGTCCTCAAACAATGACATCATTTCTATGATGTATATGAGTATTTCCTGCCAGAGAGGACAGAATTCTAGTATTTGCTCAAGGACTGATGATTTTTCACATAAATGCACAAAATTTGTTCAAGATAAAGGTATCTCTTCAGAGGGAGGTAATGAAAAATACCAGTGTTGATGCTTTGCTAATAAAGAGATAATTCACTAAAGTTCTAAACTCTATATCATATTAATTACAACAGTTGGTGTCATAAGACTTAATAAATCACAGTAAAAATGTTCATGTTTTTAGTTAGTTCCTTTACTCCTGACATTTCACCTTAAGTAATTTTAATTATATTCAACGAAAATTTTTCTCTCATCAGATGCTGTTTTATGGCATATTCAGCTGGCATTGAAGGTAAAAGACACTGACAGAAACATCTGGTCTTCTTTACTCGTAACAAATTTTAGATCTATTAATTTTCTAAATTATAAAAATTAATAATCAGTGAGTAGTTCTTTTTCAGAAATGATGTTTTAAAAGTTGAGAAAAAAATCAAACAAGTCATCATGATTTTATTGTCGTGGTAAAGAACCAAGAAGATTTTCACTACTATCTTACTGAATTATCTGTCAGAATTTGATTCTTAATTCATAGTTAGCTTTATAAAATGTGTTATACAATTCATTATCATAGGTAAAAGAAATCAAGACTATCTGGATCACTACACATGACCATTAGAGGATGCTTCCTTGGGAAGATAACTGATTGAAATTCTTTGGGTTTGGGTCATGAGCATCCTCTAATGGTAATGTGATGAAAACATGTTTGTGATGAAGACATGTTCACCAGTCTACAGCACCCTTGGGAATTAGTAGAACCTTCAGGAGGTGGGCTATAGTGAAAGAATGTGAATTCACCCTAAGTGTGGCCATGAACAAGATGTTAGGATCATAGTCCTTTCCTCTCTCCCAAATGCCTTACCTCTCATATTTAGTTCCTAGACAAAAGGAGGTGAAAGTCTTTGCTCCAAATCATGCTCTTCATGATGCTTTGCCTGGCCGTGTGTGTAGCACAAATCTAAAAAAGGTCTTATTAATAAAATCAAACCCAGAGCCAGGTATTGGGTTAAAGCTGGAAGATCAGAGAAGCAGAACAAGCAACAGCTTCATCACCTCACCAATTCTTCAGCTGATCCTGTTTCCTCAGACTGGAAGCCTCTGAGTCCTTATCCAAATATATCTCAGCCAAACTGCTGCTCAAAAGCCTAAAAGCTTAACCAGGCTCTAGTTCCTGGTTTTCACACCTTTCTGCTTTCTGCCATCACATCCTGGGATTAAAGGCATGACTCACCATGTCTGGCTATTTCCAGTGTGGCTTTGAACTCACAGAGATCTGGATGGATCTCTGCCTTTGGATTGCTAGGATTGAAGGTGTGTGTGCCACCATTTTCTGGCCTCTGTATCTACTGGCTGTTCTGTTCTCTGACCCCAGATAAGTTTATTAGGGTACATAATATTTGGGGGAACACAATATCACCACACGTGTGCTCAAATGCAATTGAACTAGCTGATCATGAAGCAAAATCTCTGAAACTATGATACAAAAAAACATTTCTCCTTTTTGTTTGTGTCTGTGTTGTTTTACACACTGGCAGAAAGTTGTTTAACATATTACTTATTCAATGTAATTTGCTTCATCTTAATGGCTTATAGTTCAATTTGATGTATTCATGTGAAATCACTTTGAAATTTATTCATTTACTCAGTGTTCGTAGAATATATTTTTCTAAGAAAATATTCTAATAAGTAGCCCAGATAAGAACTTATTTACCTGTATAAAAGAAACCCTGAATACAGTTAAAATGTGAATTTTAATTTTAGCACTTCATAAAATATATTATGTGCCTAGGGTCTGATCTTTACCTTCCTGAAATTCACATTAATCATATTTATAATAACTACTTTGATCTAGAACAATAAGAGTTAGAAATATAGGTAGTTATTCATGAAAAGAATCATTTAAACTATATTTTACACAGAATTTAAATAGATTTATGAAAGATAGGTGGATATATTATATCACTTGATAATACATTATGTAGTTTTGAAAATAAAAGTGTACTATCATAGAAGATGGTGTGTTGGTAGTTTATTAGTTATATGTATATTACTAAGATAGAGATTGTCACTTTGGCATTGTTCTTATTGAGATATTCAGTTTTGTTCCTTCCTTGGTTTGGGCTGGATCTATGATGATTTTCAACAACAGAATACAGTAGAAACAATACCACATAACTTCAATGGCTGGATTACAAAAGCTTTATGAAGCTTCTAAGTAACTTGATGTTAGAACTAACTAAGAAATCCAACTTTCCTGAAGTGTCCACAATGCATGTGCAATTAATCTAGTTTACAGACTCAACTGAGTTCCATGTTAATGTCTAAACACATTTGAGTAATGATACCACCTCACCTGTCTCTAGCTGCCATTGCAAGGCTGAGAATCTGAGATTACTGATTTTGTGAGATAAAAGTAGACAGTCACACTTTGTATATGATCAAAAATTCATAACCCATGAAATCTATGTGGATCCTAAGGAGGTTGCCTTATACTACAGATTATGGGACTAGATGATTGGGCAAAAGTAGCAAGTAAATGGAAATTTAAAACTTTAGTATACAAGTATACACTGTATCATCTGTTTTGCGCAGTACTATATAAAATCAGGTTCAATATCATAAAACTTACATTGTGCATCATGTATTTCAGGAGCACATAGCAGCAAGAAAATATTGTGGAGATATTTTTCAGAACTTAAGAGGGCATTGACTGGCCAAGACTTAGAAGAAGAAAATAGTGTTAGAAAATTGCGGGAATTAACATACTCTAAAGGGTTTCAGAAAATTTAGGAAGACTTTTGCCTTGAGGAATTTGAAGGAGTGTCAAATATGCAGAAGGACTTTTGGGTGCTATAATAGGTATTTTAAGTAAAAGACAATGTGAAGGAATATTCTTTGTTAAAAAATCAGAGAGAGATTAAAGAACAAATCATCCAGTTTTTTTAAATTTTATTTTATAATTTAATTAATTTTACATATCAGCCACGGATTCCCTTGTCCCCCCCCTTCCCCTCAGCCCAACCCCCATTCCCATCTCCTCCAGGGCAAAGACTCCCCTGAGGATTGAGTTCAACTTGGTAGATTCAGTCCAGGCAGCTCCAGTCCCCTCTTCCCAGGCTGAGCAAGTGTCCCTGTATAAGCCCCAGATTCCAAACAGCCAATGCATGCACTGAGTACAGGTCCTGGTCCCACTGCCTGGATGCCTTCCAAACAGATCAAGCTAATCAACTGTCTCACTTATACAGAAGGTCTGATCCAGTTGGGGGCTCCTCAGCTATTGGTTCATAGTTCATGTGTTTCCACTCATTTGGCTATTTGACCCTGTGTTTTTTCCAACCTTGGTCTCAACAATTCTTGCTCATATAAACCCACCTCTTTCTTGCCAGTTGGATTCCTGGAGCTCCACCTGGGGCCATGCTGTGGATCTCTGCATCTGGTTCCCTCAGTCATTGGATGAGGTTTCTAGCACGACAATTAGGGGGTTTGGCCATCCCATCACCAGAGTAGATCAGTTCAGGCTGTCTCTCAACCATTGCCAGTAGTCAATTGTGGGGGTATCTTTGTGGATTTCTGTGGACCTCTCTAGCACTTTGCTTCTTCCTATTTTCATGTGGTCTTCATTTATCATGGTCTCTTATTCCTTGTTCTCCCTCTCTGTTCTTGATCCAGCTGGGATCTACCACTTCCACAGGCTCTCTTTCCCTTGACTCTCGCCCTTTGTTACTCCCACTAACTTCCAGGTTGTTCATGTAGATCTCATCCATTTCTCTGTCATTGGGTGATCCCTGTGTCTTTCTTGGGGTCCTGTTTTCTAGGTAGCCTCACTGGAGTTGTGAGTAGCAGCAAGCTTGTACAACCATTTTGGAAATCAATATGGCACTTTCTTAGAAAATTGGGAATCAATCTCCCCCACTATACAGTTATAACACTCTTGGGCATATACCCAAGGAATGCTCAATCATACCACAAGGACACTTGCTCAGCTATGTTCATGTCAGCATTGTTTGTAGTAGCCAAAACCTGGAAACAACCTAGATGCCCTTCAACTGAAGAATGGATAAATAAAATAAACATTTTATACACAATGGAATACTACTCAGCAGAGAAAAACAATGACATCATGAGGTTTGCAGGCAAATGGATGGATCTAGAAAAAAATCATCCTGAGTGAGGTAACCCAGACTCAGAAAGACAAATATGGTATGTACTCACTCATAGGAGGATACTAGATGTAGAACAAGGATGACTGGACTGCTACTCACAACTCCAGGGAGGCTACCTAGAAAACCAGTTTTCAAATATAGTTTAAAGGCAAGATAGAGAGTAGAGGATAGCCTTTTCAAGAGGCTTGATGTTTTCTCACAATTGTCAGATTGGCAAGATTGAGAATCACCTAGAAAACACACTTCCAGGGGCATCTGTGATATCATTTCTAGGAAGATTTGATTGGCGTGGGAAGATGTTCTCTTAGTGTGAGGCAGCATCCTCTGGCTGGATTTCCAGGTAGCTCAGAAAGCAAGCTGAGCAGCTTCCACCACTCATTGCATTCGGACTTACAGATACAGCATCACCATCATGTCCTGCTCCCATGCCTTCCCTGCCATGATGCACCTCAGTTAATAAGCTAGGATAAATCCTCCTTTGTGCTGCCACTTATTCATATGTCAGTGGCTTTCAATGGCAGAATGATCCTGAAAGCCAAGGTCACTCTTGGGATAAAAATGTATGTGGTCCATTGTCAAGCCTTCCGGAAAACTGAGGGCATTTCACAGACAGTTTCCTAAGACCTCAAATCTTTTCAGGGGTATTCAGGGCATACTTAGAAGATCCTGTCCATAAAGAAACACAGTTTCTGATATTATAAGTATGTTACCATCCTTACACACCAGAGACTGGCTATGCTTCCTTTGTGCCTCAATTTCAAATGTTTTCAAAAATGAAAATAAGACTATTTCTTATTATAAAATCTAGAATTTCAGCAGTACATTGTGCCCAAGGGTTTGATACACTCAGTATAAATGTCTTCTTAGGAAACTTCTCTTTCTAAAAATATCCAGGTGGGAAATGTCTACAGATAAAAACCCTATAGTTTTGAACTGGTCAGACATCACAAAAAGTACACCTACAAATACATAGGCAATGGAGTGAATACTGTGCTTTATAACAAGTTCTGTCTTCAGTACTTAATAAAAAAAAGTTTTCTGAGCATATATTCCTTGTTTCCCATTGGCTTTCAAAACCCTTTCCACATCAGTTCTCCTTAACAACTGTGGCTTCTGTCATTGAGCAGTATTGCATCTAAATCACTGGAACATTCACAATCTTTTAAACATGCTTCTGTGTTGAGCAGTAAAGACTGGGAGACTTCAGTAGACCCTGACTCTGGAGAGATTATTGGAAAATATGTGAGTTTTCCTTCCTATAAACAAAATGGTACTTCTTAATAAATGATTTGTGGGAGAGGTTATTACAAAGTTTAATAAAGTAGTCACAGCCTGTAGAAATTACTAAGTGCAATTCAGACTTGATGCTTAAAGACAAAAGATATGTACCCAGACTTTACTTACCCTGCAAGGCAGAGAACAGAACATTGAATTTCAGCTACAAGTTTGGATGCTGTATATATACAGAAAAATAACACTTGGCATTTACTTGGGAGCGATCCTGCTGAAATAATGCATTTCAAAGAAAGAATGCCTTTCACTTTCAAAGTTGAATGTAAATTATAAGCTTGTATATAATTTATCCTACTACCAGAGAACCACAATTGTCCCCGTTGCGATTTCCTAAGGAAATCTGGTCTCTGCCCCTGAAGACAGAGGCGTTGTAAAACTGTCAGACAGGGAGCCTTCCCCTGAGAACTAGACGTTTACAGTATGGCCCAGCAGCTGTTGCGGGAATCTCCCAGCTGTAATGTTTACAGTGCTGCGTTTCAGGTATTGTCAGTGACAGGCAGCCTGCAGATCCAGTGCCATCATCATTTTGAAGCTACCGCTTAGCTGAATTGATTAAATTGCTGCTTTGTCATAAGCAGATCAAGTCTGAAAATGTACTCATCTACTCAGAAACAGGGCAGTCTCCACTAAATCACACTGCAGAATGCACTTTACCCCTTAGGAGCCTGTGTGTTTCTGGAAATTATAGCTACACTCACAGTATCACTTTCCCATGAGGGTTGAGGCTGAATCCAGACCCTAGAAAATTAAGAGCTCCCCTTTATAAGAGAAGACCAAAGACCACAGCTGTTCCACATTCCAAATGTAAGCATCTTTCAGCTTGCATTAAGATTAGAGTATGTGCACGTTTGCTAAACCCAACCCATTTGTCTAAACAAGAGTGAATGTTTTTTTTTTTTTTTAAATAAGAAGTCCTTGGCCTTCTGAGCTATTATTCTAATGAAGATATGATACATTTTATAAAGGCTAATATTTTTTAAATACAATTTAACACCCGTTGCACCATTTTGCAATTTCAGAGATCACTCTTAAAGATTTATGTGAAAATGACATGAAAGAATTACTCTTTTAAATCTTCATGTTCATGTCCACTATTTATTCTAACAGTACTTTCAACATCTACTTCTCACTGGGTCTTGTGTGTGTGTGTGTGTGTGTGTGTGTGTGTGTGTGTGTGTGTGTGTGTGTGTATGTGTGTGTGTATGTGTGTGTGCACCCACATGTGTGTGATTCTCTCCCCTCTCTCTGCTGAAATATTTCTCTTCTTTCTAAATAGGTTTCCTCTATTGATTATTGTTTAATAAAATTTCAAATTTAAACCATTGGCTTCATAATGTGTATTTCACAGATCCTTACTAGATTGAATGAAAAAATAAATATGACAGGCTTACTTTCTAACATCTCTACATTCATTGTCTCTTCCACATTCTGAATGTTGATGTCAATTCCCAGCTTCACCTTTAAAATTTATTTCAAGTTACGTCCATCTTCCCGAGGGAGCCATGAACTATACTCTTATACTCTTTCAAAAAATAAGTGAGAAACATGCCCTTGCCTTTGCATACAATAATCAGTCTATATTATTAAGAAAAAAAACTGATGGATATTTTTTCCCAATTACAAAGCAAAAAAATTATCCTTCAATATATTAATACATAAGAAAGATGTGATTATACAAACTACACACACACACACACACACACACACACACACACACCCCACAGGAATATTATTGAGGGTTTTTTTAAAAGAAGGAAAATCTGCTAATTGTGACAATATAGATGAAACTTAAGGACTTTATGCTAAGCGAAAGAATTTGGACTCAAGAGAAAAATATTGAACAATCACATTTGCATTTGGAATTAAAAATATCAAACTGAAAACCAACTAGATATAAACCACAAAATAAAATTCATAGTACCTGGAATCCATTACATCTTTTTTAATTGATGATCAATGGAATCATAAACACTCCATGAATAGTACAGGCTATTGTGAATGCTATTGGTTAGCCACCACAACTTGATGGTAATAACTTATTCTTGAAGACAGCACATGCCTATGTCAAACAACATCGGGAAATCTAGCTGATGCTCAATGGAAGTTTTAATCCCACTGGCTAGCCTTCATAGTGCTAAAAAAATCATAGAAAAGTCATAGAAAATATATCCCCAATCTGACCCCGCTGTAAACCCTACAAGCTGCACCAGCCACCAGCCTGAAAGGCAAACCCACTGGTGTAATAGTGGCCCAAATGTTATGGGAATAACCTGCCAGTTTATGCAAATTGGATTTAAAGCCTGCTCCAGGAGATGGGATTCATTCCTTACACTGTCAATGAGCCAAGAACCTGAGACTAGATAGGTCATAGCCCTAGGAGAAAACTGACTACAATTGTTCTGTTAAAGGAACATACTGATAAAATGACTTCTAATGGCATAATACTATACCAATAGATCAGTGCATTAATCAACCCTCATCAGAGAAACATTTTAAAGTAGATGATAACACAAGAACATACAACTAGACAATGTGCAGAGAACAAGAGCATTTAAACACTGACTCAGCTTATCACATCCCTCTCCTCAAAGCTCATAGATCTATGTAAAAGAAGAAAACTTAAGATTGCAAGAACCAGTGGTGGTGGGCAATATCAAGGAAAGAACAATTCAATGACCACTCAAGGAATGGTGGTTTGAATGAGAATGGCCTTCCCAGGATCATATACTTGCATTCTAGGTTCCTAGTTGATAGAACTATTTGGGGAAGGACTAGGTGTTGCCTAGTTTGAAGAGGTATTCCACAGGCAGGGATGGTTTGCCTTTGAGATTTCAAATACCAGGGCCCTGTATCTGCCCCTTCTCTCTCTCCCTTCTTCCCTCTCTCACTTGGGCTTGTAGATCAGATGTCAGCTCCCATCACCATACCTGTCTTCCAGCTGCCTTGCTTTTTGCTATGATGATGAAACTATAAGAAAGTTCCTAATTAATGGTTTGTTTTATAAGCTGCCTTACCAATGTTGTCTCTTCACGGCAATAGAAAAGTAACTAAGACAAGGGAGTGGGGTCTTACCCTGAGGGCAG
Source organism: Peromyscus maniculatus bairdii (assembly GCF_049852395.1). Lineage (NCBI taxonomy): Eukaryota > Metazoa > Chordata > Mammalia > Rodentia > Cricetidae > Peromyscus > Peromyscus maniculatus. Next base: position 5,080,251 of record NC_134856.1, read on the forward strand.
TACTCCATTTATTTCATTTCTCCGTAACTCTTCTAGCACGAAACAAGGCTTCAATATTAAATTTCCAGGTGTCCTTTTCTACTCAAACTGCGTTTTGCATGTTTTTTTCCCCAATTTAATCCTTTTCGTCATAGACTTGTGTAAGAGTGGTCACTAATAAACACAAAGCTCATGATTGACTCAACATTTGACCATCTTGAAATTTCCTTTACCAATGATATTAGTTTAAGACTCAATTTAGCCTCAGGCATTTTATTTTAAGGAAAGGGCAAAAGGAAGCCACATTCTTTGCCAAAATACCACAAGAATGTTCTCTAGCCTATTAGAGAGTTAATATTGTTCCTTTTTGTAACTTCTTGAGCTAGGCCTCCACAATCTACATTACTCTCAGCACTACTGTCTTCTAGGTGTCTACCAGGATGGCCCATTAATAAATGCATACAATATTTGGCCACTTCCCTAATCTAAAATCCAAAGTCCAAGGAAAAACAGTATGGTCATGTCTGTCACAGCAATTCCTTAGGCCCTGGTATCAACTTCTGTCTTAGTTAGGGTAATTATTGCCATGACTAGACCATGAAAGACCATGACTAAAAGCAACTTAGAAAGAAAGGGGTTTGTTTGGCATATATATCTTGAAATATAGTCAACTGATGGAAGTCAAGGCAGGAGCTAAACCCAGATAGGAACCTGAAGGCAGGAGCTGATGAAGAGGTTATGGAGCAATGTTCTTCGTTTATTTATTTTTGGTCTTTTTTTTTTATTTTTTTGGTTTTTCAAGACAGGGTTTCTCTGTGTAGCTTTGTGCCTTTCCTGGATCTCACTCTGTAGACCAGGCTGGCCTCGAACTCACAGAGATTCGCCTGCCTCTGCCTCCCGAGTGCTGGGATTAAAGGGGTGTGCTGCCACCGCCCGGCGCAATGTTCTTAATGGACTGCTTCTTATGGCTTGGTCAGCCTGCTTTGTCATAACTTCCAGTACCACCATCCAAGGAATGGCACCACCCACAATTGCATAGGTACTCCCTGATAAATCACTGATTAAGATAATGTCCTAGAACTTTGCTTAGAGCTGGATCTTATGGAGGCAACTTCACAATTGAGGTTCCTTCTTCTCACTCAGGTGACTTTCGTTTGTGTCAAGTTGACATGAAACTAGCCAGAATTGACCTCTTGTCAACATGACATACAAACAGAACACTGTTTAACAATAACATAGTTTATTGTTTCACGTACTAGTTTCTACTAAAAACTCACCAGATAAAGAATATTTTATACCACAACTAAAAAAAAACTATAATTGTAGATTAAAATATGGGAGATAGCTCATAAAGCTTATACTTAAATTCAGGTACTTTCTTTTCTAGTTCATCTCCAAGATTACTCACAAATATTAACATTACAATGTAAAAAAGCCTAAAGAAATCCCATTGTCTTACAAATTCAAAAACTTTAAATTTCAGTCTCTTTAAAAATAAATTCCAAGTTCCTTTTAAAATCCAAAGTCTCCAAGGAGCTCCAAAATCTCATTACAAGTTCCTTGTTTTTCAACTATGGGTTCCTGTAAAATAAAATTTAAAAAAGTTAAATTACTTTCTTATTGTAAAAGGGAAGAATCAGAGAACAATCACAATCAGATCAAAGCAAATACCAACGCTGAAAACAACTCAGTGACCAATGTTTGGGATACATTCACAATCTTCTGTGTTTCTCCAAAGGGCCAGGGTCCTTTCTCAGACTCTGTCTTCTGTTGTACAGACAGCATGTCTTACAGATTAAGTCTAGCATCACTCCACCACAGCTGATATCTTTGGTCATCCCTTGATACTGGCATCTACAAAATGCTGAGGTCTTCTGCTGCAACTGGGCTATTGATAGAAGAAACAAAACCAACATAGATGAACAAAAAGAACTGAAAAAATGAGAAGACAACACAGTCTTTCATGTACTAGTTTCTTCTAAAAACTCTTCATATAAAGAATATTTTTATACCACAACTAAGAAAACATACAATTATAGATTAAAATATGGGATATAGCTCATAAAACTTGTATTTAAATTCAGGCACTTTTCTTTTCTTTCAACAATTTAATGACAACCCAAGGTTTTTCCAAATGCCATTAAACATACAGATGTGAGGATTTATCCAAACCCATGTAAAAAGAGTAAACACCAAAATTATGGTGGAATGGGAGATGACAGTTAGTGTTTCTAAGCGAATTTGGGCTTGAATCTGGCATCAAGACTTTACTGATTAAAGCTCAATATTCTTACCTGCACAACAGGAATCAGAGCAGCAGCTTTTGAATGGATGAGACAAATGGAATGAGCAGCTGTGAAGCACAACATTCACATGTGAAGGACAATGGTCATGTGTAATCCTTCTTTGGTCATCTATTCTTTACTCAGCAATGCATCCGTAATTGTCATGCCATTTACTTCAGCATGCTTTTTATAGAGCTGCCACTTAATATAAGCTCCTTGTCCCTCCCTATAATGAACATGACCTGGCCTTCATGACAACAAAAGTTAACACTTTCTCAACAAGTCAAATATGTGTATGGAAGTCTGCCTATGTGTACCATATATGCCATGAACACTCCTTTTGTGCTATTTTATTTAGTCTTTTCAGTAGCCCTTAAATATCCTATACTACTGAACTTCACATATCGGAAAACTGTGCATCTATAATGCTCTGCACGGCACATATTAGAGAAAGAAAGAGCCGAAATCCAGTCTCATTGTTCTATCTCATGTCTTACTTATATTGCTGTTATGTGTTTTACTCTAGATGGGAATAATAAATCTTTGACAATTGGATTGCAAGTATCATAATAACAGTCCTGGGAAATGCATATTATAAGTATTTTCACTAACTTGCTTTTGAAATAATTCTAGAAGTGTTGGTGCACATAGTGTTAAGTCTTGCCCCTTGCTGAATTGTGAATGCCATCAATAGAAGATTACCTAATTAATAGTGGAGACACAGCTTTCTGTGCAGGGGGAGAGAATGTGGAATCTCATGGCATCTCATCAACTCTCTAATTTCCTACACTGAGCAGCACAAAGTGATTGGACTGATAAGACACTTCACCATCCAGTGCAAGGAAAGCTGCTTGATTTTATTTCCCAAGACATTAGCTCTGTCTTCTTCCCCTTTTTGTCTTTAGAAAGTACAAAGAAATATGAAACTCTGTGTTGATAAGCTTTGTAGCAAAATTTAAATGCTACTAGATGTCACAGTTTGGGGATCAATTTAAAGGAAACATACAGCTAATATGCAGGTCATCATTCAGACAAATAAAGCCTTTCCTGCCCCAAGTTGTTGGCCAGCAGTTTTCACAGCAGCAAAGAAACAAAGTAGGACACTGGGAGACTACATAAACTTTCCCCTTTATTTGGGTTGCTCACCTGTATTTTCAATGTTCACTCAAAGGATATCATGTGTAAAATTAATGAATTGTATAAAGATTTAAAGTTTATAGACAGCTAGAGATGTACTATTTTCTTTTCTAGGGTTCTCTTTTTCCTCAATGCCTCCTTTTTCCTTTTTCCTATTCCCTCTACCCTCCTCTTTCCATGATGACTTTCATATTGACCTGTCTATAAAAGGTCTCCAGAGTACAATTTTTTCATTTCATTTACTGAAAAACAAAGAAAGATTTTGAATACAGAATAGTTGCAGGTATATGTGGTACAAAGTGTGCTAAGAAAATATAATATAGCAGTTACCATGTTGATATTACTGGACACATATTTATGGATCTATTTTTTAACACATGGAAATAGAGTTTGCATATTCATGGAGTATGTTTTACATTCCACAATATCCCATTAAGTAATATATTATATCTCTTGGCCTGATTGGTATTCATTGCTAATAAAGTCTCATAGAAATAAGGCCATGTAGCAATAGAATGGAAGCTCTTTATTTCAGGGAAGCTTCTATTATGCTAATTTAGGATTGATATGATTTACACTAATAACTGTAATTTCTTAATGTAAACAAAACTGTAGTCAAATTTCAAATGTCTCTACCTCTGTCTAACAAATTTGGATACCTCATGTTTTCATTAAATGCATTCTGTGGAGAAAAAAAAAACACATTTTTTTTTTACATAACAATCACCTCAGCCTTCTCCACTGAGAATTTGATGGCATAAAACAGCTGCACATCTGTAATCATTCTGCCATCTGTTCTATGCAACTGAGGTTCTATACCATATAGTAGGAACTGAGGGCAACCTCACATTTCAAGGTCATGGTTTCTTCTATTTTCATCTGCATACCCTGGACTTGGAAGGGAGACAGAGAGTGTTTAATGGAGTCAATTTTCCAAGGTTTGATTAGAAATTTTCCAGAAGAAAAGAATCAAATAGGAATTTGTTTGGAAGGAGCCAGGTGACTGGATGAGAGGAGACAGCCACCATCTGTGATGGGCTGTGATTTCTAATCGCCAAAGCACGTCTATTTTAGCCTGTTTGTTCCAGATAAAATTTGAACAGAAGGATAAAGTTTAAAAAAATAAAAATAAGCTTTGTGTGGTAATCTTAGCTCTTAGAAAGCTGAAGCAGGATGATTGTTATAAGTTCCAGGACAGTCAGGACAGGATAGCTAAGAACAAACAAACAAACAAACAAACAGAAAGAGATTAAAATATATCCTATACCTCCTCTCCTCACATAGCAGGCAAATCTTTTATTTAGGAAAATGTGAAAAATATGACAATATTTTTATGTTTATTCTTTATTCTCTCTCTTCCTTTCCACAAAAATCACCCATACTGATGCATAAATTTTGATCATAGCACACTAAAGCATTCCTTTAGTCTTTAGCAAATTCCTTTAGCAATTTTCTCTTGCTATGACAGAATGCCACAGACGACATAATGCTACAAACAGTTGCAGCTAATATGACTCCTAGTTCTAGAGACTAGGAAGTACATCTGATGAGGAATTCCTTGCTCAATAACTGTTGAGTGCTTTTTGAAGCATGAATCCATTTAGTGTCTACGAATCCTCAGACCAGACCAAATAGGCAGCCGAGACCCTGTCTCCACCATTCCTGTCTCCACCTCCCTAGTGCTTGGTGGGATTAAAGGCATGCACCACCACCGACTGGCTCTGTTGCTCTTTTAGATTGGTGCAATTTCATGTAGCCCAGGGTAGCCTTAAACTCCTTATCTTCCTGCTTTCTCCTCCCAAGTACTGGGATTAAAGGTGTGTGCCACCACGGGCCTGGCCTCTATTGTTGACTAGTGGCTAGCTCCACCCTCTGATCTCCAGTCAAGCTTTATTTGTTAGAACACAAATAAAATACTATACAACAGCTTTCACGAGGAAGAAAATGTGAGAAAGAGGGGTTCAGATTTGCTATCATCCACTCTCATAGCAATGACATGTTCTACCCATTGGGATGGAGTCCTTATGATTTCATGATCCATCCTGCAACAACAATCCCTTACCACTATACTCTTCACAACTGCAATTAAATTTCAATGTGTCTTCGAGAGCACATTCAATCTACAGAAAGATACTTTCAATCACTGTGTATAAAACAAACAAACAAACAAACAAACAGCATAAAGGTAATTCCTTCTTACAATATTCTAAGGAATATCACTGTGTCAAATCACCTAAGTATGCTGTTGTTTCGGCCATAAGATTAATGGAGCTGATCATTAATAGTGTTTTCAACAAAAGCACTACTACTGGGTGTTAGAAATTGTTTTAGTTCAATTATTCACTGTGTTGGGGTGTGACATTGAATTCAGGTAACAAAAAGATGACAGATGAAGCCAAGAGGGAAAAAAAAAGAAAACTATTTTTTTTAATTCAAGTAGTTACATAATAATTTAATCTTTAGGTCTTAGTATTTTTTTCTTTTGCCTTCAGCAATGATTTTATTTACTTAACATGTAATTATACATAGGGTGAGCTAAATATGCTTTAGATATGGTCTCTTTTCTACAAATATTTATTGAAATAGTAAAAGGATCAAAAGATGCAGGGGACTATTTGAAGTGTGTGTGTGTGTGTGTGTGTGTGTGTGTGTGTGTGTGTGCCTGCAGTAAGAAGTTATTGAAAATACAGTTGTGAATGCATCCCAAAGTTTTGTCTAGATTGAAGGGTAAATAGTTGTTTCACTAGTAGAGATTAGAAATGTAAGAATAGCACAGACTTGCGTGGTACCAAAGAAGGTGAATCCAATGAGGGCAGCACTAAGTTTCAGGTGCTTCAATGCATCCATGAGAAGACTGTGACAGTGCTGGGAATCTTCTACTATGAGCTCCACTTCCTGCTACTCAACTAGAAGAAACTTTCATTTCAGATGACATTCCACAATAGACATTTTCAGTTGTTAAACTGAAAGAATTATCTCAGCCAAAATATTGGTTGTGTTCCAGTAAGAAGCTGTGTGGCAAATATTTCCTCCTTGACTAAGCTCTCCTGGGTATCTCGGAGCCCTTTCTGAACGAGCCTCAAATCTTGCATATAAAGAAGTGCATAAATCACAAACTCAAGCACAAATTCTAAGTGCTCAAGGAGACCACATCACTGCGATGATCCTAGGCCTCCTCAAAGGTTTCGCTGGAGAAACTCTCAGCTAGTAAAATAATTCACTGATTGCTTTGGGCAAAACTTCAGGTCAAGATCCCTGTCTTTCTACGTTTAGAGACTTACTTCTAAAGTGCTAGCTAAAACCTGGTTGAGATTTACATGGATCCATGCTTCTTGTGTGTGTGTGTGTGTGTGTGTGTGTGTGTGTGTGTGTGTGTGTATAATTTCTGATTCCTCTAAGCTGCTATACTGCTCTATCTATTCCCTCATTGTTTCCTTAAAATATATAATCGCCCATGTAACCACTGAAGGTGAGTTCATTGCATCCTATACTTTTCCCTATTATGCTAATGTGCTGTACTGAGTAAAATATTTGCCTAGTATCTGTATCGGGCTTTGTTTATATTTGATACATGTACTAAATAAGGGGAAAAGTTTGTATAAATGTGATTGTCTATGCAGACACATAAAGACTATATAAAGAAAACATGGAGTGACATTAACCATGGTCAAGGATATTATTGCTGTAATAAAGCACCACAATAAAAACTCAACTTGGGGAGGAAAGGGTTTATTTCAGTTCACAGCTTATTATCCATCATCCAGGGAAGATAGGCAGGAACTCAAGGCAGGAACCTGGAGATAGGAACTGATGTAGAGCCCTGCTTACTGATCTGTTCCTCATGACTTGCTCAGCCTAATTTCTTATAGCATTCAGGACCACAGTTCCAGGGCTGGAATCACCTACAATAGGTTTAGCCCTCCAATATCAATCACTGTTTAAGAAAACACACTATGGATTTGTCAATAGGCCAGTCTTAGTGAAGCATTTTGTCAGTTGAGGTTTCCTTTTCCCAAATGACTCTAGCTTGGGTCAAGCTGACACAAAACCAGCCAGGACATGCATTGTGCGAAACATGTATGAGGGAAAAAAAGCACCACAGAAATACAGAATAACCAGAAATTAAATAAAGTTGGCAGATAGTAAAGAATAGTAATGCATTTGTAGGAACCTGGTGATATAGAATCTTCTGCCTTTTACATATAAAGCAATAAAAGCTTAAGCAGTGTTTTTTTTTTTTTTAAGTTTGTAGCTCTAATTAGTTAGCAACAGAGAAAAATTTCAAACTTAGTTTTTCAGGTCTACTGGCAATTCATGTTCCTGCCTACTATACATAAACATTAGCAGATATTACAGTTGAGTGATAAATGATCTTTCCAACTTTGATTGAGCATTTCCTGCTGTCCTTGAATATATAATGTTAAAAATTTTCCTGGGATGATTGGCATTCTGTATTTAGGGAATCAGCAGAGGGCTGCTGTAAATATTACAATTGTAGTAATGCTTCCAGCCTCCTTCATGTTTCTAGTTAACACCATGTGCAGTCTCATGAAATGGCTGGCATCATACAGCAAACAGTATAGAATACTGTGTCCCTAAAAGAAAAAAAAAATAGATGTCTTTCAGAAACACTAGTCAGGATCTTTGTCTTACCTTTATTATTACATTTCAAAGTTTGTGTAAACTCATTGAAAAGATTTTGAGCATTCATTCTCATTATGCTAAAGGCAGATATGCTTTGGATCAGAAAATGAGAACAGGGCTTTTGTGGTCTGAATATTCTCTCCTTCCGAGCATACACTGAAATATAATTGTTATTACAACATAGGAAGAGGTGGAGCTCTTAAAAGCTAATCAGAACATAAGAATTCTAGCTTCATGTATTGAAAATTACTGGAGACCCTACCTCTTGCCTTTCTACTTTTACCCATGGAAGGATTCCTGGCCTTCAGATATATAAGCCAACACATTTCTTTTCACTATAAATCACCCTGTCTTTGGTAAACTCTCATAGCAACACCAAAGAAACTAAGATGTTGGTACCATCTTGGTGCACAATATGTGACAATATAATATCAACCAATATTACTGCCAATGAGTCCTACTGGCCAGTGAGGAGGGCTGAGATGGGCCTGGTGAGGTTTCTGCCTGATCTTCCTTCTAAGATGAAATTCAAGGTTTAGGATATGAGTTTCCCCCTCAGTAGATGCAAATGGTGAGGTCCCTGCTTTATCAGTGGGTCATTGCAGACACAGAACTCAGCATATATGCTAAACCCTGTGTATGCATTGGACAGTGATACATATTTTCTTTTTCTTCTGCTATCAGAAAGAACACTGCCTCTGTAATACCCTACTCCCAAGCTCTCCTCTCCATCAAGGTAGTAGAGGAGACCTAACTTGAGGCCTCCCTAGGAGAGCTAAAGGACTTAGAGGTAGCTACTTTGTAAATAGCCACACCATTAAACTTTTAACCATGATGAAACACATAACAAGTTGATACTCACTTAAAAATAAGTATAAAACTTTCTCTATATAGTACAGTAACAAGAATAGGTGTAAACCAGATGAGACATGGGTTCTGCTATAAAGTATACTTCCCAACATGGCAAGCAGAGTTGGCTAGCATTAATGGCTAACTGAGAAGAGCTGTCAATATTGCAACCACTTAATAATGGACTTGACCTCCCCCACCCTCCTTTGACACTGCTGAAGGGGAGCAAAAAGCTGGAGATATCTGGCTAGGATTCTTATATCCAAGAACAGGAAAAGAAGAGGGCCATCAGAAAGGCCCATTGAGTCTGTAGTGCCCATTTCGTAAGTTAGTAGGCCTCTAATTCTCCACTTCTGGTAGGCATTGGATGTATTCTAAGGGGTCCTTTCCAATTCAATCTGGCTTCAAAGTGGGAGGTGTAGTTTTGACAAGAGATCCAAATACTAACAGACAAGAATTGACTTGTTCAACAAGTGAATCAGTTGTTTCACCTTATCCTTTGTTCTTTTCTAGATTAAGCTATAGACTTCCAATGACCTCACTGAGCCTTTTACTGGAGCTGATTCTATCATCCTTGAAAGTTAAAAGTCACTAGTCCAGGGATGATATTTTAGCCACGCCTAATATTATCCATCATATGTTCAGCAACTCTGTCGAAAACCTGATGTTTCTAATGTGCTGTTTTGGAGAAAGTGTAATAAATACAAAATGTAAAACCTGCTCAAGAAACAGACAATTAATTCAAAATTTACAGAAGAAAAACAAATATTATTGCACAAAGATATAACTAGGAACAATGGTGTGGGATTGTGATGGTGAAATTACCTTGGAGGATCAGACAGCAGTGATAGATTAAGGTGCCAACATCTAAATGATAAGCTTGAAAGATGAGCACCACCCTCAAAGTCATAAAGTTTTTCTGCTTAGGCAATTGCTTTTCAGATTAGAAAGAACAGAGCCTAACTCCCTAAAATGGGTGGTGCATACATTAAATTTATTCCTGAAGAATTACACTAGGCTCTTTTCAAAATCAAGTAAAAACAAGAGCTTACTTATCTTTCCTTATTGCTAGGCACCTAGATTGAACTAAATGCTTGTACCTTAGATGGGATTTAGGAACTGCATTAAAAATAAGTATTACAGTAGAGCTCAGCTATGGATACATATCAAATAGGTACAATAAACTAGCCTTGATGAACAGGGAGAGCTGTGTGACAAAGTGATCTATAAAGAACAAAAAGAAGACAATACTCATGCTGATACACTTGACTATTAAAAGCCAAGAAAAGGGCTAGTCAGAGTTCCATGGGCAAAGGCACTTGTAGCCAAGCCTGGCCATCTGAGTTCCATGTTCAGGACCAACATGGTAGAAGGAAAAATCCTAACACCATAAGTTTTTCTCTGACATGCATATGTGAATTATGGGATGTATGTAATGACACACATGTGCATGTACATACACATATAAATAAATACATAAATACATAAATAAAATAAAAGTCAAGAGAGGAAAACAGCATTTCTTAGGTTCTCTCTTTTATCAGTCATACTGGAGTTTGCTAAGCATTACATGATTTACTAGGTTGAGTTCAATCCAGCCTAAAATATCTATGAGAATAAATAAAATTGTTTGTACTAAAGACTGATAAATGTCCTATGAAGGAAATTTCAAAGAATTTACAAAGTTCCTCTGATATCAAAAGTGGAGTATAAGTCCTCAAGCCTGTATATGTGGGCTGTGCATACAAATGTCTTTCCAAAGGCTATAGTATAGAAAAGGGGAAAAGAGAGTGACATGATCTTACTGAAATCTGGCAATTATCACCATAATAAAGTGACAGAGATTTGGATACATAGTTACAATTCACATTGTTTTGTATTTCCTTTACATGATCTGATTAAAAATGACACTGTACCTACAAAATCTAGATTCCCGGTCTAATTATAAGACAAATACCAAATAAATCCCAATACAGGAACATATACTAAATGGCTGTAGCACTTAACAATACTTTCAAGATCATAAAAACCAAACAACAACAACAAAAAACCTCCAGGAAATTGAACAAGAGTTAGATATGTGAGTACTATATTAATTGTGGCACCTTGGATATGTTATAAGAGCAGAAAAGGGACATTAGGATAAAAGTAGAGAAAGCTGAAGAAGTGAGAAAATTTAATTAATAATAGTGCTTGACTTTGGAAATGCACCTTGGTGATAATGCACTTGCCTAGTATGAGACAAAGTCCTGGGTTCAATCTCCAGCATATGTGTATGCATTTATAAACATATATGTATATATGTGCAAAAATGTATTCATTAATTGCAGAAATACAATATGCTATTGTAAAAATATTAATAAATAAATGGAAGGAGAGAATTTAAAATCTCTGTGACTGTCTATAAGTATTTTATAATTTTTTAATTTAAGATATTTTTCAAGAAAACCAAGCCCCACAAAACTAAGAAGATTGACTAATACACCCTTATCTTTGTACAGACAGCTCAATTTTTATTTCTAGCAAATTTAATGGTATGTAAGAAACAAGGACTTGCACCCATTGGTTTAGCCCCTAGAGTTTTTTTTTCCCCTTGATTTTGGGTCTCTAGAAAGTGAGCATATATTGCCCACTATGATGGGTCAGATACTTGACTGTGGATGGATAGTCTCTTTTTTCTGTTTTCTTAACACCTTTTATACATACACAATTCAGCTCTATTTTCCTATTGACAAGAACACTTTAAAAAATCCATATCCCTCAGCTCAGCAGCCAGCCAGCAGGGAAGAGTCCTGCTCCCACCCATTGGACTCTGTAACCTACAAGAGCCACTCTGCTGCCTAAACCCACTGACTCCATCATCCTCTCCCTGCACAACCAGACAATTATCCCCTATAATATTAGCAGCCCCTAGAGGTATAAGCACTACCTGCACCAACTGGAAGAGAGGTGAGTGACTGCTCTCCCAGCTTAACTGCCCCAATCTCTAGGTCCTAAGCCCTAGAGCACAACCCATGCTCCTCCCTCTTCCATCTCAGCTCCAGAAAGGCATCTGGGCCCTGCCACAACTTTTCTGGAATTCCATCTCTCGGGTCCGTCCACCAGCAGCCAGCCAGAAGGTAAGAGACTTGAGGGCAGGCCACTCCACCATGGCCACCACCCATTGGACTCTGTCTCCTACAAGGCTCACTCTGCCACCCAAACCCACTGACCCCATCATCCTCCCCCTGGTCAGCCAACCCCTGCAACATCAGCAACTTCTAGAGGCACAAGCTCCACCTACACCAGTCAGAAGAAAGGCAGCCCCTGAAAGCACAAGCACCACATACATCAGTTGGAAGAGCAGACCTATTCTGCTGCCCAATCCCACCTGCCCCAGCAGCCTTCCCATTAACACCCTGTCTAGCAACATCAGCAGACCCTATTAGGCACAAGTGCCACCCACACCAGTTGGAAGAACAGGCATAGGCAAAACTTACACCAGTCGGAAGAGCAGACTACATAGACCTGGGCACAACCCACAGTAGTTGGAAGAGAAGACCCCATAGGCAAATTTAAAGTTCACACCAGTCAGAATAACTGGACAATATGCTGGATCTAGGCACCCAAATCCCCATGAACCTCAGCTGAGACAACCCTACTAAACCTGAGAACCAGAACTTTTGGTCATTCAGGCCAAAAGAAAATAAAGGAAATAGACATTAAAAGGGCAAAAGACACATACAATAAAGACATCACTAGAATCAATACCTGTACCTATAATTATCCCAGGCCTACATGAGTAAATGGCAGTGTAAGGATACATTCAACAACATAAAGAGCAATATGGCACAACCAGAATTCTACAACAGTAAGACCTGAACATCTCAACGCATATGCAGCAAAAGAAAATGATCTTAAAAATAACTTAATGAGCCGGGTGGTGGTGGTGGTGGTGGCGGCGGCGGCGGCGGCGGCGGCGGCGCACGCCTTTAATCCCAGCACTCGGGAGGCAGAGCCAGGCGGATCTCTCTGAGTTCGAGACCAGCCTGGGCTACCAAGTGAGTTCCAGGAAAAGGCACAAAGCTACACAGAGAAACCCTGTCTCGAAAAACCAAATAATAATAATAATAATAACTTAATAAAGATGATAGAGTGACTTAAAGAGGAAATGAAAATTTCACTTAAAGAAATCTAGGAAAACACAAATCAAAAATTGGAATAAATCCATAAATGCCTTAAAGAAAGCCAAGAAAGACCAAGAAAAGACAATCAAACAGGTGAAGAAAACAGTTCAAGACTGGAAAATTGGAATAGAGTCAATAAAGAAAACACAAACCAAGGGAATTCTGGAAATAGAAAATGCCGGTAAATGAGCAGGAACTACAGATGCAAGCATAACCAACAGAATATAAGAGCTGAAGACAGAATCTCAGCCATTGAAGGTATGATAAAGAAAATAGATTCATTGGTCAAAGAAAATGTTAAATCCAGCAAATCCTTAGCACAAAACATCCAGGAAGTCTGGAACAACATGAAAAGACGAAACCTAAGAATAATAGGGATAGAAGAAGAAGAATTCCAGCTCAAAAGCACAGCAAATATATTCAACAAAATCATAGAAGAAAACTTTCCCAACCTAAAGAAGAATATGCCTATGAAAACACAAGAAGCTTACAGAACACCAAATAGACAGGACCAAAAATAAAGGTTCCCTTGCCACATAATAATCACAACATTAAACATACAGAATAAAGAAAGAATATTAAGAGCTGCATAGGAAAAAGACAAAATAACAATAAAGTCAAACCTATCATAATTATACCTGATTTCTCAATGGAGACTCTGAAAGCCAGAAGGTCCTGGACAGATGTAATGCAGACACTAAGAGACCACATATTCCAGACCAGACTGATATGTCCAGCAAAACTTTCAGTCACCACAGATGTAGAATGTAAGATATTCCATGAGAAAACCAGATTTAAACAATACCTATCCACAAACCCAGCCCTACAGAAAGTACTAGAAGGAAAACTCCAACCCAAGGAAATTAGTTGAACCCATGAAAACACAGGCAACAGATAATTTTACAATAGCAAATCCCAAAGAAGGGAAACACACACACACTACTATTACCACCACCAATCCAAAAAATAACAGGAATTAACAATCATTAGTCATTAATATCTTTTAATATCAATGTATTCAATTTGCCTATAAAAAGACACAGGCTAACAGAATGGATTGAAAACAGGATTCATCCTTCTAATACATACAAGAAACACATGTCAACTTCAAAGAGAGACATTACTTCAGAGTAAAGGGTTTCAATCAAATGGACATAACAAACAAGCTGGTGTAGATATCCTAATCTAACAAAATAGATTTCAAACTAAAATTAATCAAGAGAGATAAAGGATATTTCATATTCATCACAGGAAAAATCCATCAAGATGAAGTCTATGTTCTGAACATTTATGTCCCAAATATAAGAGCACCCTTATTTGTAAAAGAAATATTACTAAAGTTTAAATCAAACATCAAAATATGCACACTAATAATGGAGGGCTTCAACACCCCACTATCACCAATGGACAGGACTGCCAGACAAAACGTAACAGAGAAATAAGGGAACTAACAGATATTATGAAGCAAATGGACTTAACAGACATGTATAGAACATTTCATCCAAACACAGAAGAATATACCTTCTTCTCAGCTCCTCATAGAACTTTCTCTAAAACTGACCACATACTCAGTCACAAAGCAAATCTCAATAGATAAAAAAAATTGGAATAACGCCCTGTATCTTATCATATCACCATGGCTTAAAGTTAGAATTCAACAACAGCACAAATTACAGAAAACTTACAAACTCATGGAAACTGAATAATGTTCAACTGAATCACCACTGGGTCAAGGAAGAAATAAAGAAATTAAAAACTTCCTGGAATTCAATGAAAATAAATATACCAGATACCCAAACTTATGGGAGCAGTGCTAAAAGAAAAGTTCATAGCACTAAATGCCCACATAAAGAATTTGAAGAAATCTTACACTAGTCAACAACACACCTGAAAGCTCTAGAACAAAAAAAAAAACAAAAAACAAAAAACAAAACAAAAAACCGAACACACCCAGGAAGAGTAGACAACAGGAAATAATCAAACTGAGAGTTGCAATCAATAAAATAGAAACAAAGAGAATAATACAAAGAATCAATGAAATAGAGTGTTTGTTCTTTGAGAAAATCAACAAGATAGAAAAACCCTTATCTAAACTAACCAAAAGACACAGAGTATATACAAATCAACAAAATCAGGTACCATATACCAAAATTAAATTCAGACCAGATAAACAATTTAAATAGGCCTATAACCCCTAAGAAAGTAGAAGCAGTCATTAAGAGTCTCCAAAACAAACAAACAAACAAACAAAAAACCCAAAAAGCTAGGATCAGATGGTTTCTGAACAGAATTCTACCAGAATTTCAAAGAAGAGCTAATATCAATACTCCTCAATTTTTTCCACACAATAGAAATAGAAGAAATATCACCAAACTCTTTTTCTGAGGGTACATTTATCCTGATACCCAAACCACACAAAAATGCAACAAAGAAAGAGAATTACAGACCAATCTCACTCCTGAACATTGATGCAAAAATGCTTAATAACATACTGGCAAATCGAATTCAAGAACACATCAAAAGAATCATTCACTATGGTCAAGTAAGCTTCATCCCAGAGATGGAAGGATGACTCAACAAACATATGAAAATATGTCAATGTAATACACCATATAAACAAACAGAAAAAAAAAACCACACACATGATCATCTCATTAGATGCTGAATAAGCCTTTGATGAAATACAACCTCTGCATGATAAAGGTCTTGCAGAGATTCAAGATACAAGGAATATATCTAAACATAATAGAAGCAATATACAGAAAGGTGACAGCCAACATCAAATTAAATTGTGAGAAACTCAAAGCAATTCCACTAAAATCAGGAACAAGATAAAGCTGTCCACTCTCACCATATCTATTCAATATAGTTCTCAAAGTTCTACCTAGAGCAATAAGACAACAAAAGGTGTTCAAATTGGAAAGAAATAAGTTAAACTTTTGCTATTTGCAGATGATATTATAGTATATGTAGGTGACCCCAAAAATTCTACCACAGAACACCTACAGCTGATAAACTCCTTCAGTAATGTGGCAGGATACAAGATTAACTCAAAACAAAAACTAAAACAAAAACAAAAAACAGTAGTCCTCCTATATACAAATGATAAACTGGCTGAGAAAGAAACCAGAGAAACAATGGTCTTTATGATAGCCACAAATAATATAAAATGTCTTGGGGGGTAAATCTAATAAAACAAGTGAAATACATACATACATATATATATATATATATATATATATATATATATATATATTTGGTTTTTTGAGACAGGGTTTCTCTGTGTAGCTTTGCGCCTTTCCTGGAACTCACTTGGTAGCCCAGGATGGCCTCGAACTCACAGAGATCCGCCTGGCTCTGCCTCCCGAGTGCTGGGATTAAAGGCGTGTGCCACCACTGTCCGGTGAAATAACTATATTTTTAAGACTTTGAAGAAAAAAATTGAAGAAGATGTCAGAAAAATGAAAGATCTTTCCTGCTCTTGGATAGGCAGAATTAACATAGTAAAAATGACACTCATACCAAAAGCAATCTACACATTCAATGTAATTCCCATCAAAATCCCAACACAATTCTTCATAGATCTGGAAAGAACAATACTCAACTTTATATGGAAAAATTTAAAAAAAAAAGAAAAGAAAAAGATCTTTACCAATTCTACATCTGAAAGAGAGCTGATCTTCAAAATATATAAAGAACTCAAGAAACTAGACATCAAAATACCAAACAATCCAATTGAAAAATGGACTACAGAGCTAGAGAATTAGCAACAGAAGAATCTCAAATGGCAATAAGACATTTAAGGAACTACTCAACATCCTTAGTCATCAGGGAAATGCAAATCAAAACCACTCTGAGATACCACACCTGTCAGAATGGCTAAGATCAAAAACAGTGATGACAGCTTATGTTGGAAAAAATGTGGAGTAAGGGGAACACTCCTCCATTGCTGGTGGGAGTGCAAACTTGTACAGCCACTTTGGAAATCAGTATGTTTTTTTTTTTTCTCAGAAAACTGGGAATAAATGTACCTTAAGACCCAGTGATACCACTTTTGGACATATACCCAAAGGATGCTCAAATATACCACAAGTATACTTGCTCAGCTATGTTCATAGCAGCATTATTTGTAATAGCTAGATATGTGGAAACAACCTAGATGGCCCTCAACTGAAGAATGTATAGAGAAAATGTTTTCTCAGCTGTAGAAAACAATGACATCATGAAATTTTCAGGCAAATGGATGTAACTAGAAAAAAATCATCCTTAGTGAGGTAATCCAGATCCAGAAACACAAACACACTATGTACTCACTCATAAGTGGATATTACATGTAAAGCAAAAGATAACTAGGCTACAATCCACAGCCCCAGAGAAGCTAGGTAACAAGGAGGATCCTAAGAGGGATGCATGAATCTTCTTGGGAAGGGGAAATAGATGCCTTGGTAAACTGGGGTGGGGAAGGGTCATAAAGGGGAGGGGAGAAGGGATAGGAATATGAGCAATCAGGATGGTCAAGCTGGGGAAGGGATGGAGTGGGAGAGCAATGAAAGAGAAATCTTGATAGATTATGCAATAAAGCTGATGCCATGGAAACTCCCATGAATATACAAGGAGGACCTCAACTAAGACTACTAGCAATAGTGGAGATAGTGCCTGCACTGGACTTTTCCTGTAATTACATTGGTGACTGCACTAATTGTCATCATAGAACCTTCATCCAGCAATGTTGCACCCTGTTGCAAAACCCCCAGAGACCACCAAGAGCCAGTTTTGAATGCAAGCATACATGGGTCTTTATTGTCAAGTTCAAACCTGGACCACTGCCCTATGTGCCAATGCAGCAGATGGAGAGAACAGAGCAGCTTTGAGTTCAGGGGTAGGAGAGTTTTTAAAGGAAACAACCTCAAGTCTGGAGTTACATTCCTTGGCATTTCCAGATGGGGAAAAGGGATATGGGGCAAGGTGATTTTTTGAAACTATTGGTTAAACTTTCGGCACAAAGCCACAGCCTATAGACAGGATATCTGGATATCTGAAAGGGCCATAAATCCCTAACAAGATGTCTGCAGGAACATCTGGATCTTGTTAAATTTTACTGCCCTCTTTCTTAATTGGCTGCTTGTAGGGTATCTGATCAAATTTTGCTATAATGACATGTTCCTGAGGTTCTTCCTGGAAATGAGCTCAGATCCTGGTTATCAGATGTTCTAAGATGGAGTCTGTAAAGTTAAGTCTAGGCCTTCATATTCCCCCATCTGGCTTATCCCTGAGAGTTTCAATCATGGGACTCTCTTGTTTCCTAGTTTTATCAAGTCCTCTCTGGCTTCTACTGACAGCGGTTGGTATTGGGACCTCATTACCATCAATTGAGTGGTTCCTAGTCTTTGTTTCATGAATTGTACCAATCTGTTCAATATGCAAGGCCCAAAATTGAGAAGTCAAACTAATATGAGGAGGGGTTTCAACAGGATAGAAATTAAGGTCATTAATCTTGGGGATGCATTAAACCAGGACTCAAAGCACCATTGGCTGGCCCTGCACTCTCTCTTCTGCCTAGCCAGTCCTTTCTCTTACTTTTTCCATAGATTCTCTGACTACCCCTGAGTGGTCTACATAGAAGCAGCATTTCTTGCCCAGAGCTGCACACAGTCCTCCTTGCTAAAGGAAGATCAACTCCAACCACTGTCTGTTTTGCATTACAACCTCAGCTGAGAATGTCAGAGACTCTTGGAGATGGGAGATGGAGTTCTCTAATCTTTCTATATCTATATCTATGGTGGCCTGTAAGCTGTAATAGTGCTATCTCTGTGTGATCAGGCATGCTGTCTCAGAGCCTAAACTAGCTAGGCTGGCTCCCTGAAGAATACTCAGAGTGAGAACTGCCACAGGCTCTCTCCTAATACATTTTGGGAATGCAGTTTCTAACTTGTTGAATAACTCTTCTGTATGGTAAATTAGACTTGGAACAAGCTGTACCACCACACAGAAGCCCTTCGTATTATTGAGAACCTGGGTATGGATACAGGTTTTTAAACCTGTGGAACAAGCCCACCATGTATCATTGTGAGATTCAGATAGCTCAAGGTGTTTGGGAGTGCAAGGGTTTGGTTACAGAGGGTTTGTGGCCCTTGGGAGACTGTCCCTATTCAGAGGCCCTGGCTTATGACTTGGTGGTGAAGGATCAGCGATGCCTTGGATTGCCAGTGGCATTGGTTAGGATCAGTGACTTTGGTATAGATTCCCACAATGGCAATACCTTCATAATATGGGGGGCTGTGTCACAGCAGATCCAACAAGATGTAGTCAAGTTAGGCTTAATGGTGTTCAGGACCAGAAATGACCGATCAAGGAGCTTCAGTAGTGGATCTTCTCCCTCAGTTGCAGCCGGACTAGTTTCTGGGGTCCTGGTGGCCAAAGACACAGACATATCTGACGGTTGTGGGGTACTAGGGCTCAGACTGCTTTTGGGGGCATAGGTTTAGGGGCTGGTGGAGTGTTTATTTACCTGATTGAGCTCTATGGCCACCTGTAATGAGGTCTAAATGTGCCTGATGGTAAACATCAGCCGGGGTAATATCCAGTGTGGGAAAGCCTCAGTCCTCAAGTCTTACCCGTTGTCCAGTTTGTTTTCTTTCCTTGGTGAGTGAATTTGATGACTATCGAGTTCCATGCCCCCTGCTGGTGGCCCATGGGTATTTGGGGAAGTGCTCTACATAACGTGGTCCACAGTAGACTAGCTGCTGACCAATGGTGCATACTCCCTTCCCCAGTGCTTTCATGTCTCCTGTACAGGCTACTGTGATCAGATCACCCCCATTCGGGAGGTGTTCAAGTAATCCATGCCATGGAGTTGCACCCCCAGGTGGCACAGTAGTCTGCCTCAGGGCCTCGACATTTATGCCACTGCTCTTTGGTGTGGGAGTGGGAAGGACAGTCATAGAACTCCTGGTCTTACTTCGTTCCCCAAGAGAATTACAACAATACCTCGGAAACAGTTCCTGGATGGATGGGTCCCAGTTCTTCACCCCCAGCCAGGTCACATAAATCTACAAAAAGGTCAGGGAACCGTTATTCTGGGGGAGTGGGCTGTTGATGAAGAGGTGTTGTTAGCAACGGCAACAGCTCGTGTCTCAACATACATGATCATCCAGGTCTGATTTCAAGGCACGTGTGGATTTCCTGCAGCTTGGGTCCCCATGGGTAAAATCACCAGTAGGAGCCATATTACTGCCTGTGCTGCACCTAGAGCTTGAGGTGGTTTTCTGGATCTCTTGAAGCTTCCCATTCTTCACCACAGCAATCTTCTTTGAGTTCAAAAGGATCAGCTGGCCTGGTTTGGGTATAGTGGATCCAGGTAGCCATGCCATCAACCTTGACGGTGGTGGGCGTGGTCAACAGAATGATGTAGGGTCCCTTTTACCTGGGCTCCAATGACCCCTGGTAGTGTTTCTTCACATATACCCAATCACTCCACCAGTACCTATGGGGTTCAGGGGGCACACCAAATTCATAGAGGGCTCTTAGCTTGGGCCAAATTTCCTTGTGAGCCCACTGGACCCCATCAAGGAGGTCTTGGTCATCCAGTTCTGCCAGCAAATCTGCCCGGAGGCTGGGGATAATGGAAGGTGGGGTGTCAAACATAATTTCAAATGGGGTCAGTCCCGTCTAATAAGGAGAATCCCTAACCCTGTACAAGGCAAAATGAAGAACCACCAGTCAGCTCCACTCTCTATGGTCAATTTGGGTAAGGTCTCTTTTAGTTCTGTTTATGCACTCTAAGTACCTGGATCTCTGGGATCTATAAGCACAATGTAATTTCCAATCACACCCCAGGATGCTGGCCAAATTCTGACTCACCTGGGACACGAAAGCTGGTCCACTATCTGACCCTATTATAGTTGAGAAACCATACCTGGGTAAGATGTCTTCTAGAAGCTTCTTGGAAACTACCTGGGCTGTTTCATACTTGGTGGGGTACACTTCAGTCCACCCTGAAAAGGTACCTGTAAACATGAGTAAACACCTGTAGCCATACTTACCATGTTTTACCTCAGTGAAATCCACTTCCCAGTAGGCCCCTGGTTTCTTGCTCCTGAGCCTGGTTCCTAGATTTCTGGGGTTGGTTCACTGCATTGGTGAGCTGGCAAGACTTGCAGTTGATGAGAGTATTTGCAATTTTTTGTTGTGCATTTCTGATTTTTATTCCTGACTGTCTAACCAAGTTCTGCATTCTCCATGTTGCCATATGAGAGAATCAACGGATCTTGTTGAGCAGTCTCTCTCCCAGATGTTCAGGCAGGATGATTTTATTGTCTTCAGTTCACCACCCATCTAGACATTGAGTCATAGGGAAAGTCTTGATCCAGGTAAGGTCTTCCTTAGTATATCCAAGATTTTCCGGTAGATTAGGTGCCCCTGGGTCTACCAGTACATGAGTAAAGATTGTATCAGTCTGGAGTGCCACCTGCCTGGTGATTTTGTCAGCCAGATTGTTGCTTCTGGGATAGGTCCATTCTCTCTGGTGCCCGGTGCAATGGATGATGGGTAACCATGGGGCTTTAAAGAGGGCCAGGAACTCATCTTTATTTTTGCTAATTTTTCCTCCCATAATCAACAATCCCCTTTCTTTGTATATTGCCCCATGCACATGCACTGTGGCAAAAGCATATCAGCTGTCAGTACAGACATTAATCTTCTGCCCTTGCCCCTGTTCTAATGCCTTAGTTAGGGTTATCAGCTTCACTCATTGGGCAGATGTCCCAGTTGGCATAGACTCTGCCCATACTACCTCTTCTGCAGTGGTGACTGCCACCCCCGCATAACTTAGGCCATCCTGCACAAAGCTGCTGCCATCAGTAAAACAACCAGGTAACTTCTATGTTTGGCAATGGGGTGTCCAGTTAAGTCTGGCCTAATGCTGGGTGAGTGGGCCAGGATCCCTGAGCAGTCATGCAGCAGTGCTTCCAGATCAGGATCTGACAATAAAGTAGTTGAATTCACAGCTGAGGGCACCTGGAAAGTTATTTTGGCAGGGTTAAACAACAGAGTCTGATAATGAGTCATTTGGGCATTGCTCAGCCACCGATCTGGGGGTTGCATAAGAACTCCCTCAAATGCATGGGGGGTGGTTATGGTGAGACAGTGTCCCAATATCAGCTTGTCAGCATCCTTGACCAGTTGGGCCATGTCCACTAATATGCGGAAGCAAGGTGGCCATCTAGCTGCCCCGGGGTCCAGTTTCTTTGACAGGTAGACTATGGGTTGTCTCCAGGGGCCAAGTATTTGGATTAGGATTACCTTGGCTATTACTTTGCTTTTATCTGCATATAGATGAAGTGGTTTGGTCATGTTTGGCAGACCCAATGCAGGGGCCGAGAGCAGACTTCCTTTGAGTTTATCAAAGGCCAACTGGTGGTCCTTAGTCCAGGCGAAATCTTGCCCTTCTTTGGTGATCTCATTGAAGGGCTTGGCCAGTTCTGCAAAACCTAGGATCCACAGGCAACAGAAACCTGCTGAGCCTAAGAACTCAGGTGAGAACCTGTCTGGCAGTGGTAGGTGCTAGGATCTCAAGCATTGTTGCCTTCCATGCATCTGAGAGACACCATAGTCCTTCCTTCAAGACATACTCCAGGTATGGTACCTGCTGCTCACAGATTTGGATTTTCTTGGTTGAGGCACATTACTCTAAGTCCCCCAGGGTCCACAATAGCTGCTAAGTCCTGGTCAGACAGGTTTCTTGATTTGCAACTGCAATTCTGTAAGTCATCAACATACTGCAACAGACTGATTTCTGGGTTCTGTGCCTGGTACTCACCAAGGTCCTCATGCAGAGCTTCATCAAAGATGGTGGGGCAATTCTAGAATCCTTGTAGCCTAGTCCATGTCAGCTGTCTGCTAATCCCAGCCTCTGGGTCATGCCATTTGAAGGTGAAGTACTGTTGGCTTTTAGGGGTCAGAGACAGACTGAAAAAGGCATCTTTTGGATCCACGAGAGTATACCATTGCTGATCCGGGAAGGGGGGGGGGGGGCGGGCAACGAGCTGAGTATGCTGCATGAGTTAGGTATTGTAGGGTTTATGTCAATCATCCTCTTGTTGACCTCCTGAAAGTCCTGTGCTGGTCTATAATCATTGGTATGAAGCTTCTTGATGAGCACAGGAGTGTGTTCCAGGCCGACTGCATAGGCCTGAGGACGCCTAAGTTCAGTAGTCTCCTGATGTGTGGTTTGATGCCCTTTTTGACCTCTAGGGGCCTGGGGTACTGACAGACCTTGACTGGGTCTGCCTCAGGCTTAATTTCCACATAGATGGGGGGGGGAGGAGTGATGTATTGCAAGCCCCATTTCCCCTGTTTTGGCCCAGGCTGACAGGAACTCCTGTATCCATTTCTCTAGCTGGGGGTCAGGCTCAGTGGCTATCTAATGCAGCCTGTGCTCTTCAGTCAAACTACTGGTCACTAGTCCATGAATGGATATCCCATTGCCATTAAGCAATTAGCACTTTCATTAGAGAAATATATCTGGGCTTTCATTTTGGTCAGTAAATCACAGCCTAACAAGGGGCAGGGCATTCTGGAATTATCAGGAATGAATGTATTAACTGGCCCTTTCCCAAGTCCACCATTCTTAGAGTAGTCCATGAGTAAGGTTTGACACTGGTGGCACCCAAATCTTTCTGTCTGTCATGGGTCCATCAGCCCTCAGTAGCACTGAGTTCTCAGCTCCTGTGTCCACCATGAAGTCAGTTGGTCTCCTCTCCACTCTGAGGGGTACCGTGGGCTCAAGGAGGGGGCCTGAGCCCCATCTCCCCAATCACCATCCATATCCCACTGACTAAGGACTATAGTATTGCCTATAGCCACCTTTCGGGGGCGTTCTCTAGCCCAGTGCCCTTCCTTTTTTTTACAGCATGTGCATTGATTCTTTCCAAGCAGGGGCCTTTCTTTAACTCTCAGTTTCTCATCCCTCTCTCCAGTTACCTGGCACTACAGTTGTCTTTGAGGCTCATGTGGTTCTGCAGTAGCAGCCAGCAGTACACTAGAGAGGTGCTGATCCTTGTGCCACTGCCTTTTAATTTCCTTTTCCTCTGCACTATCCTTTCCATTATGTACTTTCTCAGCCACCTTTACTAAATCCCTGATACTCTTTTCTCTGAGACATTCTAGCCTCTGTAGCTTTCTCTTGATATCTGGAGCTGACTGGTTAATGAAGGCCAGGATCATTGCAGCAACATTTTCCTGGGACTTGGGATTATAAGGCATTTACCTTCTGGAGCCCTCCTGGAGGTGCTCCAGAAATGCCAGTGGGGTTTCATCTGCTCCCTATCTTACATCATAGACCTTACTCAAATGTACAGGCCACTTTGCAGCTGCCTAAAGACCCACCAACAGAGTCTGGTGATAGAACAGGAGGTTCCTCCTACCTTCAGCTGTGATGTAGTCTCATGCTGGGTGAATTAGGGGGGACAGCTGCATCTATGAGAGCTTGGTTAGCTGTGGACTCTCCAGTAGGACCCAGGACCAACTTCTGGGCTTTGGTCTCTATCTGGTCTCTTCTCTGTTATGAAGAGGACCTGCAAAAGCTGCTGGCAGTCATCCCATGTGGGGAGGTGAGTGAAGAGAATTATCTCAAAGGGACTAATCAGCTCCTTAGAGTTTTCTGAAAAGGGTATATTTTGGGCTCTCTAATTGTAAAGACCACTAGTGGCGAAGGGCCAATAGTATGGTTGACTCCCATTCTGATTGGGAGTTCCTATAGCCCTAAGGGGAAGGACAGTTGTGCCAGGGTCAGGAGCATCTCTCCAACTACTTCAGGTCCTATGAGCCAGTCCCTCTCTTGGCCCAGAGATGGGAGCATTCAGGGCTGGCAGAGGAGGAGCCAGTTGAACTGGCACGGAGTTGGGGGACTGGTGTTGGGGTGGCTGCACCATCACGGGGAGGTCTATTTTTCTGTGTTGCCTCCTTGAAGGACATCCAGCTTAGGAGCTGATGAGTCTTGGCAGATAAGTCTTTCTTGTCAGCTGCCAGAACCTCAATCTGTCAGGGCAAGTATGGTTTAATTTAGGAAGAGGGGTCCTCTACTAATTCTCTCCAGATCACTATAGGGTACTTGGCCAGGGTGCCCCACTAGTGGTCTGAAGGCAACCTCCTCCACTGCCCTTCTAAGGGCCAAGTCAAAGGTTCCCTTGGGAGGCTGGCCAACATTGAGTGCTGGCCATTCCAACCTGAAAAAGGTGACACGTTTAGACTTTTTAATCAGGACTGAAAGATTATGAACATGTTCCTTAATATCTGGGCAATGAGTTAAGAGTAAGCCCAGCAGAGAAGAAGCCATCTGTCCCATAACATTCATCGAGGTGAGAAATACAAATACCAAGAAACATAGATACCACAGAAGACCAAGGGCACAAGAGAAAAGCTTGTCCTAGCGAGATTGAAAGCAGAATGTCAAAAAGAGTGACAGCTTGCTGCCACATTGTGGGAGTGACCCACTTGTGTGCCCAAATACCTTACTTAGTCAAACAGGTGGGGCTCTCCATCCCCACTACCAGCGTCTGAAATGTCTTTTAGCCCCTTATGATCATGGTTCTCCAGTGTGTCTGCCCTTAACTGTTTCTGATCACAGTTTCTGACTTGGGCACACCACAGAAATAAAACCAAACACAGACAGACACTTAGAGACACTTACAGGCCTTCAGAGACCCTCCAGTCTGGAGTCCGTGGGGTCATGAGGGTTCCTGACCAATGCACCAAATGTTATACCCTTGTCGCAAAACCCCCAGAGACCACCAAGGAGCTGGTTCCCATCCTATGCAAGCACATAAAGGTCTTTATCTTCAGGTTTGAACCTGGACTGCCATCCTATGCTCCGACACAGTGGATGAAGGGAATGCAGCAGCCTCAAGATCAGGGGTAGGAGAGTTTTCAAAGGAAAAAAAAAACCGCAAGTTGGGAGTTACATCCCTCGGTGTTTTGGCATTGGGGAAAGGGATATGGGGCAAGGTGAGTTTTTGAAACTATTGGTTAAACTTTCAGCATGAAACTACAACCTGATGACAGAATATCTGGTTATCTGCAAGGGCCATAAACTGTCAACAGGATGTCTGCAGGAACATCTGGATCTCATTAAATCTTACAGCCCTGTTTCTTAATTGGCTACTTCCAGCGTATCTTTTCAAATTTCGCTGTCATAGCACATTCCTGAGATTCTTCCTGGAAATGAGCTCAGATCCTGGTCATCAGATGGTCTAAGATGGTGACCCTTCCCTAAGATGGAGTCTGTAAAGTTAAGTCTACACCTTCATAGTAACAGATGGAAGCAGATGCAGAGATCCACAGCAGATCACTGGACTGACCTCCTAGAGTACAGGTGAAAAGAAGGAGGAGGGATTATATGAGCAAAAGGGGTCAAGATCATGATGGGGAAACCCACAGAGACAGCTGATCAGAGCTAGTGGGAGCTCAAGAACTCTAGACCAACAGCTAGGGGGCCTGCATGAGACTGACGTAGGCCTTTTGTATATGGATGACAGCTGTGTAGCTTGGTCTGTTTGTGTGTTTGTGTGGCCGCTAGCAATGAGACCAGGATCTGTCCCTGGCATGTGAGCTGTCATTTTGGAACCTATTATTTATGGTGGGATGCTTTGCTCAGTCTTGATGCAAGGGGGAGGAGCTTAGTCCTGCCTCAACTTGATATGCCATGCTTTGTTGACTCTGATGGGAGGCCTGCCCCTTTCTGAGGAGTGGATAGGGGTGGGTAGAAAGGAGGTGCAGGGAGGAAACAGGAGTAGAGGAGTGAAGAAACTGCAGTTGGTATGTAAAATAAATAAAAAATAAATAAAGAATAAAATAATAAATGTATATCCTACTTATTCCTTAAGCAATGTTTGATACATAGGTGAAGCTTTACTTATTTTTCTCCTTGGAGACAGACAAAAAAAATCTGGTCTGTCTCTTTCACAGTTTCCTCATCTTAAGAATTTGTCAAGCATGAAAGGATTCTATATGACAGTGACTGCCACCACCTGCAGTGTCTAACTGAGAAGCCTCAAAGACCTAGGAGTCTGAGAGGAGTTGTGGCAGCAGAGGAGGGGTCTGAAAATTCAGTAGGATTTCTTTAACAACTAAAAGAGGCAGATCTTTTGAGATACTTCTTGTAAAAAAGTAGTCTCATGGAATTGGAAAAAAAAAAGGATGGCAGAGTGAAGCAAAGCTATGGATGACACAGCAGAGACATGGGAACAGGGCTGTGACAAAGGAGCATGAGTAGTATGTTCTTGCTAGTAGCACTGTTCCTTGGTCTGCTGGGCTGTGCCTGTCAGAGGACTCAGCCCATGGCATGGACCATTGGCTGCTTGTGCCCAATGAGTAGGGAAGGTAGCCAGTGCCTAGGGCATGGAGGTGTACCCTGGTCTGGAGCTCACTGGGTTTCTGCCTCTGGATGTGTTGTTCAATCTCAAAATCACCCTGAATCTGGGCAACAATAGGATAATCTAAATAAGACACAATGCTGGTCCAATATTTAGCAGAAATCTTGAAATATGCAAATGGCTCATTTTAACAAGTGTTTGAAGGTAAAGCCGTTTTGGATATAAAAGGAACAGAGCAGTTTGTGCAGTACATAGAAGCAGAATTAGGGATGCAGCTGTTGCACAGGTATAGAAGTGTGACTGCAGCAGAAAAGGAGCATATCATTGTTGAGTAGGGCTGGAAGGGTGCTGGGTAGCATTGTGGAGCTTGTAAAGGCTCTGCCTTCAAAGGTGCTGCACAACAACTGGACCACTCTGGCTCTGAGCAACAACAAGATATCCAGAATGAAGAACTGTTCATTTTCTGATTCATACTACAGTGGCCTGTGTTACATCTGGAGGCTTTGCTGATGTCCATGGTCTGTGCTGCAGCCAGAAACCATGTGAAAGTCCATGATCCATGCTGCTATGGGCAAGGAAGCTTCTTTTGCAGTGGTATTGATACCTGCCGACTCATAATTAAGATTATGAGACATTGCAGGCTTCTGTGACAGGACCTGCCCCCTGTCTAAAAGGGGAAAAAAAGAGAGAAAGATAAAAGAAAGAGTCCAGACAGTAAGGTATTGAAGAGGGTCCTTAAAAATTGTGACAAAGATATTGAAATGTAGCTCTTCATAGTCGATGGCTTCTGGCAGGGGGTCAGGGGTGTGGTGAGGCCTGTGTTATCTTTAATGGCTGGCAACTGGGAGTTTGGCCATGCTCCAAGGAGTATATGGCCAACACAAATTGGAACCGATGTTTTTTTTTTTTTTTTTTTGCTTTTTTTTTTTTTTTCTATTTTGGAGGAGGATGCAAGGATGGGAGGCTAGAACTGAGAGGTATGGGAAGGGAGTGTGATAAGAATGTATTGTTTGAAATTCCCGAGGAATCAATAGGGATATTATTTTGGGGAGAGAAAGAAAAAATTAAGTGCTTAGCAAGAAGACAACTATATTAAGGTACTAATGAATGTCCAGTTTCATACATGTGTTTTCTGAAAGCTACCTTTTTATGCTAGCTGTGTTTTTTGTTTCTGACATAAAATACCTGCCATAAAAAATTGAATGTAATAAAGATTTATTTGGGCCTCTGCTTCAGTGCTTTGAGTTTGTGATCACTTAGAGCTTTAGCCTCTGGGTCCTTGCATGGTAGAGCAAAACATTATAGCTAGAAGCACACGGTAGAGCAAAAAGACCAATTCATTATTGACAAGAAGCAGAGAGAAGTAAAGGAAACAATGTATATGTCCTTCAGAGGCACAAACTCAGTGAATGCTCTTCCTCAAACACGCTGATCTTAGTTTCTATCACTTTCGATTAATACTCTTAGTTTATGCCTTTGTCAATGAATGACTTCAATGATTTAATTAAAGTCTTTATGATCCAGCTACTCAACACAGACTTTAATATGCAGGACTCTGAGGGGCCACTTCACTTCCAAACCATAACAGATCTCCAATGTTAAGGTATAGAGTTTAACAATTTTACTACATGACTCTTAGAATTATATACTTTTTTCATATTTATGTATAGAAGCCAATTTGTGTATATTAACTGTTAGAATTCTGTTCTCACTCCAGCTGCATGACCACATATTGTGGTAGCACAACATTGCACATGCGTGACATGGCTCTGTAAACCCATCTGCCTTAAAGACCCATGACTCAGACCCCACCCCCTCACCCCCTTATTCCCCCAACCCCGTTCTGCTCTGTCTCTTCCCTACCATCTTTCCCTCTCACCACACATGCTCCTTTCCCATGCCTGGTTCTCCTGTAACCCCCCACCCACCCCTCTTCCTTCTAATAAAGTTCTCTGCTACTAGGCAGCCGTGGCTCGTGAATTGTGACCTTTCCGCTTGGTAACCAGCTCCAGTAACCAGCACCGCCACCAGCGCCATTTATCATTCATTTCATTAACATTTTAAAGACTACTAATATCATATACTTATTTATTTGTATGTGCATGTGTACATGCATGTGTGTGTACCATGTATGTACCATTACCCGCAGAAGCTAGCACAAGGGTTTGTATCCCCAGCAAATGGAGTTACAGGTGGTTGTAAGCCACAAGATGTTGTTATTTAGGTCTGAACCTGGGTCATCTGCAAGAACAGGAAATGTTTTTTTAACTACTGAATCCTCTCTCTATCTTCAAAACTATATTTAAAAGGACAGGGCACTAATTTATCAATGATTAAAACAGTACCTCTTTAAAAAACATGTTAGCATATGCTGACTTGCAATATGTGAATTATTTCTTTTTACACATTTGTTGTTGTTGTTTTCATTAGAATATTCTTCCTCAGCTCTAGACTTCCTTGAGTGTCATGCTGTAGACAGAGGAAACAAACTAATTGAAGAAATGATGTGCTGGGTTTATGTTCAAGGGGAAGAGATATCAAAAAGTATTAGTAAAGGAGCAAGTTTATTATTGAGAAAGCAAAGTATCTAAAGTGTCTGTGCCACCCAAAATTCAGATGTAAGAAGTCAAAATGGTCATTGGACCCTTCCCATAATGAGAATTAGAGTTATCTCTTCAGAGGGAAGGAGAATGATAAGAACAGAGTACAGAAATTGGCTGGCCAGTTTAGGGTGAAAAGAACCCAAGAAAAAGTAACCAGTATCTTTCTCAGTTTAAGCTAAAAATGTTCTTGGGATTCTTGGTATCTTCATCCTTGCCAGAGACTAAAGATATCCAAATTGTTTGGGGATGCCTGATCTCTGGTCTGGCTCATAAATGATTCTAGGGTTACCTGCTGTGGGATGGTCTGTATGTCAAATTACTCTGATTGGTCAATAAATAAAACAGATTGGTCAGTGGCTAGGCAGGAAGTATAGGCAGGACTAACAGAGAGGAGAAAAGAAAGAACAGGAAGGAGGAAGCAGTCACTGCCAGCTGCCGCCATGACAAGCAGCATGTGAAGATGCCGGTAAGCCACGAGCCACATGGCAAGTTATAGATTTATGGAAATGGATCAATTCAAGCTATAAGAACAGTTAGCAAGAAGCCTGCCACGGCCATACAGTTTGCATGCAATATAAGTGTCTGTGTTTACTTGGTTGGGTCTGAGCGGCTGTGGGACTGGCGGGTGACAAAGATTTGTCCTGACTGTGGGCAAGGCAGGAAAACTCTAGTTACAGTTACCTCTTTAGGGAGGCAAAATGGCAAATAGGCAATAAAGATCTAGTAAGAGAAAAATCCCTCCTGGGCAAGAGAATAGTATCCAGGGCTAAGTAAAACCTAACATTATAATGGGTCTAATTCAATCTCCTGGCCAATAGAAGGCAGGCTCACCTTAAACCACACTAATGAAATAACTGATTTTTTTTATACGAAGGGTGGAGCTCAGGTGTATTGAGCCAACTATTACCAAGCAGATATTCTCTCCCTAGTTCTGTTTCTTACACCAGGATGGTGGGAGTGAGGGGAGGGACACAATATTGGCATCTTAATGTTTTTGAAGAAAAGATGTTTAACAGTAAAAGGACAGATTCATAAGACATTGTAAATATGGGTCTTTTCTATCAAGCACTATAAGCTTGTATTTAGAACAAAAAGATCATATCCTTTTATTTGCCCACCTTGTATGACTGTTATGTGAATGTTTTAATCCTCTCACAGCAATTAAAGCCTTGTTTACACAAAAAACTCCTGCTGTATTCCAGGAATTTGAAGACCTGGAGCAGTAATCTCTTTCTTTAGGAGCAGTGAAACTTTTCTCTTTCTTTCTCTTTCCTCATTCATGTCCCATGCTCTAATTCTAAGACTAGCAACTCAAATAAGACTCTGAGGTCATACCTCAGCCAATGTTGACAAGATACAGTCACCACTTGAGTTAGAATAAAACCCAAGTGCACTTCCTGTTTCTGTGTTCACTCTCCCCATGCTCCCTCTTGGTCAAGAGTAAAATTTGCCTCTTCCAGACACTTAAAACAAACAAACAAATGTCTGTATACATTATCCAAAACTCAAGTTATCAAATTATATTATCTGGACACTATTTTCTTTTTCTTTTCCTTTTTCTTTTTCTTTCTTTTTTTTGGTGTTATACCTTCTTGTCTGGATCGTTTTAATTCAATGAAAATCTTAGTTTGTGTCAGTTATGATGGTGAACAATTACTCTAGATTAAATTGCGGGACAATCAGTCACTCTCCATCTGTTCAAAAGCAAAACCAAGTATACATTGCTTACTGAATGAATAGATTTTTAATGAAATCTAATACACCTGCCTGAATTCTGGCTGAGTCTGTGAATTTGAGATCTACTGAGCCATTCATTAAATTCACCCTAGGCTCTCTGGCAAGACCCTATCTAAAACCACCAACACCCAAAACAGGAAAGGAAAGAAGAAAAGGACATCTGAATCTTGATCAAATGTTTTAAAATCACAAATGGTAACACTACACATCTTAAACTCTCTAAAGTTGTTTTGTGTCCAAGGAATTAGCTGACTGCTAAAACAGCCCCTGTCCCCTTCTCCAGTGCCTGCAGGCTTCTCAATGGGCAAGCATGGCCCAAACTTCTCAAAAACAACAACAACAAAAGAAGACGTTATTCCTTCCAGAAGAGTTCAGTGTTCACATCTTTCTGTCAGTGACTCTGGTGAGCAGTGTCTGTCTTTTAGGTGTGAATTTTCTTTGTTGACATTATCATTGCTTCTTTTTGGAGACAGAGATTCACTAAATAACTAACCTCAAATTCACAATCTTCCTGCTTTATCCCCCAAAAAGTAACATGCAAAGATTGGGCTAACACCTTGCTTCACAACTTCTTTTTTATTAATTAAACAATATTTTATTGCAGCTTACATTTTGGTACAAAAATCTATTTTATTGATGCTTAGCACATAAAAGTGCTTAACAAACCACTGTTGGCTTAATGATTGATCTACTATCTGTATTCAAAGTTAAGACAGATACATCATTGTACATCCAGATATGTACACAGAATAAGAAAGATGAATGATATCTCATCTGTCTAGTATAAAGAATTAAGTGGCCCTATTTTTCCAGACAGTTGCATGTTATACTCATGCCTACTTTGAGGAGGGATTTTTTTTTAAAAAATGTGTGTTAGCAAGAATGAGATTTTGTAAAAAGGTTAAGAAGAAATAGAAAGAAATAATACTATTTCCAACTTTCCCAGATGATGAAAGAAAGGGCCTTGAAGGTCTTCTCTTGTTCTTTATTTGGTTTGTATTGTTTTACTGGTGTATTTGCCCAGAGTGTTGAAAACAAAATAGATCACAACACATA
This sequence comes from Peromyscus maniculatus bairdii, assembly GCF_049852395.1. Lineage (NCBI taxonomy): Eukaryota > Metazoa > Chordata > Mammalia > Rodentia > Cricetidae > Peromyscus > Peromyscus maniculatus. The sequence goes on from NC_134856.1 coordinate 5,113,076, forward strand.
TAACAAGTGTGCTTGGCTGTGAGAATGTGATAAACTCACTTACATCTGGAAAGTCTATCTGACTTACAAAAAAACCTAAGCAAAATTTAGAAAGTGTTCTAGACTTACAGCAAACATTTGGACTTTCTTGTTTGCTATAAGCTTTTGGAAGAATTTCTATGAAGATTTAAAATTACTTCTAAAGAATTAGTTTCTATACTAGTAAAATCTATGACAAGGAGAGAAATACTAATTAAACTGACAATTGAAAACACACACAGACAGTACAAGGCATGGCAATAGTTTTCATACAAGCAAAACAATAAATAAATAAATCAGACTGACAAGTAGATCTGAAGTAAAGAATGTAAGTAAAGACAAAGGAGAAAGAGAGGGCAAGAGAAAAAAAGAGGGAAGAGAGAAAGGGAGAAATGAAAGGAAGGAAGGAGGGAGGGAGAAAGAAGGAAGGAAGGAAGGAAGGAGGGAGGGAGGGAGGGAGGGAGGAAGGAAGGAAGGAAGGAAGGAAGGAAGGAAGGAAGGAAGGAAGGAAGGAAGGAAGGGAGCAAAAATATCTATCATGGAAAAAGTAGTAAAAATATATGGGAGTCTTCTTTCTGAGAGAACATTTGCAATTATTTTCCCCCTCCCAGAAATATAGTTATGAACAATGATACTTAACTATTCTTCTGTTCAGAAAGTTTAGGCTCTTTTATTCTGTAGCATATTCTTACCAAGAAGTCTATAGTTCCTTTCTTAGTTTATTTTCTGTTAGTGTCTTAAAATATTCCAGAGAAAGGGACCTTAGAGGAAAAGGGAGTGTTGGACTACATTTCGTGATTATAGTCAATTCCTTAGAGAAGTCATAGTTGCCTGAGCAATCTGGTCACACTGAATCTGCAATTAAGTAGGGAGTAAGGAAAGCAAGTTAGTCTTGCTTTCTCCTTATTATACAGTCTAGGATCCCATGCCTAATGAACAGTCCTTCCCACAATTAAGATGGTTCCTCCTACATCGATGAAAACAATCACGAAAATCCCCCACAGGTATACTCAAAGGCTCTTTTCCATGGTGACTCTGTCTCTGTCAAGTTGACAACAGCAGGGATGTTACATTTTCCTTCTCTTTACCTGAAAATATTCTGCCTGTTAGTGAGGTAAAGAAAGCACATCTTATGATAAATAATATAAAGACTCATTCTCTATAACAAATCTTAAATTTTCTTCATGATTAGCATATACATGGAGTTAAAGCTTATACTTCAACCTTTCTTCTGTCTTTTATTATGTTGTAGGTCATCTTATCCTCTGTCTCATTGTAGCTTCAAATAATGGCACCAAGAGCAAACTTGTCTCTCTTTTTCTTTTCCTCCAAATTTGAGTACTCATATCAACTCTCAATATGGCATCATCTTAGCATACCCACACCTATCCAGCCTCAGGCTCATGAACTCATTAAAGTTGATACTGACATTCCAGGTCTTACGCTTTTTGTGTAACAAAGGTGGGTAGTTGACATCTAGTTCTCCCTATACTACTCAACTCTCAAAATTTCCCCATGAATCCATCCTTTCCCATCTATGAGACCTGATTTTATTTCTGTAAGAGTTGGCTAGCAAAACTCAAGCTGTATGAAGATGGATTCTGGAAATCACAAGTCTCATGAACTCTTCCACCAATCTATAAATAGATAGAATAAAGAAGGTAAACGTGTAACAATAAACACTTCACTAAAGTCTTCACAGGGACCTTGGCCATTACACAAGCACCAAAAAAGTCTACCATTAATAGATTTTACTTTGCTTAACAGTCCTCCTTATTTGCTAGTACATTATTTTGAATCAGTGTAATAGCACCTAGAGATAGCTTAAAAGCACACATGAAACTAACACTTGAGAACGGTCCTGCTTAGTCAAGTTTAATGGGCTTTGCAATACCTGACAACATCCTAGAGTTCAAGAACTTCAAGCATGTGAGTTTGTTTGTAGATTTCTTCCACACAGGTCATCATGTATCAGTGCTATCCAATTATTAAAGTCCATATAAGACTTAGTGAGTTGACTTAGTCTTACAGATCACAACAATGCTGATCACAAGGGGAAATTAAATCTCTCCAGGTCAGAAAAGGTAGTATTCACTTAAATAAGTGAACAGAACAGCAACATAATTTTTATTGATACTTTACATGTGACACATATAGAATGCCATTATTGGCACTAATCTCTGTAATACATACCACTCAATCTTTCATTTTACTTTAATAAGAAGGCATTAACTTGACAGAAAACACAGCTTACTTGAACTTGTATTTATATCACTTCAATTGTGCCACGTATTTGCTTCAGAGGATTTTCAACAAAATAATCTGGTAGAAATTAAAGCCATGGATTCTATTTGAACATATTTGTTTGACATATAGTTGAAGTAATAAAGCTGAACCTTGAGCAGTACACAAAATACTTCTCCAAATGTGGTATTTGTAATGTGATCCTTGCCATTATATTGATAACATATAAGATTTCTTGCAGGAATTTCTTGATGGAAGCAGCCAGCCCAAACATTCACGATCTTGACTCTAATCACATGAATGTTTATTTCTGATACCACTCCTACTGATATAACAAAAGTCATACATATTATATTCATCTCAATTATAATTCAAAAGTATCCTGCAAAACCGCCATCATAATCAACAAACAACATATCCACAAACTTCAATTTTTCTTGTGTACTTTTGTACATGTCTTTTGATTTTAATATGTGTGCATAGTGTGCATGTATGTGTGGGTGTGGGTGTGTGCATGTGTATTAAGGATGAAAACACATCTTTTTCTCTTAAACAGTTAACTACAGGTGCTATGTTATACTACAAATCTCCAAAATGTATTATCTTTCTTGATCAAAATTTATTCTTATTGATCAAGAACTCCCTATTTTTTTATTTCTGTCTGCTAGAAATCACTTCCCTTTCTTTTGTATGATTTTGATTATTTTGGATTATTGAGATATTTTCCTTTTGTGTTTAGCTTATTTATTTTTAGTATAACATCCTCCATTTATATCAATGTTGCATTGTCATAGACAAAAAAACTGTTCACTTCAAAAGCAAATTCTTCTTTCTCATAGCCTTAGCAAATGGGAAAATCCAACATGGGAAGCAGTAAGAATATGAAGCTTCAAGTAATACTAATGATTTTTCTTATAGGAAAGTCTCTCCAAAATTACATAGAAATTTAACTTTTACTTGTAAGAAAAAGAAAGGGAAACAAACATGGCAGAAAATGTGAATGGGTATCCCAGCCAGAACAAAGGACACAGAAGAGAAAAGGGCTGTGTGTGATAAAGGTAGATCTTTTTGTTTTTTAATTTTATACCCCGACCTCAGTTTCCCCTCCCCCCTCTCCTCCCATTCCCTCCCACTTCCCCTCTGCCCATCCCCCAATTTATTCCTCCTCCATTTCTGTTCAGAAAGTCCAGGCCTCCCATGCGTATCAACACAGCATGGCATGTCAAGTTGTGTTTGACTCCTGTTTAATGCCACATAGTACATCAAACTTGCAATTTAACTGCGTTTAATATTAAGCTTTCACTGATAAAAAAAAAAGGAATATAGATTCTGAGCATATTATTTATTCATTTTAGGTTAAGTTTTCACTAAGGCAAGTCATAGATTTTTTTAAAGGTGAGGAAACATTGAATAGTTAACATCTATTAATAACTGCTATGTGCCAAAGGCACATCAAAATAATAATGCTAATGTATTTTATACAACAACTTATTGTGGTTGGTATACATCTTATCTTTTGTCACTATGATGTATTACTGGGAAAACAATTTAGAAGTAGGAAAAGGTGTTGTAGTTCATGTTTTCATAGCCTTTAGCCCATGGTTGTCTAGCTTCATTATTTAAGGCCTGACAGAAAAAAAATTCTGTGCCAGTGAAAATATGGCAGAGGCTGCTTGCATCATGCTGGCCAGTAATCAGAGAAGTAAAGAAAAGGATCACAGGGAGACAGCTTTGTCTTTCTACAGCAAGCCAAGTCTGTAGAGATCTATTTCCCCCAACCAGTTTGTATCTCCTAATTAGCTTTTATCACTTTCCCCCCAAATACCAACCTTTCACCAAGGTTTTGATGCATTAATTAGATCAGATTCTTTTTGACACTATCAGCTCTCAGTAACTAGATTCAGGAGTCAGGCATCAAGTTTTCAATTCATTTGTCTTCTGGGAATGTTTCATATACAACCCCACTATCATCAGCTTAGAGATGAAAAGTCTACCAGAGAGGTGAGCAATGCATAATATAAAACAAGTCAAGGAAAACAGGTATGGGTACATCTTTGAACAGATATATTTAGTTATTCCTAAAGTTAATTTTGTCTTGACTTAGAAGAAGTTGTGAAATTAGCCTAGTGATCAAGCATAAATGGCTCAGAAAAATGCATTTATTTTATTTTATATCATTTATTTTCTATTTTAACTATAACAATGTTACATACTTCTTGTTTTATTGTATGACACTTTTATTTTATTAACTAGCACTAATATACACTATAAATGAAACAATGTGTAAATAAAGGTTGCTTTGAGAAAGAAAACAATGAATATCAATAATTTAATGAATATACTAGGGTTGGATTTCTATTTTATGTACCATGCACAATAAGTCTATTTGGAATGCATATTTAGAAGATATTGATACAGAAATCCAACATTTTTCTTGAGAGTTTCAACTTTCCATGGAACAACTAGGTTCTCTCAATATGTTCTGAGTTCTATTGTGAAGAGCTTATTTACAGTGTTGTAATTTTGACTCACAATTGCAAAACTTTTATAAACTTTTGCAAAAATCTTATCATATGAGAATGGGTTTATTTAAAAAAAATAACCAAGACATATCAGTCATTTAATTTCCTTTCTTTTCAAGCACCATGTAAGTGAAAAACTTATTATTTGATCTCAGTATTTGATTATTGAAATACTTTTAGTAGCCAGTATATTTGATTTTTACTACAAAAAGTGAGAATTCTTAGGGATGGGGAGATGGCTCAGTCAACAAATGTTCTTCTATCTAGCTGAAGATCTGTGTCTCTACAACCCCATCAAAACAGAACATAGTAGCACACATCCATAATTGCTGGGCTGAAAATGTAGAAAAGGAAGATACCTACAGTTTGCTGGTTCTCATGCTAGTCAAACCAGTAAAGTTTAAGTTAATGAGAGACTGTATTCCAATGTAAAGTGGGTATTGATAGAGGATAACATCAAATAGTGATTTTTAGCCTCCATTTGTTTCTTCACAAACCTATACACATACACACACACACACACACACACACACACACACAAATGTACATTCACAAAACTACAAAATAACAAATGAAATAAAATAAAATGTTTAATTTTTAATGAACCAAATATACATTATATATTTTCCTATATTCATCCAATTTTTATAATGAAAACATTTTGAAGCAAATAATTACATTTTAGATAATTTAGCCATACTTTTGCAAACAATTTGTCACAGGATACTAGGGCTAGAGAAAGTTATTGAAAAGCTAGGCATGGCTCAACAGAAGAATGGGCAAAGAAAATCTGGTATGTTTACACAATAGGATATTACTCAGCTGTTAATACCAATGACATCATGAAATTTGCAGGAAAATGGATGGAACTAGAAACAATCATTTTGAGTGAGGTAACACAGACCCAGAAGGATAAATATAGTATGTATTTGATTAGATGTTGATATTACCCATTAAATAAATGATAACCAGCCTACAATCAAAGACCCAGATACATTAGATAGAGAGAAACAGGATAGGAGATACACAGGAGGGAGAAATCGAACAGATTTTATGGGTACACTGGAGGGAGGGTGGGGAGAGATGAGAGAATGGGGGAGGGAGAGGGAAGAGGAGATTGAAGGTCAGATTGCAGAGACATCTAGAATTGAGGGGCATTTGAGGTGTGTTATGGAAGCCCAGTGCAGTGGACACTTCCTAAAATAAATGAAGGCAGTCCTAAAGAAATCTTCAAATGATGAGAGAGACAAGAGTCACAAATGACAATCTCTTGTCACCAAACAAAGTACCAGTACCAGGACTGGGTTACATCCTACAGAGTTGTTAGGTAAAGGGGTCCTTTGAAAATCCCCCCAAATCCTTGCTGTTTTCAAGAAAATAGGTTGTTCTCCACAGAAAGGCTGACAATAAGGACCCCATTGCTTAAGACAAACAGCCATACAACTCATTGAACAAGGAGACGTTGAGCGGGTGACTATGTTTTACCTTCACCCATATGTTCTAGTGTCTTCAGTACTGGAAGATACTCTGCAGGCTACCAAAAGAGAAATTCAAACACCAATCAGCCACAAAATGGTTGACCTGCAATGCTGTCCTGCCTCCAAAGTAGGCTAGGACATATGTGGCACAAAGTTTGTGGAAGCATCAGTTTGACTTAAGGCCTACTCGACCAGATGAAACCCGTATTTAAAACTGCTTGGGTGACCCAGAACCAGGGACTAGCTAGCCCATAGACCTGGAATAAAACCAAATACTACTGGTCTAAAATTTTTTTAAAAAAGTAACAATGAAATGATACCTAATGATATTCTGCTGTACTCATAGTTTAGTGCCTTATTCAGCCATCATCAGAGAAGCTTCCTTCGTCAGCAGATGGGAATAAATACAGAGACACACAGCCAGATATTACATATACAGAGATACTTTGGAACACAGAGCTCTAAATTAGATGTCTCCATCAAATCCCTCTACTCAGAGCTTAGGGAATACTGAAAGAGGAGGCAGAAAGAGTGTTTGCAGCACAAGAGATTAAGGACACCAAGGGAACAAAGCCCTATGAATCATTTGAGCAAAGCTCATATGAACTCACAGAAACTGAAGCAGCATGCACATCGTCTGCACAGGTCTATTCCTCTGAACATATTATAGGTTTCACTCTAGGATTTTGATGGGGAACTCCTAAGTGTATGAACAAGTAGGTCTCTGATTCTTGTGCCTTTCTTGGGCTCTTTTCCTTTTGTTGGTTTGCCTTGTCCGGCTTGAATGTGGTGGTTTTTGTTTTAACTTGTTATATTTTATTTTGTTATGTTTTGGTGTTACCTCTTAGTATGCTGTTCTTTTCCAATGTGAGAGAGAAAAGGAGTATGTTTTGATGGGAGATGATGTGGGGAGGAACTGAGAGAAAGCAAATAGATGGGAAACTCTAATGAGTACATATCATATGAGAAACAAATCTATTCTAATAAAAGCAGATTTATATTTTGATGGCATTTTTAAGAGATGGTGAAATCTACATGGACAAAGTGAGGCACTGAGGTATGTCCTTGGTAGAAACACTGAGTCCTTACTACTTACCTCACTTTCTGATTTTTACATCATCAGGTTTTGCTTCATCATGTTCTCAGAAACAATGGAGCTAAGCAACTGTGAACTAAAACTTCTGAGATTATTAACCAATATATTGCCTTTCTTCCATATTTACCACTAGGTTGGAAAGTGACTAACATTACTAAATGGGAACAATCTTGTTTAGAGAACACTAGCTCATAACTCATTCATATCTATTCATCAACAAAAATCAAAAATTTTAAATCCTTCCTTTGTGTACTGAAGGACTTCAACCTGCAACATGTTTTATTGGTAAATTCTACTTTTGACCCTCTTCTATCCAATGTATGCTATTAAAGAAATAGCATGTGATAGTTAAGGGGATCTCAGATTTGTGAACAGTTGTCATTCATTTCTTTTAGCATCACTTTACAAAACTGTCTTCCTATTATATCTCTCCTTAGGAAAGGCTGCCTGCCAAGAGAGCAACTGTTGTGAAAGTAATCAAATACTTTTAATTAAAAAAAAATCCCCAACACCTTATAATGTTTTCCCTCATGACCTTAATTCCTAGGAGGCTTCCATTTCCATCTACTTCTGTGCTGCTTTGACATAATTAGAGCAAAGTATCACAGATGTTGGGAAGAACATTTCAAAACCTGTGCTGAGGTTTACCAGATGTCTAAATCATCCTTTGTGAATTATTAGCAATTTTTTAAAAAATTGTTTTGTGAACACAGATGCATCTCAGGAGACCTGAAACTAATCTAAATCTCTAATCTTTGAGTGTATATAAACTCAAGTATGATGGGATTTTGATTTATAAATAATTACCATGAGTAAATCTCATATAATTTCTCCAAATCTTAAAAATACATAGAACACAGTCATTATAGTTTGGCTTGATATCAAAAGTGGGTGGCTTACTGGGAATAATAAATATCTGACTAACATAGACCAATAACAGTGGAAAGTTTTACAAATCTGGTTTTTGTAACTTATGATTCTTTGTTGGCTAATTAGTTATTTCTGAGAAATTAATAGCTGTTTTATGAGGAAAGCAGCAAAGTTTTACTTTTAAGTACCCGTATTTAAAAAGAGAGTAAACACTAGCTTTGCATAAAACAATATACATTAAAAGGCTAATTAATTTAATCAGTTATCTGAAATCCAAATAATTTGCCAATGAGGTTTTATTTAAGTGGAATCTTGCCCCGAGTGTGCCATTTTCCAATAGGAGATGGAAAGCTGTTTATGCCATCTGGAATATGGACAGGGAAAACATTTCAATGACTGTGTCAAATAATGCACCACTAGCTTCAAAGATAAACATTTACTCGGTAGAAAACAGGAAGAAGCCGGGCGGTGGTGGCGCACGCCTTTAATCCCAGCACTCGGGAGGCAGAGCCAGGCGGATCTCTGTGAGTTCAAGGCCAGCCTGGGCTACCAAGTGAGTTCCAGGAAAAGCGCAAAGCTACACAGAGAAACCCTGTCTCGAAAAACCTAAAAAAAAAAAAAAAAAAGAAAAAAAAAAGAAAAGAAAAGAAAACAGGAAGAACAAATCCATAAGATGAAAGCATAATTCCTTCTTATCACACTAAAATTACATTTAATACAATAAAGTAACATATGTGCACACAAGCTTGAAATAAATTAAAATAAACCCTTGCAAGGGCCTAGGAAGGAGATGGTTTGTGGAACAGAGTAATAGAAGAGGTGCTGAATAAATCAGGAGAAATATGTTAAGTGTGACAGAGAAACATATTATTCAGTAAGACTTCTAAGACTGCATAATGATTCCTTGAAGGTTCATATTTGTGGTGCTGAGCTGATAGAATCTTTGCTCAACCTCATTCACTCATGGTCTCATCAACAGACTCTTACCTATTTCCTGTACCTCATTGATTTCTTTTACAAGATGCTTTGACAATTGTTATTTGAAATGTAAATCTATCATACCATATCATCTGTTTTCCATTGATAGAGAGAATCAGAATCTTTCCAGTCCAAAAGAACTTTCCTTGCATACTTCATGTATACAATAATTTTCACAGTAAAGTCCCATTCTTCAAACAGTTATGCAACTACTCTCTTTCTCATCCTCTTTTGGGATGAAAAATAATACACCCTGTTTTTGCAAATTTTTCTGATTTGTTAAAATATTTCCAGGCTCTTACACATACAAAAACCATAATCCTGTCTCTGTTTTACAATGTACTTTTGCATTTTAACAGTATTACTCCTCTCATTAGACATGACTCACTTAATGCCACATTTATGTTGACATATTCAGCCTTCAGATAAAAAACCACTAAGAGGGCCAATAAGAAAAAAAAAAGACAAAAGGTGATACCATTCATGAAACTATAAACTAAATGATAAAACAGTAAGGAACAGCAGAGAAAACTGAATACCAGATGTTAAAGAAAGAGATTCTAAGAAGAGCATTCAAACCGGTTTATATACCCGTCTATCTCTGTTGATATTGCTTATCAGTAGAACAAATATATGTTTTTCACTATATTTTATTTTTACAAAGATGGGAACTGAAACTAGCTAGGCAGTTATCCTCTACTAAGCTACAACCCAGCCTGTAGAACACAAAAATCCATAAGCCTAAGACATGCTTTCACAATCTGTGACCTATTACACGTTTTAGCTTATTAATTAGTGAAGATTTTCAGCTGGGGATGTAGATAAGTGGTAGAGTACTTGCAGAACACATACAAAGCCAAGGAATTGATTTTCAGCACTGCAAAATAAGCATACTTAATGAAGGAACATTTTAATAATTATCTACATGATATTAGATTCTGGTCATATTTCCATGAGTCAATTTTAATTTTAATTTTTAAAATGTTTTTAATTTTTATAATTATATCCTGATATAGGAATTTGTTACTGTTTAATTAGTTTGAACTGGGTTCTAATCTGGCTCTGTGGTAAGGTAAAGCTTGACTCATATTAGTTGGAAACAAGTCAGCTGTTTTCCACCAGATTCTTGTGGAGATTTTTAGTTTTTATTGTCTTTCCTTTTTCTTTATTAAAAAATTTTCTACTCACTCCACATACTATCCATTCCCCCCTTCTCCCACTCCCCAGTCCTCTTTCCCAAGCCACCCATCTTACCCACATTCCCCAAACCAAGGTCTCCCATGGGGAGTCAGCAGAGCCCAGCACACTGAGCCTAGGCAGGTCCAAGCCCCTTCCCACTGCATCAAGGTTATGCAAGGTGTCATACCACAGGCACCGGGTTCCAGAAGCCTGCCCATGCACCAGGGACAGATCCTGATCCCCCTGCCTGGGTGCCCCCAAAACAGTTCGAGCCCAACAACCGTCTTCCGTATCCAGAGGGCCTAGTCCAGTCCCATGGGGGCTCCACAGCCACCAGACCACAGTTCATGGGCTTCCGCTAGTGTGGCTGGTCATCTCTGCACTTCTTTCGATCATGATCTTGAAGTCCCTCGCCTGCAGTATCTTTCCTCTCTCTTATTAATTGGATTCCCGGAGCTCAGCCTGGTGCCTGGCCATAGATCTCTGTATCTGCCTCCATCTATCACTGGAAAAAGGCTCTATGATGACAGGTAGGTTATTTGCCTGGCTGGTCACTAGAGTAGACTGGTCCAGACACCCTCTGGACCACTGCCAGCAGACGAAGGTGGGGTCAACCTTGTGGATTCCTGAGAGCCTCCCCAGCACCCTGCCTCTTCCTATTCTCATGATGTCCTCAGCTATCATGGTGTCTTCCTCCCTGCCCTCCCACTCTGTCCTTGTTCCAGCTTGACCCTCCCATTTCCCTATGTTCTCATCCTTCACTCCTTGCCCTCTGCCACCCCGCCACACCCAGTCTACTCGTGTAGATCTAATCTATTTTTCATTCACAGGGTCATCCTTGTGTCCCTCCTAGGGTCTTTCCCTGTTATCAAGCCTCTCTGGAGTTGTGGGTTGCTGTCTGGCCATCCCTTCCCTCACATTTAGTATCCACTTATGACTGAGTACATACTATATAATGTATACGCCCAAGAGTGGTATAACTGGGTCTGGAGGAAGACTTATTCCCAATTTTCTGAGAAACTGCCATACTGATTTCCAGAGTGGTAATTTTGTTTTTTATCCCATACAAACACATATTCCTTTTCAAACAGTATCTGTAGAAGTGGAGAAACAAATATATGTTTCTAAAACATTTTGTGGAGAACAGTTTCAATGTCAAATATCAGTGAAAATGTTGTAAAAGAGTTAACCTAATCCTGTAAGAATGTGAAATTCTCTATCCTTCCTGTAATCCTCACTCTAACAACAGCAGTCACTTACACATTTCCTTTGAATCAGTAAGAAAGTGATTCTCTGTGTAGCCCTGGCTGTCCTGGAACTCACTTTACAGAACAGGCTGGCCTTGAACTGAGGCACTTGCCTCTGTCTACCAATCTTGGATTAATCTTGGATTAATTTATTTATTAATTAATTTAATCTTGGATTAAAGGTACATGCCACCATTCCCAGCTTATGTTTTATCAAGTTTATTTACTTGATTTCCCTGTCCAGGATATTTCTGACCAATAAGTTGGAAGAGAACAGAAAGTCTTCTAGAAGTGGGATGCTTCAGTTACCAGAAAATGAAATGAAATGAAATGAAAACTAAAAACTTTTTTAGCATGAAATATAAAGTATCTTTTTATTTTAGCAGGAATTATACGTATATTCATGAATGTCTTTTATAAATAAAATTTTGCATTAAACTAACTTATCTCTTCAATTAATATAGAAAAATAATTACAATGATGCCCTTTTTGAAGATTTTTTTAAGTTTTATTTTTTGACTTTTCAGTCTTTAAAAGTTTGACCTGCAAACTGTCAGACACACAGATGGCAAGGTAAGACCAAGACTTCATAGATGGCAAGATAAGACCAAATCCTGAGTAGGTATATCACTGATCTTACAACCAATCTTAAATCCACCACATATTGAAAAGAAACATAGCCAAAAAAGCCAGTTCCTAGTAGTTCTTGTCCTGTTCATCAACAATCATATTAACTGTAGAAAGCCTCTGTGAGTACAACACAAGATGAAGGACACTCCTCAGTTGTTAAGAAACTAATTCTAATCATGTATGTCAGCATGTATGTAGGTGGAAAACCCATTTTAAAGAGAACAAGATGTAAAGTCCCATATCTCAATATAGCTCAGGGGGTGCTGGGAAACTGCCCATAGTGATCTCCCAGCACATATGGAGTTGGTGATCCCAAAGGAAAGTCTGATTACAATTAATTTTGAATAAGAGTTACAGGAACATAAGAATCGTGATACCTTGGCCAGGCAGTGGTGGCACATGCCTTTAATCCCTGCACTTGGGAGGCAGAGGCAGGCGGATCTCAGTGAGTTCAAGGCTATCCTGGTCTACAAAATGAGTTTCAGGACAACCAGGACTGTCACACAGAGAACCTTGTCTTGAAAGACCAAAAAAGAAAGGGAAAAAAAGAATTGTCATACCTCAAAATCTGATCTTACAAAATTAAAAAAAAAAAACAATACATGACTAAGTATCACACAATGTACTGGACCAAGTGATGAGCCACGTCCCAGGAATGAAGAGACAAGGCATGAAGATGGCACAGAATTTGACTAGGCTGCTCAGAAGAATCAATCATTTAACACTGTGTTTTCCTCAATTTTTATTTAATATTTTGGCCAAAAGGTAACCAGAGATAACTAAAAATGAAATCATAAATAATGCAATAATTAAAACATGCACATACCTATTAATACTAAGAAACATATTTTATCTTTAAGTAATTATTATGACTGCAACTGAATCAAGTTGCTGTAGTGTATTAACTACATAAGAGAAGTGTGTGGCAAAGTCCATGTTTTTAATGTATTAATATAAGAAAAATATAGATATGTATAAAACTATATATTATTTGTTTAGATGGTTCTCAATGTCTTATGTTTCAGAATATGTCTGCATTTGAGAATTCATCATGAACCAAACCTACTCACTACTTGATTTAAATAGGTGACTTACTACAGTTTCATGTGACAAATTTAAACACTAATAATATTTATGAGAGATCTTAGACTCAAAGTGGTTAAGATTCTTAACCAATAGGAATGTCTGGGACATGAATTATTGCTTCAACCTGTGATCCTCACAGATTATGCTGCTCAGTCTTCTTTTTGATCAGATCAGCTATTGAGGTAGTTTAGTTTCTGTATTCCAGCACCTCTATTTCAAAAAGAATACATTGTAAAGCCAAGTCTTTCTAATCGAGACAGCTCTTCATTAAAAAAATGTAAAATTTGTCATTTATTTGTAATGTGTAATTACTGAAACATTACTGGTTTTGGTAAATATCAGAATTGTTTATTGAGTAAAAAAAGGTTACATTGGATCTCTTTATTTCCTGAACAACACATTACAGTCAGTTTTATTATTATTATTATTATTATTATTATTATTATTATTACTAAGAGATTTTCTATTCATTTTTACATACCAACAACAGATTACCCTCTCCTCCCACCTTCTGCCCCTTGCCTCTTGCCCCAACCCTACGCATTCCCACCTCCTCCAATACAAGGTCTCACATGAGGAGTCAGCAGAGCCTGGCACACTCAGCTGAGGCAGGTCCAAGCCCCTCTGCCCTGCACCAAGGCTGTGCAAAGTGTCCCACCCTAGACACTAGGCTCCAAAAAGCCGGCTCATGCACCAGGGACTTGTCCCGATCCCATTGCCTGGGGCCCCCCTAAACAGTTCAAGCTAAATAACTTTCTCACCTATCCAGAGGGCCTAGTACAGTACCATGGAGGCTCCTCAGTTATTGGCCCACAGTTCATGAGTTTCCACTAGTTTGGCTGGCTATCTCTGTACATTTTCCCATCATGATCTCGATGTCCCTTGTTCATGGAATCCCTCCTCTCTCATCAATTAGACTCCTGGAGCTCAACCTGGTACCCAGTCATGGATCTCTGCATCTGCTCCCATCAGTCATTGGATGAGGGCTCTATGATGACTGTTAGGGTATTTAGCCATCAGATCACCAGAGAAAAAATAGATGAGATCTACAGTTAGTTTTAGTAATTATTTTGACATAATGTAGATTCACAGGGGAAGAGAGTCTCAACTAGAGATTTTCCAGCTGAATTTGGATTTTGTAGGCATGTTTGTGGATTACAATCTTGATTATGTTAATTATGGTGGGAACATTCATCCACTGTAGGTGGCACCATTCTCTAAGAAGGAAATTCTGATTTGTATGAAAATAAAGAAAGTGAGCCAAGAACAGGCAGTCATATATCAGTTTATTCCTTGATGCTTCTTCATAGATGCTATGTGACCAGCTGTTTCAGATCCCTGCCAGTATGACTTTCCTACAGTGATGCACTATAACCTGTAACAGTGAACTGAAATGAAACCTTTTTATTCTAAGTTGCTTTTGTCAGGTATTTTTATCACGGCAACAGTAATGAGACTAACATAACATTAGACTATTAGAAAAAGGATGTTATATGTCAAAATGGTTTTGTATTGACCTGTTAATCTACCAATAGCTGTGTTTTAATTGTCTGGAAATGTCTATGTATGTCCTAGAGCTTAAATTTTGTTCCTTAATATTTTATAAAACATTCGATCTTCTAAGAAGCAATTTTTCAATTAAAAATATTCACAATAGATTACCAAGGTAATGGAAAATCAGTAGCAATATTTAAGGACTGGTATATAAAAACCAGAAATGTTTAGATTGACAGCATGGACTGATGGCAACTTCTTTCCTTAATAACTAGAAACTATGGGTGTATTGGTCAAGTCTTTGTAAGTCATATCTTTCTGGCAAATTTAATTCAACATTCTTTGCCTTTCAAGGTTTATGTAGTCAATTTAGTTTCATCTATGTACCCTAAAAACCAGCAATGAATCAATATGGTTATCATAGTTAGCTAGTTGTCAGCCTTAATTCCATAATCAATCATTATGGTAACCACATTTTCTATGTAAAAATGAGGAACAACATTGGGGTAAACAAGTGTATGCCGTGTATATTCAGATATTCTAGTTCACTGGAGAAGAGCAATGGCTTGTAGATTAGAAATGGCTATATTTCAGTTGGGATTACCAAATAAGTTACTAGCTACCTGAGCTTTTAGACAACAGAATCAGCTGCCTATGAGGTATTGAGTTAAGTCTCACTAACAGTGTTCTAGAAGAAAATCTCCATTGAGTTACAGATGTAATTTAAACACAGAGTAAAAGAAGTAGGAAAATAAAATTGAAATACATCCAGGTATCCCCAGCTGGTATCATAGTTTATTTGATTTTTATTCTGTAGTGGAACCTTGAAATCTAACTCCATCTGGTTAAACTCTGGTAATGCCTCCATATCCATCTAAAAAAAAAACCCACCTGTATTATATATTTTTTAAATAATCCAAAACATAAATGACCTTTTCCCTCCAGATCTATTGTTTCTCTGGTAGAAATTACTCTACCCAGCTTACATTAGTGGTATTGTTTGAATGCAGAGCCACTGCCTAACTATATTCTGATTGGCAATACTGTTTAGGACCTGTGTCATCTTTAACCCTGGCATATGCCCTGCAAGCATTTACTAAATCAGTAGTTACATTAACTCTAAGGACCACAAAGTATTCCTTCTATCTATGTGAAAGACCTCTTAAAAGGACAAAGCCTATCACAATTGGTTCAACTTATAACAATCAATTTGCTATCTAGATTTTACAAATGATTAACCAATGGTATGAAGAAGTTAATAAAACAATTGATCAATAATGAAATTTGATAGAGCTTAAAAATCAAATATAAGATTTCATGCTTACAAAGAACATACTCTTTGCAAGTAACTTTGTAAGTCACTATGCATATCATGTGACCAGTGGAATGGAAGAGCAGATATGTTAGCAAAAATCTCCTAGGGTGAGGAAAATGTACATCTCAAGTAAGAGGTTCAAATCCTTTCTAAACCAAAGCAAATTGCAACAGCATCAATACAACATGTCATCAATGGAAAATGTGGGTCATGTTGAACATTGTGGTGTCTACACAAGTATCTTTGTCATATTGGACTCACTCCATGAAACATGGAGACAGATGGTATGGATATGTTTGACAGAGGCTGAGCTGATGGATTCAGAAATGTTTGCTGAATGTTTTACCATCACAACTACAGTCACAGCCTGTCACTCTAGGTTTTATTTCTAAAGATCTTTTTTTCTACTCCGATTATATATGTAAATTTAGAGTTGTTTCCTATACACGAGAACTGTATCTATTTCCTTGTTTCAGAGTTTATATTTGATTAATTTCATAGAAAAGAATCATTTACCAAAACCAATTTATGTCACAGGAAGAAGAAAATTTGGATACAGTTACCTTCATCTGAAAAGAGAATTAGAATTCAATGACCTGTGGTCTCATATGCTGAGGAACATGACAAAGAAATAAATAAGAATGTCCATAAACTCAAAAATCTGCATACAAGGATATTCATTCAAATTGAGATTGGGGGGAATTAAAGCAATAATAAAGCAGACCCACAGAGACATTCCTATCTATTAATGCTGTTGTCATCTCAGTGTGAAACTCCCTTACATTCAAAGTAGGTGAGACATAATTTAGAAGCCTGGACACTAAAGATGTTTGAGTTATAATTGTTTTCTTTGCATACTCAGGTTAACCACATGAATTTTATTTTTAATTAATTAAAATATTATAAAAACCAAACATTTAAAACTCATGTAACTCACTTCCCTAATCTGCATCATAAAAGAATTAGTATCAATAAGAATTCTAAAGTCATTTGTGAAGTCGTTTATAACTTTTATGTATTTCCTATTCTCCTGATTAAATTACATGTCTCAGTGATTCTTAATTATATTTTGCCAAATGATTTGAAAGCTTTCTATCTTAAGGTCTGTTAGTAAACAGATGAAAGTAAAAAAACAGAATATGTCCACTATAATTCATATAATACAAAAGCTTTATTACTGTCACAATATCCCAATGCAAATGGTTACTACTAATGAAGTCAGCTCTGGCAAGAGCCATCTTGGCAAATGGGAAGTGTGCAAAAGATTTATTGTAACATCTCCTTGGAATTTATGCTCCATACAGATTATCTTCTATTAACTGGTGAGCTTGAACCTTGAAAGGAGTTTCAAGTTTCAGATAAGTAACACACATCACTGAACATTACGTCTGCCACCTGGTAATGGCTAATATAAATACAGCACATCCATTCAGCAGGGAAGGGAAACGGCTTCTATAGCCAATTCTCAATTATTCGGGGTAATGGGGGAAAACCTCTGAGTAGTTATCCATAAATACAGATAATTGGCAGAATATGTAAATTAGATCCCATTTCACAATGTTTATGAACATTTTGGCTGAGTAGTGATAAAATCAGAGACGTTATTTTCTTAAATAGAGAGATGTTAAAGTCCTATAATTATTATGAAATGTTTGACAGACTATTTGCTCATTTTCCTCCCATCTCTCCGACATATCCTCCTCCAGCTCTCCCTTGCCAAATCTCAAAATGCACATTCCCTTGTGTTTCATATTCAACTTTATCATTTTTTTTGTGGATATACATCTTTTTAGTTCATTCCACCTACTAAAATGGCCACAGATAACAAGATCCTTAGTGAATGCTGGAGTAGTAAGAAACAACTAAGGACTTTCTTTCACATGTTTCAGATTAATTAAATGTATAATATACAATTGATGAGGTGACATATCTACACATGTGTCATAATTTTGTACAGAGTTTTATGCTGATACAGATGTCTAAGCCATTTTCATAACTGAGAAATCAGGCTGTGATTGTGACAGGGAAAACAGAATCCTAAATTAAAAAAAAAAAGAACAATCTAATAACCAACCAAAGGTAAACCATGAAAGAAATTCAAAAAAACAGTGTGGAGTTGTGATTTTTATTAAAGTTGACTATTATCCAATTTTTATAGAACTGCATATGAAAGTAAATTTTTCATACTTTCATGAGTGTGTTCAAAATGGCAGATCTGAATGATTAAGCCAAACTCTTCTCTTGTGCTCACTGTTGACGTCATTTACATAATGATGACATGAATCCCAAGATTGGTGAATGCATTGAAACATGCAGGCTGGCAGGGACAGTTTGGGTATAATAAGATCTGTATCAATACAATAACCCCCAATGCATTCATTTTTCAAGACAACTGATTTGGTGATAGTTACTATAATTTCAAGTATGCTGACTACTTCTACTGCTTTGCTGATTACATTTTCCAGAATGACTACACTTTAAAAAGTGACTGACAGTGTTATCTGTAGTTGTACTATCATCACTTGTCCAAAAAGAAACAAAACAAAACAAAACAGAATTCCTCCCTTAAGCCAATGATCTTTCAAAATTCTTTCCTAAAACCAGCTAATAATACTTAAGATTAAGTTCTTCTCCTTAAAACAGTAGACCTTTGAAATGTTTCCTGAGGCACTTTCTTCTTTACAGTCTCAATTTTCTACACACAACAGATTATATATTTATGCTTCATGTTCAATCACACTATCCTATATAACTGCTTACCTATTCTTCAGTGAGCTTTCCCACCCTTCTTTCAGTCATCATTTTAAATCTAACTTCAGTCAATCTTCACATAGATGATTACTCCAAGTTAATGGCAGACTTTTTGCTATGCATCTAATGATACTGTCTTTGAACTGCACCTGGATGAAAGCTCTACTTGTTCTTAAAATCATCATGTATTTCCAATGTTAACAGGAGGTCTTGGCTGGATCAGGAACAGGGTGGGAGAACAAGGAAAGAGATACCATGATAAATGAAGACCCCATGGGAGTAGGAAGAAGCAGAGTGCTAGAGAGGTCCCCAGAAATCGACAAAGATACCTCAACTATAGACTACTGGCAATGGTTGAGAGAGTGCCTGAGCTGACCTACTCTGGTGATCAGATGGCCGAACACCCTAACTGTCATGATAGAACTTTCATCCAGTGACTGGTGGAAACAGATGCAGAGATCCACGGACAACCCCCAGGTGGAGCTCCAGGAGTCCAACTGATGAGAGAGAGGAGGGATTATATGAGCAAGAGATATCAGGACCATGATTAGAAAAAGCACAGGGACAAATAGCCAAACTAGCAGAAACACATGAACTGTAAACTAATAGCTGAAGAGCCCCCATGGAACTGGATCAGGACCTCTGAATAAGTGAGACAGTTGATTAGTTTTAACTGTTTAGGAGGCCCCCAGTCAGTGGGACTGAGACCTGTCGTTGTTGCATGATCTGGCTTTTTGGAGCCTAGGGCCTATGCTGAGACATTTTGCCCAGCCTTGGTACATGTAGGAGGGGATTGGACCTACCTCAACTGAATCTACCTGGCTGGGCTGAATCCCCAGGGGAGACCTTGCCTTGGAGGAGGTGGGAATGGGGGATTGATTGGGGGGGAGTGCTGGGGGTGGGAGGAGGGAGGACAGGGGAATCCGTGGCTGATATGTAAAATTAAATTAATTATAAAATAAAAACATTTATAAAAAGTAAAGATAAAGCATAAGCTGAAGCTGGTTTCCATGCCCCTTTTGAATTTGTTATCTATCGACTTCGTGTTATATCCATGACTCTTTCTTTCTGGCTCAGCTTACACAAGCCCTTTTAAAAATGCCCAAACATCATAGGCTATTTCTAAGACTATTGGTTACTCTCCCAAACCTGACAGTGAGCTCCTATTGCTGTAGGCAATGGTTACTTAAATAATTGAATACAGAGAAGTTGATCTGTGCTCTAGAAACTTCTCTCTCCTGATTAGCATTCATGGTACTGGAAAGTGGTCTGCACACTACCAGAGAGAAGTCGTCATCAATATTACCCAGCTAGAAACTAAGGGACCTACAATAGTGACGTACCGGCAAACTATACACAGGCATTAGTGGCATAAATGTTATGAGAGTAACCAACCACCTTTATAAAAATTGGATTTAAGGCCCACTTCAAGAGATACAACCTATACCTGACACTGCTAATGTGGCTGAGAACCTGAGATTAGAAAGGGCATAGGCCTAAGGGGATGCCTAATAACATTATTATTCTAAAGGAACATAGCAATAAAATGACTCATAATGACATACTGCTCTACCTATAATAAGTACCTCGCTCAAACATTATCAGAGAAGGTTGTCCTTAAGTGGATGAGAATTAACACAAAGACTCACACCTGGACATTTTGTGAGGATGAGTCACTTTGGATCATTCAGGCCTAAATGGGATCTCTTCATCAAACCCTTCCCACTGGGAATGTATGTAGAAGAGGAGGGGTAGATACTTTAAAATGCAAAAGAAACAGGGTCTCCCAGACAAAAGAGAGCATATTCACATGTGAACTCATAGATACTGTGGCAGCATGCACAAGGTCTATACAGGTTCAAGCCAGATAGGATCCCAGCTCTGAGAAGGTAAAATGAACATGGTGTTCTACTCCTAACCAAAAGATACCTGCCAGTAATATCCATGGAAAAGGGGAAACTCAGTTTTCTCCCAGGGAGTGTCTCTGTGTATACTAATACCACCCGATGCCTAGCAGCAAATGGCCAACACAAAATAATGGTATTTTTGTAAATTCTTGCTTTATTTTACTGTGTTGGGGTGTATTTTGTCTTATTAATCATTTGCTTGTTTGTTTTAATCTTCATTTTTGTGTCTTTGTGGGAGTTTGGGGGTTTGTGTGTGTTTTTAATTTTATCTTTTGTTTTTTGTTTTTGTTTTTCGAGGCAGTGTTTCTCTGTGTAGTTTTGGTGCCTGTACTGGATCTTGCTTTGTAGCTCGGGCTGGCCTCGAACTCACAGGGATCTACCTGGCTCTGCCTCCCAAGTGCTGGGATTAAAGGCGTGCGCCACCACTGTCCAGCTTAATTTTATCATTTTTTATTGTTGTTTCTTTGCTTGTTTTTTCATTTGAAAGAGAGAGTCAAAGAAAAATGTTAGATGAGTAAAGAGGTTGGGAAGATCTGAGAGAAACTGAAGAAGAAGAAAACATGATCAAATAATTAGGGAAGGGGAAAGTAATGATCAAAACGTATTATATGATTTTTTTTCAACAAAGAAAAAGGGGAGGGGGAAGGTATAACAGCTCATTTCTCCCTGCCGTCTGTTGTCTGGGAACACTCTTCCTCATGTCTAAACCGTTCTTTGCCAAGTAACATTCTCTTCTCCCTTGGAATATCAACTATATCATGGCTTATATGATTTCTAAAGACAAGTGATTTTTCTAGTCTCTATCATTTACTGTAGCAGAATTTACATGATTTTATATTCCTATTAATATATTTTGTTACTTAACACACTATTTCACACATACTAAATGTTAAACAGGAAAGGCAATGATTTCTAAGATGGCAAATTATTCTTCACAGTTTTGTTGAATAAATTTTGTCCTGTACTTCCCATTATTTTGTGTGCTCATTTCTATGTCCTAATTACTGTTTTTTTTTTTTTTTTTTTTTTTTTTTTTTTTTTTTTAAGATTTATTTATTTATTATGCATACAGAAGAGGGTGCCAGATCTCATTACAGATGGTTATGAGCCACCATGTGGGTGCTGGGAATTGAACTCAGGACCTCTGGAAGAACAGTCGGTGCTCTTAACCTCTGAGCCATCTCTCCAGCCCCCCTAATTACTGTTTTGTTGTCTGATTTGTACCAATACAATATACATTATTTGAAGACAGATTTGTCTATTGCATCTCTGGTGTTTTTTATCATCCCAAATCTGTGAGAGACTATAAAAAGTGAGCAGAAAGTAGAGAGTTGGATATAAATACCATTAATGTGAGTCTTCCAGTCAAAACCATTAATACCAATCATGTTTAAAGTATCCAGTATAATTTCCTGGAAATAATGTCAACCATTTTCAAGTTCAAAAACAAACTAACAACAGCAACTACAATATGTTTCCCAGTCTATCTTCAATCTTTCCATTTCAATATCAGTGTCAGCATGAAGAATGCACTAAGGACTATTTTTCTCCAAATCATTTAGCACACTATAGAACATTGTTGATGAAACCTCATAGATTAGCATCTGTGCATACCTTAATTACAGTATTCTCCCTTTACTACAAAATTTGGTTCCTACAATTTTAGATACTCATGGCCAATTACATTATGAAAGTATTCACTGAAAACTTACAGAACTGATATATGTGTGATTTGTAAATTTTACACAATGAATAATGATGAAAGCTTCTGCCATCCCAGTCTATCTCACGAAGAGTATGAATCTTTCTTTTGTACAAGACACCTATAATCCACACTTGGTACACTTGTTAGTCATCTACAGCTACCTCAACTATTATGTCAATCATCCATCAAAGTGCCTCAGTGATTATGTCCTAATACATTTATTTAATCACTAATATTCCCAAAGTGTAAGAGCAGTGATATGGACACATCATATTGATCAACTTTACATTGTTTTTTTCAGTGAATAAATAAAAGCTTTTGAATTAATGGAGTAATAAAACATATCATACATTAAAGTTTCTGAGATCCACATTGAGGTGAATTCTCTATATTTGATCTTAACCAAAAGTTGGAGCACGATCATATGAATCTCTCATTCATGAAATTATAAATAAGGAAAATGAAGTCTATTTATAGTGTTAAGGTGTTCCTGATTTATTAGTAGTTATTGTTGTTAACCTCGTGCTGTACTTAATTATAAAGTAAACTATGTCTTAAGGATGTGAATATATAGGGAAATATGGTACACTACCTATGGTGGTAGACATCTCTGGGGTTATCTTAGAATGGATAACACTTGAGAAGTCAGGGGATATGTTAGAGTGATGCTATGTCTATGTTTGGACCTCCCAAGGACTAGTTAGTTACAATAAAACAATAGCAAATATTATTGAATAAACACAATATAATAGATTCAATCATTTTATTTTCCATGGCTTATTTCCTTTCACTTTCACTCCATCTTAATCTGTGTGAGAATAATATCTTGCTTATTGATTCAGATAACTAACTTTAAAGCTGAGATATAAAACAATGATGCGAGAGAAGTACATATGGGTGTGTTGTGACTCTAATTTTCTGGCCACACTTAGTTCCCATTTGTTTCCCACCTACAGCTGAGCAGCAAATACATGTTTAATTCCTGGGGCACAAACATTTTTCCATCTCAGAAGATACCCAAAATTAAGCTCTACTTTATGATCCTTTTCTTCATTGCCTCATTCATGTCTTTTGACAGATAATTTGTTTGTTTGTTCATTTTGTTTTGTTTTCCCATTTTTTAAAATAGATTCTTTTTGAAAATAAATTCTTTTCTCAAACAAAATATTCTGATTACAGTTTCCTCTCCCTCGACTCTTCACATTTCCTCCCAACCTCCCCTCCCATCCACATCTATTCCCTTTTTGTCTCTCATTAGAAAAGAACAGGCTCATAGTTCATGTGTTTCCATTCATTTGGCTATTTGTCCCTGTGCTTTTTCCAACCTTGGTCTCAACAATTCTCGCTCATACACCCCCGCCTCTTTCTCCCCAATTGGACTCCTAGAGCTCCATATGGGGCCTGGCCATGGATCTCTGTATCCGGTTCCCTCAGTCATTGGATGAGGTTTCTAGAATGACAATTAGGGTGTTTGGCCATCCTATCACCAGAGTAGGTCAGTTCAGGCTGTCTCTCAACCATTGCCAGTAGTCTATTATGGAGGTATCTTTGTGGATTTCTGTGGACCTCTCTAGCACTTTGCTTCTTCCTATTCCCATGTGGTCTCCATTTATCATGGTCTCTTATTTCGTGTTCTCCCTCTCTGTTCTTGATCCAGCTGGGATCTCCCACTCTCCTAAGCTCTCTTTCCCTTGACCCTTGCCCTTCATTACCCCCACCCACTTCCAGGTTGTTCATGTAGATCTCATCCATTTCTGTCATTGGGCAAATAGCTGAGGAGCCCCCAACTGGATCAGGCCCTCTGTATAAGTGAGACAGTTGATTAGCTTTCTCTGTTTGGGAGGCATCCAGGCAGTGGGAATGGGACTGTCCTCAGTGCATGTGCTGGCTGTTTGGAACCTGGGGCTTATGCAAGGATACTTGACTCAGCCTGGGAGGAGGGGACTGAACCTGTCTGGACTGAATCGACCAAGTTGAACTCAATCCTCAGGGGAGTCTTTGCCATGGAGGAGTTGGGAATGGGGGGTGGGCTGGGGAGAAAGCGGGGGTGGGGATTGGGAGGGGGGAGAACAAGGGAATCCGTGGCTGATATGTAAAATTAAATTAAATTATAAAATAAAATTTAAAAAAAAGAATAACAGGCTTCTAAGAGACAACAAAACATAACACAATAAAGTATAATAAGATAAAACAAACACCATCACATCGAAGTTGGACAAGGCAAACCAACAGAAGGAAAAGAGCCCAAGAGAAAGTAAAAGAATCAGAGATTTCCTTGTTTGCATACTTAGGATGATCCCATAAAAATATTAAACTGACAGCTACAATATATGCAGAGGAACTAATAGAGACCTGTGCAGGCCCTGTGCTTATTGTTTCAGTTTCTGTGAGTTCATATGAGTTTTGTTCAGTTGATTCACAGGGCCTTTTTCTCTTGGTGTCTTCCATCCCCTTTGGCTCAAACACTGTTTCTGCCCCATCTGCCACAGGGTCCCCTGAACTCTGAATGGAAGGATTTGATGGAGACATGTCATTTAGAGCAGTGTCTTCCAAAGTCTCTCTCTCTCTCTCTCTCTCTCTCTCTCTCTCTCTCTCTCTCTCTCTCTCTCTCTCTCTCTCCCTCCCTCCCTCCCTCCCTCCCTCCCTCCCTCTCTCTCTCTCTGTGCAAAGTCTGGCTGTGTGCCTCTATATTTGTTCTCATCTACCGTAGGAGGAAGCCTCTCTGATGATGGTTAAATAAGGCACTGATTTATGAGTATAGCATATTATTAGGTGTCATTTTCTTGTTACTTTTTTGTTTGTTTGTTTAGAGCAGTAGTATTTGGTTTTATCCTAGGTCTGTGGGCTTAGTAGTCTCTGGTTCTTGGTTACTCAAACAGTGTTGAGTATGTGTTCTATCTTTTGGAATGGGTCTGAAGTCAAATCAGCCACTGGTTAATTACTGCTACAAGCTTTGTGCCACCATTGCCCTAGTGGCCCAAAGTATGCAGGCAGGACAGCATTAGAGATTGTTGGATTTGTGATTGGGTTGGTGTTCACATTTCTTCTTGGTAGCCTTTAGAGACCTACCTGTACCAAAGACATTAGAATATAGGAGTGGAGGTTCTATGTAGGCACCAGCTAGACCTGTCCATGTTCAATGAGTTGTGTATTGTCATCATCAATGGGGCTCTGCTATCAGTTTGTTGAAAACAACCTATAGTCTTGGCAGCAGCCTGGATTGTTTGGAGATTTCTATAGGACCCCTTTGGCTAACTCAGTTGGATGTAACCCATTACCTGTATTAGAAGCTTCATTTGGTGATAACAGATGGCTAGTTGGGACTCAGGCAAGACAGGTTCTTGATTCCAAGAAACACCCAGAAAATTAATTGAGGTATTCTATTGTAAAAAAAGTGTCAATGCTTTGCACAAGTTTCCTCTTACAAATTAACTCTGTATTTCCACAGCAACTCTCGGCAAGAATGTTTGCTTTAGTATTTGGAAACTTCATACTGCACACCAGGAGTGTCTGAGAATATCATCCTCCAGCACAGTCCAATCAATGCATGGAATATGGAAGAAAAATAGCTCAGCTTTCTGGACTGTGTGTTAAAGTCCACCAGTGAACTCTATCATAGCCTGGGGCCATTTTTAATACCCTGCTTGATTCTTCTTCAGTCTCTAACTTTCCCATTCTCTTTCTGGTGCTTTCTAGGACCCCTTCTCAAACTGATGATTTTTGGTTAAATAAATTCTTGTTTTGGAGTGTGCTTCTGAAAAGCTCTCTAAAAGATTACTTCATACTTCTGACCCTTCCCTTTTCTCCCTCCCTTCTGCCTCAGAAGCTTAGCATGAACATGGTTTATATGGCATTTATGAATAAGTTCTCATAGTAGAGTTCAGATTTTTCTTTTCTTTTTTTTTTCTGGTAGAACATTTCCCAACCTCCCATAATTGACTCTCATTCACTGTCTATTTCATTTTGGGATCCACTATGGCGTGCAGCCAACATACATGTGAGGTCTGTATAGATCCCCGATCCCCTCTCAGAGAAGTGGTTTTATGGCAAATCTCACTTTTGAACTGAACGCCCTATTATCCAGCTTCACTGGCCAGATAACTAACTGTTAGTCCTAGCTCATAGTCCTTTGTGGTTTCCAGAAAACTGGACCAAGGGACATAGTCTTTGTAAGTAAAGATTATATACATGTGTTTCCATCAGCAGCTCATCAGAGGGTGAGAGCTGATGTTATTTTCAACTACCATTTTAAATTCATGTCTCCAGTCTGTCATAAAAGCACTTAGAAATTCTGTAGTTCTTAGGAGTTGATCATAACTAAAAGAAAACATTTTAATGTAGTTCTCAGATCTTTAATTTCTACGTGAAACACACACATACACACACCACACACACACACACACACACACACACACACACACACACACACACACACACACACACATTGCATACAACCTAAAGCTGAATCCTATTTATTGGGTTTAACTTAGCTTCTAGATAAAATAAAAATGCCTGTTTTGTTTTTTTGGTGGATTAATATTGGTCCTTTAATCTTTGATAGTGAATCTTTGTCCTTTTACAAATTAGATTTCTTCCTTTCTTTTTACAGAGTTCCTGTTGGGCAAATATAATCTTTTCAATAGAAGATAAACATTTTGCCATTCTTTGTAATAATGCTTTGTAATGCCACTTTCATTTCCATATTCTCTAAGCCACTTAAGTAGTACCAGTTTATTAACCAAGCGATTTATCAATATTTACTCGTGATGCCAATGGTAGACTTCTTGTCATAAATAATTATTGAGGTAATAAATACTTTTATTATTAAAACCTGATGACATGTGCAGAGTGATTATCCTGATAAAGACTGATGACAGGTCTTTGTATCTGAGATGACACTCAGAACACTGTGCAGATTGAATCTTAGGCCTCCTGCATGGATAATAAATTGTTATTTCAGAGAATAAAATGATTGATACATTTGCTTGCTGTGGAAAAAGCATTGGGGAGAAGATTCTACTCCCTAACTTATTTAAACAGGCAATGGTGGAATTTGCTTTCCTTGTGACAAATTTAACTTTCCCAGAAAGTGACAGCTCTTTGGCATAGATGTGAACAGAGAAGCATTCCATTTTAGAAGCACCTAAAAGTCAGGTATGCTTTGGAATACACCCTGGATGTTTTTGAGCATCAGTGGCATCCTCAGAAGGCAATACTGGAGCAGAGGTGAGAACATGGTGGGAAGTCTTGACATGGAGTACCATGCCCCACTCAACAAGGAGACAAATGAAGCCTCTCAGATAACATTGTGAAAACTGCCATGGAGTTTTACATTGTCTGGCTCAGTGCACAGGCACTTTGTATTTTTTCCTATTGGTTTGATTTTACCTTTTATGATATATTATCCCTGGAGATGATTCATCTACTGACAACCTGAGAAATGACTGTATTGGGAAGAGACAGAGAGGAAGAAGAGGACAGAGAAAGATTGAGATGGAATTGAATTGTACGTCTTATTCATTGGTGAATGTTTTTATTCCTATCTGCTCTTACTACAAATTAAAGTGCAATGACAAATATTATGAAAATCTTTTCAAAGAAAATGCCTAAGATTTAAATGTATTTTCTTTATTTTATTCAATCTATTTGTATCTAAAAATAAAGTAAAGAAAAATGGTGACACATGTACAATTTGAAATGTCACCCAGTAACGGCAGGGGTGAACTAAGTCACAGAATTATTATATTTTCCAATTTGTATTTTAAGCAAACAATGAAAACATCAAACATGACATGTTTTCAATTTTTTTGAGATCAATTCTAAATAAACTGCTTATCTGTGAAACTCAGGGATTCTCTGTTGAGGTTGAAGATATGAGATGCCCTCATTCTTTTGTTTATATGTTTTACAATAATTTGGAAAAGTATTTTTGTGAAAATGATTTATTTTCCTTTTAGATAAAAGGATTTTTATTGAAATTTTCAAATACAGAAAAGTGCCATATTTTGGGCAAAGTTTTGAAATTTTTGATAAGTTTGTTGTCTAGAATTTAGACTCAATAGGAAATAATTTCATAACTCAGTTATTTTCTTTTGTGTTTAAAAGTAATTATGTTTAAATATATTTTCAAAAACGTTGTAGTTGCTTTTGTTCTTATTTTGGTCAAAGTTTTTATATTTTCCTGCAAATATTCACTTTAAAAGTACTAAATATGGATAAAGACATTTTCATCTGAAAAAGAAAGAAGGAGGTGATTGCAATGTACAGCCTTGTAATTGCTAAAGCTTTATATTTACAGCCCAAAGCAGGAATTACGGGATTACAAAGAAGAGATTTTAATGTGTTCTCTGGTATATCTTTAATTCTCTAAGATAGAAAATTCATGAAGTTCAAATTCTGACAGTTATTAAATTAGATCCAATTAACATTTATAGCAACTACACAGGATGTATTATGCTTTTCAGGATAAAGCTCTGCTTTAAAATGCATTCTCTGTATCCAAGAAGTGGATGCTTACACAAAGAAAATATGTGCATAAACCAACAGTTATTTTTGTTAACTCTATAAGGCAAAGGTTGTTGAACAGGTATGTATATGCTATGTGGAAAGGTGAGAAGGACTTTTTAACACAGTTTAAAGGCATTGTCTCCCATTCAGTTCAACCAAGAGTCATTGCCAACACCTAAATGCTAATCACCACATCTGGCTTTGGAGACAAAGGAATTAATAACCTTCTCCCAATTCTGGATTCCGCAAGTGTTTATTGTCATCTTGGCAGATTGTAATGTTAAATAGATAAAGATAGGTCAGGGGGTCTCTGGTAGCACAAAAAGAGAGTCCAACATGAATGTCTGTAGGGGTAGTGATAAAATTACTTTAAGAGAAGGACGAATGAAATGAAGATTTAAAGCAACGTAGAGAAACAAACAAACAAAGAAAACAGGAGGTGGGGCATTAACATCCCAGTAGCTACACCTAAGGAGGAAAAGGGGTTTCATGGAAAATATAAGTAGCTATACTGAAGAGCAAAACCAATGCATCGCAGAATCCACTTTAAGCAGAAAAGTAATTAATTGTGAGTACATCATATAAGCCACAGAAGTGATTACAAAGCTGGAGAAAGAGAGTCATCAACATACCCAGTTGAATGGATTAAACTGGGTGTCTGGTAATGTGTTATTTCTTTGCAAATACCAAATAATTTAAAACCATCAGCTATGAATATTACCACTTAAAATGGCTGTGTGTCAATTAAATAGGATGTCTTCACACACTACCTCAATCAGTGTACATGATATTTATTCTACACTGTTGTTACAAGCTCTAGAAGCATAGAATTGGAAACTGGATCATATCCAGCATCTTTCTACTAACAGACTTTCATTACCTTTCGGCATAATCTCCTCCTCTTCTTCCTCCCTTTCTTTCTCTTACTCCTTCTCCTCCTCCTTTTATACATTCTTCTGTACAGGATGGCCAGAAATGGAGATGTTCTGAAGAGACACAAGAATATTTTAATAATGGACCTCAATGAGATGGAAATTTCTTTAGGAATTACATGATGAAAAAAGGAAAAGCCCCAGACAGATTGGAGCTTGTCTGGAGAAAATAGATTTCACACAGATCTAATTGCTTGTTGGACCACATTATAGGATGATCCTGAAGTCCAGACAATGTAATTTCCAGGACTACACCTGTACTGGAACTGCTTAGATATGCCAATCCTTAGTCTTCTATTTAAGCTCTGATATCAGTTCAGAACCCCAGAGTTGGACTTGTGGGGTTCATTGGATCTCGTTGGCTTATTCATATTTTAGCTTCATTGACTAAATCTCCCTTTTCTGCTTTCTGTGTTTATTCTGGCTCTTGTAATTAGCTAATTGAAGATGGGTAACTGGACCAAACTGGGGCATAGTTTGTAACCCCCAAATTTGATAACACTTCTCTGAGCCCCCTTCTCTTCCTCTTCCACACCACTCTTCCACTCCACTCCTCATCTTTCTCCTCACCCTCCACTTGCACACTTCTTGCAGTTCCTCCTCTCTTCTTCTCCTTTTCATATTCTCATTCCTGTTACAACTTGTGTGTGTGTGTGTATGTGTGTGTGTGTGTGTAAAAAACAACTATTTTTTTCCTATTAAAATTCAAAGTATTCAAACTCATCTAACAGCTTCCTTGCAGCCAGTGAATAAGCATGAAATTATATTGGTCAGTTGGTGAGTATATTTTTTTATTAATTTTTCTTTTTTGAGATAGTATTTCTCTGTGTAACAGCCCTGGTTGTCAGTCCTGGAATTCACTTCATATACCAGGCTGGCTTTGAACTCACAGAGATCCTTCTGCCTCTTTGCCTGAGTTCTGGGATTAGCAGTGTGCACCACCACCACCACCTGGCTTGTTCAGTATTTGCATTGCTGTGATAAATGCATGAGAGAAATAACTTATAGGGGGGAGAAGATGTGTTTTGCTTCACACTTTCACTACAAGATCTGCTAGCACCTTACTTGGAGCCTGAGGCCAGAGAGAAAAGTAAGGCATTTAGGAGCAGATGACAGAGACATTTGCTCATCTCAGTGAGCCAGGAAGAAGAGGGATGCAATATCTTCCATAGCAGCATCTTCTTTCCTTCTCCTCTGTTCCCTCCAGGCCTACCTGCAGTATATTGATAGTATGGCAACATTGAGGGCATCTTTCATCTTTTATTTAATTGTTCGTAAAAACACTTTTACATATAGACCCAGAAATGGACATTGCTATTTATTTATATGTTTCTAAATGCAATTATATTAATAAACAGTATTAATGACAATGCTGGGATGTGGTGGTAGGTACATTTCTATATTTCATAGTACATGAGAGGCTGAAGTAGAATAATTTCTAATTCAAAGACAGTCTGGATCACAAACAGAGGTCAAGTTCCCCTAGACCAGTGGTTCTCAACCTGTAAGTCATGACCCCTTCAGTGGTCTCATGTCAGATATCCTACATATTATATATTTACTTTATGATTCATAACAGTAGCAAAATTACAGTTATTAAGTAGCAAACCAACAATTTTATGGTTGGGGGTCACCACAACAGAAGGAACTGTATTAAAGGGTCAAAGCATAAGAAAGTTTAAGAACCACTGCCCTAGGTTGTAAAGTGACAACTTATCTCTAAAGAAAATTAAAGAAATAGTCATCTGTGATGGTTCATAATGTCAGTCTGACAGGATCTAGAATACAGAAAGACTTCTGGACCTATGTTTGAGGGAGTTTCTGGGTTGGTTTCACTGAGTGTTGTGGTTTAAATGTAAGGTTCACTCATAAGCCCATATATTTGAAAACTTGGTCCCCAGTTGGCAGAGCTGTCTGAGAAGGGTTAGGAGGTGTGGTATTCTTGGGGAAGTTGTGTCACTGGCTGCTTGTGTTGAGGTTTCAAAAGTCCACTCTGTTCCAAGTTTGCTCTCTACCCCCTGCTCACGAATCATGGTGTAAGCTTCACTGCCATGCTTGCTTGTGAACTGCCATGCTCCCTGCCATGGTGGTCATGTATGTTCCCATACAGGAGCTACAGAGATGGTGCTGAGAGGAAGTTAGCCTAAGTTGTTTATGCAGGGATTAGAAACAAATAGTGAGAGGACGCTAGCCCACGTTGTTTACACTGAGATAAGATACAAAGATCAGGAGATGATGTCAGTGCATAAACAGCTCATAAACAAGGAAATGAGTATAGGGTGAACTTTAAAATGATTGGTGGGTTCCTTCCACCCCCACCTAGGGTTCTGAGGATTTTTGTATTTTTGTGGTATTTTTTTTGCTATAAAAAAGGCTTACTGGCTAACAATAAATGGGTTCTTGCTTGACTTGACTCCCAGCTGCATCTGATTTTCTTCAGGTATGAGGAAGGCTAGGAAACAGCAA